>NC_135482.1:34551293-35175838 GCF_052094955.1 Ictidomys tridecemlineatus | reverse complement strand
TCATATGAATTTGCCCAAATTGAATCAGGATGATATACACAATTTAAACAGATCAATTTCAAGTAATGAAATAGAAGATGCCATCAGAAGCCTACCAACCAAGAAAAGTGCAGGAGTGGATGGAAACACAGCCAAGTTCTACAAAACCTTTAAAGAAGAACTAATACCAATACTCTTCAATTTATTTCAGGAAATAGAAAACGAGAGAGCACTCCAAACTCGTTCTATGAGGCCAATATCACCCTGATTCCAAAACCAGGCAAAGACATATCAAAAAAAAAGAAAACTTTAGACCAATATCTCTAATGAACATAGATGCAAAAATTCTCAATAAAATTCTGGTAAATCAAATACAAGAACATATAAAAAGATCATGCATCACAATCAAGTGGAATTTATTCCAAGGATGCAAGGTTGGTTCAACATATGGAAATCAAACAATGTAATTCATCACATCAATCAACTTAAAGATAAGAATCATATAATCATCTCAATAGATGCAGAAAAAGCATTTGACAAAATACAGCACCCCTTTATGTTCAAATTGCTAGAAAAACTGGGGATAACAGGAACATATCTCAATATTGTAAGAGCTCTCTATGGTAAGCCCCAGGCCAACATCATTCTAAATGAAAAACAAAATTGAAAGCATTTCTCTAAAAACTGCAACAAGACAGGTTGCTCTCTTTCCCCACTTCTATTTAACATAGTTCCTGAAACACTGGACAGAGCAATTAGACAGATGAAAGAGATTAAAGGTATATGGAAAGGAAGAGAAGAACTCAAATTAGAACTATTTTCTGACGATAGGATTCTATACTTAGAAGATCCAAAAAAATTGCACCCGAAAACTTCTAGAACTGGCAAATTGACTCAGTAAAGTAGCAGGAAACATAATCAACACCCATAAAGCAAAGGCATTTCTATATATCAATGACACATTCTCTGAAAGAGAAACTAGGAAACCTACTCCATTTACAATAATCTCAAAAAAAAAAAATAACTTGGGAATCAACTTAGCAAAAGAGTTGAAAGACCTTACAAAGAAAACTACAGAACATTAAAGAAAATAAAGAAGACCTCAGAAGATAAAAAAGATCTCTCTTGTTTTTGGATAGGCAGAATTAATATTTTAGTTTCCACATTATTTATTTCTGCTCTGAAACTTATTATGCTTTTTAAAAAACTACTAATTTGGGGTTTGATTTTTTTTTCTTATTGTGATATTTTCTGGAGATGCAGTAATAGGTTGCTTATTTGAAATTCTTCTACTTTTTCGATGTTAACATTAATTGCTATAAAATTTCTTTGTAATACGAATTTTGGTGTACCCCATCTGTTTTGGTATAATGTGTTTCCATTTCTAATTGTTTTAATAGACTTTTTTTCCTGATTTGTTCCTTGATCCATTGATTGCTCAAAAGTAAATTGCTCAATTTCCATGTATTTGCATAATTTCCATAGTTTTTCTTGTTATTGACTTCTAATTTTATTTCATTTTGTTTAGAAAAGATACTCCATAATATCTTGATTTTTAAAGTTTTTTTGAGACTCGTTTTGTGGCCTAGGATATGATCTGTCCTAGAGATAATTCCAGGAAATGATTAGGAATAAATGTATTTGGCAGCTATTGGATTGGATGGGCTTATCTGTAAATGTCTGTTAGCTAGTGTTACTCAGCTTTTTGGTCACTGTGACCAAAATACCTGAAAATAACTAGAGGAGAAAATTTTTATTTTGGCTCATGATTTCAGAGATTTCAATCCATAGACAGCTGACTCCATGGCTCTGGGTCAGGTGAAGCAGAACAACATGGCACAAGGGTGTGAAGGAGGAAAGCTGCTCAGGACATGACAATCAGGAAGTAGAGAGGACGGAGAAAGTTCTGCTCACTGGGACAAAATCTGAACCCCAAAGCCACATGACCAGTGACATGCTTTCTCTAGCCACACCTACATGCCTATAGTTACCATTCAGTTAATCCATCAGTGGATCAACTCGCTGATCAGGTTATAATTCTCTTAATTTATTCATTTCACTTCTAAAAATTCTCACATTGTTTCACACATGAGCTTTGGGGGAACAGCTCATATCTAAACAATAACAGATTTGGTTTATGGTATAGTTTAATTCTGCTGTTTCTGTGTTGACTTTGTCTGAATGATCTATTATTGAAAGTTCTCAATTATTAAAATACCCATTTATTAAAAATATCAAATTATTAAAATACCCAATTATTGTATCAGAGTCTTTTTGCTTTAAGTCCATTAATATTTACTTTATATATTTGTGTGCTTCAATATGAGGTACATATATGTGTGCAAAATTATAATTTCCTCTTGCTAAATTTATCATTATATTTCTTGCCTCTTTTACTGCTTTTGATATAAAGTCTGTGCTATCTGATATAAGCATGGCTACTTCTGCTTTCTTTTGGATTCCATTTTCACAGAACATGTTATTCCATTCCACTTGCAGTCTATGTGTATCTTTAGAGGTGAAATGTGTTTCTTCTTAAGAAAGATACAGTTGGATCTTATTTTTTTTACCCTGCTACTCTGTGTAAAGTATTACATAGCAATTATGTAACTTGGTTTTTTTTTATTTTTGTTTTAGTTCCTTTATTTTATCCCCCTATCTTACATTCTTCTATTGTAGTTAAGTGATTAATTTTAGTAGTGTGTTTAATTCCTTCTTTATTTTTATTTTTTGTTAAAGATTTCTGCTTTGAAGTTATCATGAGGCTTAAAAAATAATATATTTTATTTATAACAAGCTATTTTGAAATGATAGCATCTTAACATGATCATAAAAACACAAAAACATGACAAGAGAAAATATACTAATAAGAAAAATCTACATTCACATTCCATCTTATTCACATTTTTAATTTTTTATATCCTGTTTTACATCTTTCTATACTGCCTCTTAACATATTAATGTAGTTTTACAATTTTAATCTCTTTTTTTTAATCTTTATAATAAAAATATGAATGGTTTACATACCATGTTTACCATGTTATGGTATTATTATATGCTGTTTTGTATATATGTTATATTATATGATATGCTATATAATATCATTTATGACATATATAGTATAGATACTATATACATACAGCATATATATGATATGTTACATATGATATGCTTTATGATATGATATGCTATATTATATGTGATTATGGTTTGTATCATTCCTCTTTCTAGTGATTTTATACCTTCTCATATTTACTTCTTACTATTTAAGGTTTCTTTCAGTTTGATGAACTTTATCATTTCTTATTGAACAGAACTGTGGAGATGTGTTATATTAGCTTTGGTTTGTCTGGGAATATCTGTATCTCTTTTTATTTTTAACAAATAGTTTTGTTGGTTACAGTAGTCTCAGTTGACAGATATTTCTTTCCTTCAATACTGTGAAAATTTCACGCTACTTTCTCCTGGCCTATAAGGTTTCTGTTAAGAAGTCTACTGTCAGGTGAGTTGTTAAGCCCATATGTATTATTTGTTTCTTTTCTCTTAAACCTTTTACAATCTTCATCTTTCATCTTTAAAAGTATGATTGTAAGATATCTTGGGGGTAGACCTAGTTGAATTAAATTCAATTGATAACCTTTGCTCTTTCTCCATCTAGATATTGTATCTTTCTCTAGGTTTAAGAAGTTTTCTGTTGTTTATTGGAGTAAATTTTCTGCCCCATTGGTATTGTCAAATTCTTCCTCAGATCCAATAACCTCAATATTTGTTCTTTTAATACCATCCTGAAGTTCCCATAAGCTTTCTTTATCCCTCTTTATTCTTTTTTATTTTATTTGCTAGTGTATTTTTCAGATAGCTTGACTTTGAGCTCACTAGTTATTTTTTCTGTTGATCTATTCTTCTATCATGCTTTAAATTGTGCTGAGTGTATTTTTCAGCTCAAGAATTTCTGCTTTATATTTTTTATGGCTTCCATCTCTGTACTAAAAATCTATGTTGTTTGGAGTCTCTGCTAGAGTATTGAAACATTTCTTTGTGTTATCTTAAAGCTCACTAAATTTTCTTAAAATGACTGATTTAAATTTTCTAAAAGTTCTTGCATAAAAACTACTACCTGGTCATTTTCCAGCACCATATTGGGGGCACGTATGATTTCCTGAGAAGTCTTAATGCTTGTTGGCATGAAATGTTGAAAGACTAAGTATTTATTACAGTCTTCCTGATCTTGCTCGCTCTCTCTCTCTCTCTCTCTCTCTCTCTCTCTCTCTCTCTCTCTCTCTGTGTGTGTGTGTGTGTGTGTGTATGTGTGTGTGTGTGTGTGTGTGTGTTCAACAATTCTAAATAGTTTGCTTATTTTCTTTTAGTCTATAATCACTTTTGCTATTTCTGCAATGGAAGGCACCCAGGTCTAGATTTGCCAGGAGACTTGGTGTGTAGTCTTGATTTTGGTAATAAGGGGAAATCCTAGCACAGGTTTGAGCTAAAAACATTGTGGGTGCATTGTTTTGAAAGAAACAGGAGAGTATCTGGAAAGAGTAGTCTGGTCCCATATGCTTCTCCCTAGGGACAAGGTATTTCCAGATGACTCATCCATAGTCACTGGTCTATAGTCAGGCACTATGAGATATTTCCCCACTCAGGGGAAAGTCACTTTTGGTGGACCAGTCCTAGATTCCTATGTCAAAGTATGGCACCAATGCCACCAAGATGTGTCAAATCCTGAGCCCACCAAGACTACTGGGATAGGAACCAAGTTCTATGCCACTATGGAACTGTCTATTGCTAAAGTGAATCTATGGCCCAAGACCACTGAAATGAGCCACAGATGATATTAGCAGGAACAGAAGCCCAATAGGCAGAGGCTATATGTCTTCTCCTGGGACTGGATCTGTTCCAAAGATTCTGTCCACAGGAGATTCTGGGGATGTGGACTTTTAGGATCTATTCTTGGGTTTTATTAGCCTAGCATTTAGTTCTAGGACAAAGTCTTGTACTTACCATCTTGTACTACCTTCAGAAAATGGAGTTATGCAACATGCTATTGTGACAGTGTTGGTAAAGGCATACCCTTAGCCACCTAGGGTTATGCTAAGCAGAATTGCACCTTAGTGTCATAGCCACAAGGACATGCACAGGCTCAGGGGTGTACCAACATCTATCTCACAGCTGGTGGTGATGAAGGCAAAAATACAAGTCCATACCACTGACTTACAGCCCTCTGCTTAGTGCAGGGATAGTTCTACTCCTGCCCATGAACACTGGCCTTTATAGCTGTGTTGCCCCAGGTGTGGGAATCAGTGGTAGACAAAGTCCCCTGTTTACCAAGGCTGATGCTAAGTTTTGGCTTAGTCTTACAACCACAGCAGCTTACACTCTCTTGGGAGGAGAACAGGTACACTGGGCTCACTCCAAAGCTGGAATTTATGTAAGCCACAATTAAGTCTGTTACACTGGAGCACAAGTCTCCAGCTGATCCCAGTTGTTGCCAAAATGCTGTCTGTGAGCTTTGACATGCATATGGAGCCTTCAGTTTACACTGGGTGCTGGGTCTCAGCACTGCATACTGGCACCCATGACAAAACCCTCTGATAATATTTGTGTTCTACTCCCCAGGGGGTATACTCTTGCTTCCCATTTTGATAACAAAGTTTGGAAGAGAGATGGTGGAAACCAATAGCAACCTAGCATAATAAATTTCCTGAAACTCAGTCCACTAGCTTTGATTTAGCAGTTAGGGTTGTTGGACTTTGTGTAGCCCTGGGTTTCACTACTGTGAAATCAGGACCTGGTCCCAGGTTTCAAGTCTAAGGCCAAGAATTAATTTTCATGCCCTCCCTCAAGCAGAAGGTGCCTCTCTCCATGCTGGGAAACTTAGAGTAAGGAGAAAGGTAATGTCAGCAACACTTTCATTGTTGCCTTCTTCAAAGATCTGTTTTGCTGTACTAGAAGCAGATAGCAAAGTTCTCACATTTGATTTCCTTAGCCCTTGTGAGGGTAATTTGATGCATGAAAGCTGTTTAACTTGGAATATCTTTGGAGAGACAACTGCTGGAAGATCTTACTCACCACCATCTATATTCCTATGTTTGTATTCATTTAGATATACTAGGTAAAGAATTTTTTCAACAACATTCAAATAGAATTTTAATTAAAAATAATGAGTTGCTTTTGCTTTCTGGGGAAAAATTAATGTACACCATGGTTTTATCTTATAACTGAAAATGTTATCTGTTTACTAGAATTTTTGACTCAAGAATTATTGTCTCAATCTTAAAAAACATTTGTCATTAAAGATAAGAATTAATATTTAGTTTACTAGGTGCTATGTAGTATGTAAATATTATATACAGGCACTTTTTAACATACTTATTAACAAAAAAGCTCTATAATTACATGTAACTTATAATTATGAATCTAAATAGATAAGAACATTTTCAAAGTTTGAATTCATGCCAAAAGAACCTCATGTCAATATTTCAGATTCTGAGAATTTACTCAGTCACAGTTCCCTGGAAGCCTCTTTGCCTTCCTTTATACTGGAGACTGGGAAGCAAAATAGTCATCGTTCCAGTCCCCTTCACAATGTCTTTATAGAATAAATCAGCTGTATTAGCTAGCTTCATATTACTACAACAAAATACCCTAGGAAACTAACTTACAAAGAGAAAGCATTTATTTAGCTCACAGTTTCAGAGGTTGAAATCCAAAGATTAAGTGGCCCACTGGTTTTTATAATAAAGGTGACATATCATGGCAGGACTGTATGTAAGAACAAAAGTCACATCTCAGACCAGAAAGCAGAGATTGAAAGACTGGAGTCTTACCATTACCGGTAGAGGACATGCCTCCAGTGACCTAAGGACATCTCACTAAGCCCCCACTCTTAAAAGTCCACAAAACTTTTTAATACCTCCACCCTAGGAACAATCCTTTATATATGAAACTTTAGGTGAAAATACCCATATTCAATTGTACCATAATACACATTTTCTGCCAGTAGAACATGGAAGAATCCTTCAAGCTTTACTTCCTAAACGAATGGTCTGAATCTCTTGGAAAAAAAGACTTACATTTGACCTTTGACCTTTCCATTTCTGTTTCCTCCTTTGTATTATGTTAACACACTGATTGGAATTAAAACAATGGTCATTTTCCAAGATGGGGAAAAGTGCATATAAAGGAAAGAAGAGAAGGAAAGTGAAAGAAGTTTAAAAGCTTGGTTCCATGATGGCATCTTTAAGCAGCTTTGTTTTCCCTGCACCACCTACTTTTAGATTTTTTGATTGAATAAAACTGATTACCTTATTATCCTGATAAAGAAAATAAATGACATGGATATCCAAGATTGTGGGCTCGAGGGAGGCTGAATTCTTTTCCCTCCATGACCTGGGATTCAAGCAGTGGGAATACTATTTCTCTGTGAGTTATTAGAGGAATCCAACAGCTGTTCCCATGCAGGAATCCTGGCTGCTGTGTCCATACAGGTCCCTTGGCTTCATTGTCTGTGCAAGATCCCCAGCTGCCCACCTGTGCAGGACCCTGGGCCACTGCTCTCATGTGAACCCCCATCTATCAGCACAGGACTCCCCCAGTTGCCTCCACCTTGGGTACACTGCAACCACTACTTGGAAACAGCCACTAGGCACAACACTGCATACCACAGAGTTGCATCTTCAAATGTGCCACCCAATGCCATCACCTGGCCTGATTCAACACCCCATCTCTGAAAGCAGCTGCCTCCATCTTGGCACACTTTTGTCACAAACTTGAGTTATCCTTGCTACAACCATTGCCATCTTTAGTTGGGGCAACTCCTAGCTTGGGACACCAGCTGGGGCCTAAAAGCAATAACAAGGTATCTCTAATCCTCTAACTCACCCCTTTCCCCAACAGTCACTATCCCAGCACACTGCTTGCAGCTACGCGGCAGGTCCATAGCTTGCAAAGCCTGGTCCTGATCTGCCCGATACAAAACAGTTCTTCCTGACAGGTATGCAGGTCCCACAGCACAGTCCACAAGACCTCTGGAGAGAGAAGTTCCTGAATGGGAAGTAGAAAGGGAGGGGGTGAGTGACATACAGTTTAGAGGCTGAAATGGAGATAAGGAATTGTGAGGTCTACAGCAATATAATGAGATAAGACTAGGTGCCCACATCACACAAATGGGCCCCAAAGGAGATCTCTGGGGTGCAGTCTCCCAATGGGGACTGGCAAATGCTATACCCCACCTCCAGGAGTTTCATTCCCCAAACCAACCCTCCCCATCCTAATAACTTTTATCCATTCTGAGGGTGGAGATACTAGCAAACAATAGACAACCCCATCTATTGGATGAGAGGGGAAGCAGGAAAGATACTGAACTCAAACCGAAACAATCCTCTAAGTGTATTTTGAGATTTTCTACTTTTATTTCTTTTTATTATTTTTTTTCCTTTTTTTCCTCTCTCTCTCTTCTCCTGCCCTCTCACCCCTAACATTTGTGAAATGAAGTACTTTTCCTGGATAAGGATATGAAGGACAAGGATGTCTGAATAGTATATTACAGTTGGTTGTACATTCTTTTAGCTCTTATTTTTACATGGATGGCAATCTTTATCAAGAGGAGTGAATCAGGTGGTATCACTATACAACACTTTAAACTATACTACAAGCAATAGTAAAAAAAAAAAAAAAACAGCAGGGTTATTGGCACCAAAATAGACTTATAGACCAATGGTACAGAACTGAGGACACAGAGACTAACCTGCATAAGTACAGTTATCTCATACTAAACAAAGGTGTTGAAAACATATATTGGAGAAAAGATAGCCTCTTTAACAAATTGTGCTGGGAAAAGTGGAAATCCATTTGTAGCAAAAGGAAATTAAACTCCTATTTCTCACCATGCACAAAACTCAATTCAAAGTGGATCAAGATCCTAGGAATTAGATCAGAGATCCTGTACCTAAAAGAAGAAAAAGTAGGCCCAAATCTTCATCATGTCAGATTAGGGCCCTACTTCCTTAACAAGACTCCTAAAGCACAAGAAACAAAATTAAGAATCAATAAATGGGATGATTTCAAATTAAAAAGCTTCTTCTCAGAAAAGAAACAATTAGTGAGGTGAATGGAGAGCCTAAAGAATGGGAGCTAATTTTTACCACACACACATCAGATATAACCCTAATCTCCAGGATATATAAAGAACTCAAAAAGGTAAAACTAATCAACAAATGGGCCAAAGAACTGAACAGACACCTCTCAGAAAATGATATACAATCAATCAACAAATATATGAAAAAATGCTCAACATCTCTAGCATTTATTAAGAATATAAGCAATAATATGACTTGATGAGGATGTGGGGAAAAAGGCACACTCATACATTGTTGGTGGGACTGCAAATTGGTGCAAACAATCTGGAAAGCAGTATGAAGATTCCTTAGAAAACTTGGAATGGAACCACCATTTGACCCAGCTATCTCACTCCTCGGTTTAAACCGAAGAACTTTAAAACAGTATACTACAGTGACAAAACAAAGAAACAAACAAACAAAAACAGCAGCCAATTCACAATAGCTAAACTGTAGAACCAACCTAGATGCCCTCCAATAGATGAATGAATAAAGAAAACATAGCATATATACAAAATGGAATTTTACTCAGCATTAAAAGAGAATAAAATGATGGCATTTGCAGGTAAATGGATGGAGCTGATTGAGCTGGAGAATATCAGACTAAGTGAATTAAGCCAACCCCCCAAATCCCCCAAAACCAAAAGGCCAAATGTTTTCTCTGATAAGTGGATGCTGATCCGTAATGAGGGTGGGGGAGGAGCATGGGAGGGATGGAGGAATTTTGGATAGGACAGGAGAGGGAGGAGATGGGAGGAGGTATGGGGTTAGGAAAGATGGTGGAATGAGATGAACATCATTACCCTAAGTATATGTATGAAGACACGAATGTTGTGACTCAACTTTTTGTTCAACCAGAGAAATTAAAAATTATGCTCCCTTGGTGTACTGTGAACTGAAATGAATTCTACTGTCATGTATAACAAATTAGAATGAACAAACAATCAAATAAATAAAGAAAAGAAAAAAATCAAAGGAAAATACAAGACAGAGGTAAGAGTTAAAAATAGTTACAATGATTGAAAAAATAAACAAAAAAATAGAACCTTTCACTTTTTTTTCTATCCTAGAAAATGCATTAAACTAAAAGGTATTGTTTTTATTTTAATTTTAGAAACCCAGATAACCAGAACTTTGTGGTTAGAAAAATTTGGACAATTTCCACTTTAGTTTAAGCTACGTAATCTTCATTTATTTTTGTTAAACATGTATTGAAATATATCAAAGGTGCAATTTGAAAGCCATGTTGTATATATTATGAAAATTTGCCAAAATGTAACCTTTCACTGTTTTTAACCATATGCATGAGTTTCAATATCTCATGTAGGTATGGCTTCTTCTTGAACTTTGGTTGTAAGAGTTCCTTTAACCAAGAAAATAAAACTTATAGTTTCAAGGGTACTAAGAGTGGGTGGCACAGAACGTTTCATTTTTAAATTAAAAATAACAATTTTCTATGCCTTTTAGGGAATATTTATATTAATTTTCCATGTACCTTTCTGGAAAAAATAAATTGAAAATAAAGTAAGAAAAATGAAAAACTGCTGAAAGATGCAAGCTTGTGTATTGTGGTTAGTATTTTTGCAAATAGTGACCCAAATGCATTTTAATTTCTCCTTTAAATCATTTTTTATTTTCTATTTCCCACCTCCAGAGCCAGCTTCATAGCTTCTGGGAAGCAATGGGTAGGACCTTGCTCTCTTAAGCAAGACACTGGATTTGAAGAACTGGCTCTATGGAGGAAAACAAAACAAAACAAAACAAAAATAGCAGTCTGCTTCAGTTCCAATTTAGTATTTAAGGGACAATAACAAAGTGTACAGCCATGGCACAAAGGAAAACAACCCATTCTTCTATGATGGTTAGCCCTTAAATCTTTTGTTCTAAGTAGAAAAAGTCAGGACATAGAGAATGGAGATAAGCCACTCCTTCTTTGTCTGTTGGGATTAAGGAAGCAAGGGAGAGAGAAGACAGTAAAGTTACTTAAACTTGGTTCTGATTTGAGTTAAATAAATGAGGTAGAGAGGACATCCTGCCCTATCTTCAATTTGTATTGTGGATTAAAACGGTCTCACAGTGTTCTTCATTTTCACATAAATCTTAGGGTGCCCATATCAGAATGAGTGGTCACATGACAATCTTAGGCAATGATGCTAGGGTTGGACTCTTTAAGGTTCTTGCATGAATTGAAGTGGGACCCAGAAGTAGCTGAGGATGCTAGCTGATAAACTTTCCCACAGAGGGTTGGAGATCATTTAGCCATGTGAAACATCCAAGTGGAGAGCCATGAAGAGACCAAAGATGAGACTTAATCTCCCAGAGAGTACCATCCTGCTTCAAATACAGTGAATGAAAACAGATTATGAATTTTACTGATCACTGATTTTAGGCTTAATTCTTAGTAGTATTACGACAGGCTTGTGGTCTATAAAACCAGAATTCTGATCAGGTTTGAGCAGGTGCATTGTCTGTCTGTCTGTCTGTCTAGCTAGCTAGCTATCTGAGTTTCTTCCAGGTGTGAATTTACACACTTGGTGATAAAAGGATGTTTTATGGATTACCTTTGATTACCTTCTGGCTCCATGTATTTTAGACCTTATGATTTTTCTCCATCACTACTCACCTTATAATTCTGTTTCCTCATGCAATAGACATGTTCATTTTATAATAAATTATTTTGTCCTACAACTTCATGTTAGGGTAAATTTTCACAGAGGATAATATGGGAGTTCTGGGAAGCCACTCCTCCCCAGTATGGCCAGTAATCTACATGGGAATAGAGTGACTCTCAAAAATATATCACTTAACCTAAACCAAACAGTACCTAGTCCTCCTTTGTTGGGACCCACAAATACGAGCCTTTGTTCTCTTTTCTCCCAGGATGTGATAAAATTTTGTTGGAGTAAAAAAATAATAGCCTTAAATGATTGCAATTATATACACAAATCTTAAATTTTTTAATGGAAAATTAGACCATGAAAAAACATTGTAAGTACTTTGCAGTAAACACTTTTTTTTTTGAGTGGAGGACAAAATCTTAGAGACTGATCATTTTTTATTCTCTACATAGAAACCTCTTGAAGAGATTGTTTATTTAAATAAAGATGATTAAAATTGAACAAAAATAAAATGTGAAATTTCCCCCACTACACAATAAGTGTAGGTTCAGTATAAAAAACAGATTTGTTATTATAGAAAAAAAGCAATCTATTATTTTAATCTACATTCCAACTTTAATGTGGATAATTTTTCACATTGAATGTGTGCATATTTTGGATGAACTACTTGCCCTTCATTTTGTCTCTATTAAAAATCTTACTGTGTCTTTAAGACCTGATCTAACTGTCATTTCTTTGAAACTTTCACAGAGGAATAAGGAAAATTGCACTTGCCTAAATATTGAAATTATGAATTTCAGTTGTACTTACCTCATTTCCTGATACTAATTATTTGTCAACTTCTGTTTTAGTTATTGGTTTATACACATCATCTGCAAAGTGTCCATATAACTAATTGACTTAATAATGCCAACTTTGAAAATAAGAGGATATCTTACTAATTAGCCAAGGACAACAGCCATGAATCAGACTGTCTTGAAAAAATTGGAATGGATATTTACCTTTATTCCCCTATATGTAAATGAAAGTTTTTAAACCACAATGATTAGCACTTCAATTTTTGTTCCTTTATTATACATATTAATTTTCATTAAAATTAAAATAAATTTAGTAGAATTTGTTAGATGATTACTCTATTTGTTAATTTTAGTAACTTAGGTTCACTTGGTTTCCAAATAGTTCGTGGGTCTGATCTATGGATGTGGACATAATTCATATGAATAAGAAATTCATGGACACTATAAATGGATAGAAATTGTTCAATGCTCAATTCAATAAATACACACATACATACATATCTATATGATATAAACATCTGTTACTATGAACAAAATCACTCTGAATTCTGAACAAAATGTCTCCTTTTTAAGTTCATAGGCCTCCAAATTTGAAAGATTTAGATCTCAAAAAACACTAAGCAAACAAAATTTATTTTAGGGAAATTAAGAAATATAAAAGTGATCCATCATACTTTAAGATATCATTAATTTTAGTAGCTGAATCACTCATTTAAATATATAGGTGTGCTAGAATATATATTTTATCATTTAAAAGATTATATAAAAGAAATCTGAGAATTGTCAAGAAGCTCACATTGAATGCATTGTTCCATTATTTGGAATTCAGCTTAGGTTCTACATGAGATCATGAAGTCTTTTATACATTACATGATATTTTGAGCAATTTATTAAACTGTTTTTCACTCATTCAATAAATATTTATAGTTTGTTTTAATTCTTGTAGAGAAGGGCATTCACTGTGCTATAAGAGCAAAGATAGTGAAGATGGTATGTTGAAGCTGAATGAAACATTGTCTTAACTATCATTCAAAAATTGGTTTGGAATCTAGTTTCATATTTGAGGATGGATAGTCCATAAACAGAAGTGTTACTTTTCAAAAAGAATAATATATTGTGCAAAATTCAGTAAGGACCTGTCATTTTTATGCATAATTTTACTTGCATATTTACAGAAAAAATTCAAATATAGAGAATAATTAATGTAAGTTTCTTATATAATCAACACATTAGAATAGTGTATAAATTAGCACATAGCTTTCGGAAAATAAGGTTAATTATCACTAAATAGAATGAAGTTATCCTATATTACAGACTTTATCAGGTCAAATTGTAGTCATTTTTTTCTTCTCAAGCTAATAATTAATTTTGAAGCTGCTAACTTAAGATTACTTTCTTTGGCCAAAAATATCCCTCCCTCCAGTTAATTTCATACTAAATACTATGCTACAGACCATATGGTTAATGCAGACATATAATTTTGGAATTAGGCCCACATAAACATGGTAATGCGAAAGTCAAGGTACCAGCAGAAAACAGATGGTGTAATCAATTAAGATCAGCTGAGGAAAGTGTATTAAACAGATTATTTAAATAAAGTTAGGAGTGTCTCATCTTTCAGTGGAGAGACTCTAGAGAAAGGGCTGGTCTGCTAAATACCCACTGTATTTGAACTCAACTGGAAGCCAGAGGACAAGAAAACCTCCCGAAGTAATCAATTCAGGCCCTCTTTCCAGAAAAAGCAGTGGAGGAGTGAATCTAAAGGGACACATAAAAGATATGTGGCACAATCCATTCCTCTGTATCTCAGCAGACACTCTTACCTCTGGCCTGGGTGTTCCCACACAGGAGGCAAATGAAGACCCACAGCCTGTCAGTTCAACCCTCCTGCTCTCTGAAACCTGAAATATTAATCACGGCCAATATTCTTATGAGAACATAAGATAAAAGGTCGGGGAGGGAAAGAGTTAACTAATGTAAAATATAACTGCCAAGTCTCTACTTCTTTCATTGGTCATGAGCCCTAGGTTGATGATCATAGTTGCTTACATCCACTATACATTCATTTCACAGTCTTCCTTGTCTCTGCGAGTAACTTTTCTGCACAGAATTCTTCGAAGTGGTTATCTAAACCACCTTCCTGGCAAATCAAATACCTTGTTTTCCCACAGTTCTGTGGATCAGCACTACTAACAAGTATCAAGCAAGTTACAAGAGGTGCTCCCTGTGAATGCCTTAGAGTCTCCTAATAGGCTTCCTTGACTCATTGTTCGGATACCTTCCTCTTAAGGAGACCAATAATCACAGTACTTTCTTTGCCTATCAATTTGGAGGTATGAAAAGCCTGAAAGAAAGAGTAGGCTTAGTCTCCAACTCACTGGAACCATGACTCTTTTTTATTTGAAGAAACATTTGTGCTTTGGCTACTGGGACCCCTCACTCCAATCACATTCAAGATTGCAGTGACAAGAAGGGGGATTCCTCAGAGGTTTACTATGTGTCAGAATGAGAGAGGCCACCTTTGTTGTCAATTCCTTTAGGTTCCCTCCCAGATCTGTGGATTCTGAGCATATAGAAGGTATATGGCATGTCCTGTATCAGAGCCTCCCAACAATTACGGCTCTCAATTATACAAGCAAGCAATCCTTAAATTGCATCAAGCTACCTCTGTGACCAGTTACTGCATGTTTTTTCAACAGAAACAATATCACTCCAAATAGGAGTAAATTAGTTTCAGGGTATAAAAAAAAAAACTGATCTGTTATAATAATTTCTGATAAAAGGGGTAGAGAAGGCAGGTGAAAAAAAGAATGAGTCTAAAAAAACTCATTAGGAATTACATAATGCAAACAATGCTGAGAAACATGTTATTACATTACCAGTTAGAGTCCAAGGATCATTCTGTTAAAAGACTCTTTACAGTTACGGGTGAAGGCATGAGGAAAACCACAAGGATAGTAAAAACTCGGGGCCATCAGTGAGGATGGTTGCCAACTACAGGCAAAAAAAGTACCAGAAGAGGGAGCTGTTTGGGGAATTTTAAATCAAATAACCTTGTTTTAAAGGCTGATTGGAGAGGAGATGTGCTCTTTTGTTGAAGGAGCATACAGTACTCTTTTTCGAAGAATTTCAGGGAAGTATACTCCCAAATTTTACTTTTTTTTTTTTTAAGAGAGAGAGAGAGATTTTTTTTAATATTTATTTTTTAGTTTTCGGCGGACACATCTTTGTTTATATATGGTGCTGAGGATGGAACCCAGCGAGTGCACTACAGCTTGAGCCACATCCCCAACCCCCAATTTTACTTTTATACCCTTTCAGACCTCTTGCCACAGTTTCCCATTCACTGATCCCAAGTGGAAGTCCTAGGCTTAGGAAACATGTCAAGAGAGTTCATACAGGTCAGCCACCTAAAGAAGAGAGCAGAGTGGAAAAAGGTGGAAGAGAAAACAAAAGTTATTCAACAGAATAACACATAAGGATATGTAGAAAAAAGGGAGAGATTTTCTAAAATTTGCCTGTTGCTTATTTATAAGTGAAAACCTTGGATTTTTGAGATGTGTTTGAGATTAAAATCCTTTTGTACCAACCTGAATCTAAATTCAGGTGAGAGGTAACTGATAATACACTGAGAAAGTTACATGATAGTGCATAAAGTTGTCATAATTTGTAACAAAGGTGTTACAGAGTTATCACTAGGTAATCTTCATCATCATTTTAAAACTGTTTACAAACAGAAAATTCTCTAGTTATTTTTTTAAAATAAGCAATGCTAGTTGGTTTTTTGCTAGGAATAACATTAAAAAATGAGTTGATGACTCTATATCAAGTTTTAAAATCTTATTTCCAAAACACCTTCTGTGTGGTCTGAACTCTTTACAGTCATCTTCTTCATTTGCTGCATATGATCATTCAGTTACAGTAAGGCCAGGGAGTACCAGGAGATATACCCAAGTGGGCAATCAGAATTTCACATGAATTGTTTCTTACCCTCATTATGCAAAACTGGCCCACAATCCTCTGTTGATGAAGGTCATTGCCATTCCCAGTGAGTTGACTACATTTTTACCTATTAATCCTTGAACAAAAGGCATGTGAATTGCCCTGGGGGTATCCATAACAAATGGTAGAAAGGAAAATATCCCCCAAAGATTTGTATGACCACATCCCCTAGAACTGGTGACTTATGTAGGGATTGTGGTTGCTAATTGGCTAGTCTTAAAATAAGGGTATTATCCTGGACTATCTTTTGGACACAAATGCCATCATAAGGATCCTTAAAAGTAAAAGAGAAAAGAAGAAGAGGGAGAACCCAAGATGAATCTGCTTTGAAGGTAGAGGGAATGGAATCATGACCCAAGAAATGAGGGGACTTCTGGAAGCTAGTAAAGTTGCGAGGATAGATTCTGCCCTAGAAGCTTTCAGAAGGAAGGCTGATCTGCTTAAATTTTAAATATGACCCATTTTGGACTTCTGAATTCAGAACTGTAAGATAATAAATATGTTTTGTTTAAAGCTACCGCATTTGGTATCATTTGTTACATAATAATAGGAAACCAATCCAGTTTCCTTGCTGTTCACACCTTCTTTTAAGTCCAGGTCTTTTCAGTTTTTCCTCTGAGCCAATACTTCAGTTGTACCTTTAGCAGGCTGTTTTAGATTCCTATAAAGTTAGCTGCTGCTCCATGGTGCTGTACATAATAAAACCAATGGATCTCATGGTAGGAAGCTTCCCATTTCATCCTATTTCCTCCCTCCTAATGTGTGTCTTATGTTTGGATACAATGCTATGCTGGATTTCATGCTTGTGGACCAAGTATTTCAGAAATACTTTCATAATTTCACTGGCTGAGTTTCGCCTAAAAAACCAGTAAAACCCATACCATGAAAATGTACCTATCCCTATGGGAACAAACCGCTGGACCTTTCAGAACAGGAAAGTTCTGAAACAATCCATTTGCAACCAACTGCCTCCTTGTTCTCATGGACTGAACTCAACATTGGTTTATATTCCAGTATAGAAGAAGGTGTAACTAGATCAGTCACAGAAAGTGTGCATATAATTGGGCCTAACAAATAACCCCCCTCCCCTGAGTTAATATATATACACGTATATATATACACGTGTGTGTATACAATTAAATATATATGATATATATATATATATTTTTTTTCATTCTTAACTGTTATGGTCTAAATGTGAAGACCAGTATTCTTATGTTGAAACCTAGTCATCATTGTGATAGTACTAGAAGAGGTGATTAGGCGATTAGCATGGAGCCCTCCTGGATGATATTAGGGCACTTATAATAGGGCTTGAAGAAATGGGTTTATTTCTTCAACCTTTCTTGCCCTTGAAGATATAGTATTGTCCTCGTTTTTCCTTTTGCCATGTGAAGATGCAGAAACAAGGTACCATTTTGCAAGGAGGGAACATGGCCTCACTAGACACTCAAATTGCCTAAGCCTTAATTTTCAAATTCCCAGCCTCCAAAATTCTGAGAAAATAAATTCCTGTTCTTTGTAAATTACCTGGTCTGTGGTATTTTATTGTAGCAGCACAAATGGGCTATGACATTAACTCAGGCCATTTCTCGTACACTATGCCACATTGGTGTAATGTCTATCAATATAATAGTTTGGTGTGCTGTTCTGCAGAATTTCTCCATGGTCAGAATCTCTGTGGACCTCAGTATAATACAGGGTACAGGAGCTATCATTGCTCCAAGGCAAAACTTTAAAATTAATATTGTCCATCCCTTATGAGTACAGACTGTTCTGACTTCTTTTATAACTGGAAAAAGGTTTTTAAATGCATTTGTTAAATAAATGATTACATACCATATTCCAGAGGTTTTAATTTGCTTGGGAGGTGACATCATGCCTGATGCAGCATTTGCTATTATATTTCTATTTGGTAGAGTCTACATCAATCTATAATAATTCTTTACTCTCACAGGGTCCACAATAACAAATTAAATGCATATATGATTTGGGTCCACTACCTCTGTGTCCTTTAGGTCATTAATGATAGCACTGATTTGAACATACACCCCAGGAAAAAATAGTTTCTTGGATAGGGTTGAAGGGAGGGGTAGTTTCAAAGGATTTCATTTAGTTCTCCCCATTAAGGTTGCCTTATTCCATAGATCAGGTGTCACTTCTATTACCAAGTATACCAATTCAAATTATGTAATCAGGAACTAAGAAAATGGTGACCAGTGGACTTATTGTAATGGATATTCAGACCCAGTGGACTTATTGTAATCAATACTTTCACCAAAATTTCATTCATTATGTGGGCTCTTAGGTTCCCATTTGGAAAGGGAAAAGGAGAAGGAAGACATGATAATGTTGTGGATCTCTGGGTATATATACCCATTCAAGTCAGAATGACAACTATAAAGAATTCAAGTAATAATAAATGTTGGCAAGGATATGGAGAAAAAGGTACTCTCATACATTGCTGCAAATTGGTGCAACCACTCTGGAAAGCAGTATGTAGATGCCTCAGGAAACTTGGAATGGAACCACCATTTGATTCACTTATCCTACTCCTTGGTCTTTATGCAAAGGATTTAAAATCAGCACACTACAGTGACACAGACACATCAATGTTTATAGCAGCTCAATTCACAATAGCCAAGCTATGAAATCAACCCAAATGACTGTAAAAAGATGAATGGATAAAGAAAATGTGGTATATATACACAATGGAAAATTACTGAGCCATAAAGAAAAATGAAATTACAGCATTTGCCAGTAAATGGATGGAATTGAAGAATATCATACTAAGTGATGTAAGCTAGTCCCCCCCAAAACCAAAGGTCAAATGTTCTCTCTGATATGTGGATACTAATTCATAACAAGGGAGGCTGAGGAGGGGAAGAATAGAAGTTCATTGGATTAGAAAAGGGGAATGAAGAGAAGAGAGGAGGAAAGGGAAATAGGAAGTACAGTAGAATTAAACGAATATAACTTTGCTATCATTTTATTTGAAAGAAGACTAGGGAAACTCTGCATCATGTACAACCACAGGAAAAAGATCCCAATTAGAATAAATTATAGTTTATGTATATATATTACAATACATTCTACTGTCATGTATATCTAAAAAGAACAAATAAAAATAATACCACTCAAATATTACTTGTGATTTTTTAAAAATTTTATTTTTATTTATTAATTTATTTTAGTTAGGTATATATGACAGCAGAATGCATTTTGATTCATTGTACACAATTGTAGCACAACTTTACATTTCTCTGATTGTACATGATGTAGCATCACACCATATATGCAGTCATACATATACCTAGGTTAATAATGTCCATTTCATTCCACCATCTTTCCTGCTCCCATGCACCCTCCCTCCCCTTTGCCCAATCAAAGTTCTTTCATTTTTCCCATGCCTCTCCCTCCCCATTATGGATCAGAATCCACTTATCAGAGAGAACATTTGACCTTTGGTTTTTTGGGATTCGCTTACTTTGCTTAGCAGGATGTTCTCCAACTCCACCCATTTACCTGCAAATGCCATCATTTTATTCTCTTTTAATGCTGAGTAATATTCTATTGTGTATATATACTATATTTTCTTTATCCATTCATCTATTGAAGGGCATCTAGGTTTGTTCCACAGATTATCTATTTAAAAAAATGTATACAACTCAATTGAAAAGTAAACATACATTCATACCCTCACATGCAAACACAACACACACACACTTATACACACACATACACACGAATGCAATAGATGTGATCAAAATGATTTGAAAATATAGAGGAAAAAATCATGTCATTCCCTATGGAGGTTAAATAAGCTCAGCTGAAGAGATGCCCTGAGAAATATCCCTTCCTTATCACAGATGCTTCATATATAAGACTAATCTTGAGCAGATCTGATAAACATAAAGTCTGGTTAAAATTTTATGCTGATGCATAATGAGTCTCTTCTAGTTTCTTCATGCTTTGTGAGGCTTTACCGACAAGATCATGAATCTTTTTAAATTAATAACTTGACATGATAAATTGCTTTTGAAGATGGAAGGTTTTTAAACAAATTATATCTTTTTTCATAATAATTAATTTTATCTCATAACTCTAAGATTCTTAAATCATTACTTCCAGTTTCCTTCAAAAAGTGAGGTATATAGTTGTTAACCTGGCTGTGGTTTTCAAACAGGAAATTAGATCAGAAATTGTCTCTTTGTTAATCTATACTTTCAAGGATTCCTGCCACTCTGATATGTACACCTACATAATTGACATATCCTGAAAATTTCTTATAATTGTTTATTTTGTTGCATATTTAATATTATGTTACTAGTAGACTCCAAATTACATTATAGATGGATGAACTTAAAATATATATATAACTTAATGTTAAAAATAACAAATAGTCTGTGATTTCACAACAAGGGAAATTTAAAGACAATTTATTGATCTGGTAAAGCTTACACTTAATTTTCTAAGTACATCTGTGAAAGAAAAATTTTAGCGCTATGCATGTCAATTACAATGTGAAATGTTTGAATTTATTTAATATATGTGAAATCTGCATTTTCTGACATACAGCTGTATGTCTCAATGAATAATCTCCTTATTTTCTAAACAGTTCTATTAAAATATAATTGATATACAAATGCTGCCAACATTTAATATACACTGTTTAGTGAGTTCAGACATATGTATAACACATATTAAACCATTATCATAATCAAAAAGTAAACATATCCATCATATTCAAAGTTTCCTCGTGTCCCACAACCATTTTTATGACAAGAGTGCTCTCTTTTTACTCTGAGATAATCAAATTGGGATTTCAAATATAAAATATAAAATAGTTTTTCAAAAATAATTAAAACTATAAATTCAGTTTAAAGGATGTTAATTGTTTTACTTGCATGAAGTGAGTGGAAGAGTAAGCAATAAATTATCATAAGTAAGTTACTTCAAATGTGATAAATTCCATTTGAATCATAAAATATTATCTGCTTGAGTTTAGCCAAAATAATTAATCAGCTGGTATATAATATATCTTCAGCTGGTGAGCCAATATAGAAATCCATGCATCCAAAATATCATTCAAGATTAACATTTTTAAAATAATATTTCTCACTATTTCTCCTATTTGTCTATTTTAATCTTTACGTTGTGTTTCTTCTTCCAGTCAAATGTTTAAAATATGATATGAACACAGTATTAATTCCTAACATTTATCTTACTTGTTTAATAATAAGTCAAGAATCTTGCCAGGATATAGAGAATAAGTAAAATTGATGTGAGCAATGATTCTTTTAGAATTTAGACTTGGAAACACGTACTATTTTTCCTCTGTGTTAGTAGCCTTCCTGGAAGAAACTCGTCTTTCCTTACTTTGTGTCAGTTTCCTGTTTCTCCTTTGACATTCTTCTGGTGTTACCAGGGTGTTGATGAGCATAAACTTCTTATCCTTGAACAGAAGTGAACTGAAATTCTCTCTTTAAGTTGGGAGAGAAGGTAGGACTAGATCTCTGTGTAATTAAATTGAAGGAAAAGAGGACAGAGAATGCAATTCAGTTGCAGAGTGCTAGTAATCTGGAGGCCTTCGATTCAACTCCCAGTATAGTTAAAAAAAAAATCAAAGGAAAATAATAATTAACTATGTTTGCATTTAAACTACCTTCCTGCTTCCTTTTCCCCATCAATCAGATCTATTCACCCCAAAGCATTTTTTAATGTAAACTGATCATATCACTTTATTTTAAAGAATTAAATTACTTTTTTTTTTTGGTCCTGGGATCAAAATATTAAATCTTTAAATCTCTCTTCAAAATCTTAAAAAATGGACTGGGTCCTTTAACCCATGCCTAACAAAGCCTATGCTTTATAAAGCCGTATAATTTATCAGAAATAAAGATTGCATAGCTAATTTCTTCAGTGAAGCTAACTGACTAGAATAAAATACCTTATGTATTCTGAATAACACCAAATAAAGTGTTGTGGTGTGGGACATTGGCCTGGGCTACTCCCTCCATCTTATCATGCATGTCTTAGCTATGCCCAGCAATGCTGGCCTTCTGTCTTTAGAGTATATTTAGCACATTGAAGCTATTATGCCTTTTCAGACCTATTTATAAGTTCTAAACAAGTAAAGACATTATTTTATCCTAATTTTAAAAACAAAATATATTTGAAGGAATTAATAAATTCATGATATATACTGAAAATGTTATATTACATTTTTAACTAATAATTTATTTGAATAAAAAAGCTAAGTAAATATAAATGCCAGAAGCTCAATTCCCCTAAATGTTGGTTCAAGGCTATGCAGTCTGTTTTTCTCCCCTTTTAGATGTAGCCTAAAAATAATGTTTAGCTATCCCATTGTGATTAAAATTTTTCAAATCCCTTTTCATTATTTGGTAATATATTTTCCTATATGTCCCAAAATGTATTTTAAAGACTACAAGTTTTCAATAGGTTTCAGTAGACGTGTCAACTAACACAACAAAAACAGAAGTTCAGATATCAAATACATTTGGAAAATTCTGGGAGATAAAAAAATCAAAGACTTTTTAAAAATTTTGATAGATTGATATTAAGATTTTCTAAAAGTAAATTAAAATAAGCTGCAATTCCCAAAATTCTTTAATAAAATGCCTATCAAACAGCAAGAAAACTAATTTATAAGATTTAAAAGGGCTGGCATAGGCACATAGATATTTGACCTACCATATTATACTTTTTCATAACTAAAATTAAATGTAGTTTCTCCTACTGATGATCTATTAAGTAGCTACATAAAATTGTCATGATACATTGTTTGTTTATTCATTGAAATAACTAAAAAAATTTAAAGCATCTTTTGTTTCAACTGCTATAATTGGAAATGCTTATCTCAAACTTGGTTTTCTCTGTAAATCTAATTCTTACCATATGATATTGTGAACACTAAGTTCTCTCTTATCCCTTTTATTTTCATTTACTATATACATACTTCTGTCTGACTTTTCTTACCAGATTTACCAATTTCACTACCATATGCCCAATGCATAGGCCATGCTCAGTACACAGTAGTTGTTCAATTAATGTTTGTTAAATAAATGAAGGTGTTCATTAGGTCCTTATGGCCTAATTTCAGTAAAAGAAAAGGAACATTTTAGAATTTGATATATTAAACCAGTCTAAATCAGGATTAAAAATCACAATTCTTTCTAAAAAGCAACATCAATTTAGTAAAAGTTTCATCCATATTTTAGTAAAAGACATCAAGCCAATAGATACTAAAGGAGAACATATATGCCTTTATGGAAAAGCTATAGGTAGGTAGCATTACTTGTAGGCTAATGTGTGGGAACCTAATCCTCCTCAACTGAATAGATTCACTTTTTTCAAAGTTCAGCATTTCCCCCCAAAGAAATAACCCATCAGGTGAACAACCCTGAAATCTGTGAAGTCTCTGGAATTTGTTGTACTGGCTGTATTTGTACTCCTTGAGTGTCAGAATTTAAAATGCACATTTTTTTAAATTTATATTTTAATTTTATTTGTTCTAATTAGTTACACATGACAGTAGAATGTGCTTCAATTCCAAGTTTTTTCACTTTCTTGAGGAAGAAGCTTATAACTTGGACATTTCGAAGCTAGTAATGATGAAAAGCTATTAATTTTCTCAAAAGAGAAATTTTAAAAAAATATAAGAAAATTCTAAATTTAAAAAAAAATAATTAGTAAAAATTATCAAAGAGCAGTCTTTGATTCAACAATGATGTTGTGAAAAGTCTCTCTTGAATGCTCTGCAGAAACAGTAACCCTGTGCTAAATGGTCCTGGCCACAATACTATTTTAAACTGTAGTTCTGAATAGGGAATCTTTCAGAGTTCAAAATCTTGAATTATATTATGATTCACTTTTTAATACTGTTATTTGCTCATTAAATAAAATAGAAGTTGGATAATTTTTTGTGTTATTTTTTATTATTTCTGATTTTGGTTACTTACTTGAAATTAAATGTGTTCATTATTTGGAAAAGTTCGGTAAGATTTTCTGTTCTATGCACCATTTTGATCTGTATTCAACTTGAATTATGTTGAAAGAAAATTTCAAATTAATTAATTCATAGAAAGAAAGTGTGTGCTTTGTTTTGGGGAAAAAAAAATCCACAGTCAACCACATAGTGCCTTTGTTTTCAAACTGATAAAATAAAAAGGAATTTGTTAACATTAGCATGACCATTTTGTTTGTTTTCCTCAAGCTAGAATAATGATGAAAGAAAAAGAAGGCTGTAAGCTATATTCATTAAGTTAATTAAAAATATTTACAAAACGTTTATTATTTGTGGTGTATTTGTAAAATATTTATGATCAAAATTGTTTTTGAATATGACCCTATGACCCAGTAATACCAATTCTACTTACATATGTAAAAAAATGCATACATTTGTTCTTAAAAAATCACTATAATATTGATGATAATAGCAGTATTTCTAATAGCTCAAATTGGAAATTACAAGGATAGCCACCAAAATTAAAATGGGCAAATAAAGACCAACAATATGCTATCTGCATGAAACTCACCTCACAGGAAATGACACCCACAGTCTGAAGGCAAAAGGATGGGAAAAGACATATCATGCACTCGGTACTTGTAAACAAGAAGGATTAGACTTTCTCATATCAGATAAAATAGATTTCTAGGAAAAGTTAATCAGAAGAGACAAAGAAGCTCACTTCATGCTGTTTCAGAAAATCATACAAGAAGATATAATGATTATAAATATTTAAGCCCCTAACAATGTTGCATCTATGTATATAAAACACTTCTCAATATTAAGAATCAAATAGACCACAATATAATAATACTTGGTGACTTTAACATACCTCTCTCACCCCTGAGTAGAACATCCAAACATAAACTAACTAAAGATTCTACAGAGCAAAATAGTACAACTAAAACTATGGACCTCACAGACATCTATAAAATATTTCATCCATTAATGACTAAATTCACTTTATTCCCATCAGCACATGGAATATTTTTTAAATTGACCATATTTTATGTCATAAATCAAATCTTAGCAGATAAAAATATAGTGAAAATACCTTGCATTCTATCAGATCATAATGGAATAAAATTAGAAACGAATGATAAGATAAAACAAAATCCACTCTAACACCTGAAGACTAAATAATACACTTTTGAATGATTAATGGATATCAGAAGAAATCAGAAAAAAAAATTCTTAGAAGTAAATGATAATATTTATGCAACATATGATAATCTCTGGAACTGTATGCAGACAGTTCTAAGAGGAAAGTTCATAGCATTAAGCTCATGCATTAAAATAATAGAACAATACCAAATAAACAATCTAACATTACATCTCAAGGTCCTAGAAAAAGTAGAACAAATCAACACCAAAATCAGTAGAAGACAGAAAATAATTAAAATTAGACCCAAAATCAATAAAATTGAAGTAAAAATTCAAAAAAAAAAATCAATGAAACAAAAAGTTATTTGTTTGAAAAAAATAAACAAAAGTGATCAATTTTTAGCCAAACCACCCCAAGGAGGGGGAAAAATCAAAATAACAGAATTTGAGATTAAAAAGGAAATATTATCACAGACACTACTGAAATCCTGGATATCATCAGAACCACTTTGAAAATTTATACTTCAATAAGCTAGAAAATCTTGAAAATATTGATAAATTCCTAGAGATATATAACCTACATAAATTGAACCATGAGAATATAGAAAATTTAAATGGATCAATATCAAGTAAAGTAATTGAAGCAGCTATCAAAAGCCTTTCAAAATAGAAAATCTCAGGATTGGATGCATTTTCAGCCAAGTTCTACCATACCCTTAAAGAAGAATTAATACCAATTATCTTTATATTATGGCATGAAACAGAGGAGGGAGAACTGCCAGAGCCATTCTATGAAGCCAGTATCCCCTGATACCTAAACCAGACAAAGACATATCAAGGAAAGAAAACTTCAGGCCAATATCCCTGATGAACATAGATGCAAAAATTCTTAATAAAATATTGGTAAACTGCATACAGAAAAACATTAAAAGTGTAGTGCAACAAGATCAAGTGAGTTTCTCCCAAGGATCCAAAATTGGTTCAGCATAGGGAAATCAATAATTTACCGCATAAATAGACTTAAGGACAAGAAATACATGATCAACTCAATAGATGCAGAAAAAGCATTTCACAAAGTACAGCATCCATTCATTTTAAAACACTAAAAAAACTAGCTAGAAGGAACATACCTCAACATTGTAAAGGCTATATATGACAACCCAAAGCTAACATTGTACTGAATGGAGAAAAACTGTAAGAATTTCCTCTTAAAAAACAAAAAATAGAAACAAGACAAGGATGCCCACTTTCACCACTTCTATTCAACATCATTCTTGAAACTCCAGCCAGAATAATCAGTCAAGAGTAGGAAATTAAATGGATACAAATAGGTAAAGAAGAGCTCAAATTATTTCAGCTTGAGGATGACAAGATCCTATATTTAGAAGACTCAAAAAACTCCACTTGAAGACATCTAGAGTTCATAAATGAATTTAGCAAAGTAGCAGGATACAAAATCAACAATTATATATCAATCGTGTTCCTATACTCCAAAGCTGAATCTGCCAGAAAAGAAATTAGGAAAACAATCCATTTATAATAGCCTCAAAAACAAAAACAAAAACAAAAAAATGATTGGGAATCAATCTAACAAAAGAGATAAAGGGCCTCTACATTAAAAAAGAAGTTAAAGAAGACCTTATAAGATGGAAAGACCCCCCACATTCTTGAACAGGCAGAATTAATATTGCCAAAATGGCCATACTACCAAAAGGGCTATACAGATGCAATGCAATCCCCATCAAAATATCAATGACATTCAGAACTAGAAAAAGCAGTATAAAATTCACTTGGAAAAATAAGAGATACAGAATAGCCAACGCAATTCTTAGAAAACCAAAACAGGAGACATCAGAATATTGAACCTCAAATTATATTACAGAGCTATAGTAACAAAAACAACATGGTATTGGCACCAAATCAGGCATGAAGACAGATGAAATAGAAGACATAGAGACAAATCCACATAGTTACAATTATCTGATACTAGAAAAAGTTGCCAAAAAAAAATGTTGGAGAAAAGGTAGTCTTTTCAAACAAATGGTGCTGAAAAAATTAGAAATCCATATATAGGAGAATGAATATTAACCATCTCTCTCACACTGCACTAAAGTCAACTCAAAGTGGATCAAAGACCAATAAATGAGACCAGAACCCCACAGCCACTGCAGAGCCCAAGGAGGCCCAGGACAGGACCAGTGACCTGTTTGGACTGAGGCTCCTTATTTATCAACACGTCCTCCACCCCGCCCCTCTATCTTGGAATACTGCAGTCATCTCTATAGCCCTCCCCACATAATAGCCTCCACCTTGGGACAATGGAGAGGGCCTGGAGGCAGCTGCCATTGCAGCACCTCAGGCCAGAGTGTGGCATCTCTGAACAGGTAGCCCAACACCATTGCATGCCCACCCTTTCAGCTCCATCTCTGAAAGTGGTTACCTCAATCTTGGGACACCACCATCTTGACCTTCTTCCACTGCCATCACTACCATCTTTAGTTGCCGAAGCTTCCATCTTGAGACACCAGCCTAGGTCTGGAAGCCCGATACCAAGGTACTTACAGGTTTGACAATACTGCTGCCACCAACTAGGAAAGTGACCACTTCCATCTAGACCAGAAACCCTGCAACCTGGAAGAAAATATAGGCTCCATACTCTAACATGTTGGCACAGATCCTTAAAGTACATGAAATAAAAGCAAAAATCAATGCATGAAAAAAGAATGCATGAAAATATTTTCCACCTGCTCCTCAGATAGGTCATTAATATCTAGAAAATCAAAGAACTCCAAAAATGTACCACCAAAAACCAAATACACCAATCAATAAATAGGCAAAAGAACTAAACAGGCACTTCTCAAAAGAAGAAATACAAATGGTGTGCAAATATATGGAAAAACGTTCAACATCTTTAGCAATCAGGGAAATGCAAATTAAAACAACTCTGAGATTTTGTCTCATTCCAGAATAGCAATTATCAAGAATACAAATAACAATACCTGTGGGCGAGGGTATGTGGGGTGGGGATACACTCATACATTGTCTGTGGAACTGCAAATCTGTGTAACCATTCTGGAAAGCATAATGGAGATTCTTCAAAAAACTAGAAATGGAACCACCATGTGACTCATCTGTCCCACTCCTTAGTATATATCCAAAAGATTTCAAATCAGCATATTACAGTGATACAATCACATCAATGTTTATAGCAGCACATTTCACAGTAACCAAGCTATGGAACAAATCGAGGTGCCCTTCAGCAGATGAATGGATAAAGAAAATACGGTTATATACATAATGGAGTATGACTCAGACATAAAGAACAACAACATTATGGTATTAGCTGGTAAATGGATACAACTGGAGACCATCATGCTAAGGGAAATAAGGCAGTCCCAAAAAGTCAGAGTCAAATGTTTGCTCTGATATGTGGAAGCTAATCCAAAATAAAGGCGGAAGAATATAAAAACAAATTGAAGAAAGGTCAGTAGAGCAGATGAAGGGGATTGAAGGTTAGGGAGGAGGGATGGGATAAGGAAGAAACATTGGAATGAATCTGACCTAACATTCCTATGTACATATATTAAAATACCACAATGAATCTCACCTCACCTCCATGTATATACACAAGACACTAATTTAAAAAAAAAACTATAAGTGGGATAAAAAAGTACTAGAGTTACAAAGACAGAAAGAGGCGGAGTATCTGTCATTAAGTATTTTAATGCCACTGAGGAGACACAAAATATAAACATGGAAACATTTTAAGGAAATTTAAAAGGGAAATTGCAATTTAATATAAATTAATTAAAGTAGTTGAGAGCTCAGAGAAGGGAATTCAGGGAAAGGTGATCCCAAAGAAATCCCAAATACGCTCATCATCTGTGTAATCTTGAGCAAGTTTCTTAACAATTTTATAACTTAGTTTCCTTATCAGTAAAATGTGTAAGCATCAACACCTATTAGGTCAGGTATCCAACAGTTTGTTTCCCCTTCTGGGCTAATCAAGTCTTGCTAGGAAATGTTGGTTCTTAAACAGATATTTCTCAGCTCCCATTGCACACTAATGTGTAACCAGGCTTTTAGTTCTTGGTTATAGAAACTGAATGGAAGTCATACTTGCCTCTGGTGGGACAAGATTACTAAGAGTGTTTTATCTCCATTCTTTCTTTCTCATTTCACTAGTTGGGGGCAGAATAATCACAACATGGAGGAATGCTTCTCATCTAACAAAAATCTCCCCTTTTGACTATTTAACAAGGTCAATGAATTTTATCCACTAACTTGCTACAATTCTTTACCATTCTTTCACTAACATAGCCAACTGTACTTTAGGTTTTTGTGAGAAACAACTTAACATCCAGGCTTTCTCATAGTAAAAGCTTTATACTCACATTTATCAATAATAATTTTACTATTGTTCAACTATTTTGCACTATTTCTTGATATTTCTTGCTTGGTTGTTTTAATAATCAGTTTCTTCCTGTAAGATAGCTGAAAGAACTGTCAATCAGTCCTACATTTAGAGAATGTAAACAATATATCCAGCTTTTTTATAACAATATATCCATCTTATTAGCATCCCATATGATTCATGAAGTATTTCATATTTTCTAAAGAAAAATATAATCGTGTCAATAATAAATGCCTGTTTCTTTTATAACATATTTCTTAATATATTTATTTTGCAAGTGAATAATCCGAAATAGTAAGCACCCTTAAAACCAATCTATTGCCACTCTAAATATTTGCCTGGGTCAATGCACTAAAATTGACTTTGCAGAGGTTCAACAATCATTTTCCAGCCTTATTTAATGTCGAAGACAGCAAATATTTAAGATAAATAATGGTAAATTTGATATAATGTAGTTAATACCACACTCCTGGTTGCCTTTTTGATGGAGTTTAACCAAATTAATCCTTGCAGTAATCAACCATCAACTCTTAATTTTATTAAGTATATAAATCCAGTATCATGAAGAAGTTATTATTCAACAGACTCTATCAGAAATGTTATTTCTTAGGAATTCCTTTTGTCTAGGCTATCATTTTCTCAGTCATTTCCATGCTGTTATCGGATTCTTATTTTCTACAGCAGCATCCTCTAACTCCTTACAATCATAGAAGCCCTTTGTTATTCACAAACCAGATATCTTTTCACCAATCTAAAATATGTCACAGCCAACTAAATGGTTAGTGACCATCACTTTCTATTTTGTTCTATAGAAAGTATATAAATCCAAGTCCACAAAAATGATTGTGAATATCTGTAATCAAATGAATTATCTTAGCCTTTATATACAATCTAAATTTCAACTCCTTCCCAACAAGAAGAGAAAATTGTGTTCCTAGCCAAATAATGTCTATATTTTTTGCTATATGCTTTTATTCAACTAACCCAATTGTAGTGAAGTCCAAGAAAATAGAGCAAGCAAAATGTACCTAAGAGGGAAACAATCATTTTAAAGGATTACAGGTGATCTGGCTGGTTATTTGGCTTCCATTTATAGAAGAAACCAGTGAACATGTAAATATTGGGTAAAAATCAAATGTAACTAAATAGGAAGATTCCTATGATGGAGTAATGCTTCCTTACCTATTCAGTTCTTGCTCTTCTACCTAAGTGGGCAGCTTTTCTTGGACTTTCCATCTGAACTACATAGTGATAGTTAGCATTTATGCATCATATGTCAGTTTTCTTTCCAAGAACTCTATTCACACTGAATTATTTAATCCTGGTAGCTACTAATAGAAACAGATACTATTATTATACTTTTACATTTGAAAAATAAGACTATCCATATTTACACTAAGCATATAACCAGTCACTTTGGGGACAATTTGAGGGTGACAGTATGACTAAGATTACATAGTGGAAATAGAGACAGAATAGGATTATCCCAAGCAAAACAAAACATATGAACATCCTACCAATATTACATGGTAATATTACATGGTCTTCTGCCACAGTCTGGCTAGGCACAAAATCATGAGCCACTCAAGCAGGAACAAACTTTATTTTTGAAACTGCCGACAATGCCCCGGACGCTCCCGGGAAGCTTGCCGATCTTCGCACGCAGCGTTCTCCTGAATCCCAAGAGGAAGTTCCTCCTCCAGAAATCCCTCCTACTGCACTTCCCCAACCAATGGGAACTCTCCAGGAGTCCTATAGCAGGCTGGGGTGGACAACAGGAGTCCAATATCCATATGAATGTAAATTTTAACATAATCATATCATCTCAATGGCTAGTTGGCTTCACTTTTCAACCAAAAATGCCATGCATCATATTACTTGGCTGTGGTTCTTAGCAGTCTTCTGCATATTCACCATTGTTCTTATGACATTTAAAAATTAGTTCAATTTTGAATTTTTATTTTTCTGCTTTCTAATATTTGGGATTGACCTTATGGTACCTAGGTAAAAATGTCAATAAATTTTTAACAATATTTGTTTTATATTTCAAAGTAGCAGGAAAATTATGTGTCCAAGAAGCAAGATAGAAAAAAAAATACAGAGAATTTTAACTTCCCTTTAGGCACGGACATTGCAATTAAGGTAAAATTTCTTAAATATATTAACCTATATTCATTTTCAAAGGTTTATTGTTCACCTTAGAAATATCAACATAAAACAATTATTAAAATATATTCATTCACCTGACACATTTGTTAATAACATGTATATGACCTAGTATTTTAGACTTAGGTGGAAATGTTACAATAAACACAGTCTCAATTATTTAAAAATTTGGTTTAATTGATATTTATTGATTACCCATTATGTGTCAGACATATAGTGATTTAAAGAAAAAAAAACAAATAGAATTCTAGTTAGGTGGTATAGTGGAAAGAGAAAAAATAGCATTGTAAATAATCATCAATAAGACACTAGATATTAATAACTTCTATAAAAATAGATTATTGAAAGACTGACTAAAGGATAGCAGAGTTTTGATAGAGTTGCAAGGAATGAACATTTTGTTTGAGATTTTAATAATAAGTAGGAATTGATCATGAGAGGTTTGGAAGCAAAATTTGATGCAGAGGAAGAAACACATGCAAAAGTGTGAGGTAGGAATGAACTTAGATTGGTGGAGGGGACAAGAATTCATTGGGTTAGATTTCAGGAACAGCTGGAGACCACAGTCCCAAGTGAGGTTGGCAACGTTGGCACTGGCCAAAGCACCATAGTCTTGTGGACATAGGTAGTTTCCATAACTTTAATCTAAATACAATAAAATACCTTTACAGTCTTAATCAGTTATCAACATGATTTGGTATTCCTTTTAAATGTATCACTTAATGTAATAAAAAGAAGATACTATAGGAGTATATTTGTTCATTTTTAGTTTCTATAACAAAATACCTGAAAGACTACTTTATAAAAGAAAGGGGTTTGTTTTGGCTTATAGATCTAGAGGTACAAGTTCTAAGAGCTCCATCTGGTAATATTGTTCTTTCTGATGGAATTCTGATGTTGTGAAAAGCATCACTTGGCAAGAGACAAAGAGCTCACAAGTCTGTCTGAGTGTATCTCTTCTGGTCCATCTCTCTCCTCTTATAAAGTGACCAGAATTCAGTGATGGGGGTTGCATTTTCATAATTTCTCTAACGTTAATCAATTCTCAAAGCTCCAGCTCCAAACATAGCAATCAGATTGCTTTCACCCTTTAAAGATCTGACAATAAGGATGAAATTTCAACTCATAAGACCTTAGAGGATGCTCAAACCAAATCTAAACCATAGCAGAAGGATGGGAAATGGAAACAAAAAGACAATATTGACAAGTGCTCTGAGTAGCCAGAGTGGCTGGTTTGGACTGGGGTGTTGGAAATGAGAAGAAGAAGATTTGTTTGAATCTATTTCAGAGTCAGAACAAGATTTACTGAAAGAATTTCTGATTTAAAAAAAAAATCATGGCTCCTTTGTTTTTCCATAATTTTGCCTTAATAAACTCAGGTTTTATTTTGCTTTTCACCTGACACAGGACTTAGAGTCTATTAATAGATTTCAGGTGCTCAGCAAACTTTCTAAAATTGTATTCAAAATAACAAAGTGCATTGACTTATACATAATTTGGAGAGGAGAATGTTAATTACTTTCATAATTAGAGGTCTATGACCAAAAGCAAGGCAGAGACTACTGAGATTATGTTCCTAAATATTTCATGTCACTGTTCCCATGACTTCTCTCTCTCTCTGCCTTTATCTCTAGGTGATACTGAACCCAGTGTCACCTTTGGTAATCCTGACTAAAGGATAGCAGAGTTTTGATAGAGTTGTCAAGGAATGAACATTTTGTTTGAGATTTTTTAATCTCTTCTCTGTGGAAGTACACTATGGTGCTTCTTTCTTCAGTGTCTCTGTTCACACTGTGTTCTCTGCCTCTTAGTACTTTTGGTTTGCCAACTTTTCTCATCCTTCAAAAGTTGGCCAATGTATCATCACCTCCACAAAGTAGTATCTAAATGTTAAACTGAGCTAAATTTTCCCTCCTGTGTTCCTCAAATTAATTGAAAGTACGCTGTTAAGTTTTAAAATTTTTGTCTCCTGTGTAGAGCATAATGCTTTATTTTTCACATACTAAATGAAGCAACACATTGTTCTCACTTAAGAGTTCTCAAGCAATAAAATCTTATTTTACATCATTTTTACTCATATATAACATGTTTAATGCATATGCCTTGCTTGTTCTTATATAATCCTACTTTCAATTCACATAAAAGTCTTTCATTTCTTGTCAATGATTTCAATTCATAACATTTTATACTCTAAATATAGGACTAAAATCTGTGATTTGAATTTATGATTAGTTTTGAGATTTTAAAAACTAATTCTCAGATAATTCTGGGTTAGACTTTCTCTTTGGATTGCCACTATGTTTTCTCATAACTTTTCAATGAAAAAAATATATATAAATAATTAAAAATTTATTTGATATAATTTTATTATTTAATGTATTTAAAAACAACTTTTAAAAATATTGAAAGAAGATCAGAGAAGACAGTAAAAACAAGAAAAAAGTCACTCAAAATGCTATCAATTTTAATAAATCCACTATGATGTAATGTTTTACCTCATTCTGAGATTCCTTTTGCCTTCTTTACAAACTTACAATTTTTATTTCCATTTCTACTCAAAACTCAAAAGAGTTTCCTTATGAGTCTCAATATTTTGTACTGTTTGTTTTTAGTGGGTACAATATTCACTTGTAAATAAACTCATTTATGTAAAAATTCCCTAATTAAAGTATGATTTTGCATTTATTTCTATATTGGGAGTAATTTCATTAAATAAGATCCACAGTGCTGGATTACTGGATCAAAGGTAGTTAATTAAAAAATGTATCTTGATACAGATTGCCTAATATTTTTCCAGCAGTTATACAGTTAAAAGGTCACCATCATGGGGGTGGGGTTGTGGCTCAATAGTAGTAGAGCACTTGCCTAGCATGTGTGATGCATTGGGTTCAATCCTTAGCACCATATATAAATAAATAAATAAAAATAAAAGCTCATCAGCAACTAAAAAAATTTTTTTAAATCACATTATTCAACACTCTCCAATAAAAGTGTTATTAAATCATATTTTGTTTAGTGGATGCATTAAAAAATCTTATTTTTAATCATTTTGTGACAGATTGAATTTTTTTGGGATTCAACACATTTAGCTACACATTATTTTTCCTATTTATTTTGTGTCTGTTTTCATTTTGGTAATATTTTGCTGTGAGTTTACTTCATCATTATAAACATTATTAATAAAATAAGCCATTACTTTTGCCATGTTGGTAGTTGGTAATTTTGTTTTAAAACCAGTTATCATTGAACATTAATTACTATCCTGTCATAAGCACTGTGCTAAGGGGTTTATGTAGTACTAAATTCTCAAAATGAAATATGACATAGGTACTTTCATTACCTTCATTTTATAAATAGGAAACTGTGATATAAAACAGCTATCTAAGTTCCTTCTAATTAAAAAAACAAAACAAAACAAAACAAAAAAACAGGATTCTGAAATCAAACAGATTAACTGGAACTTCCCCAGAAAGATCTAAAATCTCACAACTCAATCATTTATTAATAACAGGTTCAGATGGTATATCAGAAACAAAATGTTTTTATTTGTACTATAAAGAAAATGTAATTTTGCTGTTAACTCTGTACTTTTTTATTAAAAATGTTTATAACTTTGCTTTTAAAATTTCTTATGAAACCATTTGCAAATTTCACACTTAATTTAATAAAATGCTTTAGCTACAAAAAAATAAAATAAAATAAAATCTCACAACTGATACACTTAGCTTTTGGTTTTGATATTTAAAGCCCTGACTATGAAGAATTACTTTGTGCTTAATTCTTCTTACTTCTATCCTCTAATTAGAAATGGGAAAATACTTTTTTTTTTTGGTCTTTCGTGCATTGTAAAATACATAGAAAAGATATATGCTTTAGTTGTCTTTTTAAATCAAAACCCTACAAATTCCTGGAAGCATGTAAACAGAAGTTTGATGCTTACCACTTAATAGTGTATAATCTCAGTTACACAGTAGCAATATCAATAGTTCCCACTTGAGTCAGACCCACAATATACAATTGTGCATTGTGGCCCAGAGTTATTATTATTTGGTATCCAAATACTAATTTATAATATCAGAAAAAAATAAATATTACTTCTTATTTATGAGGTACATTTAATGATGCCTTGTGGGATATTAAGATCTTAAATATGTAGGTACTGGATTGAGGCTGCTATGCTATATGCAGATATAAATAATTGCTTGGTTTCTCATAAAAATATTTATTAAATCAAATATGCAGTTTAAATATGAATTCCTTTATATAAATAGTGGGTTTAATGATAATTCAACAGGAAATCAGAATCACAGGATTAAAAAAAAAACCTAAGGGTTTGAATCATAATGACAATAGAAATCTAAGATCTGTCACTTACTATGTGACCTTGGGAAAGTGAATACATCTCAGTTCCCTTATGTTTCAAATAGGGATAATTATAGCATCAGTATTCTCTCAGGTATATTTTCAGGACTAAAAGTAATATTTAATATAATCAGAGAGCAAGCAAGAATTTAAGTGCTCAATAAGTGTTAGCTTTTAATAGGAGGCATGGTCAGAAATCAGTAATAATATCAAACCAGTGTCCAAAATTTGAGTGCCATATGTTTACTATGAACACTAAGCTTTTAGAATTTTCTTCTGGTGCTTCTGCATTAAAGCTCTCTGAGGTCTTCTCCACTTGAGTGGATATTTATATCAATAAATTAGGCCACTATGAAAAATACACACTTGACCTGGTTGTCAGTGAACTACAGCTTGTTTCAGTTGAGAGAATGCTTGTGCCCCTCCCATTAACTGCTTTTCAGTTAAATCAAAACTGAAAACATAATTATTTCAGTTTATTTCCCTGGTTTCTAAAAGTGATGACTTCATTTATTATTAAGAGAAGCATCTGGTCACATCCCCAAGCAAGCAAATCAGCTAACTCATCACTATTAAGTTTTCTTCTGTCTTTGCAAGTGGGGTACAGCTTTTTCATTGACCTAAAATGGAATTATTTCCAATCAGAGGAAAAAACAGCTGATTATTTATCAATATCAAGTGGATTATGCCCTGTGAAAGGCTGTAAAGTTTTGAACTGATAAAATAGGAACAAGGAAAAAAATAGCATATTTAATATAAGAGTCTGAGTTTGGCATATACTTAACCCAACAAACCATTTTTAACATGAGAAATTATTTTAATGTTGATTTGCTTACCTTTATTATTTAAACTAATTACAACATCATGAAGACAAAAGCCAATTGTGGCTAACATATTTAGGAAAGAACAACAAATAAACATGAATTTTATTTTTGGCATTGGCTTTTGGGTAAAAAATGACTGGATTTTAAAAAAATTATATATAAACTCACTCTCTTTTAGTCTGTAGTCTAAAATCAAAATGGAAATGTTCATGTGAAAATTAACATTTTTTTATAAAAATCATATCAAATATTAAAATTTTACTAAATCTATAACAATAATATTTATCTTGTTTCCAAGAGAAACAATACTTTTATGTTTTTCATTTTATCCAGTATTTTTCAGGGTGAAGAATCAGGAAAGTGGTATGGTATATTTCCATCCCATTATGGAATGAATAAATATTTAGTTAACAAAATCTTGACTTTTCTCATTTGTCTTTCACCCTCTGATTCTAAAACAATTATAATTGTTAGATAATGTAACAATAACATTCACATATTGCTAAACATGTTTTAAATGCAAGTTTTCCACTATTCAGGGATAGTTATGAATATTAATTAAATATTCCATAAAGTTTTACAAAGAGAAAAATGTCTATTAATAAAATCTAAAGATCTTTCCTAGTCTATGCCAATTATTTTATCTAGATTTCATCTTTAATTGGTGTTGCAGTGCCCATACCTATGATATGATTTTTTTAAAATTCATCTTTTTCAGAAAGTATTCTAGCTAAAAAATAAATGATTATATTGTATCTATTATATTATGTATATAAGCTAAAATAAAATTCACGAGCCAAGATACTGCTAAATCTTAAAATACACATAAATATTTTCAAAGCAGAAAACAAATTTTCCATTTGGATAGTCAAATCAGAATTCTTAGTGGGAAAATGTTCCAAATGATATTTGAACATAATTTAAACAAGTTGATTTTAAATATTATTCAATAACAGTGCCAGCTATTTTCATTTTAATTCATCAGTACAGTTATTTACTCATGCTTCTACTTTTTCTAATTATTTCTGACCAGAGAATCTGTTTTTATTTTCACAATAGTCTCTGAGAATAAATGGAGTTTATTTTAAAGTAATATAAAAAGTATTGAGGGAGTACAGGTCATATGAAAGCTTTATATTTCATTTTTTGTGAAATTCCATACTGTTTGCTGCAGCAGATGCATCATTTTACATTCCTATCAACAATGTACAAAGGTTCTAATTTTTCAACATCCTTGTTAATACTTGTTAGCTTTTGATTTTAGATAATAGTCATCCTAGCAGCTGTACAGTGATATTTCATTGAGGTTTTGGTTTGAATTTTCTCAATTATTTGTGATGTTGAACATCTTTTAACAGTGTTGAGCATCTGTTGGTCATTTGTATGTTTTCCTTAGAAAAATGTCTATTAAGTCTGTCACCCATTTTAATTTGATTATTTGGATTTTTTTTTTTTGCCACTGAGTTGGTAAGTGTTCCTTAGATATTTTAGATTGTTCATATGTCCTAGTACAAATACACTAGTTTCTTTTAGGTATAATTATCAAGAAATAGTATGATAAAAGTGAAGGTTCAAGATTCAATGTCGCAACACAGGGCCAAATTGGCCTGTAAGATGATCAATTCATTCATTAACTCTTTTTTTAGTCAGCTTTTTTTTTTTTCTTTTTTGCTTCTGTGACTAAAAGACCTGACCAGAAAAATTGTAGAGGAAGAAAAGTTTATCTAAGGGTTTATGGTTTCAGAGGTCTCAGTCCATAGAAGGCTAGCTCTATTATTCCTTGAGCCTCAAGGTGAGGCAGAACATCACGGTAGAAGAGTGTAGCAGATGGAAGCAACTCATATGATGATCAGAAAGCAGAGAGAGATGCTACTGCCAGATATAAAATATATTCCCTAAAGCAATGCCCCAATACCTACCTCCTCCAGCACAACCTACCAGCCTTCAATTACCAATCAGTTAACTCTGTCAAGGGATTAATTCACTCATTGGGTTAAGACTGTCACAACCCAGTCATTTCTCCTCTAAATATTCTTGCATTGTCTCACCCATGAGCTTTCAGGGACACCTCACATCCAAGCCATAACAACTATTTACTGAAAAAATATTTAAATATGATGGTGTGTATTGCTTTAGATCATTAGAATCCAATAATGAATTAAAACAAATACCATTACCTCCATGGAGTTTCCATTTTAGGTGAAGAACATGGATAGTATACACAAGTAAATTGCATAGTATGTTAGAATATCGTAATTACTATGGGAAAAAGTATTTAAAAATTTTAAGTGTAGGACAACTGTTGAACAGGGTCAGGTTGCAACTTAACCAGGAAGATATCTAATAGAACTTTTCAAGTAGTGAAAACAGGGCAATCTATGTTTTGCAAAGAATGTCACTGTAGCTGCCAAAGTGACTAATTAGAAAATAAAGTCAGAAAAATGATGAAATCTAAAGTTGTATTGATTATAAAGGAACACAAGGGGTCATCATAAGGATTTTGGATCTTACATTGCATAAAACATATTTTGAGTAGATGAGAGACATTTCTGACTATTATTTTGAGGAACCAATTCCTCATTGGATGTACCATGATGGAATATACCACAGAAGGGCAAAGATAGAGACTGGACACAATAAGAAGACTCCTGCACCAATCTGGGTAAGAGTGAATGGAAAATTACGACCCGGTTGGTAACAATGAAGTTTGAGGGAAGTGCCTGGATTTTAGAATATCTGAAAGGTGGACACAAAAGAATTTTCTAAGAGAATATATATACTGTGTTAATATAATAAGAAATAAAAATAACTACAGAATTTTTATCCTGAACAATTGAAAATTTGGGTTGACATCATCGAAAATAAATGATGAGTCTAGAATGTAAATGGTTGAAGAAACATCAAAAGCATAATTTTAGATGTGCTTATTCAAATTTTAAGTATTTACTTGGCATCTAAGTAATGATGTTAAGTATACAGTTTTATACTCATAGCTGGAATTGGAGAGGTCTTAGCTGAAGAGATACATCTAGAAGTTAGAGTATCTTGGGTAAAAATACCAGAAGTAATCACAGGGAAGAAGCTGATAGAACCAAGGATTTGGGGGCATCCAAACATTTAAAGGTCAAGGAGGAGAAACTAGTAAGAAGGAAAAGCTTAATTGGAGAGGTAAGAAAAAAAAGTGAGTATGGTATTCAGAAAACTAATAACTATGTCATATTAAAGATTATATAATAATCAATTTCGTCAATATTGCTGACAGGTCACATCAATTGAAAATTGGATATTTTTCATAAGGGTCAAGTGATATTATGACCTTAACAAAGGTTCTTTTATGGGAGTAGTGAAAGTGCCCTGAATTGGAAAGATATATGAAAGAGTGGGATAAAAGAAATACCAATTTATTATCCCCCACAACATAGTATGATGGAAATAGATCACTTACCATTTTAATCATTTATGATAGCAACAGGAATTATATAATGTGGGCCAACTTAGTAATTTTGTATCTCCAGTTTCTCATCCATAAAATGGGGAACAATGAATAATTCTTATGGCTGTTGTAAATTATAAAAAGACATAAATCAAGAGAGAACTAATGTAGAACCTCAACTACTTTGCCAACCACATAGGAGGTGCTACATAATGTTTCCTTTATTCCTTCCCAGGAGCTACAAGCAGAAGGGCTTCAGTCATATTGTGTCATAGGGTAATGAAGAGGGTGGGCACAGGTGTGAGTGAAATAACACAAAGCTTTTGAGTTTATTTCCAAACTGAAATTGTGAATGTGGAAGTAGATGAGCAAGACGATTATGACTGTTAAGAATTGTGTAGGGGCTGGGGATGTGGCTCAAGCGGTAGCGCACTCGCCTGGCATGCGTACGGCCCGGGTTCGATCCTCAGCACCACATACCAACAAAGACGTTGTGTCCACTGAAAACTAAAAAATAAATATTAAAAATTCTCTCTCTATCTTTCTCTCTCCTCTCTCACTCTCTCTTTAAAAAAAAAAAAAAAAAAGAATTGTGTAGAAGTATTGGCTAGGAAGATGAAGACTGGAATTAGAAAATTTGTAATCAATTCTTGGAGTTGGTCATCATTAAGATTTGAAAAACATTATCTAAGAAGCAGGAAAAATATAAGACCTAAAATGCAGGAAAAATCATGGTAGGAACAATGCCTTTGGGGAGCAAGCAGTGGACAGATAACAAGTCTTAAAGTCCCATTCCCTTCCTCCAATAACTTTATGATCTTGAGTTTATAATTACTTAGTTTCTGTTCATCATTTTCCTTGTCCTCTGTTTACGTGAATATAATTCTATATTTATAAAATCTTTTTTTTCCTTCTATCCAAGGCTTGCTTTTGCTTTTGATAGTAGTGCCTTTTCACTCCTTCAAATAAATCTTCTCAACTGTTACCTTTACTTTTTCTCTATTTATCTTAGCAGTTGACAAATTATGGCTTTAGTTCTCATGTCATGATCCAAAACACAACCTTCAATTTCACTGTTTTCATTTTTTACCTCTCTGATGGACACTGTGAAGTATCAATCTCATTTCAAAGAAGGATTTGGCTTTTTACTGTGAATTCTGGGAACGTGGTTGGCACACAACCTCCAGTGACCCATGACCCATTCATGGGTGCCTCAACTGCACAGTCCCAGATCATGCACATTTAATGGCTAATCAACATGAAAGGATCAGACCTTTTAGAACCATCCAATTTAGAACCATACCACAGGGCTCCCTCCAAAGGCCCTCTTTATAATAAATACATTTTATACTGAAATCCACTTCAGTTTCTTTCTCCTGTAACCTCTGTGTTCTAGCATACCTACACCATTGAAAGCCTCTCTCCACAAAAACACATTTTTTCTGTTTTTTTTCCTATTTCACTGATGATTTTCTGTTCTCACTATAACTACTTACGGAAAGAGCCACTAATATATGTGATGCCTCATGTTCTGTCCTTAGCATATTTTCATTATATATCCTCTTTCAGGGAAATGCCATTTATTCAAGTGTCTCTACCAATGTGATTCATAATTCTAGGATTTATCTCTTTCTATAGCTCCGTAACAATATTTCAATTATCCATTGGATATGTATCAGTCACATCAGGTTGGAACATTGAAACAATAAGCGAAACTAATCTTTGTAAAACCTACTCCATTCTCAGTATTTCCTCTCTCAGTTCACCCACACTCTCAGGTTAGAACCATTCTCGTCTAATAATATAATCTTCCCAATTTAGCAAGCCTACTTTATGACTAGTTTTTAAATCTCTTCCCTACATATCATCCTCTGTTACTTAATTATTCTTATTTGTGCTGTCGAAATAGCTTCCTCCACCTCCTTCCCCCCACCTGGATACACACTATGCTTTGGAAAAAAATCTGATTTTGTTAAAATAGATTTTTTGGGGGGCCTTCTACAAACCACATTCACACAATTTTGGATGGAGATTTTGACTTATAATTGAGTTACTTTAGGTTCTGCAGAAAAATGCTAACACCCTTGAAAAGAGCAGATAGCAAGTGTATGTCAATGAGTAAGCTGGAGAAGTCTTATTGACAGAAAAGAGAAAAGAAAATCACACAAAAAGTTAAAGAGGCTAGAAAGATTGCTGCCATCTCTCATAAATAAGAACAATATTGCAAATTCAGTGAAAGTAAGATGTCAAGGGCATATGAGTTGTTACTTTTCAGATAGCAGGACAAATAAGGGATGATAATCATGGGCCCCTTCAACAAAGCCAGAGAAGAATACAGATTCATGAAGTTTGTATGAGGAGTTGCAAGGTGTTTTGGAGGCAAGACTAATACTGATGCCCTTTCTTGCCCATCTAGATGAAATGTAGGTTGACAGAACTGAATAAACTGGTGTAGGCAAGCTCTTGGTTCATTTGTTTAAGCCATTGGTCTCAAGCACAAATCTGATATTTCAGAATCTCTTGATGTACTGTATTGCAACAATACTTGGGGTATTACTCTGAGGATGAGCAGAGTACTAGAACATGCTACTCTTCACATTAAAAACCGTCAGTGGACCCCTTATGCATATTAGTCCTTACTCCTTCATTGAACTGAAAATCTTATACAACCAGTAATTTCTCTTCCTTTTCCTTTTTAGCTGTGACCCTACTCTGCATTGGCCAACTCCATTAGGAAATAGACAGTACACTCACACTGGGTAATATGAAAAGTTTAAAAAAAATAAAAAGATATTAACTTATCATAGTAAAAATAATTCAGAAGAATAATTGTAAGAAACAGCACTACAAAAATATTCATAAAAGTCTATGGACGGTTAATGATGTTTCCTATGTCATATCAAATTTGTGCCCAGTTGAGATCCAAATACAATTCAGGCAAGGTATAAATTCCCAATTCATATGCAAGTGATTGTGTCTGATAAAGCAAAAGGCAATTTAAAGATAAATAATTGGATTAATAAAATTAACCATAGCTATATATTATGCTCAAAATACTAATGGACATCCCTTTACTCCTATCTTTGCCAACTTTCCTCCTTCTTCATTTTATTAGATGACTAGTTCTATTGCTATACACATGTACTAATATGTCATAATGAATGCACCTATTATTTCTAATTATAATGCTTAACAAAATAAATAATACAAATAATGAATATAATATATTATTATATAATAATATAAATAATAAAATAAAGGTCATAGTTAATACTTGTGGACATATGTTTGTTTTTTGTTGCTTTTAACAAGAAAGTTAGTGGGAAAGGGACTGTACATTTGGCCAACAAAGACTGGCCATGAAAAATCTGTACTTTACAGTTTCATATCAGTTGCTGGATATTCTGACTGAGGTAGAAAACATGATGAACCTGGCATGGTGGTGCATGCCTTTAATCCCTGCACCTTGGGAGGCTGAGGCAGGAGGGTCACAAGTTCAAAGCCAGCCTCAGCAATGGTGAGGTACTAAGCAACTCAGTGAGACCATGTCTCTACATAAAATACAAAATAGGGCTGGGTATGCGGCTCAGTGTTAAATGTCCCTAAATTCAATCCCCGGTCAACTGGCACAGTGTCCCACTGACTATTAATAGTAGAGTTAGACAGTGAATTTAAGTCTTCTAAAATGAGACTCCAGAAGACTTTCTGGCAATTCTGTTTAATTTAATCACGTAGCCACGAGTATCAGGTACTGATATTTATTCAAATTTAGATAAAACAAATTTTGTCCTTTGGGAATTTATAATATGTTTTGAGAAAAAAACAACATACAAATTTAATAGCATGATTCATAAACTCATTCTCAAACCAGAAGATAGCTTTATAGGTATGCAGCATATATTTAGTTATATTAACTTATATAGAAACAGAGGTACACCATTGTGATAAAGATGTGCTGATAGGGATCAAATGGTGAAAGAAATATATAGTAAATCCTTTCTGAAAAGATTTTCTCTGGTTTCTTAACAAGCCTTTTCCCAAGTAACATTAAAACAAGACTAAAACACTCAGCGATTTGTTAGCATTTCTTCTGATATGTTGAAATCATATAAGTGCAAAGAAAAAAAATGGTTATTATATAAATCTAGAGTAACATATAATTATTCATGTTAGTTGATGTCAGTTTATAATTACAAATTACGTGGTATTTAGAAATATTTCTATAGTATGGTAAAATTACCTTTGATACAGTACAGTATTAGGGCAAAAGCTGATTATTTAGAATATTATAATTTGCCTTGGGGAAAGCATGAATGCATATTTTATATTTTTCAAATGCTTATTAAAAGTTAATAGTTGCTCCTTTAGGGAAATACATAAATGGAGATGAAAACCATGTATTTTTCCTGAAACCTTATCTCTGCCTCTAAGATCAGTAGTGAATAAACTGTGCAAGGGAAGTAGAAATATGAAATCAATTATACACTTAATTATATTGAGTATAGAGCACTGCATGGAAAAAGAAAAAAATATGTGTAATGAAAATATTGATCGATAGTTTACCATTAATGTTACAAAATGTTTGCTAAAGGTGTCATTATTTATTTACAATTGTTAAATTGTTAACCATTTATCTTCATTTTATATTCAAGGAAACTTGGCTTTATAGAAATTAAGTAATATACCCAAAATATATACAACAGTTATAGGACTAAAATTCAGATCTTTCTAATACTAGCATCTGATTTTTATGTTCTGTACTTACAATAAACATCATGGTAATTACTTTTAATATTGCAAACAGCATTTTTTAGAAAAAAAAATTCTTTTCTTTAGAATGCTGGAACATAGACTAATTTTTGATGTACAAAATAATTTTTTATTTGCCATTTGTTTACTGGGCCATTTGGGGGTAATACACATCAATTTATTTAATTTACTATTATTAAAATATTAATAAATATATAATCTTAATTTTCAAATATAATTTTCATACCTATTTATATCAATTGTTTCTAATCTCGGTGATTGAATAAATTTATTATTATTATTATTATACTTCTAACTCACAAGACAGCACATGCTATACACTCTTTTCACAAAACTAATGAGAAAAATTGTTAATTTGAGAAATTTATATTTAAAAAATCAAATTCCTATGCCAAATTTTATTCAAAATAGTTTTACAGAGATATATTCAAAAAGAAATGCACACATCTGTACCATTTTGCCATAAAATATTCTAGGAAACTTCACAGAAAAAATGCCTGATCCTGGAAGATATTAAGATACAAAAAGGACTTTCAGCTAAATTTTTCAAGTCACTTAAACACTAAAATAAAATATTATAATGGATGAAAATTATACTTTTTCTTATTATTCTAAGAAATATAAAAGAGATAAAATCAAAATATTATGGAGGATAATTTATGTTCGTCAGTTTTCTATTATTTAGATAAATCAATTTAAAAAGGAAAAACATAATTTTGGTTCATGTTTTCAGAAGTTTCAGTCCATGGTTCTTTGCCCCTTTTGCTTTGGGTCTGTGACTGGGGAACCCTGTTCCCCTCAAGGCAGCTGGGAAGCAAAAGAGAAAGAGAAAGGGGAGAGGGTCCCAGTATTCCCTTCAAGGTCATGCCCCAATGACCTACTTTTCTCCCACTAGACATCACTTCTTCAAGATTCCACTGACCAATAGCACACACCACAGGCAGGTACTCAAAGCCATCATGGGCCATTGGGTACTTTTCCAAACCATGATGGAAATCTTTAATGGACATAACAGATCATAGCACCATTAATGACAAAAGATCTCCTGCAATCTTTTTGTGCATTGTTCTTTCAGGCAAACCAATTACTTTGCTTTGTTCTACATGGTTTTCTCTTCTGAGTGTGGGGGAGAAGAACGTTTAACTCTTACACTATTTCAGAATTTTAACCATAAATGAAAACATTTCTCTGTGAATTTCCATGGCAAAGTAGTCTATATTTTGCTTAGAAAGGGTTGCAAAAGAAGAGGACCATGGTTTATTAGGTGCTGTGCTGGAATCTTTAAAATTATTTTTTTTTCATTTGCAATAGACATTTCTTTCCCCATTCAATAGGTGAGATAACGGAGGCCAGAGAAAGAACCAGAATGATACAACAATTGCAATGTTTCCTCCAATGAAGGGAAAGCATCATGATGACTAATAGTACTATGTATCCCAATGAAGTTTGAAATCCATGTTTATACTTTGAACTTGCCCTGAAAGTCTTTAGCTGACATATTTATTAGCACTTAAATCTGAATTCTTGCCCATAAGCTCATGACATTGTTTCTTTTAGTGGCTCTAAGGCTCTCTGCCACTGTCAGGTAAGTAGGGACATGTATATCTATTGTTCAGTTTTACTTCCTGAGCTTTCAAAACATAAGATGCTTCTGAGATTCTATCCTGTATTAATTATGTTTTTAAAATACTTTTAAAATAATTACACTATTTCACATTTTTTGTTTCCAGTGTCACTAGGTTTGCAACAAAGAGACAAGGATTCCTACAGGGACATGGCCCCAGGAGCCCTGTGGTTCCAGGATGTGTTATTCCTGTTGCTCCCTGTTTCCCTCACTTAGCTACCCTTGTGCTCCAGTGTCTTGCACACTTCCATGGGAACAAGAAAAAAAGATATTTTTATTGGATTATTTAAATGTAACAGATGATCTGATCAGTGAAGAGAAACTGGCTCCTCTCTTGCAGAAGGTGCATCAAACATTTGTCTCCATCTAACCCATCCAGCTTTTCAAGTATATTTCTATTTCCTCTGTTCCTGTATGTTTTCTGCACAATGAAACATTCATCTAATTACTAATGTAATTGAATTTAAATCAGTAACTAATGGTTAGGCTATTTTGAAAATGATTTACCATCTTTAAAGAATTTTTTATGTTATTTAGAATAAATAGTGACAGTTTTATTAGTTACTATAGCAACCTAAAATCTATTTAAAAATGTGACATTCCATTTTCTCAGAAGGCATTTTAATTAAAACACACTCATGTTTACTGAAATGAATATCTAATCTCACAATCATAGCACAAGGGCATATGATGTAGCTGTGTCTAATAATATAAGGAGTACATATCACTGAAAATGAATTAAACTTGGAAAAATGGCTTTTCTAGCAGCTTAACTGTTTCATTGATTAGGTAAACTTAGTTCTTTCACCATTACCTATAATTTAATATTTTTACATACTTGTTCTAGTAAATCTACTGAACTTTTTGGTATTTGAATATCAGACACTACTTCACATTTTTTCTCCCTCACCCAAAGTCTCACAAGTTCAAGTCCATTAGATAGAGAGTTATCCTTCTGTATCAAGACTCATTTCAATATATTCTGTTGCAATGGTTTTTGACCATTTTCCTCCCAGGACGTACTGTCCAGTCCGCTTTGTAGCCCTGATGGTTTCTATATAGGTCACTAAAATGTTTAATTCTGTTTCCTCTTCACTGGCTTGATAGGTCCCAAGGGCAGTGCTGCATTTACTACCCAGCATTTACTTCTAGCACTCAAAATAGAGCTCTTTCAATAATAGAATTACTATTGAAAGGATAATGTATGCAAGAATGAATGTGAGTAAACCAAATCATGGATAGTAATTATTTATAAAGGCACACATTTGAAAGATCTCATGAAAAGATAAGAACAGTGATTTTCATCTTCTATTTCTTTCCTTTCATTTATTTGGTACTAGGAACTGAACCCAGGGGATCTTTACCAGAGTTGCATACGTAATCCTTTTAATATTTTATTTGGGGACAGGGTTTTGCTAAGTTGCTTATGGTATCACTAAGTTGCTGGGGCTGCCCTTGAATTTGTGATCTTCCTGCCTCAGCCTCCTGAGTCACTGGAATTATAAGTATGTGCCACTAACCATACTTGGCTCCACTATTTTTAAAAATCTAAACTTTCACTATATCTCAGCTATTCTCTTGAGTTTTATCTTTTATCATTCAACTACTATTTAAAAAGTTGTTTTCTGTGTAGTTTAGAACACACAATTGAATCAAAAAGTACTTAAAAGTACTTATAGAAGAGAATGTATAGCATGAAATTACATAATATGTTCTATATGAGAATTGTGTATGTGTTTGTGTACTCTGATCTTAAAATGTGTTGATCAAAGTATTAGTAATGTTCATATCAGTGTTCATTTTTTTGCCATTTTTCCTTCTTTTTGAAAATACTAAAATTTCAAAATTTTATATAATTTTTAAAGAATACATATTCCCTAAATGAAAACATATAAGCATATAAAAATCAAATATATTAGTAAATATGAATGCAAGCACTGAAATTGAATAGTTAAAAATAATATTATCTTCCAAGGTAACTGAGAGAACTGTAAATTATTTTCCTATTTTTTATATATTTGACAAATAATTATTCAGGAAGGAAAATGTTTTACAATAAAAAATATAAAATTTAAAATTAAAAAAAACAAGAACTCCCGGGGATATAATTTCTTAGGATGTTTGAAAAGTCTATAACTGGTAACTTCCAACTTCCATTTAAAAATGGCAAGAACTATTGTTAAATAGAGAAAGAAGAATAGTGCACAGATATTCCAGTGGATTTTGTGTACTTGAATTTGAGCAATAAATACTTCAATAGAAAAATTTTTTAAAAAACTATATATAATTAATGTGTTTTTTGCTTTCCACATTGTAAATGACTAAGTGTGTTGAAAGATCATTGTCACTACAGTTGATTATATCCTAAATAGAAACTTCCTATGAAGTATAGTAGATGTCACAACAGGTAGTAAAGACTGTTATCAAAATTTAAAAAGATAATTAAAAAATGGATAAAGAATGATTTGGTGCTGAAATAGTACATAGCCCCAATAACTGACTTGCCAGTGATAACACTGCAGTGTGAACATTCAGTTTCAAATGGGGTGAAGTGGGTCGCAGTCTTGTTTTCCCATTGACTGTGATCCTCAGTAGACTGACATGATCTCAGTGGGGATACCTGCAAATGCAGGAACCAATCCTCTCTGGAAGAAAGATTTCTCAATCAGTGTTCTTATGGTTTGGCAAATTGTCCCCAAAGGGCCATGTGTTAAGGACTTGTTCCCAATGCTAGTTCTATGTGGACATGCTACAGATATTTAGGAAGTGGGGCCTAGTTGTTGGTCCTTAGTTCATTGGAGATGTGCCTTTGAATGGGATTGTGGGGACCCTAATCTCTTTCTCTTCTTCTCCTTTTGTTTCTGGCTGATGAAGTTTTGCTCTGCTATACATTTCTACCACAATATGCTCCCTTGCCATGGGGTCAAAGCAATGGAGACAATCAATCATAGTTCCAACTGCTAAAACTGTGAGCCAAAAAAACCTTTTTTTTTCTTTATAAGGTAATTACCTTGCAGATATTAGCACTGCTACATAGGAAATATTTAATATTTTTCATCTATAACAAAATAATTAGAAATAACAATATATGAATTTTAAATAAAAAGAACTATTGGGTAGGTTAAATAATAGATTTAAGTTAGCCAAAAAGAGAGTAATTAGAATATATTTCCCAAGAAAGGACTGTCATCAGGTAAAGAAATGGACTTATTTAGAAGAAATTAAAAAGTGTGGCTGAGTGTGATGGGGCACACCTGAATCCCTGAATTGCAGCAGCTCCAGAGGATGAGGCAGGAGGACTGAGAGTTCAAAGCCAGCCTCAGCAATGACAAGGCCTTTAGCAACTCAATGAGACACTGTATCTAAATAAAATACAAAACAGTACTGGGGATATGGCTCAGTGGTTGAGTGCCCCTGAGTTTACTCCCAGTACAAAATAAAAAAAAAAAAAAAAAGAAAAGAAAAAATGAAGAAGTATAGAGTGCAGTATGTAACATAAGATTAAGATCTGGTAATAATCTGATTGGAGTTTTAGAAGAAGAGTTTGTTTATTTTTTTAAGGAAATAGTGAAACTTTAAAAGAATTTTTAAAAAAGAATATTTTCAATAAATACTAATCAAAAGATAATATTTAAAGATATATATTAAGCATAAAATACATAACCCAAACAGATAAAATTTTTATTTATTATAATGAATCCAATTTGGTTAAAGTTTCTATTAGGAGATAGGATGTCACAAGTTGAATTCTTTTGCCTTTTGTTTTAAAACTCAATAAATCATAGATATAAGATTATTCTTAACCTGATTCAACTCATGAAATATTTTTCCTTCCATACCATCTACTATGTGCATCAAATCATGAAGCACCATGCCTTCATACTAAAGCAATTGGTACTTAAACAAATTAGGTTACTATCATTATACAAAGTTTTCTACCTCTTAAACTTAGGAAATAGGGCTATAGCATTCACTCGACCCTTCTCCCAATCTCTAGTGATTTCTAGAGGTTATCAATATGCATTTAATATGATCTCAAGGATATTCTCTAATGCTTTACTTATTTCCTTCTGCATTTGAAACTATCTTGGACACTATGAGTCTTCAATTCTAATGGTCAAAAGTGGCAGTGTACTCCTCACAGAAGCTGAAATAGTACTTACTGGACCAGTCAAGATCACACTTTGGCCCCTAAGCCCTGAGGCAGTGCCATTTATTTCCTGCATTTTTCAAACCCTTTTAAAAACATTTGCTTCCAATTTTTAATTATGGTATTCTTTCCAGAAATTTCTAAACTACTAAAGAAAAACAAGTTTGAGCATAAACTATCTTGTGTTCCTTCTCCCCATCTACTCTACAATTTCCTCCAGACATTTCTTGCAAAATCTCCTTCCTCTCTCCCTCGTTTATGATGGTTCCTAACCACACATCACTTAAAAGCAAGAGGAGTTTTAAACAATGATAATGTTTAATATTTCCAGTAATTGGCATGTCATGAGACCTGAGCAATCATAATAAGTGCCTGAATAATCCAGATACAAATTTGTTATGCCATATTGGTGTGCAGCCTCTGAGTCATACATTTAAATAAGTATTAACAAAGTCAAGTTTCCCCTTACAGTATCTTGAGCAGGTTGTCACTGTATTACTCTACATAGTTTTCTTACCCTACATAGTTTTCTTCTCTTCATTGTTGATGGTTCAATATCTACCTTCCCTTGTGCTGTCAAAAGGAAGTCAGGAGTTTTTGATTCTTTCATGGTAAAGTGATTTATAGAACCAGTAAAAAAGTCACAATATTATAGTATCCGCAGAAGTGAGAGCCTTTTACAATTGAGTCAAATTTATAGTGTTATATTTTCTGTAGAAACAAAAGGCAACCTCAAAATGATCACTGTTTTCTTATTCACTGTCAGTCCAATGTGTGATAAAAAAACTTTTCAATTTTTAATGATCATGGTGGGTGATAGTTACATATTCTCTGGTCACCAGCAGACATGAAAAATTTGACTATTGTCAATGCTGCATTGATTGGTGTTATAAATATTTATGGGAAATAGGCATTTAAGATTCAAATATTACCCAAAAGACACAAAGAACAGCATATCTATGTCATTTTATTTTGCTAAGACAATTTCTTCATAACTCTTTAGACAAAAAATCATGTCACTTGGAACAGAGATAAAATGGTATATACCAGGCAGTGTGTGTGTGTGTGTGTGTGTGTGTGTGTGTGTATGTGTATGTGTGTGTGTTAACATGCACATACACTAACAATTTATAAATAGTCTTTGGGAAATAAACATCTCCACATACCACTTTAGGCAAACTAATTGGAAAGGAACCAGGGAATAGGAACAGATTTTTTCGTAGCATTTAAAATTATAGAATAAGCTCAATTAGGATATCCAACCACCCTACGTTCCATTTCTTTCTTTTTTACTAAGATAAATTAACTCCAGCATCACACAAATGTATTCAATTCCATGATTAAACAAGCATGTAGGAAAAGAAAACATATTTTCTTTCTATTTCCACTTCTTACTCATTTACATATTAGCAACTAAAAATTGTCTGATGCTTAAGCTTAGAAGCCAATGTAAAATTTTAATATAAGGATAGGACAATATGAGAATACTAGAAGGAAATAGTAAGTGGTAAATAGAAAATGCATATATATATATGCATATATATATATATATGCATATTAATATTGACTCCACTGTAAATGTTATTATAGATCAATTAAGATTTTTCTTAATAGTAAGATCTGGCCGGGTGTGGTAGTACATGCCCATAATGTCATCAGATAGAGAGGCTGATATATATATATATATATATATATATATATATATATATATATATATATATACCCCAGAGCTCTCCTGTTATAATGATCAAAGTGTACATACAGGGCCAATAAGGAATTCTTATTTCATCATTGAATAAAATTAATCTATTAAAGAAGATCTGAAAATATTATCACCCACCCTACCCAATGTCAAGTAGCAGTGAGATTTTTATTAGATATATATAATTTGCAAATTCTATATATAAATATCATAGGCCAAATTTAAAATATGAGCCTTGACACACAGAAATAGAACTATTAATGACTCTTTGGGAGACCACACACATTGGGTTATCTATTCAGAAATAGAAATTTGAATTGATCAGTCACAGCATGTGTGTGTGTGTTCTACACATAATGTTCTCTATAGCACTTAAAAACTTATAAGCATGTTAATATATACTTAAATTCTTGCATTCTCAGTAGGAGCTAAGTATTTTTTTACTCTGCTTATCCAGTTAAGGAAATGGAGATGCAAATGACCTAAATAACTTGCCAGATCTCATATAAATGGTAAGTGGGAGAAAAAATACAGGTTCTGTGATTCCATGTTGAATTTTTTTCCTATGATACAACATTATCTTATAATCACAGGATAGTTTTAGCCACAAACAGAAAATATTTAACAAGGTCATATGAGCATTCCATCTCATTAATTCTAAGTGAGAAAATTCAGAAAAAAATCAGTCTGAACTTAGAAGCTTAATTATGTTTTCAAAAGGACACATTCCTAAAATACAGGGAGAAATTAAATGTACTCAGAGTATTAGAAGATATTTATGGATTATCATTAATTTAATAGTAAATACATAATAAATATTCATAGATAAAATTATAGGATTTATTGTATTTATTTTAAATATTTATATCCAAAAAAATAGTATCAGGAAGATAAATAAAACAGCAGAATGTTAATATAATTGAAGTTGCATGGTGGTTATGAGAGATGATTTAAGTTACTTTCTCTATTTTATGTATATTTGGAAAAATTTTATAGTACAATGTTTTAAAATTCAAACTAGCAAGAAACTATGCCAGTGAACTAAAAATATTTAGGGATATAGGACAGTTTTATAGAATATATCATAACTTTTGTTGTTGTACTGTCCACTGAATTCAAGGGCGCTCTGTCAAAGAGCTACACCTCTAGTCTGTTTTTAATCTTTATTTTGAGATGGGGTCTCACTCAGTTGTTAAGGCTAGCCTTGAGCCTGTGATCCTTCAACCTCAGCCTCTCTATCTGATGACATTATGGGCATGTACTACCACACCCGGCCAGATCTTACTATTAAGAAAAATCTTAATTGATCTATAATAACATTTACAGTGGAGTCAATATTAAAAATCTAAACATATAACCATACACACTGAAATATAGTGGTATTGCATATTTTCATGGGTCAGTCCTATAATATACTTTAAAATCAGATGATTTCAATTTCTTACAAATCATTTCAGAGAGTGAGGATATTCACCAACACACTTCATGAACAAAATCAGAGAAGAACAGCATAAGAAAGAAAATTTACAGGTCAATCTCATATCTGGTCATCAAAAATTATACATAAGACAGAACCAAAATTATGCAGCAACTCAACATAAGTAATGCAAAGTTATTAAATATCAGATAAACTCTTCATATGCTTTTAGAAATAATAGAAACATAATAATCTCAGTACATAAATAAAAAATATCAAACATGATAAAACATGTATTCAGAGTAACAAAATAAATAAATAACAAACTTTGGGAAAATAAAACAATCCTTTAAACTGATGAAGGTTTTAATGCAAGTTATAAAAAACATAATACCTAAAAATAACCTTTCAAATTAGCAGGCCTCAGTAAGATAAGATATGCATGAATAAACTTTTTAGCTTTTATCATTAAAAAATCATACTCAATTGTGGAATATTATGATGATTATTTTCATATAAAAACAAGAATAACATGCCAATGATCAATAATTATATTTCAATAGTTTTCTGAAATCCCTATCCAAATGAAATAATTTTGCCTGTCCAATATCATACATAATACAAATATCACAAAAAATCTACAAATTATTATATTTAAGAATAGAGTTAGAAAAGTATGTTATAATTGAGATCAGAGATCAGCAATCTATGGCCTGCACACCATAGATTTCATAGATTTCATTTGGTTTCAGGTTTTGCTAAAATCCATGAGCTAAAAATGATTTCAAATGTGAAAAAGACTTTCAGTCTTTAGGCAGGAACAATTGCTGGATTTTGCTATTTTACACACAAAGCCTAAAATATTTACTATTTGACTCTTTTTTTTTTAAAGAGAGAGGGAGACAGAAAGAGAGAATTTTTAATATTTATTTTTTAGTTTTCTGCAGACACAACATTTTTGTTTGTATGTGGTGCTGAGGATCGAACCCCGGCCACGCGCATGCCAGGCGAGCGTGCTACCGCTTAAGCCACATCCCCAGCCCACTATTTGACTCTTAATAGAAAAAATTTGCTGACCTCTGACTTGGATATCTAAACAAAATCCATTTAAACCACAATTCAAAAAAATAATTTACAAGTGCTGTTATAAAAGTTAATATATAAGATCAAATGTATCAAAGGAATTGAGATATCTAAACAAAATCCATTTACAACCACAATTAGAAAAAATAATTTATAAGTCTGTTTATCAAGTTAATATATAAGATCAAATGTAATATATAAGATCAAATGTAGGACTGGGATTGTGGCTTAGTGGTAGAGTGCTTGCCTAGCACGTGTGAGGCCCTGGGTTCAATCCTCAACACCACATAAAAATAAATAAAATAAAGATATTGTGTCCAACTACAACTTTACATATATATATATATATATATATATATATATATATATATTTATATATAAAGTAGATAGATTGATCGATCCATCCATCAATATATCAAAGGATGTGTCAAGATTTTTTTGTAGGGAAAAATTATAAAACTCTATTGAAAGGTATTATAATTGACGCACAAAAATACAAAGCAATATCAAACAGCTTTTAAAAAGTAAACATTCAGCAGAGAAATGGGTGTAAGCATAGGAAACACAAAGAGCCAATATACTAAAACATGTGTATCACCTGTGATTAGGGAACATATATTAAAATCACAAGGAGATACTATTTCACATTCATCAGATTGGTCCAAGCTGACAATCCCAATTATTGGTGAGGATATAGATCCAACAACATTCTGATGCTCTGGTACAATCTCTGGAGAAAATTTGGACAATACCTACTGATGTTAAAGATGTGAATAACAAATATTCCATCAATATTTTTAATTAACTCCAGAGAAACACATGTCCTTTTATACAAAAGTTGAGTCTATCCTAGAACATGAACTTTAAAAGAACATAGAATTTCACTCTTGTATCAATGATTCATAAATGTTCATTCCATAAATGAATGAGTAATAAAATGAAATAGAAACAAAATGTTCACCAATACAACAAAGTATACATTTTGCTATAAAACAAATATAAAAATCCATACTAAAGGGAAAATAAATGAATTAAATTTATATGAATCAACATGAGGAGTCTCAGAGGCACAATACTGGATAAAAAGAAATTGCAGAATGATACAAATAGCATAAACATAAAATAGAAAAGTCAAAACAATATTATACATTATCTTGAGATAAAAACATAGGAAAGACATTTAGAGAGGTAATTTTCTCTGAGATTCAAGAAGAAAGGTTATATCGAGGAGGTACACATAATTAACTTCCAAGGTCTTTTAAATGCTTTATATATTTTATTAGTGTGTGTGTGTGTATGTATATATATATATATATATATATATATATATATATAAAACGTATATATATACACACATACATATATGCATACATACATATAATATTGGGGCTTATTTGACATAATTTTACGTTAAATGCATATCTTTTATTCTGGGTTATGGGATCCTGGGTAGTTATAAAATTGTTTCCTAAACTGTTTCTAAGTCTAATATTAATTGTTAAAAATTAAAAGTGATGATATCAAGAAATACAGAGGACAATTTATAGGAAAATTAAACTATAGTATTTGTTTTGTACATCAGTTTTCATTACATAAAATCAATTGTTGATTTTATTTCATGTTGCTCCCTCTTCATTTTGCTAAATTATTCCTTTTTAAAAATTCCCATTTCTGGAATCTTGAGTTGTAAAGCACAAAATCTGAAGGCTTTTTTCTCTGCTGTCATCTTCTCTTCCCCTGCAGATAACTGCTAGTGGAGATCAACTTCATGAGAATTTGAGTTTGGGAAATGAAATGTAGTTTAAACATGAACAGTCTTGAGTGCCAAGTGAAACAGTGTAAATCAGATTCTAAAAACATTGTATATTTTCTAGGAAGAAGATAACATGTTCAAAATGGCATTTCAGGATAATGTGTTGAGCAACAGTGTGTAAAATAGACAAGAAAAACAATATGGAGACCATTAAGATACTGTAAGTGCTTTTTCATAAAAATCTGAAAACAAACAAAAAAGAAAATTTTGTGGCCATGTAAAAAATCATTTTAAAGATAAGTAAAACAGGGCTAGGAATATAGCTCAGTAAAATAGTTCTTACCTAGCATGCACAAGGCACTGGGTTCAATCCCTAGCATCACCTCCCAACAAAAAAATGAGAAATACATGGAAGCTAAACATGAATTGAAGTTTTGTTGCATCAAAATGAAGGGTGGGGAGGTTAGGGGCTATAGTAGTGGTAGAGCACTTAACTAACACTTGTGAGGCTTTGGGATCTATCCTCAGTACCACATATAAATAAATAAATAAAATACAGTTTTTGTGTTTAAAAAAATGAAGGGTTAGGGAAGATAGCAGCATTTCCTGGACAGGGAGCTGTCTAAGGGAAGAGGTTATACTTGAAATATTACTGACTAATTAGTAACTCATATTACTTAAAGCTGCCACAACAACATACCCCAATGTGAATGGCTACACAGAAATGTATTCTCTCATTGTCCTGAAGGCTAGAAGTTGAGGATCAATATGTCAGCAGAATTGATTCCTTCTGTTGATGGTGAGCAAGAATCTATCCCTGGCCTGCCATAAAGCTCTCTGTGGTTTGTTAGGTATCTTTGTTTCTCCTTGTCTTCTAGAGCTCTGTCTTTAATGTCACACGGTGCCATGGTTTGGATCTTAAATGTCTCCTAAAGGTCCATGTGATAAATGCTTGGTCCCTAGCTTGGTGCTAATTTTGAGGTAGTGGAAAATTTTAAGAAGTGGAGCCTATTAGTAGATTTTGGATCACTGAGGACAGGCCTTCTAAAAGGATGGTGGGACCTTGGGCTTTTCCTCTTTCACTTCCCAGCTAAAAAGTGAGTAATTTAGCTCCTCCACACATTCCACCATGATGTGTTGCTTTGCCACAGATCTAAAAGCAACAGGGATAGATTGTGAACTGGAAAGTCTGAAACCACGATTCAAATACATTTTTTCTTTATCTAAACCAATCACCTCATTTATGGTGATGAAAACCTGACTAGCCCACTAGCACATGTACTATTCTTTCTATATTCATGTGTATGCCTCAGGTTCCTCTTTTTATGAGAATACCTAGCACATTGGAATAGGGGTCCACCATATTCCAGAATGACCTTGCTTAACTAATCACATCTCTAATGACCCTCTTTCCAAATAAGATAACATTCTGAGGTACTAGGAGTTGGGGCTGCAACAAATGGATATTTTGGGGGTGGGACACAATTTAATTCATACAGGTAAAGATTATTTATAATTCCAGTTTTTACAGTTGAGTAAACTGGAGACAAAAGGAGCTAAATTAATTGCACAAGTTCATCCATATAGAAAGTTGGAGAAATTGAAATTTGCATTCAGGTGATCTAGCTCCATATGCCATTCTTTAGGAAGTCATCATTAACTAAGAAAAAAAGGGGTGAATAAAATAATTGCCTTTGATAGGAATTTTCCAGCTCAGCATAGACGAGGCATGCTACGATTGTTTGCACCTTAGAACAAAGTGATGAATCTAACTTTAAAAAATATACAGAAAGCATGTGAACAATGGGTGCTCAGGGAAGAGAATGAAGACCTGTATTTGAATATGAAAACCTGACTGTGCGGAAGCCACTGGTTCTCCCAGAATGTATTTCTCCTGTGAGAAATAGCATAAATCTTGAGAGAATCAGAGATGTTAGAAGCTGGTGATTGTCCAAAAGAGTTCATTTCAACCACAGAATCCAATCCTGACAGATTATAATGTGGGTACTTTAGAGGCCAATATGTGCCCCAGCTCGGTGCTCTCATTACTCATTTCGATGTCTTCAATGTTTTTGTATCCTAGATAATTATGTGAGGACTGTCCTTACTACTAGAGCACACTGTCAATTTCATACTCTTTTCTAAGAATAAGGAACTAGACAAGAAATTATTCAAGGCATATGTTACTTCCAAGACTCTTGCTACACATATCCCAGTTGTCTTCAATTTTCCTTGGATAATGCCTTAGTATGAACACTCACCATCTGGTCTCAATATTCTATAGCCTTATCTCTCATCAGACTTATTTTCCAATGTTGTGAGTTCACTTGTGACCTCCTAAACCTGCCATATGCTTTCATGTATCCCTTTGCTATATAATAAAATCATAGTACTGGTTCCATTCCACTCACTGTTATCCTTTTTGTAGAGTTTCTGATTCACAATAAACTATGTGTTCTCTTTGCCATTGTCTCAAATCACATTGTGCTAGGTGGCTGTCTCTCTACCTGCTTAATTTGCAAGCTGCTTATAAGCATTAACCATGTCTTCTATACTTTATAGCTCCACCAAAGACTAGTATAAGTAACATATAATCTCATCTTAATAAATTTTTTGAATGAGTAAAAGGAACATATACTCTATTGCCCAAATTAGACGTAAATTCTCTGGCTCAATTTTTATAATCCCTTAACGGGTGACAAACCATTCAGCCAAGTACCAACCTTAGTAAATCTCAACTACAAAATTTTCTAAGACGAAATTCAAAAAGTTTAATAGATTTACAAAAGAATTGCATGGAGTTTTAAAAATATGGATTTAATCCATATTTTATTAGGGGCTCTATGAATAATTCCAATTTTAGTCATGTTTGATCTTGGAGTGATGCCAAAAATAGATTAATTACATGTGTCTTGAAGAGATAACAACAGCTTTCAAACTTATTTTTCATGAAAAACAAGAAAAGCATGAGAATTTAAAAAGTACTCTGAAAATAAACTTTCATAGAATATTAACAAATTTCATAGTACTCACTTTCTTTTTAAAAATATGGACATTTAAGTATATACTGAAAACTCTTCAATAGATTCAGAATTGTTTAAAAGCTAAGGTGAGTAGTTTTTACAACTGCAACTTCATATTCATTTTGGATAAGGGATTTCTTTTTACACATTAACTTTAAAAGTAAGTCAGTTCTGCTGCTTTCTATAAAATGTCCATTTTTATCTCCTCTCCATAGCTTGAGCACTCAGACTTTTATAAATGTTTAGTACCCATTGCTTCTGACTGTGTCCTCCACAAACACATTAATCCTGTGCATCACCTTCACTCAGAACACTATTTCCTACCTGATCTTTGTTAATGTGAGGAAGAAATTTTAAATTTCTACCATGATATACATCTGCTCCCTGCCTAGACATATTGTAGAGTTCCATAAACCAAACTATTTCTAGGAATCTGATAGCATAGTTGGCACGTTAGGAAATCATTCTATGCTGTTAGGATTTTGGACATAGCCTGAAGAAGTGATTATAAATTCAAACTCTATAGATGAGTTGGACAAATAATATTCACGAGCAATGCAGGTCTCACATTACAAACTTAAGTGCAAAGGCCCAATCTAGGAGTCCCTGCAGTGACTCCAGTCCAGAAGATTCTACCATGCAGCACAGCAAAATAAAACCCAGAATCCCAGATTCAGAGTTTTGTGCAAAATCAAACATTTCAAAATTGTTAAATAATTTACCACCCTTGAAACTTTGTGTACAGCAAAGAAAATATGCTTCCAGACATGATTTGAAAAGTGGGCATCCAATCTGCAACCTCTATGGCATAAATTGCGCCAAGCATATTCTGCTTCTGGAAGAATAGGCTTTAACTTCTAATCCAATGTATGTTGGGGTTCAGAAAATTTCCAAGTAAAGCACTGAAGTAAGGAGTCTGATTCAGGCCCACTTCAGATTATTTGAAACTATTTGTAGATAAGAAGTTTGAGTTTGCTATGAGAATTTAAAAGAGAAAAATAAATGTTCAAATAAAGTTTGTTTTAAATAAAAAATACAAGAAAAAGATTTGTCTACAGAATAATTAAAACATCAGGTGAAAAAGACAACAGAAAAAGTGAGGCACATTTGACAATAATCTCAATCATCAATTCTCCCACCTCCTGCTTTAAGTTGATAAAGATTATGCTCATTTTTCCAAAATTATATATCTATACTTTAATTGAAACTGAAATGTGTTTAATAAGTTATGTAATATTCAAATGTACTCACACCAGTTTAATCATACCAACATCGTTTTTTACTAGTAATAAGCATTATCTTTACAAAAAAAACCTTTCTCTTTCAGTGACTTTAAATGCTAATTAATTTTAGTATATAAAAATGAATAAAATTTCATTTTATAAAATATGAAAATAAATTAATAAACAAAAATTTTGAAATGATAATGAAAACTTCATGTTTAGAAACTTCTATGTGGTCTACAGAGATACATATATTGGCATTGTTTTATGTCAATAAATAGCAAGATAGTCATTTTTTTGAAATGGTAGAATATCAAAAGTACCACTGTTTTTAAACAAAATCCTGATTAATACACATTTATAATTAATTTTGATTTTTGCTCTTAAAAATGGTACTTCAGTGTTTATAAACTTATATATACAACATAATTTATTGTTTTAGAAATATGATAAACAATTTGTGGGTATTTGTATGGGTCTTTTGAAGACTTATTGATGCACAAATTTCTTTCTGAAAATTTTTACCAACTTAAACTCCCCAATGACAGTTTCCTAGACATGCTTATCACACCATATTGACATTACTCTTTTATCATTACTTATTGTGAAAAAATGTAATACAAATATTGTTTTTCAAAACAAAAAGTTTTCCAATGTCCATTGACCACATTCTGTTCTTTTGCAAATCTTGTCTTACTAGACTGGACTTCTGAGTTTGTTGTTTTATTGATTTTAGGAGCTCTTATATATTTATATTATTCACCCTGTGCATATTATATATGTTGCAAATATTTTCCCAAGGTTACAATTTATCTTTTGCTTTTTATGAGGCTTTATCTTTTTTTTCCATACATGTCATATATATTTGCATGTAGTCAGATTTATAAATCTCCATATTTATATAAAGTCTTTGCAACACAATTAAAAAAATTTCTATCTCCCAAATATAAAAGTATTTGTCCATATATTCATGTTGATGGTTTCTGTTATATTTATATTTCATGATATTTACAGTCAAATTATTAATCTTTCTTTAATTCATTTTCTTGGAAATTGTGAGGAAAAGGGTAACTATATTTTTGTAAACAGTTATCACAATTCCACTTTTTTCTAATAGGTTTATTTCATTTTAAGTTTATTTAATTAAATGATTTAACAATATATAACTCATTTTCACTTCAATTTTATGAATGAATTTACCTATTTCCTACTGTTTTAAAATACTTTATCATTAAAAAAAAATACCCTTATAGAGTGTGTCTCTTTCTCAGTTCCTTATCAGAAAATCTCTCAGAATACTATTGTGAGGATCTTAGGTTAAGGCAGGTGAAGGACTTAAGCACAGTACCTACAGATAGAAAGTAATCAATAAATACTGTGATAGTATGATGGTGTTATGGTGATGATAATGATTAAAGCAAGGTGTCTATTTTTGTACTTTCTATTCTTTTCCACAAAGCTCTTAATTATATACATTTTAATGTCTGACCTATAAAGTCAATCATTGCTATTGTTTTCAATCCATATTTTCTTGCTTATCATCACCACTTTATTTGTCCATAAGAAATCAAGGATAATTATGTAATTTACATAGTTCATTATTTGCTTAAGTTTTTTACATCTTCTACAAGACACATTTTGCTAATTTACAGTTTTCTAGGTTAACATCTATTTCATAAAGTATTTGTAATTGATTGAAATACGATTGGAGGTTGTAAAGTCCTGCAACTTTAAACAAGGTAATTATATTTCCTTCTAATTCTAGATCCTGTGTGTCTGTTTTCTTCCTTTAATATACTGAATTTTCATTATGTAATTTTCATCTAATACTCAGAGTATATAAAAAGCCCAAGATGATTTGTAACTTATTTTGTGAATTATAAATAAAATTACTTTATAATTCTTTTTTTTTTGTACTTGGGATTAAACTCAGGGGCACTTACCCACTGAGCCACATTGCCAGACCTTTTTTGTACTTTATTTAGAGATAGGGTCTCACTAACCTGCTTAGGGCCTTGCTAAGTTGCTGAGGCTGGCTTTGAACTTGCAATCCTCTTGCCTCAGCCTCTGATCCAGTGGGATCATGTCTGATGGTGACAGTGTGTGTCACCATGCATGTTCTTATAATTAATTTTAATGTTCATTGTGTATTCTAATTAAATATTGTAAAAATTTAGATAGAAGAGTAATAGTGGGTAAAATGAGCTTTAAGCACAAAGAGAAGCAATACTACTAATCCTTGCATTCTTCACTACAGTGTACTTGTAGGAAACACTTTCACTTAATAATGTCTTTAATGAAGCAGTATAAATTGTTAATTTTATTAAATCTTGACCACTGAGGTCACATCTAATATTCTATGTTATGAAATGGGAAATATATATAGTATAATTTTGATGCATGCCTAAAGTACAATGGTTGTCTTAAGAAAAAAACTTGTATAATTGTTTAAAATCTAAAGTAGCTGATTTATTTTCACTATTAATGAAACAACATTTTCATTTGGAAAAACACCTAGAAAATAAACTATAGTTATTCAGACTTAGAGACTTGGCAGACATTTAGTTAAAATGAATGGAATGATCCTGTCACTTCAAGAAAACAACTGACACCATTTTTTTGCCAAAGATTAATCTTGATCCTTCCAGTGACACTTAGAACACTGGAAAACTAATATATTGGATGGCCTGGTCAAGGAGATCCTGCTGGAAAAGGTGACATTTGTGCAGATAACCAGATGAAGTAAAAAAAAAATAATAATAATAAGCTATATGACTCTCTGGGAGGAAGATTTTGTATCCCTGTGAGTGCACAAATAAAAATCTTCCTAATTTCTATACTAAATTGTGAAATATATAAATTATGTACATCTCTTGTTGATTCAGCAGAGTATCTCCAAACATTTGTGGTATACCAGTACTCCATAACACTAACTGAAGGACCTCTTTGATATGATGAAACTGACTTTATCCTTTGCATTTATTTATGGTCACACATAATGCTATATTGACAGGTTTCAAACTAACTAGCAGGTTACCTGGTTAGTATGTCTGCTCTATGTCTGTTTCCACTTGATTACTAGGTTTCCATTCTGTATTGCTGCACTCAGGGCTTTTACGGGTGATTGACAAGTTATTTTTAGATCTGAAACTTCTTGTACTTTCCAGCGATTAAACCATGTGGAAATATTCTTAGACTATTTACACATTATACAGTATAAACTTGTATAATGTCTGTTTCATATCTCCTGGGTTTAAATATAAACATAAATAAATAAAGGAAAGACTATTGACTGATAAATTGCAAAATTCTTATCAAATGCTATACATTTAATGGTACATCTAATATATCTTATCACATTCATTTATCTTAACAACTCCATTGTATTATTAGGTCCATTTTTCAAATGAAATACTGAGGCACAGGATTTAAGGAACTCGGTACAAACCATTCAGATTATGACAAATGGAAGATAATGTGAATAAGTAAGACTGACTCTAAATCCTTTTCTCTCTCTAGCTTGCTTTCTTCACAAAACTGAGAGCTGTTTCTAATATAATCCGTGTGTGCTATCTTACTATTTAAATGTTTAAATGTCTTTTTTACTGTCCATAGCATTAAAACTGAACTTCTGACAGGTTTGGGGTCACATGCCTGTAATCCCAGTGGCTCTGGAGGCTGAGGCAGGAGGATCACAAGTTCAAAGCCAGCCTGAGAAATTTAGTGAGAAACTAAGCAACTTAGTGAGACTCTGTCTTAAATTAAAAAAAAAAAATTAAAAAAAGGGCTCTGGAAATGTGGCTCAATCTCTGGTACCAACAACAACAACAACAAAGAAATTGAATTTCTATAAAGAATCACAGCCTTTGGGACAGGAGTCACGTGTTTCTTCTCCTTTGCTAGCAAAGCAATAAAACTTTTTTTTTTCTTTTCTCTCAGAACTGTGTCCTTATTACTGGCTTGGCACTAGGGAAAAGGACTAAGCTTTCAGTAACAAATTTGGTATGACAGGTTGGAGTCTAGAGCAGCCTCCACTCTAGCTTCCTTGTGTAGGCCTGGCTCTCCAAGCAACCCCACCACCATGTTGAGGATGCACGGTGGCTGGTAAACTTGTTGAGAGCCAACTGCTGAAGAGTTAGGAGACAGCTGAGTTTGCCTTAGGTTGAACAGAGAAGCTGTTCCTGCGAGTAAAGGGAGGGATTAGGGGATCATCTCAGAAGCTGCTGAAGCTCCTTTTGCTTCAAAGAACTCCCTCCTTCTCTCCCTGAATGGTACAGGTTGCTTCATTATGGTCCACGTTTAGAAGAATGAAACTGAACTCAGTAAAGTCGCAAAACCCTTTGCCATCTGGTAAGCTCCCTGGTGTCCATACTGAGACACTTGATTCCACACATCTGGCTCATCCTCATAGGAACATCTGGTCCCTCTTTGTGGGGACATCTGTGGTGCCACTGGTATAGAAGTCATGGTTAAATGGGACTTGGGAATCTAGGGATATTCACTGTTCTATGTTCTCATCTGTTGTTGGCTTTGGGTTTGGGAATTCTCTCTAGTTGTCTTATGTTTTTGTTTTATTTTTCTGTTACTGCCCCTTTTAACACATGGCCAATACTATATTGATCCTATAGGTAGTTTCTTGGGAAAGACGTTGGCTGGTCATTTAAAGGTTTGCATCTGTTGGCACCTCTCTTGTAGTCTCTCTGTTTCTTTTTTGACAACCTTGCAATTGGAGTTGGTCTATCAGAGGTAAAGTAAGTTGAAGAAAGGGCCAAGTGCATATATAAGCCTGTCTAAGATGATGTCTTATTGTAATGAGCTGGCTTTTGAATAACTTTCTGAATCTTGAAATTAGAGTTGGTCTTTCAAAGGTAAAATGAATGGAAGAAATTTGTACATGCAGATCTGTCTGTCTTAAGGGTTCCTGTCTGTGAGCCCTGATTTTGGTGATTCTCTCTAGTCCATGTTTATGTTACTGGCCCTTCATGCTGTGTTGATCTTACCCCAGTAGACTCTTGAGCAGAAAGAACTTGGCTGAATGGGCAACCTAGAGTTATAAGCCTGTCTAACAAAAAGAGGGTTTACTGTAACAGAATCTGATCTTTAAATGGTTCTTCTGGATTATTGTACAATCTTGATGTTGAAAATGGTCTGTCAGGGGTAAAGTATATGAAAGAGATTCTATATGTACAGGAAAATATGCAACAATAGTCTTGGATTTGTATAGAAGTAACAAATTTGTTCATACTAATTCATGTCATTTGATCTTTTATATAGCTGGATGAAGTAACCTGTTGTCAATAAGTTACATGCAATTATTTGTTACTCTTCTCCCTGGAATTTATTTTTGAAATGTAAAAAGGAGAGCTTGATCTGTTTAAAGGTGACAATGTAAAACATAAAAGCACTTTCTCACTTTTTTCACAAGAAAGTTAAAAGCTCTCTTAGCCTTCATTTGATTCATGTTTTAGATGTAATGTTGTATTGTATTATTTGTAAACAGCCACACGTTGCCTGAGATAAGGTTCTGCCTTCCACCTTGCTCCATGTTAGAATGGCTCCAAAATAGGCTAGACTTCAGCTCATTTAGAGTTATGTTCAAAAGATCTAATTTTGTTGTAAAGATTATTTGATCTTAAACAGGGGATATAATATGTAACTGTGTAAAGGTTTAAGATTATAAAAATCATTTTACTTGGTTTATAGCTATTACACAAACTGAATGTTTTTCTTTGTTAATTTCACTTTGTATTTTCCTTGTAAACTTTATAATTATTGCCCATTAGTGTTTTGCAGAGGTACTGCTTCTAATAAACAACATGAGTTAATTTGAGATAATAAGCCATCATCTATAGAACAGATAGTATATAATGCTAACTTACAATGCTAATACTTACCCTAATTACATGAAAGGGGTAACTGTGAAATTATAGATATTGAAGTTATAACCTGTTACTCCCACTTTAAGACTGGTGCAACTGGCCTGATGGGGTGTTTAACACACAAAACTTAGAAGCCAAAGTCAAAAGGGCCAAGGAAAAAGCAGCCAACATTTGGCTCTTGCCCTATAAAGTCCACCAGGACACAAAAAAGGATGGGATCCCTTTCTGGGACCTACAACTCTGGTGAGTCACTCAATCTGCCAATCAGGGAGATGGAGTTGACCCTTGAAAACAGGAAGCCAACAAGTGCACATTCTGCAAAGAGGAGGGTCATTGGAGATGTAAAGTCCCTGATGCTCCCAAAGGAAATCACATGTGGTCAGCAATACTCTGACCCATCCTGGAAGTTGGCACCACTGGGAGAGGAAAGCTAAAGAAATGAAGAGGCTTTGTACATGTCCCCAAGAATGATCTCTGAGGAATTAAAAGTAGCTAGGTAGGAACAAGGTTAGTTTTGACCAACTTAGTCTTAACACCTGGCAGGATAATATACCTTAAGCACAGCCCTACATGGACATTTAAAATAAAAAAAAACAATGTTTTTATTAATGTAACTTAAAATGTACACTTGTGTTAGTCCTACTAAAAGTAATAAACTGGAGACCATAAAGGAAAGAGTTCTTGTGTGGGAATACCTGATAATAACAATCATAAAGGACCCCAGAGTTGCAAATTTATCCTGAGTTAATTTGAGCCTGATCTCATAGACCTAACAATCTTCCTGACCTTCTATATTGATAAACTTGATCTGTTTTTCACTGATATGATTATGAGGTAATGTCTTCATGGTTTTGAGACTGGCTGAAATACTAACTGCTTTTGTGATTATTGTTTACTAAAATGTAATGTTTTGTAGTCTATTTATTGTTGTTGTAGCATGTTCCCTGAACTATGCACAGCTTGTCCAGTCACCTGCTGTCTGCCACTGTGGACCTCTGGACTGATCTGACACTGAATAGCCTTAACTGTCCACATCTCTCCTGATAGAGGACAAGGATTTGGGGTTACTTCCCCCAACTTCACCCTCTTTCAGCAGGAAGAAGCTTGGAGATGTCATCACCCATTTTTCCATAGAAATGGAATGTAGAAATGGGGAAATATAACAGTGGTTCACTGCAAGCTTTGAATATAGCCCTTCCTGCTCTGCCATTGCAAACTAGTTTTAAAAACATGTTTCTTTCTCTTCCTTTCTTCCAGTTTCTCCCTAATCTTCCCCTCTCCCTAATATCAGGTAAAACAGGATTACCTTTCTTCCCCATCCTAGACAGAGTTATTTGTCCCTGAGTACACACCCACCATAGGAACAAAGTAATCCAGACTTTGAGGATGGCATCAGAAGACAGCAGAAATGACTATCTCCCCAATTAACAAGTGAATTACAACTCCAACAGAGAACACCTAGAACATAGCCTTCAGAACCCTCTTTAAAAGCCCTGTGTACCTGCTAATGGGCAGAATCAGAACCTTTGGAACATGAATCTCTTGTGTTTCTCCTTTGCTAGCAAAACAATAAAACTTTTTTTTTCTTTTTTCTCAAAAATAAAACAAAAATAAACAAACAAAAAAGCTGAACATCTAAACTTGTTTTCTATATATATATGCTTTTTGACAGTAACTTTCCATCTGTCCCTGATATGTTGACAGTCTCCTTTCATGAGCTATATTCCTAAATAGAATATGTATTGCTCTGCCTTTAATGCACCATGTTCCTCTCATGTTTTAGTCTTCATTATCTGTCAAGTTATAAAAACCAACAGAATGTTTTAAAGGTAAGATTTCTTTTAAGTCTTAGTGTTGAAGCACAAATAGCTTTGATGAATCCAACAGCCTTTGTAAATCCAATTTGTATATTAATCCTCTTACAAAATGGGTGCAATACATTTGCTCATAATTAATAATTTTATATTATTTGTCTAGGACAGTGCTGTTCAGTCAAAAATCCTGTGAGATACAAATGGTTTATATTTGCCTTGTGTGGTAGAGTAGCCAATGTGCAGCTATCTGGCGCTTAAAGTAAGGTTAGTATAAACAAGAAATTGAATGTTTCCTTGTATTTAATTTAAAGATCTATAAGAAGCTAATAGCTTCAACAGTGAATAGCACAGGTCTTAGGGAAGTATGATAGAATAAAATTAGGGAAAAAGTGAATAAAAATTACTGACAGTAACAGCATAAATAAAAAAAAAATTACAGCTGAGCTCTTTCCTTCTGCTTTCATTCCAATCACTAAATGCTCATATTTTTTATGTGATCTCTTATAAAACATGATTGAAAAAATCATACTTACAGCAACCTTTACTAGTAAAGTCAATTATGACTTCAAATAAATAATAATGTAAGTAGCAGACCATTTTTCTTTTCAAAATTTTCCCAAGACATGAATATAGGAAGGCTATTTGATTAAGTGGGGATCCACAACTAACTATAACACTGTGCTTTTTTAAATCAAGAACTATCAACATTTTAAATTTTCCATTGGTGAATCTTCATTGCTGTTTCTTTTCCTATTCTTCTATCATCTTTGTGACCATAGGCCTTCACCATTCAAGTTAATATTTGCAAAAAGAAAAATGCATATTAAATTTATGAAAAGATATTTTTAAAAGAAAATGTAAAATCATGATATATTCAACAATAAATAACTTTGACACAGGCATGATAATCTGAACAATGTAAGCAATTTAACTAAAGTTATGATTTCTATATTGAGTAGAAGAAAAGTAATGTCCCTATCTCCCATGAAAAGAAGTCAATACCTGTTGTACCAAGGTTCAAATTAATTAGCAACATTAGTACATCACATAAAGATACTCAGGTAAAATTGGGACAAACAACTAAGGGTGTTTGCCAAGAGATTGTCACTGGAGATTAACAGTAGAGAGTAGGATTCTCAAAATTCTGTATTTTTTAAACTGTGTGCCCAAATTACCTTGATAAATATTTTTACATAAAATCAAAACTAGGAAGACATTGACTAGTCACTGGAGAGAAAAATTCACCAGAAAAAATATTTGCAATTAACTATTTCAATATGCTTGTTGCAGCAAATATCACAAAACTTAGTTTTGTTACCATTTTGGATATATATGCAAAGGGTATTATCTAAGTAGAAATGAAATTTCATGAATAACTTAGTCTGCAATGACAGGCTCTAGACTCTTAGAGACACCCCAGAGATCATCTTTTCATTTTTCTTTGCTCTTTCCAGCTCAACCACCATTTTATTACAACACAAAGAGGCAGAGAGATGAAGATGTGTCAACACAGCTCGAACACTGACTATAACTAGAAGGTGGGAATCGCCAAAACAGGGAATGTAATTCTATGAAAGAAAAAATAAAAATCGAGTAATCTGATTAATAAAATCTTATTGAGTTAAGAATAAAAAGTTAGTTTTTTTTAGTACCTATATTTTCAAGCTCACTAGTTTAAGTATCAATAAAATTACACTAATTTCAATTTAATATCTTCCACATAGATTTTCATTAAATTCTAAAAACTTAATGTTTAGGTCTTTAAAAATGTAACTGACTTGGATAAATGAAAATAAACACCCACAATAGTCAACATTTATTTTACTCTAGAGTGGGAAATGCAGCTCAAAATTGAACTCTCTGAAATACAGGCATTTCTTTGTTCTGAGTGATCTGTAAATAAAACTGTTCTTTTGGGCATTTTTATCATTGGGCTGGTGGAACTTAGGATAGGGTTTCATTCCAAGAAGTACTCTTTTGTGGTGTGATATTATGGGTGTTCATTTGGCCTTTGTAGTTGTAATCAGATATATTCATTCCTCTGTATTAGAGGTGTTCTTAACAAATCTCTTCATTAAGCTTTTTTTTTTAAAGTTTAAAGTTTTAGAGTTATTTCTTTTTCCTATACACAGGGAAACCAGACTTTCTGCATAGCACAACATCAACCTAATGTTTTAATCAGCTTTTTCATCCTTGTGACCAAAATACCTGACAAGAACCATGCGGAGGAGGAAAAGTTTATTTTGGCTCATAGTTGCATAGGTTCAGTCCATGCCCAGCTGACTCTGAGCCCTGAAGTAAGGCAGGACATTATGGCAGAAGGGCATGGTAGAGGAAAGCTTCTGAGAACGTGGCAGCTAGGAAGAGAGTGAGCTCTAATTACCAAGAACAAAACATAAACTATCAAGCCATGCCTAGGGATCTACTTCCATCAGCCACAGCCTACCTACCATCTACTACCTACTTATTGTCCAATAAACCTATACAAATGAATTAACCCACTGATTAGATTAATCCTGATCTAATCAATTTGCTTCTGAAAATTCTTGCATCCTCCCACACTTGAGCTTTTGGGGGATACCTCACATCTAAACCATAATAGGAACATAGGAACACTAGGCAGGCCCTGTAGTTGCACCATGTGGACATGGGCTGTGTATCTTTGGAGGTGAAGCAGCATCACTAAACCAAAAGGCGTGGGAGGGATAGGAATTGAAAACATTAGGTTGAGTGCTATATGCCAGGGGTGAGATGTTTTAGAAAACTGCTTGAATATACATCTGAAACACAAGTGCCATAGGTAGTTGGCACAGCATTGGAATTAAAGAAATTCATGGAATATGTAAGCATTATCTTTTGTAGTATTGGTAGGCATGGCTAAAAGAAAAATAAACTTCACATAGATTTATTTGGTATGTGTCAAAGGACATTTGGTCTTTAACAAAATCAGTTTTATTTGGCATCATGTATTTTGTATTGTTGATGAAATACATTTCTAGACTAAATTATTAAAATAAAATGACTAATCATACATCTTAATAATTTATAATTATGGCATCAAGTAATTATAAATTAAAATATTGAAATAAAAATTCTTAATCATTCTTTTGTCCTTATACCTCAACCAAAAATTATGGTTATTATTTTGGATTTTATCTGCTTGACACAAAGAGCTTACAAGACTTCCTGCAGCATTGGTTTAGCACTTCTTTTCCCAGGAATTCTGCCCCAGCTCATTAAGCATCTTATGGGATTCCAAGTGGTTGTCACAGAGACTATATTATGCTCATGTGTGAGTTCAAGAGAGATTTCAAACGAAAGACTATAATGCTGGTTTCTTTACCAACAGAGAATGAAAATGGCATTAATATCATTAGGTAGATTTACCTTCCAAAAACACATGCACAAAAATTAATTAGAACAACAAAGAACTTAAAGCCTCTCCCTAAATTAATTGGTCAACACCACAGATTTATCTTTGGTCATTTGGTTTCTATGGCTATTGTCCAAATTATGTAGAAATGAGCCATTTACTATAGCAGCCTGAAACTCAGGGAGTTGATAGGTACTCTCCGGCTATTTTTAGAATCCTTATTCTATGATTTATCATCCTCTTGTTCTCATCATAAATTAAGCTGTGTTTGAACTACACTACTGTTCACAGAGGAGTCACCCATTTGGCATAAAATAAAGTAGGTGCATTTCTGCTACTACAGAACTTTGGGGAGATGCATTTGAATTTTTACAAAATAACAACAAATTAATCATAAAGACTCAGTGCTAAAAATTATTGCTGCACTACTTCCTAGTTATTGATAAAATAGTTGATTCTGGGAGAGGGTAGATGGATTCAGTAAGCTGTTCACTTATATGCTATGGTATTTGCTAAAATACCATACTATATACAAAATGTTATATGGAATTCTATTAAGATGTCAAAAATTGAGAAAAATCTTGACCAAATAATAATGATAAATACCATGTATTGAGTACTTATAGTGTGCTAAAAATGTATACTCTGTTTTATATTCCTGAGTTTCCTAAAATATAGTTTTGTTAATTTATTGTTGAATATCTACTGTATCTGTCAGGGTCCCAGAAGGAAAAAGATGGCACATTCAAATGGATATCTGAGGACATTTTGGTGAAGGACAGAATTGCATTTGTCCCTCAGTATCCACTGGGCATTGGTTCCAGAAACACCACCACCCCCCACTCCCTGAGGACACCAAAATCTATAGTTGCTCAAGTCCCTTATATAAAATTGGTAGTATTTGAATATAACCTAGGCACATCCTCTCATATACCTTAAATCATCTCTAGATTATAGCACCAAATGCAATGTAAATGCTATGTAAATAGTTGTTCATTATGCTGTGTTTAGAGTGTCAAGAAAAGAAAAAGTCTGATGCTCAGTACAGATTGAATATTTCTAATATTTTCCATCTGTGATTGGTTGAATTAAAGGAAGGAGAATCTGTGGATATAGAGGGCCAACTGTGCAAGGATGTAGGAATGGTTGAAGAAGTCAAAGGAAGAGGAATTAAGCCTAGCAATCAAAACAAAAGACTTTGCACTAAGGGGCAAAAGCAGGATACAAGGAAGGACTTACTAGAAGCTGAGAATCCTATAGCCTTTGAAAAGGTATTATAGGACAACTGTAACCTTTAGTAGAAAAACACAGCCAATTCTGGGATGCTGCAAGGGGGTTAAAATCAAGTGTAAATTTCCCTTCCCCTCTGATACTTGAAAGTGCTTCCCACAGACAAACTTCTGAAAGTCAAAAGCCAGAGTTCAAGGGCATCCACATAAACAACCTGTGGAGGTCAGCTACTGGGACATAGTGAAGGGTGGGAAGAAAAAGAGCTTAAAACAGATCTGTTGCTGCAAATGGAGAATATCTAGCAATGTACCTACCCTAGTACTGCTTTGAGGCTCCGTAGTATTGGAGGTATATCGAGCAAAATTTCTACAGGCAGGGTATTTACATTCTAATGGATTCGTGAAAAAATATGCAAGCTAATTAAAATATATAGTATACAATCTCTTCAGAAATTTTCATTATAACCCTTTGTTGATTTTCTTACTTCCTTCAGACATTTGCAAACATTCTTTCTATACTCAGTCATTCTTTTGTTTTTTTAAAGGCATATATATTCCAAATGTCTTTAATTCTAGTCTTTTGGTCATATTAAAGACAAGATAACCTTAGATTTTGTCCTAAAATATCATTTTTCTCTGCTTATCTTTTCCAGGGGATTTCACATACTTTTTGTCTTAAATATTCTTCCAAGAAATGCCTCCATGTGTTTTCACTTGGCTTAAAAATCTAGTTAACTCAGGAAGGAAGCTGTGGGTATAAAGCTTTGAGCCAAAAAAATCTAGTGTCCTTTGGAATGTAAAGTGCATTTCAATCACGAAAGAGAGAAGAGAACAATTTGTTGGTAGATGCTTTTAACTGGATTGCCTGAAAGAATTTTTTGTTGAGCAATGGTTCCTTATGCCTTAGTTTACAACAGTTTATGGTTATGCCAATCCTCCCACAAAGGAGTACTGGAATATTAAGTTCCTGTTTAGCTAACAGATAAATTTTATTACTTTTTCAACAATTGGGCAGCATGCATTGTACCTCATTATCTAGGACAACAGAATGACTGCATGTTTATCCTCGCATAAATTCCTCAAAGCACTTCCCAGTTATATGGAAACCTTAATCCACAAAGTGGATGCATAATTCTTTAAAGTAAAATGAATTGCAAAGAGAGCTGAATTCTTCAGAGATAAATAGAAGGTTAATAGTGAGATAATTATATGTTGCTTACCTCCAAACATTTTAAGATTGAGTATATCCTGTTTTATAAAATCTTCATTTCTGGTACAGTAATTAGAATATTGATATAATTTACCAATAGTCTTCCTAAATATTCCCTTCAGTTTGACTGAATTTTAGACAGGTTTCTTCCTGTCAATGAACTTTGACCTTCTTTCTTAGAACATTTGCTTTAGAAAAGGTACACTTATAAGTTGTTTCTTTGCCCCTTTGATATGTAAATATTCCATAGCCTGGAATATCTTTCTTCAATGCTATTTTTTAAAAATGCAAATATCTGTTTTATGCCAGTATCCTGCTGTATTTGTTACTATAACTCTGTAGTATCATTTGAAATCTGATATTCTGATGCCTCCAGCATTGCTCTTTTTGCCCACAATTGCTTTGGCTATTCTGGGTCTTTTATTCTTCCATATGAATTGTGGGACTGTTTTCTTCTAATTCTGTGAAGAATGTCATTAGTACTTTTTGATGGAGATAAAATTGAACCTGTAGATAGTTTTTGATAATATGGCCATTTTAACAATATTCTGACTATCCAAGAACATGGGGGATTTTTCCAACATCTAAGATCTTCTTCAATTTCTTTCTTCAACATTCTATAATTTTAATTATAGAGCTCTATTCAGATATGAGGTGTCACCTAAAAGTTCATGTGAACAATGCAAGAATTTTAAGAGGAGAAATAATTGGTTTATGAGAGCCTTAAACTAAGAGTGGATTAATCCATTGATGTGGATTAACTGGGTGGTAACTGTAGGCAATGTATTGCTAAAGGAGCTGTGTCCCTGGGGGTATGCCTTTGGTCCCTGGTTAGAGGAGCTCTGTCTGTTTCTTCCACCACTCCCTTCTATTGATGCCAGAATTAGACAGGCAGTCAGTACAGACAGGTAAATTGAGTCAGGTATCAGTACAGGTAGATAAATTGAGTCAGGTAGGGTCAAGGAGGCCAATTTGATTGAGTCCAGAAAGTTGGAGAGGGATTGAAATACTAATTCCTTCAGAGCCCTTCCTCCACTCTTACAAGATAACCTGTCTCTGATCCAACCTGTTGCTAAAGTAGCCTGTCCCAGGGATTGTCCCTCCCTACAGAGTAGGTCTTTAATTAAGCCTCCATCCTGCCCAGATCACTCCAACTTGGCCCCTCCAGCCCATCTGCTTCTCACCTCTGGACCAAGTGGGGTATGCAGGAAGAAGAGAGATAAGGAGAAGAGAGCAGCACAACAAAGGAAGCCTAAGACATACGAAAAAAGGCAAAACCCCTCACTTCTTGGGATATCCAGATACCATCTATGGCCCCCTTCTCTCTCCCAGGAGAAATCTATGTCACCCCTTTTAAAATAATCCCTGCTTTATATGCTTCTCTAATGTTATAATTTGACATGTGAGGGGATAGAACTCATCATCTATAACCAGTGGTATCACTACTATGATGTTCTGTCTCACCCCAGGCTGAGAGCAATGTGGTCTGCCATATGTGGACTGAGATCTCTGAAACTGTGAGCACCAAATCAACTTTTCCTCCCTTAAGTAGTTTTTTTGTCAGGTATTTTGGTCCCAACAAGAAAGCCGACTAAAACAAGGTATTTCACCTCCTTGGTTAGATTTATTCCTAGGTAATTTATCTTCTTCTTCTTCTTCTTCTTCTTCTTCTTCTTCTTCTTCTTCTTCTTCTTCTTCTTCTCCTTCTCCTTCTCCTTCTCCTTCTCCTTCTCCTTCTCCTTCTCCTTCTCCTTCTCCTTCTCCTTCTCCTTCTCCTTCTCCTTCTCCTTCCTCCTCCTCCTCCTCCTCCTCCTCCTCCTCCTCCTCCTCCTCCTCCTCCTCCTCCTCCTCCTCCTCTTCTTCTTCTTCTTCTTCTTCTTCTTCTTCTTCTTCTTCTTCTTTTTTAAACTATTGTGAACAGAATTGTTATCCTGATTTCTTTTTCAGATTTATTTTCAGTGTGTAGAAAAGCTGTTGGTTTTTGTATGTTGATCTTGTATCCTGATACTTTGCTGAAGTTTCTTATCAGCTCTAGCAGTGTTCTGGTGGAGTATTTTGGTCTTCTAAATGTAAGATCATATAGATAAGGAACAGAGAGAGGTAAGCAGTGAGAACAAGAGGCTAAGGGAATAATTCTATAAACTGGGCTTACTGTGCTGACCCCTACGTGATTTCGTTTTTTTAAAAAAAGCAATTACCCTGAAGCCAGCCCTGCCTGGCTTAAGTCAACAGAATATATTACATTCCTCAGCAAACTGCCTGTTACCTGCAGGAAAAATGAAGGCCCAAAATGTCAATAAGAAGTTCACAAGTTACCCTGAAGAAGGATAAACCAGATCCCAGAATTCAGGGAGATAAGGATAATTCCCTCTTAATCACAAAATCCCTAAGAACAGGTTCCTATTAGAACCAGTCAGCATGAGTCCAAGTGACCTAGAGTTGACATGCGTGGTGTAGACTCAAATGTCTGATGTCATCACGCTGTTAATCAAGAGGCAGATCTGGAAATGTCTCTGAGGCCCCCAATAAAACTGGAGGGTAAGAGGAGCATGTCATCCATCTTCTTTCTGAGAGGACCCACTCTTTCCCTTAAGAGCGTCACCTCTTCTTCTTTCCTATCCCTTCTAATAAACTCATGACTATTACACTGCGCAACACATCTGAAATCTTTCTGGCATGACTGCAGGAATCAGATATGAAGAGGGGATCTCTGTAACTCCCTCAGCTTCATGGAAGGCCTCTTTCCTGAAACAATATTATCAGCAAACACTTGACAATTTGACTCCTTTCTTTCCTATTTGTATCTCTTTTATTTCCTTCTCTTGCCTAATTAGGTAAAATTTAAAGTATATTTTGAGTAGGAATGGTGAGAGGGGGCATCCTTGTCTTGTTCTTGATAGTAGAATAAATGCTTTCAGTTTTTCCCAGTCAGTGTAATGTTGGGCATTGAATTTATTGTAAATAGCCTTAAACAATTGAACAGAATAGAAGACACAGGGACAAACCCACACAATTATAATCATCTGATCCTTGATAAGGGCATCAAAACATACAATGGAGAAAAGACAGCCTTTCTACTAAATGATGCTGGGAAAATTAGATATCCAAATATAGAAGAAATGAAACTACCTCACTATGGCCCTACACAAAAGTCAACTCAGAGTAGATCGAAAACCCAGGAATTACACCAGAAATTCTGCAAGGGCTAGAAGAAAACCTAGCGTCAACATATAGGCTCAGGCAAACACTCTTTCAAATTAAACCCCTATAGCTCAGGAAATAAAACCAATAATTAACAAACGGGATGACGTCAAATTAAAATACTTCTGCACAGCAGAGGAATTAATTAAGAACATGGAGAGCCCACAGAATGGGAGACGAAGTTTACTAGCTATCCTTATGACACTGGATTAAAAAAGAAAATATATAAAGTACTAAGAAACTTACCAACAACAACAACAAAATAACAAGACAAATAAACTAAACAGATATCTCTCAAAAAATTAGTTAAAATGGGTAAGAAATATTTTTAAAAGGGACTGGGTTTGTGGCTCAGTGGTAGAGTACTTGCCTAGCATGCATGAGGCACTGGGTTTGATCCTCAGCACCATATAAACAAACTAAAACAAAATTAAAGGTAATTTTTTTAAAAAATTAGAAATATATTTAAAAGATTCAACATTGTTAGCATTAAGTAAAAGCAAATCAAAACTATACTGAGATCTCATTTGACTTTTTATAATGGCAATCATTATGAACACAAGTAATAAATGCTGGTGATAATAAATGCTGGAAAAAGGAACTTGGTGGGATTATAAATTAATACAACCATTATGGATGTTAGTATGAAGTTTCCTCAAAAGACTATGAATGGAATCATCATATTACCCAAATACTTCAGCCCTCAGAATTTATCTAAAAGAATTAAAGTTACCATACTATAATGATGCATGCATACTCACATTATAGCAGTGTGATTCACAATAGTCAAGTTATGGACCCAGTTTCAATGTCTCTCAGTAGATGAATGGATAAAGAAAATGTGATACACACACACACACACACACACACACACACACAATGGAGGTTTAATCAGCAATAAAGAACAACTGTGTCATTTGCAGGAAAATAGATGGAACCTGAGAATACCACATTAAGTGAAATAAGCCAGACTTAAGAAAGTTAAAGGTTTTATGTTTCCTTGCATATATGAAATCTAGAAATAAAAAATAAATAAAAGATGAAATCTCATTAAAATAGAAGGGAAACCAGTATTACAGAGGATGGGTGTTAGAAAGTGGGAGGAGAAGAAGGAAAAGGGCGATATAGGGTAATGAAATAGACTAAATTATGCCATGTGCTGATATAAAAATAACACAATGAATCCCATTACTATGTAAAGCTATAATTCACCAATATTTTAAATAAATAAAATATAATGTAATCACCCAGAAACTTAGAACTTCTACCTCCCTGTCTCCCTTGGAGTTGAGGAGTCTAAGCACTGTAAATACTAAGTAGCAAATACTGATGGCCTATGCCATGCTGATCCATCTCCCTATCCAACAATTTCTTCAGTACTTTTCTACTCTTCTGCCTTTTTAATTCAGTGCAGTTGTGCTAAGTCTTTCTTCCACATTCCATTAGCTTTTCTTCCCTATTGTAGTAATCTTGAAAAAGTCTTTCCTGACTGTTTAAATGAGTTGGTGCTTTTTTGCTTTAATATAGTAAAATCTCTGAATATTCAAATCAGATGTACAATCATAATGTAGCATTCGTTCAGTTAAGTAGTAAAGATGAAAAATTAAATGAGCATATGATGTCAAGAGTTCTTGTTCAAATTTATTGTCTTCTCATGATCTCACTCTAGTTTTGAAACTAAAAGAAATAGCATGTCTGGGATCATACCATTTTTCCAAATGTAGTTTCTGACCCCTCTTTAAGTTCTTGTGTTTAAATTCTTGTTATGTACACAATATATTTTTTAATTATTAGATGTAATTATTAGTTGTGTTTATTATAAAATTATTAAATTATAAATACAATTAAAATCGAGTTATTTTAATATTAAGTAGCTTGTCTTTCAAGTAACTGTAGCTATTAGAAATAGATAAGCAGGCCATTAAAATCTTTGAAAATAAGAGAGAAAACATAGTATGATAATAATGAAGTTTTGCTTAAAAATGCACAGATAGTGATCAAATATTATTAAATTATAACATAATTAATTTCTCTTGAGGCAATGGGTAATCTCTAAGTTATGAAAAAAGAAATCTGAAAAATGTTAGTTGTAACCATGTAACCTTTGTAAAATTTCACTTTATAAGCCAGCTGTATTTTCATATGCCTGTAATTCCAGCAACTCAGGAGGATGAGGCAGGATTGCAAGTTCGAGACCAGCCTCAGCAACTTAGTGATAACCTGTCTCAGAACAAAAAGGGCTAGGGATATGGTTCAGTAGTTAAAAGCCCCTGGATTCAATCTCTTGTACAAATTTTTTTTTCACTTTACTTTTATCCCAAATCAATTTTAGAGGGGTAAACTTAAGGTTAATAATGTATCCACTGTACATTTCTTCACTCCAGACCACCATTCACTCATTGACTACCTCTACCCTGCTTTGTGCCCCTGCAGCCCTCTGTCTGTGGACTGCAGACTCTTTTTGACTCGAATTTCTACTTGGGCTTCACTGATGGATGACACTGGTAAACAATTAGATATTCTCTCCCACATGTGAATTATTTCCTCAGCTCTACCTCCTCTCTGGTGGCCCATTCCCAGGGCTCCCAGCCCTATCACTTTCCAGGAACAGGGTTCCGTTTACTACCTTTTCCCCTTTAGGTCTAGAACTATAATGGCTCCAAGTCTCTTAGGTTAAACCATCCCTTGTTTTCCTTTACTCTGCACTCACCTCTGTACCTAGTTCAACCACTAAACTTTTGATCTCTTTGAGGGTGCCATCTATTCCCCTCCTGCATAGCACAGTATGTAGCATATCAGTGCTACACATGAACTGAGTTCAAGTTGCAATCTTGGGCATTTGGAAGAACTGACAATATGTTTTAAACAAAGTCTGTTGTAATCCTTGTTCCTCAAAGACAGTGAAATATAGTTTCACAGGCATCTTCAATATCTTTTTATAAATTTGTATTAATAAAATTTCCAAATATTTCTAAATATTCTAATAGTCGGGTAAATAAACTCTATTACCCCCACAATTCAGATTTTTTTAAAAAAATCATAATTATCTCTACTTACATGAATCTATTTTCCTTGCTCTTTTTGTTTGTTTGTGGTAGTAGGGTGATGGATTGTGAAATATTTTGTTTTATCATATACTGACAAATTATGATTGTCTATATTTATGAGGTATAGAGTGATGCTCTAATATGTGAACACAGTGTGGAATGGTTGAATTATGCTAGCTAACATATCCATTACCTCAAATACATATTTATTCTTTTGTACTAGTTGAAACATTGTGCCCTTTGACCAAATTCTAATTTCCCTTCTCCAATCACTGATAACTTTCTGCTCTCTGCTTTTATGAGTTGGATTGCTTTAGATTTCATGCATTAAGAGAACATGCTATATTTGTCTTTGTGTGCCTAGCTTACCTTACTTAACATGATGTTCCCCAGGTTCATTCATTTTGCCACAAATGACATAGTTTCTCTCCATTTATGGCTAAAAAATATTCCATGTTGTACACACTTTTTATTTTTCCATTTATCAGTTGATGGCATTTAAATTGACTTCAAAAGTTGCTATTAAGAATACTGTTACAATAAACATGGGAGTCCAGATGTCTACCCCATATTCTGACTTCTTTTCCCTAGGATATATACCCAGAAGTGGGATTACTGGATCACATGTTAATTTTATTTTTAATTTTTAAGGAACCATCATAATCTTTTCCATAATGACTACACAAATTTACATTCCACCAACAATGTAAAAGAGTTTCCTTCTTAGACAACTACATTCTTGCTAGAATTGTTTTTAGTTCTTTTTATGTGAGCCACTGGACATGGTGAATAATTATTTTAATGTGCTGTTGAACTTGGTTTGTTCATATTTTGTTGAGGATATTTACACTTATGTCATTAGAGATATTGGCTTGTTACTTTTTTTTTTCTCACAATATCCTGTCTGGCTTATCAGAGTAGTGCAAACTTTATAAAGAGTTTTGAAATATTTCTTCCTCTTCAATTTTTTTGGAAGTGTTTGAAAAGGACTGTTTTTAGTTCTTTTAAATGTTTCATAGAATTCATTCTTGAAAGCTCCAAAAGTCTAGGCTGTTTTCTGATAGGAGAATATTATTACTGATTCAAAGTTTTCACTTGTTATTCAGCTGTTCAGATATTCTATTTCTTTATGAGTCACTAAAGTTAATACCAAACAGGATATTATTTTCATCTATATCAATATACATAAAAGGCAAAGAAAGTTGATTTCTTACCAAATTTTTTTTTTAAAAAAAGAAAAGAATGATACTTTTGTGATTACTTTGAAAAGGCAACGAAATTGACAATCATGGCTTATCAGTTAAATGCTCCTAGTTGTCTAAAAAGTATCTTTTAAATTTCCTTTTGAACTAGAAAGCAACATAAACAGTGCATTCATTCTTTGTGTTTGGTAATTGTATTGTTGAATTTTTTTCTTTCCCTTCTTCCTATTTATTTTTTATACAGATAAGTCTCCTCTCCCCCCACCCTATATTGTTCAAATCATTGTCTGTTATAAGAAATTGGATCAGTTGTCCTGTAGAAGATTGTTACAGTTTTGATCTGGAATGTCCCCAACAAGTTGCACAGAGTAAAAACCACATCCTACAAGTACAAACAAAACTAAAATAAATCACCCAACAAAAAACTAAAAACTGATAAGATCAAAGAGACCCATCTAACTGCTGTAAGAACAAATCTCAATACCCTTAAACTAAACTCAACATAATCCAGTTTCCCTATAAAGTTTTATCCATATTGTTCATAAAAAATATGAAAATGATTCTAATTGTTATAAATTGTGCTTTAGAAAGCATCCCCCTCATTTCACATATTGTAAAATAATGCTGTTTAAAATTTTTCTTTTTATCAGTCTTAAAATTTAAAAAAATGTTTTTAATTTGTTTTAATTAGTTATACATGATTGTAGACTACACTTTGATACATCATATACAATGAATGATAACTTCTCATTCTTTTGATTGTACATGATTTAGAATCACACTGATTTTATATATATTATGTATATATTATACACATACACACTTAGGGTAATAATGTCTATTTCATTCTACTATCCTTCCTACCCTATACACCTTCCCATCACTCCCCTCTACCTAATCTAATGTAGCTCTATTCTTCCCTAGCAGCCCCCCCCCAACAGTCTTAACATTTGTACATTTCAAAGACCTGTTCTGTCTAGGCTATTTGTTTCCATTGTTAGAAAGAAGGGAGGGAATTATACATAATTTTAGTGTCCATTTTGTTGTTTCCATTGACTTTTGATGAAGTTATTTCACATTTTATTGCCTTTATTTATAACTAAGTCTTTTTTCATAGTGTACATATTTATGATTCATTTTTGACTGAGGTTTGTTAAAGTTAATAATAATTAGACAAAGAGAGTAAAGGTTTCTTGTCTCAGATTTATATATTTCTCAATTTTTCTTGAATGACATCAAATATTTACATGCTAGCATTATAAAGGAAAGAGAACAGAAGTTTAATGCTATATTCTTAACAGGAAAACAAAGAAAATTATTTTTCACAGTCTATAATTTGTTAAGATGAGTCATTGATTTATAAATGACTATGTGTACTAATGAAAGGACAAGACGCACAGCCATTTTTCCTATTATAGGTTAAAAAAAAAAAGAATCACTAATATTCCACACTATCTCAGTGATTACTTTCTCACACTGCACTGTCTTTAAAATGCAAAATATGTAACTTAAAATTCATATTTTTGTGAGGTCAGTACTGAGTATTGAACAATAAATATATGGTGTGTTTTCAATTTCAAAAATTGGAAATAAATATCAGTTATGAAAATTATACAACAAAATTGTGGCTTTAGCAAATTAAGACATTTGAACTCTATACATAAATATTAGCTTCTAAATTCCCTTTTTCAGAAATTGCCTGTTAAATAATTCTACTAGTGCTAATGTGTGGTCTTCAATTCTTAAAAACCAAAAATAAAGAGAACTAATTACTTTATATTATTATCCTAATACTTACTCTTATTCTAGGAAAGACTTAAAAACATAATGAACTTGCATGGGGTTTTTTACACTTGGTTTTCAATTATTCAGGCAATGATGAGTTACCAAAAGAACATGAAATCTAAAATCAGCTAGACCTGCATTCTCAGCAGGGACTTTGTCACTCCTAGCAGTGTGTTATTTTAGGCAGGAGTGTAATCTTTCTGATTCTTACATTAATTTATAAAAATTACAATAGCGCCTTTATTTCCGGGGGTTTGTGAGGATAAAATGTGATAAGTTTCTTAAGAGAGTCTGTCATTCAGTTCATATTTGGTAAATATTGGAATCCTTCCCATTCTTTTTCTGTTCCTTCCTCACAAAAGAAGAACCTTAGCTCAAAAATCAGATGCTTTTAGAATATTCAGGGAATAGAAAGAAGATAGATGTCATTAGAACCCTTTTATTCTCTCATCATGATCTACCCCCATTCACTGCACTAAGGTGCATTCCCTGCCTTACCTCCTACTTGCTGCATTCCCTGTATCCCATTTGCCTGGCCCTAGTCTAGACTTTTGTTCTTGAAATCTCTCCTTTGTTTTCCTTTCCTCCCATCTTTTTTCTTAACATAAACAATGCTTTTTTCTTCTATCTTTAAAGTAAACAAACAAACAAATTTCTCTTGACTAACATTATCCTTCTGCATCAATTCTGACTTTTCCTGTGAGCAAAAAAACTAAAAATTTGCTATAGATACAATTTATCTTTGCTAGACTCTTAACTCCAGACCTCATCAAAATCAAGAATCGTCTTTATGTCAGACCTTTACATATTGAGCCATCATTTAAACTATTTCCTTTGAGGTAGGTAATTGCAATGTTGGATGACTTATTATCAAACATGTTCTGCCACAAAGTAACCAAAACCTCTCTTCTCACAATCCATAGTAATTTCTCATTCATATGACAGGTCTCAAATCTTTGATGACAGCTAATATAATCCATTTTTTCCCTCTGGGCTAATTATTTTTACTTCTTTTCAAACATTCCTCATATAAAACTGAGCCTGAAAAACTTTATTCATACACTACTTTCTGTTTTAAGTGACATTTGTTAATGTTTCTATTAAGTTTATAGTTTTACTGAAACTACTTGAGAAATAATGTTTTACATTTAATTAAAATCAAGAATTTTATGAAGAACATTGTTATATTATCTTTTTGCTTTGTATTTTATGTCTTATTTCAAATATGCTTATATAATTTAGATATCTGGTAAGCTTATTATCTGAACTTCCTATGTACAATTCTTCTGTTTATTTTATCAAATTCTTACTCATTTCTTGGGTTTTATAATTTTGAATACTGAGTTTTGCTTATATGAAATCCTGAGCAACCTGAGATTTTACATTGATAAACTTTGCTTTTGCTTTGTCTGGGTGCCCTGAGATCACTCTTAATTTATAGTCTTCATCCAGGATAATTTGGGTAGACTAAATTTAAACAATACTTACTATGAATAAAGGAACATAGGTGAGATTAATTTTTTTTCCCCAGTCTGGGGTGAGACAGAAAAATCTCATTGCCATTTCCTGGTACTGGAGTGTATGTTGTTTTGATTTATCTTTATAATGATTGTACCCAGTTGTGGGCAGTGGTCTTTTGATTATGTCCCAACATAACTTGGAAATGCAGTGGTCAATCAGGTACTCGAGCTTCTTCCCTTACTTGAAACGTAAAAACTGTCCCCAATGATAATGACCTGGGATTTGTTGACTAACGTTCACATTATGTCTCCCTTGCTCTTAGTGATTGGTTCAAGATTTGTCATATCATCCAAGCATGAGAAGTAAAACCTAATTTTAGTTGTAAAATCATAATATTTGATAAATAGATTTTTTGTCTATTTATATTGGACTTGTTAGTATAAGGCTTAGAAAGGCCTCAGTTGTGGAGGACTAACAAATTGAAAGAATGCTGTTAACCCAGAGGAAAGCAGAGGTAAGAGATAAAGGATATAAATCCAAAATTCATCATTTTATCTGAGTTATTAGGTTTAGTAGTCCCATTTTTAATGGCCCACATTTTGAATTTATGAATTAAGGTCTGCTTAAATTGGATTTCTGCAACCCAAATAAAGAGTCATTAGTAGCACAAGAGCATAATAGCTATTTTCTGTCTTCTCCCATATTTTCTATCTGGAAAGAAGTATGAAATTGTTGCAAAATGCAGAGAACAAGAAATAATTTAACTACCTTGTAGTGAACACTGATGTCCAGCTAAGATTGCCCTGTTGTACTGAAGGGTTAATCAAACACCTACTGGAAATTCTGTTATTACATGTTCTCAGCTGTCAGCCTATATCAGTGCCCAGCTAGATGAACAGAATTAGTAGAGAATATAATAAAGAGATTTGTTGCATGGACTTGGTTTACATAACTGTGGGTCTGGCAGGGCACATCTGGAATCAGCAGGGCAGGCCATCATCAAGACCTGCAAATATATCTTACTCATCAAGAAAAAATATCTTACTCATCAGTAGAATCTCTTCTTCCTCAAAGAAGCCTCAGTTCTGTTCTACCAAATTATCCAAAAATAATTTCCTTTACTTAAAGACAACTGAAATTATCTTCACAGAAACAACTACTGGTGTTTATGGAGCTAGGGACTATACCCTACCCAAGGGGATACATGAACCTCACTATTAAGAACAGCCACAGTTGAACAATCTCCTCCTCTGACATTATGATCCCTTCCCAGAACAAATGAATTTAGTGACTGATCAACACAAGTGTGTGAAAGCCTGATTTTTTGATACAAGTTGGGGAAATTCTGAAGGATTATATCATCTTTAGAATTTCCCCAGTGTTGACTGAAGCCTTTCTTGAGACTTCCAAGATTCCTTTGGCCAATCTTCATTTCTTGCCTTCCTTACACAGTTATGGATTTACATCTTCATAAACTTCCCATTCAAAACCCTCCTTAGAAGCCCCCTCCTGGGGAGCTCAATCTGACACATCTGTCAAAATTCTCTTTACTTATCTTTCTAAACACACACATGAATGAGACTTTATATGTGTTCTTTTAAAACTTAGGAAACAGTAGGACTACATCTCCCTAATGCATTCTAATACTGAGACTACATGCATGTGATTTGCTAGTTTATCTCATGGGTGCATGCCACATGCATACAGCATATAATGTGTTCAGGAAATGAATATAAATAATAGAGAGAATTACAGTTGGTTACCACCAATAGTTAAAAACCTCTATTCATGAAACTAGAAAGCAGAGATTGTTTTGATTAACATCTAAGTTTATTTTAATTTTTAACTAGTGTTTTACAAAACATAAAGCTTAATATCCACTTTTTAACCAGAGGGAAGTGGGAAGATTACAGATTGACTTTATGGCCACATTAGAATTGACTAGTACCTTATATCAAGAGTCCCTAAATTAGCCTGTGCTGCCTATTTTCAATCAACTTAAATTCTGGTCTGCTGGAGTGAGATGACTCTGAATTTAATGACACCATTCCATTCAATTTTCTTATTGCCTTCATTATGAATATAATAGCTTTATTATTGTATTTCTATTATTCCTACTTGAGTGGAGAAAGGAGAAAATTACTGTAACTTTAAAGAAAAAGATGAGTACATGCCTATTGCTTCATCCTAAAAGAAGTGTTGTGTGAGTATTGTTCTAGTAATGTGGATGACAGGCATTTATGATTTTCTAAAAAGTATAATGGGAGCAAACTGATTCTGTATAAATGATAATTTTTAGGTAGATAATTTTTAGGCATTTTACCTCTCATAGGCATGATTACTGTTAAATTGGACAAAACAATGAAACTGTGGAGGAGGTAATTTTTTTATACCACAAATATTGGCAAACACTATACACCAGGGTTTTCCCCAGAGAGCTGGTGGTCCATAAAAACCACACATGTGCCACTAACTCAAGGACATGGTACTGTCAATTTTTTTCTTTCTCTTCCTCATCCAATTTTAATCAAACAAAAAACAAACAAAACAGAAATTTAATGAAAAATGCAAGCTGACTAAATTCATCAAGTTTATATTAATCTGTTCTAGGTAATAAAACAGCATTCAAGCATGTGGGGATTATATAACGAAATCACCACAGATGTTCAGACATTAGCAATGCAAGTCAGAGATAGAGATGTTTTGGCTCATGAGTTTGTAAGTTGTTTTTTTTTTTTTTTTTTTTTTTTTTTGCTATGGAGTTTATAACTTATGGGAAAAGCACAATGTTCACATTTATTTGGTGGATTAGAAACAGAAGGGGAGATCCAATTTGTGTTGATTTGTTTATCCTGGAGTGTAAATTTTGTTTTTAATTAATTAAAGCAATATGTATTGTGCACATTATTCATTATCAAAGCAGGACACATTTGCTTTCACACACCTTTCTGTGTTCAAGACCTTGCAATGGCTACTGATTTTCTCCCAGGGGAAAACTAAGATCCTTACAATGTCCACTAAAGCCACCTAGGATCTAGCCTTAACGAGGACAGAACCTGTCTTTGCTTTGCTTACTCCTATTTAATCAGCCCTTAGGACAGTTCCTGGAACACAGTGCATGCTCATTAAATATTTTTGACTAATATTTTGACTAAAATGATCAAATGTTTGTTGGGAAGGGATGTGAGTCACCTTCCATTTTTTTTTCCTTTATCATACTTTTTTTAATGGGACATTATCCCCAAAATAATCATAGCTGCACAATGTTTCATACACATACAGTGTGTACTCAGTCTATTTTGGGGTGCTTAATTAGTGAATATTTGCCAAAGAATAATTGGTCCTTCTAATATCTGGCTATCTTAACATTGCATGGGCCATGCTGGAGGAAACCTTAGTAAAATTATTACAAACTACAACAAACTGAGATATAAACAGAGAAATTAGAAGAAACTCATACCTGCACTATTTGAGTTGGAAATTCAGGTAGTAAAAAAAAAGAATTGAGACTAATATAAAACAAGTACTTATTATTTATTTTTTTCTAAGTAATATGATTGCACTGACTTATTTTATACTCATAACAGCTCTTTATTATTATTATTATTCCCATGTTAGAGACAAGCTGAGACTTAAATAATTTTAAAAGCTTGTTTCATCTGTCAGGATTGTTAAATGATATAGAGTCAATAGGACATGTATATTCACATAAATTGAGAGATTCACTTTAGGAATTGGCTCCAGCAGTTGTGGGGGAAAGTCTGAACCATGTCTTGCAGACCATCGGGCTGGAGACTCAGGAGCTGATATTGCAGTTTTGTCTTGTTTTTGTTTATTTTGTGTTTTAAGCTTTATTGAGGCAAAATTGACAAATAAAAATTGTATGTATTCCAAGTGGTATGTAACATGGTGTTTTTATTTTATTTTATTCATTTTTGCAGTACTGGTGATTAAATAATATGAGGTTTTTAAACATGTATGTTATAAAACAATTACCACAAACTAATTAACATACCTATCACCTTGTAATTGGTATCCTTTAAAATTAGGATGTTTTAGAGAAGACTCAAATTGTTTTTTCTCAGTCCTCATCGTTGTCCTGCTAACCTTTTCTAAGCTATTTCTTCATCCCAACTTCCTATGTGTAATTATCCCCTGCTGAAAACAGAACCTGAAACTGTTCCCCAAAGCCCTATTGCCAGGAGGATGCAAGAGAACCCAGAAAACTACAATTGCAACATGCCCCTGCTAAATCTACATATACATATTTCTTGACTTTTTTCTCCATAAATCATCTCTCCTACAAATTATAACTCTTCTGTAGTTTGGTTTGGAGAAAAATAGACTATTTGTCTTACAAGTTTGTCCAAACTGTGATTAATTCATTTTTCTTTTTTATGTAATTTTTCTATTATCCTAGATGCAGGTGGTTTTCTAAATCCAGTTACTGTAATGTAGATTCAGGTCTCTGGCCAGGAGTCTGGTAGAAAGGCCACATGGGCCATAGTCAGTAAAGCCATAGAGTGGGACTTCCTAAGTCCTTTGGAGCCCATATCATGCCACCAGGTGTCCCAGGTGCCAGACATGGTGTTGTTGAATTTAATATCTACACTGCTTGGTTTCAGCCTTGCTTTGGCGTAATTCCTCCATCCTGTTTGCTAATTCCTCCCTTTTGAGATGGGAATACTGTGTACCATTTTTTTTGGAAGTCTATAACTTGATTTTTAATCGTTATGGGACTCACACCTAAGAGTCTGCCTTGAGTCTCAGAAGAGCTTGGGCTTAGACTTGTAACAACAGTGGAACTGATGAGTCTGTGAGGACTCTTGGGGACAAGTGCATTTTGTATTATGAGAGGAAAACGAGCATTTTGGGGGTTAGAAATGGAAAGTCGTGGATCTTAAATGTACTCCTGATGCATGTGTTGAAGGCTTAGTCTCCATCCAATGGCGCTACAGGGAGGTGGTAGAAATTTCAAGAAGTGTAGCCTAGTTGGAGGAAGGTCACTGCGGAGTGTGTCCTTGAAGAGTATATTGGAACACAGTTCTTCCTTCCTCTTCCTCTGTCTTTCTCTCTCTGCTTTTTTGCCAGCAGGAAATGAACAGTTTCCTCCACCATGTGCCATGCCACAGATGTACATCTGCCTGCCATGATGTACTACTCCCTTGCCACAGGCTGAAAGGCAACAAGGCCAAGTGACTATGAACTGAAATCTTTGAAACAGTAAGCCAAATAAGTCTTTTTCTCTTTTTAAGTTGTTTTTCTCAGGTATTTTGTCACAGAGATAGAAAGTTAACACAGGAGGAAAGAATTTCATAATCCCATGATTAGTGTTCAATCTTTCATTGAACCTCTGTCCTTGGCATGTGACCTCCACAAGTGCTTCCTGGCTTTCTCCAAACCCTTTATGTGTGAAAGGAAGATGACACACGGGGCTGGATGGGTATTTCCCTTCCCCCAGGACAATAGTGCTCTGGAAAAATCCAAATATATTAGACTCTGGAAAAACAGTTTCCCTTGAGGGCAGGTCTTTGTTTAAAAGAGTGTGTGTGGGTCACATATCACAAATATTACTCTCTCCTTCCTCTGGGCACAAGCATGAGGGTGATATTCCCTGATGTTTACTCTGAGAACTTGGAGGTCTTCTGAAGGTAAAATCCATGGAAATGTAGTCCCTTTAAGGAGAGCTGTCTCTCCAGCTAGTCCATGTTATGTGTCCAGCAGTTATTCAATTTTTAAGTTTCCCTGCCAGTTGCTGGGCCCCAGTAGTGGCTTCTGTTCCCAGTAAATTGTGGTTTTTCTATACTCAAGTCTCTTTAGTTTTCAGAGCAGTAATTCGCCCTGTGACCTTGGTTCTTTGGTGGTTCTAAGAGTGATGGTTTCCATTTGTGCAGTATTTTTCTAGTTATCAAGCTAGGAGTGATTAATTCTAATTTTTTTACATGTTAGACTAGAAACCTGAAGTCTATTAAGTAGTTAAAATAAAAGTGTTTAACTTATATAAATGGAACACATTATTAGAAAAAGATAATTCAGCAAAAACTGAAATGCTCTCAGAAAAGAGGAAAATAGATAAAACTTAGGAGAACTATCTGATAGCCTTAAAGTCCCATATAAATATCTTATTGTCATGAGTTCATAGTTTTGTGGGTTTATTTTTTTTTAATAATGGATGGAAGAATATATGATTCTTTTCATCTTCCATGGTTCATTATCTCATCCATATACCATGATCAAATGAATGTGCTAATTTGAGCTTATTTACTGAAAAAAGATAAAACTGACATTAATCACAAATTTACTATAAGAAGACAGAGAAACAAACAATTAAATACTGTCAGCCTAGGAATTAGTAAGAGCTGCTCAAACTACAGATGCAAAAGTTTTCAACTATATGTTGCTGGCAATAAAACTCTTCTTCAAAGGAGTATAATACAGTATTCATATAAAGGTAAAAAAAAAAAAGAGGAAAGGTTATACTTAAGAAAGAGGAGTTTATATCTCTCCTTGAATGGTTGCTATCTGCCTGTCTCAAATCCAAGAGATCATGTTAGAACATTTTTAAAAGTATAGGATGATCATACAAATTTTAGTGAATTGGCCATAAATACTATTTTAAAATTTTAAACACCATATATTTTCCTTGGCTTAGGAAAATATAAATAGCACCAAGAATCTAGAACACTAACTCTATTTTCTGAGAATCTTAATATCTTAAGAGTTTAGAGAATTTGCCTAAATATTACAAACTGATGCATTCACACACCCCCGTCTGCTTTTGAGGAAATAAGATTAGATTCAGTTCTGATCCTCAGCTTTCCTGGGGCTTTATCTCTATACTATCTTTGGCTACGACTTTTAGGGGGCATTCCTAATTTGATGGCACGCCCTGCTGCAAGGATAAGTTTTGATGACCATCAGTGTTTCTGATTGTAACCTACTTAAGAAAATCAAGCTTTTTAGTAGAATTTTTAATCTACATACCTATATCCTCCTTTCTTTCTGAATGCATATAACACTATTGGTAGTTTCCCTTAGTCATATAATTATTGGTGACCCACTTTCTTCTTTATTTATGCATATATTATTAATAAATGTTGTGGATTGTTCTAATTTTTTTACATATAACACCAGCAGACAGCAAATATTGTGACTAGATCAAAATTGTAGTACATATGACATGAGACAGTTTGCCAACTGCTAGAAAAATCTAATAATAAATGCATACTTTTAAACTACAAATTTAAGCAACAAAATAATAACCTCACATCAAATGATATATTAAGTTTATTAGAGAAAAATCCAATGATGATATAAGCAAATTTTATATATAAGTCTGACATGAAACACAATGAATATGTCACACAGCATCTTGCAGATTTGATTGCTACAAAAATCTTCCTTCAAGAGAAAGAAAAGGAGATTCTAACAGTATTCTTTTGATGCTGACAGATAGTGATAAATAACTATGAAGAAGCAAACAATATAAAAAAATTGATAAAGTGTCTCACTCATGATGTAGAACATCAATAACTGTTTCTCAGTCTATATACACTCACCTTTTGAAGATGTCTCATCAGAGAATATAAAAATGAAAGCCATGCACGATGTGTTCAAGCACTGTAACAATAAATTATAGCTCTTATTACTGAACTGGGTAATATTCCAGTAAGTGTTTAACAGACAAAACAGAATATTCTCATTATTAGTTATTCCTTTATAAACTGGAGTATCTCAATATTGTATAGCAGAAGAGGACAAAATTGTATTGTTAATGCTGCACAACCCATGGTATGGAGACAAAAAGAAAGTCCTTATACGCTAAATAAATTTAATTTATTGCAATAGAAAAAAGTTTTATTTCTGTTAAAAAACTACAATTGTTTAACCATCCACTCATCCACCCAAACTTTTGTTTTCAGGCAAACACTAAATAAGGCCATGATTATACATGTTGATATTGTAGAAGTGCTTGAAACATGGCAGTCACTCAACAAATACCAGTCACCTACTATTCTTCTGTGTTCTGATGACATATTCTCATTTAGTAAGCCATTTTACTCTTTCAAAGATCAAATCAAAATTTTCATTTTCTACTCAGATTTTGTTAACATCCTGGCCAACTAACCTCATGTTTCCATTAGCATTCTTCTATTTGACTATGACTATGACTAGTCTGCTACATATATAGATATCATTCTCGCAACTCCCTATAATGTATCTTAAGAAAAAATGTATTTTTTTAAATGTATTTGCTTTATGGTGGACTTAAAATAGTAATTTAGTGAATATTTGCTAATGAAGATTAAATATAGGGGAAGGTTACTTATTTGTATCTAAGAATCGATATTAAAGTTGAACCAAGATCTGCACAGTGCCCTGGGCAAATTGTGTCTCTTTATATTTACTTTCTCACTTCCCCACTATTCATTCAAGTAATTTCAAAGGTCCTTGAATAGCAGCAAAATCAAACTAACTAAAATTTACTGAGATTCTACTATGAACTAGTACTTTATATAAATCATCTTTCTAAATCATCACAAGAATCTTATGCTCTATTAATTATTATTCCTATGTTACAAATGAGTAAGGCAAGACTCAACAGAGGTTAACAAAACTTCTATAGGAGCCAATAGTAGCAAAACCTGAATTATACCCAAGTTGGCCTGACTTCAAAGCCTGGGTCTACAATATCTAACTTTTACTTTAGCCACCCAAATCTGTTTTTCTTTGCCAGACTTCTTGTTTTTACAATTATACACTCTGGATCAAAACATATAAATATGGTAAATATGGATAAACATATGCTCATATACAGAAATACTTCAAAGGGTAAATATGTGTCCTGAAAAATAAAATAATAAGAGGGAAATATTTCCTATAGATTCCCAAAGTTTACATGAGATTAGTGCTCATAATTATGCAAATTATTGGTATAAAATTCTCAGAGCCTTATTCTTATGTCAACTGGCATTTTGTTGGCCTTTCTTAAAATAAAAACAAAAAACAGATGATAAACCTCTTCTTTCTTCAATGTTACTCAAATAGCAATGGAAAATTCCATTCAAAACTCAAATTGTTGTTCAAAATCATACTATATTATCCATGATGCTTTCAGGTAGGAGTGTATATATGTGTATGTATGTGTGTTTTCATTGAACCTCTCATATCATCAATCTTATTGTTTTATCCATAGTATTTCATTTTACAGAATATAACTGAATTCAAATATATAGAATACAGTCTTTTTAGACTGGTTTATCTCACTGGTGTTAGCAATACATACTTAAGGTATCTCCATGTCTTCTAGTGGATTGATAGTTTGTTTCTTTGTATCATTGAATGATATTTCATAGAATGAACTTTCCACAGTTTTATCCATTCACTTAATGAAGGACATCTTTGTGGAATCCATTCTTTGGCAATTATGGGTAAAACTGCCAGAAACATTCATGTCTGGGTTTTTGTGTGGATATAAACTTTCAGTTCATTTGGATACATGCATAGAAAGGATTGCTGAATCATATGGTAAAACTATATTTAGCTTTTGTAAGAAACTGCCAAACTGTATTCCAAAGTGGCTGTTCCATTTTGCATTCCATTATCATCAAATGAGAGTCCCTATTGCTGCATATTCTTACCTGCTTTTGAAGTTTTGAGGGTTTTGGATTTTTGCCATTCTAATAGATGCATCGCATGGTATGATTGAATTTTAATTAGTCTTGTTGCTTAAAGTATTTCTCAATGTTATCTCCCAGGGTTAGATTCTAAAATTAGTTGTCTCTGCCAACATTCTATTGCCCTGAGTTTCTAGAATGTCTGTCTACTCATATCAATTCTTGTTTGCAAGCCCAGCAAATGATTTTTTTTTGATCTCATTGTTTTCTATAATTCCTGGCCAGATACAATCAACAGTAACCAACATAAATATTGGCATTCTGTTTCCAACTTCTTTCCTTAATGCTGAAAGTTCACTGATGAACTGATCATGATCTTTCTCTCACGTTGCCTCAGAAGACAGATTTACTCAATATTTTGCCACAGTAAAATATGGATTGCTATAATATAACACAGATTACTTTCCATACAGCCACTAGCTCCCAAGTGAATGTTAGATCATTTTAGCTTTAATTTAGCCCCCAATTTCTGATTTCCATTTCCTACATTAGTAGAAATAAGCTTTTTTTTTTTTAGAAGCCTCAAATCAGTTATTTAAAGCAAAGGTTTGTTTTTCACTGCGCTACATGTCTGTTTTGGATCAGCAGTAGATTTTGCTCTACTTGATCTTCTCTTCAGGCAGTAGATTGCTAGAGATTTCACCTCTTGAGATGTTGTTTGCAACAGTAGGAAGAAAAGAACATGACAAATGAAGCATCAGTCCTCAAAGTCTTCCACTCTTAGGCAACAAATGTCACTTCTGCTCACACTTTATTTGCCTAGAGAAGTAACATGCCATGTCTATCTTCAAAAATGCTCAAAGGTATAATCCTACCTACCCTGTGTGCAGAAAGATGAGAACAAAAATCTTGGTAATTTGCACCGAATGCAATCTCAGTAGCCTAGCTGAGGTTTAGTGCAATAACGTCTCACAAAATCATATTAAATATTAATAATTATATTAATTGCAAACTTCTTTCCTAATCTCTATGTATTTTTTTGCTAAGAAAGATAAAGGTAAGCTATATCTGACAGGTGCCCTATGAAACCTGCTACTTGGGATAACTTTGGCTTGGGTTCTAAGTAAGAAGATCAAGTACAGTTCAAGTAAATATGCTTCTTTTTAACCTTTCTGTATATTTAGGTATTTCCAACCCTTTGTAATCTGAGGGGAAGTTTCAAGATGATTTGCATTTCTTCATTCATCAAAAAGAAGTTGTTAAACAGAAAGAGTTCCAAGGTATTTTTTTAAACAACAGAGGATAAAATTATACCGCATGAAAAAATTTAGGACTAAGGTAATGTAGAAATACAATAAAACAAAAGTCATTCTAAAGAGTTGCTTTTGGGTTTCAAAAAAGTGGGGAATAGGAGTTGTTCTCTGCCTGTTTTAAGAAAGAAAGTTGAAAAAAATCAGAGACTAACTTTGTAAAAGTGTGTATTTACATATTTTTTTAAAAAAATAGAAAAACAAAATAAACAAAGATTGTGATCAAAGTCACATTTTAACAGCAATTAAAATAAAGCACTTTGTTTGCAAGCCCAAGACACATTGCTTTAATAGTCATGCTTAGTTTAAAACTTGCAGTTGTTCAATCCAAGATAACTTACTTTAATAATTGTGGTTGTTCCAAAATAAGAAAATTGTGTCAAACTACTTCAATTAGTTCACTTGGAAATGGAAATCGGAAGTAATCATTTAAACATATCCCCAATCACTATAATTCTTTGTTCCCAGAGGGGACCATTCTGAGAATTTAAAAGAACATCCACAAAGTAGACTCATCAGTAGTATCACTCTGGTGGGGGATATTGTTAATTGAGAAGAAAAATCATGTGTGGGGCAAGGAAAGAAGGGGAATCTCGCACCCCATGTTCACTACTGCTGTGAACCTAAAACTGCTTAAATAAGCAAAATCTGTCTTTAAAAGAAGAACATTAAATATCAATTATCTGATGTTTTCTTTTCTTTGTAGAAAAATGAGGAACACTATAGGCCATGCAATCCATATTGCCTCTTCCCAGCAGACTAGAGATTCCAATAGAAAATGATGATTCTTTTCACTAAAATCTATCCTTCTTCTTGTACACTGGATCTTGGCTTCATCCATCTTGTAAAAATTATCCATCTGTTCATTTATTTATGCATCCATTCACATAGTCTACAATACTGTACTGAGAATCTGCTATGTCCTGAGCATTGTGTTACTCATTGAGAATACAATAGTACTAGAGAACATGTTAGGAAGAGAGGAGAAATTGATGAACTGTGTAACCTGGCAGTGGGCCCCTGTCCTCCACTTCAGATTATTGTCAAAGTAGCCACAATTAGAGCTTCTACTTTGGGGGAAGATGGGGTAAATGGGAGGGGGTAAAATCAGATAGGAAAAGTGCAGGCACTGGAAGAGATTTTTGTTTTATAAGACTTTTTCCAGTCCCAATATCTCAAGTACAAAATGAAAGTCCTAGGATTATAAATGTTGTCCTGGAAGTCAGAGCCAGCTTTAGGTTTTAGAATATTCTCCATGCATATTTAAACCAGAGGAGAGGCTGCTGTCAGATGGTATCAAAGTATAGCCAGAACGAGATGGGTTTGGACCTGGCAGACAGATCCCTAGAATTCAGGATGGATAGTTGTGCAGGTTCAGATCTCATTTTACCAATCATGCAATAAAGTAACCCTACATGTTCAGTTATTTAATTTTTGGATCCAATTTATAATGTTATGGTAGGGTAATTTACCCGAGTAGCATCCTTTTCCATTGTGATACAATGCAAAGAAGGAAAAGGAATGAGCACAGATGCTGATAATTTGCAGCTTTGGTGGCAAGGAATTGAGGAATTTTCTCCCTAATGAGTTCTATTTTTTCTATGAATTAGAATGCAAGCTCATCTGATGAGAATGGGAAAGCAAGTACATTCAAACATACTCAAATCTTTAAGACCTTAAAAACAAAACGAAGCAGAGTCACTCCCAGGTTGGCTTCTTACCATTTTCCACCAGATCCTATGTTTTCCTTCTTCTGCGAGACCCTTAAATTTTCTCTGCTTTCTGACTTACCCATACCTTTATTTTTATTTAATTTGTTTTACTGCTTTGCTTTGACTAAATCTACCAGAAAACCTACCAGATATAGTCTCTGTGCCTGTGTGGGGCAAGGAAAGAAGGGGAATCTTTCCCCTTCTTGGTCTTAAGTCTTGGTCCTAAGTTTCAGTTTCTTAGAAATGAGAACCTGGTGGGACCAACTTGGCTCAACTGGAACCACCCGAAACACTCAGTGGTGAACATGAGTCAGATTCATGGGATCCAGAAGGACATTACTAAGAATAGATCACTTCTTGGAATGAGGAAATTGTCAGGAGTCAGAGAGTCAAACAAATGTACCTCTATGACACACTCAGCCTTTCCCATAGCCTCCGTGTACCTGATACTCTTCATGTTCAGGTGCTTCCTTCTCCATCCTTATTGGGCTCCTCTTCCCCCCACCTCACATGCTGGAATTTGTCAAGTGTTTTAGTCAACTTTTTGCTGTTTTGACTACAAAACCTGGCAAGAACAATTTTAAGGCTGGGAAAGTTTATTTGGGGTCTCACGGTTTCAGAAGTTTCAGTTCATACACAGCTGGCTCCATTCCTCAGGGCTGGAAGTGTGGTAGACAAAATGGAGAAGAATGTGGCAGAAGGAAGTAGAGAGACTCCACTTGCCAGATGAAAATATATACCCCAAAGGCACGCCTCAGCTAATGATCCACCTCTTCCCTCTCAGTTAATCCCTACCAAGGGATTAATTAATTCACTGATTTGGTTAAGGCTCTCACAACCCAATCACTTCTAAGCTTTCTTGCCTTGTCTTGCATTTTGGGAGACATCTCACATCCAAACTATAGTAGGATCCTCTTTGAGGTCCCCTTCTTACTCCTAGACCCTCCCTTAGGTTATTTTAACCTTTCCCAATGATATGGTTAGCAGTTATCTGATTATGACTCCCACATCTACACCACTTTTGCATTTCTCACTCCTAAGTGTGGCTCATAAAACACCACAAACACAGATCAGAGAGATGAAGGGAGAGAAAAACCTTGATGACATCAGAAGTGTTAAAGCCCTGGATTTTTAGCTGATCTAAACCAAATCTCCTCTAGGTTTTTTATGTAATAAGAATCCATCATGCTTAAGCCAAATTGAGCTGGGTTTATGATACTTGAAACTGCAATAATGTTTGACTGATTTGTTTGACTGAAAGAGCTTTCTTTCTTTCTTTTTCACATCGGTTTTTCCTAAGTGTTCTGTCTTGTGGCTTCTTCACAAATACTTTCTTGGTCAACTCTTTCCTTTTCTCTCACGGTCTGCCTAATGGCACCCCACAAACGATTCTCATCCTCTTCCAGAAACTTCCTCACCATTCCACTATCATCATTCTGCTCTCCCAAATTAATGTAAACATGCACACACTGCAAAAAACAAACAAACAAACAAACAAACAAAAACCACTCAAAGGCTTGCACTGCTACCGCCATTGTTATTGCCTCTGATTCTGCTGCTGCCAGTCTGAGGTTGCCTGAAGTTCTTCTTTCCAGGCTGCTGCAGAAGTCACTGCTGGGCCTGGAGGTGTCTCTTCTCTAAACACAGCCTCAGTTACCTCCTACACCAAGTTCCTACACCACTTCTGCTACCTCCATGGTTGCTGCCACTGAACCAGAAGTTTTCTGTCAATCAACCGCCACCTGCACCACCATCTCCATTGATGCTGCCTCTGATTCAGCTGCTGCCAGCCTGAGATCACCTGGAGGTCTTCTTCCCACGTGCTGCTGCCCAGAAGAAACCGCTGCCTTGGATGCAACTGAAACTGACACTGCTACTGACCTCCAGAGATCACCTGGTGATGCTGCCCCCAGAGCAGCTGCTGCAGTTGCCCTTGCAGCTGCTGCTACAATTGACCTGCTGCCTGCTGCCAACAACCACCACCACAACCACTAACTACTACCACAGCCTAGAGGACTGGTTCTGGGTAGACTCCAGGTTTGGTTACACATGTCTGCACCCATTTTAGGACACCAGCCAGAGCCTGAGGCCTGGGTGCCAGCAAGTTTACCACCACAAGAACCTCTGTCTGGGGACTCCAGCTGCTTTGCAGGTCCAGTGTGGGAGTACCTGCAGGTTTGGAGGAGCCTGGGGTTTACCTGCTGAAAGTGCTGGTGGCCTTTGTCTTACTGCTGCATCTTGGGGTTGCTCCTTTGCATGAGTGTATCCCCTGGTGGTATCTCTGCAAGTAGGAGCATCACTGAGATCTTGGGACTGCAGCATGGCTGAGCCTGAGGTATCTGAAGCCCAGATTGGTGGGATAGAGACTGGGTTTGTTTGCGATGGCTGATCTGGATTTGGTGATCCCTAGAGATGTCAGAGACAGAGCTGAGAGTCTATTGAACACGAACAGAGACAGTTAAACTTTCCAGCAAGATTTATTTTATTTTATTTTTTGAGTTACTAATCTCTCTACCATATTTGGAACAGGATTTTTTTTATACATCAATGTGTGGAGGACAATGATACATGAATGATGTTTTGCATTTTTGTTGTATTCTTATGTCTTTAATTTTTTCTGTTTGTTCGTATTCTTCTTCTCTCTTGTCTATTTTCTTTCCAACTTTTCTACAACCAACAGCCAATCTCTGTCAGCTTCTCTTCCATTCTTCCTGTGAATTTTTACTTCTAGCTTCTCTCTTCCTCCCTTACAAATATTGCATACTACACTACCTCTGTTCTCTAATCCACCATTTGAAATTGTAAATCATTTTAACAAATATTCTATTTGTGCTATAGATGTTATTGAACTCATCATTTTGGTTTAATGTGAGAAAGCAGTAGATGCCTTAGTGGGAGCTATTAGGTTTAAGGCTATATATTGTGTACACTGGGTGCTGTTGATAATGGTCTCAACCAGTAAAGGTGAAGCACTGGAAACCTTCAGGGACACTATAGGTCTACAGGATAGAACTTATCCTGACTTAGATCCATACTTTTAGATGGGAAAACACACTAACAACATGAAAAAACAAGGGAATAAAGCACCCCAAACAAACCAAGATGCTTCAACAACAGAAGCCACTGATAACACAGTAGAAGATGTCCAAGAAGGAGTTCAGATTGTATATAGTTAAATTGATGTGAAGTAAAGAATAATATAAGGAGTGAAATCAAAGGGAAAAAAATAGAGGAAATGAAAGACCACTTCAATAAAGAAAAATCATGGAAAAAATAACAAGCAGAAATCCTCAAAATGAAGGAATCAGTAAACAAATTATAAATTCAATATAAAGCATCACCAACAGACTAGACCACTTGGAAGACAGAACCCCAGAAAATGAAGAAGAAAAATATAATCTGGAAGGTAGAGTTGAACATGCAGAGAAGATGGTAAGAAACCATGAACAGAACATCCAAGAATTATGGGATAACAAGAAAAGTCCAAATTTAAGAGTAAAATAATTGAAATAATTGAAGGAGCAGAGATACAAAACAAAGGAAAGCACAAACTTTTCAATGATAACAGAAAATTTCCCAAACCTAAAGAATGAAATGGAAAATCAAATACAAGAGACTTACAGGACCCCATATGTACAAAATTACAGCATACTTACACCAAGACACATTATAATGCGAATGACCAACACAGAGAATAAAGATTAAATCTTAAAGGCTGTGAGAGAAAAAATTAAATTATGTATAGGGAGAAACCAATTTGGATCTCAAATGATTTCTCAGCCCAGACCCTCAAAGCTACAAGTTCCTATAATAATATATTTCAGGCTCTGAAAGAAAACATATACAAACCAAGAATTTTATATCCACCAAAATTAAGTTTCAGATTTGAAGGTGAAATTAAAATGTTCCATGATAAACAAAAATTAAAATAATTCACAACTAGAAAGCCTACACTACAGAGCATTCTCAACAAATGAAGAAAAATGAGGAAAAAAAAGTGAAAAACAGCAAAGAGAGGATATACACTTAAGGAACATTCAACCAAATGAGAAACTAAGACAAATCAAAACCCAGAAATAAATCAAATGACAGGAAATACAAATTATATCTCTACAATAACTTTGAATGTTAATGGATTAAACTAATCAACCAAAAGACATAGACTGGCAGATTGGATTAAACAGCAAGACCCAAAAATATGCTGTCTTCAAAAGACTCATCTCATGGGCAAAGACATCCACAGGTTGAAGGTGAAAGGATGGGAAAAACTTGTCACTCATATGGATTGTGTATACAAGTAGGGGTTTCCATTCTCATTTCAGATAAAGTAGACATCAAAATAAAGTTAATCAGAAGAGACAAAGAAGGACATTATATACTATTCAAGGGAAGTACATATATGCAGGACATAACAATTATAAATATTTATGCCCTAAACAACAGAGCATCTATGTACTTCAAACAAACGCTTCCCAATTTCAAATAGATCACAATACAATAATACTGGGTGACTTTAACACATCTCTCTCACTACTGGGCAGATCCAAACAAAAATTAACTAAGGAAACTATGGAACTAAATAATATAATCAATAATTTAGACTTAACAGACATATATATATAGAGAGAATATTTCATCCATCAACAAGCAAATATACTCTCTTCTCAGCAGCACATGACTCCTTCTCTAAAATAGACCATATCTTATGCCACAAAGAAACTCTTAGTAAATACAAAAAAAAGAGATAATACCCTGCATTCTATCAGACCACAATGAAATGAAATTAGAAATCAAAGAGAAAATAAAAAATAGAAGCTATTGTGACAAATGGAGACTAAATAATACACAATTGAATGATGAATGGATACTAAAAGAAATCAAGGATGAAATTAAAAAAATTAGAGGTAAATGAGAACACTGATAAAACATATCAAAATCTCTAGGACACTATTAAGGCAGTACTAAGAGGAAAGTTTATTGTGTTGAGTGCATTCACTAAAAGAATAAAAAGTCAACAAATAAATGACTTAACACTACATCTCAAAGCCCTAGAAAAATAAGAATAAATCAACAACAAAAGCAATAGAAGACAGGAAATAATTAAAATCAGAGCTGAAATCAATGAAATTGAAACAATTGAAAAAATTGAAAAAACAAAAAGTTGGTTCTTTGAAAAAATAAATTAAATAGATGAACCCCTGGCCATGCTAACAAAGAGAAAAAGTGAGAAAATTCAAATTACTAAAATACAAGATTAAGAAGGAAATAGAACAATGGATACATCTGAAATACAGAAGATAATTAGAAACTATTTTGAAAATTTATACTCTAATAAAATAGAAAATATCGAAGACATTGACAAATTTCTAGAGACAAATGACCTACCCAAACTGAATGAGGGGGTCACATTATTTAAACAGATCAATTTCAAGTAATGATATAGAAAACACCATCAAAACCTACACACCAAGAAAAGCCCAGGACCAGATGGATCTCAGCCGAGTTCTACAAGACTTTCAAAAGAGAATTAACACCAATACTCCTCAAAGTAGTCCATGAAATAGAAAAGAAGGGAACCCTTCAAGCTCATTCTATGAGGCTACTATCACTCTGATTCCAAAATAAGACAAAGACACATCAAGGAAAGAAAACTTCAGACCAATATCCTTGATGAACACAGATGAAAATATTCTCAATAAAATTCTGACAAATTGCATACAAAAACATATCAAAAACATAGTGCACCACGATCAAGTGGGATTCAACCCAGGGATGCAGAGTTGGTTCAACATACAGAAATCAATAAACATAATTCATCATATTAATAGACTTAAAGACAAGAATCATATGATCATCTCAACAGATGCAGAAAAAGCATTTGACGATACAGCACCCATTCATGTTCAAAACACTAGAAAAACTAGGGATAGTAGAAACATACAACAATATTGTAAAACTTATATATGCTAAACCCAAGGCCAGCATAATTCTAAATGGACAAAAATTGAAAGCATTCCCACTAAAAAGTGGAACAAGACAAAGATATTCTCTTTCACCACATCTATTCAACATCATCCTTGAAACTCTAGCCAGAGAAATTAGACAACAGAAAGAAATTAAAGGGATAAAAATAAATAAAGAAGAACTCAAACTATCACTATTTGCCAATGATATGATTTTATATCTAGAGGAGCCAAAAAATTTCACCAGAAAACTTCTAGAACTAATAAATGAATTCAGCAAAGTAGCACGATATAAAATCAACACCCATAAATCAAATGCATTCCTATACATTAGTGATAAATCCACTGAAACAGAAATTAGGAAAACTACTCCATTCTATGAACCTCAAAAAAAAATAACTGGGAATAAATGTAACAAAAGAGGTGAAAGACCTCTACAATGAAAATTACAGAACACTAAAAAAAGAAATTGAAGAAAACCTCAGAAAATGGAAAGACGTTCCATGCTCCTGGATAGGCAGAGTTAATTTTGTCAAAATGGCCATACTACCAAAAGCATCATACAGATTTAATGAAATTCCTATTAAAATCACAATGACATTCTTCATAGAAATAGAAAAAGTAATCATGAAATTTATTTGGAAAAATTAAAAACCCAGAATAGATTAAAAAACAATCGTTAGCAAGAAAAGTGAAACATGAGGCATCACAATACCAGACCTTAAACTCTACTACAGAGCTATACTAATGAAAATAGTATGGTATTGGCACCAAACTATTGTAGACCAATGGTACAGAATAGAGGACACAGAGAAAACCCACATAAATTTGGTTATCTCATACTAGACAAGGGTGCTGGCTAGAAATCCATATGTAGCAAAATGAAATTAAATCTCTATCTCTCACCCTGAACAAAAATCAACTCAAACTTGATCAAAGACTTAGGCACTAGAACAGAGACCCTGTGCCTAATAAAAGATGCAAGAAGTCCCAAATCTTCATCACGTTGGCCTAGGATCTGACATCCTTAACAAGGCTCCTAAAGCACATGAAGTAAAATCAAGAATCAATAAATGGGATGGATTCAAATTAAAAAGCTTCTTCTCAGCAAAGGAAACAATTAAAACATGAGGAGAGAGCCCAGAGATTGGAAGAAAGTCTTCACCACTTGCACCTCCGATAAAGCATTAATCTCTAGGATATATAAAGAATTCAAAACCTTAACACCAATAATATTAATAATAATAATAATAATAATAATAATAATAATAATGATAAATAACCCAATCAATAAGTGGCCTAAGGAACTAAACAGACACTTCACAGAAGAACAAACACAATTGATCAACAAATATATGAAAAAGTGTTCAACATCTCTAGCAATTAGAGAAATGCAAATCAAAAATACTCTAAAATTTCATTTCACTCCTGTCAGAATGAATCACCAAGAATACAGGAAGCAAAAAATGTTGGCAAGGATGTGGTGAAAAAGATACACTTTCATTGCTGGAGGAACAGCAAATTGGTGCAACCACTATGGAAATCAGTATGGAGATGCCTCAGAAAATTGGCAATGAACCACCATTTGACCCAGCTATCCCACTCCTTGGTTTATACCCACAGGACTTAAAATCAGCATAATAGAGTGATGTAGACCCATCGATGTTTATAGCAGCTCAATTCACAATAGCTAGACTACGGATCCAATCTATGTGTCCCTCAATAGATGAATGGATAAAGGAAATGTAGTATATATACTCAATGGATATTACTCAACTTCAAAGAAGAGTGAAGTTTTGGTATTTACCAGTAAATGATTAGAGTTGGAGAATATCATTCTAAGAGAAATAAGCTGATCCCACAAAACCAAAGGCCACATGTTTTCTCTAATATGTTGATAGTAATTCACAGTAAGGCAGGAGTGGGGCACTAGAGAAGAATAGTGTTAGATTAGGTAGAAGGAAGTGATAGGAGGGGAGGGGATGTGGGAATAGGAAAGATAGTAGAATCAAACAGACATTACTACTGTATGTATATATGTGACTACATGACCAATATGATTCTGCAACTTGTACCCTCAAAGAATGAGAAATTATATCCCATCTATGTATGATATATCAAAGTGCATAAATGCATTCTACTGTCATGGATAACTAATTAAAACAAATAAAAATTTTTAAAAAATAAAACACTCAAAGTATTAATTATGATTTGGTTCTGAATAAACAGTTTAGTGTGTGTAACTATCAGAATTAATCCCAACACAGACCTCCAGTTTCAGTAGGGAGTAAGAGAGAGGGAAAGGAAGAGAACTTCAGTATTATTTGTAGTGAAACAATACAAAAAATCTGAGATGGAATTCTGCCTATTTTGATAAGAAATCTAGGTATAAAAACACCTTTTTTAAAAAAATTTTGCTTTGTAGTTCTTCCTTAAAAATAATTATATCTGCTCCTCATATGTTGTTATGAAAGCCTCACTAGTAAAAGCTGTGAAATGTTTTGGAAAGTGAAAAATGAGAAATGCTTTTTTAGGATATCTTAAATGAGAGATACATAATAAAGTGAAGGAATATTAGGCAATAGAAAATAAATGAGCTCTTAAAAAGAAATATGTATTTATATAGAGAATATATATTTATATATATACACACATGTATATACACACACACACACACACACACACACACTATATTTATACAGAGTAGTTTTATTCTTCTTTCTCTAGACCAGAGGTTTGTTAATAAATGTCTGAAGAGTCTTTTCATACAAATGTATATAATAGAGCAGACTGCACAGAATTCATACGTGTTACATACCTTGACATGCATACAAAGGATTTAATGTAAAGAAGAAACTAACACAGATATTTTTCCTATACTACCCAGACATATTTGTATCTGGAATGCATGAATATTGATTTATTTGGAAATGCAAAATTGGATTGCTCATAAGTAGACCCATTTGTGCATGTAGGTGGTATGTTAAATACTGAGTAGAACATAATAAGATGCTGTAAGCAGATCCAGAAAAATGCTTTGAAATACCCTTAAGCAATTCCTAGAGAATCAAGTAAAAATTAAATTTGTTACAAAGTAAACATCGATAATATACTTTACCTCTCCATACATCTCGCCTACAGCATGCATCCCAAAATAATCCACGGCTTGCAGTCTTCATTAATTAAATATAAATTAATTTTGTGTATGTAAAATGCTTTAGAACAAAATACAACTCATAAAATTAGGGCAGGATGAAAATTCCTAGGCATCTGCAAATCAATGTTTTCAAAACCAAGTTCATTAACTAAAAATCTCACTCCTTTTTTTTTTGAATATACTAATGTCTTTTTAAAAATTAGTAATAAATACTCATCCACAAAGATAGCACCAAAAGCACAAGTAGCAGAAAAATTATAGAAATGGAATAGAAAAAGTACAGTGAAGAGACGGAAATCTTTGCCCTGAGCTTAGTATCGACATGAAAGTTATATGAGCCTTATGAGCTTGGCCCTGTCCTCCTTTCCCTGGGCTTTAGTTTTCCCACATGGCTAAAGAGGATGTTGGTTTTCATTAAGCAAATTCTACTTACTCCAAGTTTCATTTTAAATATGTCAGTTATTATTTAGTGCAATAAGGATAGGAACTAATTGATATATAATGAAAGCACCTGCTCAACCTTAGGCAATATTACCACGAAAAACAAAGGATCCCTTGTTTCTAAAAAGAATTCCATTTAACCTCTGAAATTATTAAACATATTTATGAAGGTTTACTCCTAGTTTACTCTTAAGAAATAGGAAATCATGGTTTGTCATGATTTACTGCATTGTTATTTTTGTTTTAATAAATTGTGTCTTGTTTGCTTCTCTCTTTTCCCATAAAGAGTGAAGAATTAAGGGAATTGGTCTATAATTGGCAAATAAGCAAAAGCACTAGGTGACCTCAAATTGTTTAGAATGCTTTTCTGTTCCATTTTAGGAAAGAGAGTAAATCAAAGAAGAATGACTAAAAAAAAGTTGCCTGGGGCTACTTTAACTTGTGCACCAATGGAACACACAAGATTCACATGGCACAGGGTATAACTATCATTTTTTTCTCTTTCTATTCAAAAGCAAAAGCAGCAAGATCCACTTGAACATTAGTCTTGTCAAATCGATGCTGGATTTCTCTTCATTCCTGAAGGCCATTCTACTAGCACAATATTATCGTTATTATGGAAGAAGCTGAGACTGTTTCTGTGCTCAAGATGCCAAAATAATTTAGTCACCGCCAAATGAATAGTTTAGCATTTTACCAACATAGCTTTACTTGGACTAGCCTGAGTCTTTTGAGATCATTCAGGAATAAAACATAAGCCACCTGCTCAATCAACAAAAGCAATCAGAGAGAAATGAAGTCAAGCTTCAGTGAAAAGAAAGGTTAGGACAGTAGTCATCTGGGGATAGAGTAACACCAAGCTCACTACTGAGAATTATTTTGAGAACAAAGAAAAGCAATTTAGCCCATTTAGTGGAAGAACACTCTAATGAGACTTTAATAATGGAAGAAATAAATGTCCCCAGGCTTAAGTGGAGTACTCCATCAAACTCCTGGCAATGAATTTTAAGCTACCATTCCTTCACCAGTGCTATCCTGCCTCAATTAATTCACACAATAATTACAAAGCATCTACTACATGCCAGACACTTGCTAGTGTTGTGGAGATGAAAGATGTAGCGCCTGCTCTATGGGTTGTGACAGAGTTGTGAACAGAATGCCAAAAGATGCAAAGAGCCATCTCTGGATAATTCCAGAAATAGGAAAGAACATGTCTCAGAGGGAAAAAAAATATTGACCAAATTCTTAAAGAATGAAGGATTAGGCCAGATAAAGAAGGGTGCTCAAGTCATTTCTCCAGAGAGGTCACCAGCAATTAAGAATGATAGAAAACAGGTACAACATAGGTTACAGGTACTGGAAAAATGAGAGACGAAGTTTAACAGCAAGGGTCAGATCTTGGAGAGCCCTTTCAGTTAAGCTAAGAACCTTAATTTTATCTTGACAACTTGGGAAGCTGTTCAAGTAATACAAGAGAGCAGAGAAATAAGATTGGCATTTTTATAAATTTTATTTACATGTGTAGTTTGATATATTTTATGTATATATTTAACAAATAGTTGTGGAGCATCTACTGTAAGCGGTGTACTATATCAGGAAATAAAAAATGCAGCTATAAATGACAAGCTGGGTACTTGTCCACATGGAGTTTCTAATCCCTGTCATAGTTAATTGCTTATGCCAAGGAAACCAGCTCTGAGGTTTTCAATAATCATGGTCAGAAGTGATGAGGAACAAACTGAAGCAGTGGCAGCTAAGGTAGAGAAAAAATGTACTCATTTGTTAATATAGGAATAGTCACAAGATTTAGTCATTCTGGTGACCTAAACTCAGTTATGATTTTCTAAAAATGACTATTCAGTTGACAAACAGATATTACTTATACAGTGGCTACTCTACGCCAAGAATTGACATACTGTATTTTCCTCAAACCTCATGAAAACTTTTCAAAGTATATATTCTTTGTCAATTTTGTGAGAACATGAGGGTGTGAGAGGTTCCAAAAGTGGCTTCTATACTTTTCCTCTCCTTCCAACAGAGGAATGCTATTTCCTCACAAGGCTTGGTCCTGTGGCTTCCTTTGACCAATAAAACACAGCTGGAATGACCTTCAAACCATGCAGAGCCTCACCATCTGTCTTTGCACTACTCCTACCATATCCCTATCAGTCAAAGCAAATCAACAAAACCAAGGAAGAAAATTGGAATTGATCACAAGCATGAAGCTCTCCTAAATTTTGTGGGTCTTATTTTCAGATTCCTCAGAAAAACTCCATTCTTTGTAGTACTGTCAAATCTTATATTCTTCATTTATGGGTATACATGCCACTACCCACCTTTATCATCTTGCCATCTAAATTCTTCAGGAAAACTGGATGACTATTGGGATCAGAAGCAAATGCTTATATGTGTGAATAAGTAAAAATATACTAATGACTTTTAGAATTTCCTGTCAAGTTCTTGTGGTACAAGATTCTATCTGGAATTTTGGATGGTGTTGCATAGGAATTTTAAATATAATTCTATGGTCATGAAATAGTTTACCATAATAACCAGGGACCAAGAATCATACCACATGGTCATTCATAGAATAATATATTGAAGCTAGAGAGAGACTACATGCATGCTGACTAATGAAGGAAATATATTCAGACTACTTCTAGTCACAGATAAGAAGACAGGTTCAGAAATGTCATTGCCAGCCCTTGGTCATATAATTCATTACTTAAAGAGATATAATCAAATACAGATCTACCACTGTGCTATAGCCCCAACACCACATAAAAATAAACAAATAAGATAAAGTTATGCTGTCCATCTACAACTACAAAAAAAAAAATACAGATCTAAAACTCTGACAGTGCTACTGCAACTTAAAAATAGTTCTGTCTGTCATCAATCCTTCATTAATAGGAAGGTAAGCCAAAATGTGCACTTTCATCTCTGTAGGAAATGTTCAAATTATACAACATTAAAGTAAAGCTAAATGAAAAGAAATCTAAACCAAACACAAGAAAATACAGAAGAAAACAAAATGAACAATGTTTCCCTAACAAGCTACATTTTTAACACTTCTTGAAAAGCAAAAATCAACTTTTAGTTTGTTCACTCCAGAGGCAAAATTCAGTTAAGATTGCTTTAAAACAAAATTAAATATTCATTAGTGTTTTGAAGAGGGTTTTTTTTTTAATGTTGTAGAATCATTACTAGTTTCTAAAGAAACATTAGACAAATGAAATGATTGGTATTATTCTTTTTCCCAAGGTAGCATAACTTACAGTAATCATTTTATATTGAAAAATATTAACAACTTTGGAGTTTAAACCACCATTCTTATTTTACCTGATGTTTGACAAATACATTCGAACCACCTAAAAGTACCATGAATTTTGTTTTACCTAAAATTCTCAAAAGATACATAGAATTCTTACTTACTCTCACAATGAGAATTTGGATAATTTTACATTTAAGGAACATAAAGGTATCAAGGAGCTGGGGTTGTGACTTAGTGGCAGAACACTCGCCTAGCATGAGTGAGGCACTGGGTTCGATTGTCACCGCCACATATAAATAAATGAACAAAATAAAGGCCTCTCAACATCTAAAAAATATATTTAAAAAAAAGGTATCAAGGACTTTTTGAAGGAGACCTAGAGTAAATATAAAAACAGAAGAAAGCTGGTGAATGAGTGAATATATGTCAGGAGGTCTTCCTAGCCAACATCCTTCTCAGCTAAATCCTCAAACTCAGCTACCCTCTGCGAAACTTGTGACTTTCCCCCAATTATAAATGATGGGAACAGAATTGAGCATGTATTTCAAAACAAGATAATCCTGTTCTGTCTTGGAAATTTATATTTTGAGATTTGGTGACAATGCTTATAGACCTTGGTTCTTGGAGTGATAAGGTATTGCTCAATTGGCACGTTAGAATCAGTGCCATGGGAAACTGGTGTCACCATGAGTCATCAAGAGACTCAAAGACAGGCCTATTGAAAGAAAGAGAATGAAGCTGAACATGCAGTATGTGGCCTAGAGAATGAGCCTGAGCAAGCGGGAACTCGAGCGTAAGAGAGTGGACAAGAGAATAGGACAAAGGCTGCTTGTTAACCTTCCAGTGCAAATGAACCCCAGTTGTATTTCCAGCCACCAGATTCGTAGAGATTTCTCTGGTTCTTACACGCTTTGCAGACATAATATCTGTTAAGGATTGTACAGGGTTTATAAATTAGGTCCTTATTTTTAATCCAATTGAGAGACATATTTGGAAATTTGACAGAGTTCAAATTGTCAGCTTTAATCAGTGACAGAAGCTAAGTTGAACAAGGGTAAGTTGCTAATGGCTTACCATAAAATTTCAGATTTACCTATTGTCACAAACCCAGAAGGAATACTGTAGGTCTCACCCAGGAAGGTCTCTCCCAGTAAAGATCATAGCAAAAAGGCAAAGGTAATGCATCACACTGCAGTTAGGCAAAGCTGAAAATGAGAGTAGAAAAGAATGTTCTTCAAATCACCAAATGAATCATGCCTTCTCTGTGATTCTAGCTCTCATCATAGAAACTCTCATTTAATTGGTTTTGGGGACTTTTGAAAGTCCCCGGTTGACTTGAATGTGCAAGCTATCAGAAGGTTCTCTGGGTAGATAAGATTTTCTAGGGCATGGCCATTGTCAAACATCCAAGTCTTTTGAACCCTTACTTGTGGGACTTAATTATCTGACTCTCGGTCATTCATCCGGGGTTGCTATTGTCTCTCTCAGGGAATCACATTACATTTTGTGGAGTATTCTGCTTCCATACTTAAGAAGCTCAAAGTAAAATAAAAAACAACTGCTTCTCTTTACTGGGATCCTCTGATTGGTATGGTATATCCCACAGGAAGCTCCACAAACCATAAAAAAAAAAAAAAATCAACTACAGGGTTTGCTCAATTCAAGTTACACCCTTTTACTTTGTCCTAGCCAAATTATGTCAGTCCGTGTTCATCACAGCTCATTATAGTTTCTGCAATAAGATTAAATAACTTTAGAATATAGCAATGATAAAGTAACACCTTACATATGCTCCATACTTGGACATAAATTTCCTTCCATTATACGGTCACAGGAAGTCATTTTAAAATGTCTGAAGAAATTTCATATTTAAAATAAAATATCTTATTCAAGTGAAAGAATTTAGAGCCTAATGAATTTAAAGCCTAAATTTAAAGCCTAAAGATCCTCCATTTCCTCATTCCATTTAATCTCTCAAAAGACTTCTCATAAGAGGTCTTGAATTCTTACAACCTTAGTATCAGTATTTACCCATTGGTAAAGCTATCAATCCCAAAACCCAATAAAGTTAAACTTAGCCAAAGTGTCTAATGTGCCACATAAACAATCAAATCATTAATAGCACACACCGTACTTTAATAGTACTTGACTATTCCTGACAAATTTAGATAAAAACCAGTTCTCGACACCTAGAGCTGATGAAATTTTGTTACAATACTTTGTTTCAATCACCTGCTGTTCTCATTCCTTGAATGTTTATTACAATTATCATGAGTTCTTTTTAAAAATACTGATATCTTATTCAGAAATAATTAAATCAGCATTTCTATTATAGTTTGGATCTCAGATGTCTCCATGAAGTTCATGCTTTGAAAGGTAGGGACCCAGCTGTTGATGCTATTGAGAGGTGGTGGAAACTTTAGAAAGTGACACCTAGTTGGAAGAAGTTGATCATTAGTAGCATGCCTTTGAAGAGTATATTGGAACACCAACCTCTTCCTCTTTCTTACTCTTTACTTCTGGGATGCTATGATGTAAATAGCTTTGTCTACCTCTGGCTTCCCACCATGATGTTCGTCCTTGCCACAGCTCGAATACAATAGGGCCAAGAGACCATGAATTGAAACCCTAAGACTAAGAGGCAAAAATAAATCTTTCTTCTTGTAAGTCGTTTTTGTCATGTATTTTGTCACAGCAATGGAAAACAAACATGATCTCTGTATGAGGAATTGTGTAGATGTATTTTCTAAAAAAAACAAAAAACAAAAAAAACCTCCCCAGAGTTGTTTGCTTGTTTTATAAGCTGAATATATTTATTTTTTTAACAATTTAAAGTTCACAGAACAAATGAATACAAAATATAGAGAGTTTGCATATAAGTCCGTATCCACTCTTTGTGCAATACTTTCTAAGAATATTGATAAATGCATCAAAGATTGACACGTATTGAACATTATTGTAACTTACAGAATAGGTTCATTGGCATGTAAGTCCCCTGTGCTCCACCTACTCATTGCTTCTTCCTTCTACTTGAGACCTGTGGGACTTAACTATCTGACTCCTGGTCTGTCTTTCTTTTCTTCACCATCTCAAGGTTTTACCTTTTCCAGAGGAATTCACTAGATGGAATCATACAATATGTAGCTGTTTCTGGTTGGCTTCTTTCACTTATCTCTATGCATTTAGGGTTCCTCTGTGTTCTTTGGTGACAGCCTTCTCTAACTTAAGAATGTTGTGGAGCCTCATTCATGTCAAAGTATGAATTAATATTTCATTTTTTATTGTCAGATAATGTTTGATTGCATGGATATACCAAATTGTATTTATATATTAATCAGTTGATGGACATTTTGGTTGATACTCTTGAACTAGTATGAATATTTATTTTGTAAGTTTTTGTGAAGACATACATTTACATTTCATTTGTATATATATATATCCAATTATACAATATATATATATATATATCCAATTATACAATTCCACTCCAATATATATATATATATATATATATATATATATATATATATATATATTGGAGTGGAATTGTATATATATATATATGTAGGAGTGGAATTGTAAGTTTGTATGGTAACACTGTGTTTAAATTTTGAGATACCACCAAACAGATGTTCAATGTGACTCTGCCATTTTATGTTATCAGTGATGTGCAAGTTTTCTTCTTTTTCTCATCCTTTCCCAACTTCTGGTTGCCTGCATTATTTATCATTGTCATACTAGTAAGTACAAAGTGGCATCTCATTAAGGTTTTGATTTTATTTTCACTAAAGATATTTGGAATCTTTGTATGCATTAAATGTCTATTCAAATCCTTGGCTCATTTTTAAGGTTATTCTTTTTATTATCAAAAGGCAAAACTTCCTTAAATATCTAGACAAAACTTCTTTACTAGATACAGGATTTTCAAATATGTCCTCCCATTCTTGGTTATTCTTTCTTTTATTTTTACTTTTCATGATGGTATCATTTGCATCACAAAATTTTTAAAATTATACATTCCAATTCATGTATTTTCTTTCATTGCTTTTGCTTTTGATGGGCTACCTAAGAATTTATTACTTAACTCACAATCATTAAGATTTTACTCTTTTTTTCTTCTAAGAATTGTTTAAACTTAGTCCTTACATTTAGGCTTATAATCCATGATCCATTTTGAGTTTTATAGTTTTTTTTTTTTTTGCTTTTTTTGTTTGTTTTTATTTGTTTGATTTCCATTTTGCATATGATTTGAGGTAAGGTTCCAACTTCATTCATTTGCATATTGTCATTCAGTTTCCCCAGCAGCATTTGTTGAAATGACTATTTTTCACCATTTAAATTTCTTGGTACAGTTTCAAAAATAAATTGACCATATGTTTGTAATTATGACAGTACCACACTGTCTTGATTACTGTAGCTTTGCAGGAAGGGTTGAAATCAGGAAACATGAGCCAAGATTGTTTGGCTATTCTAGGTCCCTTGCAGTTCCTCATAAATTTTAACTTCAACTTGTCAATTTCTTCCAAAAAGTCAGCAGAGATTTAGATATGGATTATGTTGAATTTGGGAACAATTTGGAAACTATTGCCATCTTAACAATAAGTCTTCTACTCCATGAACCTGAAGTATCTTTTTTTTAAGTCTTTTTAAATATCATTCAGCAATTTCTTTTTGGTATTTTTCAGAGTATAATTCTCACATCCCTTTCATTTTTTGACTTTTTTTTCAATTTTAATTTGTTATATATGACAACAGAATGCATTACAATTCATATTGCACATAGAGAACACATTTTTTTCATATCTCTGGTTGTACACAAAGAAGAGTCACCTCCTTCATGTCTTCATACTTGTACTTAGGGTAGTGATGACCATGGAATTCCACCATCTTTCCTATCCCTATGCCCCCTCTTTTTCCCTCCATCTGCTTTTCCCCTTTGCCCTATCTAGAGTTCATTTAATCCTCCCATTGTCCCTCACTCTGACCCCTGTAGCATATTATGAATAAGCATCCTCAAATCAGAGAAATCATTCAGCATTTGTTTTTTGGGATTGGCTAATTTCACTTGGCATTATATTCTCCAGCTCCATCCATTTACCTTCAGATGCCATGATTTTATTCTCATTTAATGCTGAATAATATTCCTTGTGTATATACACCACATTTTCTTTATCCATTCATCCACTGAAGGGCATTTAGGTTGGTTCCATAGTTTAGCTATTGTGAATTTGCTGCTATAAACATTGATGAGGCTGTGTCCCTGTAATATGCTGATTTTAAGTCCTTTGGATATAGACTGAGGAGTGGGATGGCTGGGTCAAGTGGTGGTTCCATTTCCAGTTTTTCAAGGATTCTCCATACTGCTTTCCTTATTGGCTATACCAATTTGCAGTCCCACCAGCAACATATGAGTGTACCTTTTTCCCCACACCCTCACCAACACTTTTTGTTGTTTGTATTCTAATAGCTTCCATTCTGACTGGAGTACAATTAAATCTGAGTGGTTTTGATTTGCATTTCTCTAATTGCTAGAGAGGTTGAACATTTTTTCATATATTTGTTTATTGATTGTATATAATCTTCTGAGAAGTGTCATTCAGTTCCTTGGCCCATTTATTGATTGGGTTATTTGGTTTTTTTGGTTTTAAGATTTTTGAGTTCTGTATATATTCTACAGATTATTGCTCTATCTGACTTGTGTGTGGTAAGAATTTGTTCCCACTTAGTGGGCTCTCTATTCACTTCAATGGTTGTTTCTTTTGCTGAGAAGCAGGTTTTTAGTTTGAATCTATCCATTTATTGATTCTTGATATTAATTCTTGTGCTATAGGAGTCTTATTAAGGAAGTCGGGGTCTAATCCAATATGATGGAAATGGTCCTACTTTTTCTTCTGATAGATGCAGTGTCTCTGGTTTAATCCTAGGTCTTTGATCCACTTTGTGTTTTGTGCATGTTGAGAGATAGGGGTTTAATTTCATTTTGTTGCATATGGATTTCCAATTTTCCAGCACCATTTGTTAAAGAAGTGCCTTTGCCAAAAATAAGATGACTGTAATTATGTGGGTTAGTCTCTGTGTCCTCTATTCTGTACCATTCGTTTACAAGTCTATTTTGGTTCCAATACCATGCTGTTTTTGTTACTATTGCTCTGTAGTGTAGTTTAAACTCTGGTATAGTGATGCCATCTGATTCACTTTTCAGATGTTAAGGATTGTTTTAGCTATTCTGGGTCTCTTGTTTTCCAGATGAATTTCATAACTGCTTTTTTCTTTCTATGTGGAATGAATGTCATTTGGATTTTGATTGGAATTGCATTAAATCTACATAGTTCTTTTGGTAGAATGGTCATTTTGACAATATTAATTCTGCCTATCCAAGAACAAGGCAGATTTTTTTCATCTTCTAAGTCTTCTTTAATTTCTTTCTTTAGCAATCTGTAGTTTTCATTGTAGAGGTCTTTCACCTCTTTCACTAAGTTGATTACCAAGTATTTTTTTTGATGCAATTATAAATGGGGTAGTTTTCCTCATTTCCCTTTCATAGGATTTGTCACTGATATACAGAAATGCCTTTAATTTGTTGGTATTAATTTTTTATACTGCTACTTTTCTGAATTCATTCACAAGTTCGATAGGTTTTCTAGGAAAAATTTGGGATCTTCTAGGTATAGAATTATACTGTCAGCAAATATTTCTAATTTGAGTTCTTCTTTACATATCCATATCCCTTTAATCTCTTTTGCTATTTAATTGCTCTAGCCAGTGTTTCAAGAACTATATTAAATAGAAGTGAGGAAAAAGGGCATTCCTGTCTTGTTCCAGTTTTTAGAGGGAATGCTTTTCAATTTTTCTCCATTTAGAATCATGTTGGCCTGGGGCTTAGCACAGATAGTTTTTATGATGTTGAGATATGCTCCTGTTATCCCTAATTTTTCTAGTGTTTTGAACATGAATGGGTACTGTATTTTGTCAAAAGCTTTTTCTGCATCTATTGAGATTTTCATATGGTTCTTATCTTTAAGTCTATTGATGTGATGAATTGCATTTATTGATTTCCATATGTTGAACCAAACTTGCATCCCTGGAATGAACTCCACTTGATCATTCTATACTAACTTTCTGATGTGTTTTTGTATTCAATTTGCCAGAATTTTATTGAGAATTTTTGCATCTATGGTCCTCAGAGATATTGGTCTGAAGTTTTCTTTTCTTTATTTGATGTGTCTTTGCCTGGTTTTGGAATCAGGCTGATATTGGCCTCATAGAATAAGATTGAAAGTGCTCTCTCATTTTCTATTTACTGAAATAAATTGAAGAGTACTGGTATTGGTTTTTATTAAAAGTCTTGTAGAATTCAGCTGTGTATTCTGATGGTGTATTATATTTCATCACTTAAAATTGATCTGTTTAAATTGTGTATATCATCCTGATTCAATTTGGGCAAATCATATGACTCTAGAAATTTGTTGAAGCTTTCAATATTTTCTATTTTATTGGAGCACAAGTATTCAAAATAATTTCTCATTATTTTATGTATTTCTGTAGTTTCTGTTGTGATATTTCCTTTTTCACATATGTTAGTAATTTGAGTTTTCTCTCTCCTTCTCTTCATCAGCATGGTTAAAGGACTGTCAATTTCTTTAATTTTTTCAAAGAACCAACTTTTTGTTTTGTCAATTTTTTTCAATTGTTTCTTTTGTTTCAATTTCATTGATTTCAGTTCTGATTTTAATTATTTGATGTCTTCTACTGCTTTTACTGTAGATTTGTTCTTCTTTTTCTAGGGCTTTGAGATGTAATGTTAAGTCATTTATTTGTTGACTTTTTCTTCTTTTAAGGAATGAACTCCATGCAATGAACTTTCCTCTTAGAACTGCTTTCATAGTGTCCCAGAGATTTAGATATGTTGTATCTGCATCTCATTCACCTATAAGAATTATTTAATCTCCTCCTTGATGTCCTCTGCAACCCATTGTTCCTTCAGTAGCATATTATTTAGTCTTCAGGTGTTGGAGTAGCTTCTATTTCTTATTTTATCATTGTTTTCTAATTTCATTCCACTATAATCTGATAGAATGCAGGGTAGTATCTCTACTTTTTTATATTTGCTATGAGTTGCTTTGTGGCATAATATATGGTCTATTTTAGAGAAGAAACCATGTGCTTCTGAGAAGAAAGTATATTTGCTCATTGAAAGATGAAATATTCTATATATGTCAGTTAAGTATAAGTTATTGATTGTATTATTGAGTTCTATAGTTTCTTTGTTCACCTTTTGTTTGGAAGATCTATTCAGTGGTGAATGAGGTGTGTTAAATTCACCCAAAAATTATTATATTGTGGTCTATTTGACTCTTGAATTTGAGAAAAGCTTGTTTGATGAATGTAGATTCTCCATATATATTTATAATTGTTAAGTCTTGTTGGTGTATGTTCCCTTGAGCAGTATGTAGTGTCCTTCTTTATCCTTTTTGATAAACTTTAGATTGAAGTCTACTTTACTCCATATGAGGATGGAAACCTCTGTTTGATTCCACAGTCCATGTGAGTGGCATGATTGTTCCCAACCCTTCACCTTAAGTCTGTGGATATCTTTTTCTGAGATGAGTCTCTTGGAGGCAGCATATTGTTGGGTTTTTTGGTTGTTGTTGTTGTGGGTTTTGTGTGTGTGTGTGTGTGTGTGTGTGTTTTGGTTTTTTTTTTGTTTTTTTTTTTAATCCAACCTGCTAGTCTATGTCTTTTGATTGGTGTGTTTAGGCCATTAGAATTCAGGGTTAATATTGAGACAAGATTTGTTTTCCCAGCCATTTTTGTTTATTTTTTGTATTTAACTTGATTTTGTTTCTCTTCTGATTCCTTTAGTGTAATACCTCCCTCTGCTGATTTTCATCATTGTTTTTCATTTCCTCTTCATGGAATTTTTTGCCAAGGATATTCTGTAGTTCAGGCTTTCTAGTTGTAAATTATTTTAACTTTTGTTTATCATGAAAGGTTTTTATTTATTCATCAAATCTAAAGCTTAATTTTGCTGGATATAAGATTCTTGGTTGGCAGCCATTTTCTTCCAGAGCTTGGTATATGTTTCATGATCTCCTGGCTTTGAGGATCTGGATTGAAAAATCTGCTGAGATATGAATTGGTCTCCCCCTATATGTGATCTAATTCTTCTCTCTTGTGGCTTTTGATTGTATCCTTATTGTGTATGCTAGAAATTTTCATTATAATGTGAGTTGGTGTAGATCTGTAGTAATTTTGTACATTTGGTGTCCTGTAAGCCTCTTGTATTTTGTTTTCCAATTCTTTCTTCATTCTTGAGAAATTTTCTGATATTATCTCATTAAAGAGATTGTGCATTCATTTGATTTGAAATTCTGTGACTTTCTCTATCCTAATAACTCTTAGATTTGGTCTTTTGGTCCTGTTCCATAATTCTTGGATGTTCTGTTCATGGTTTCTTTCTATCTTCACTGTGTGGTCAACTTTATTTTTTAGACTGTACACTTTGTCTTCATTATCTGACATTCTTTCTTCCAAATGATCTAGACTGTTGCTTATGCTTTCTATTGAGTTTTTTATTTGGTTTATTGTTTCCTTAATTTCAAAGATTTCTGACAGGTTTTTTTTTCAGAGTCTCTATCTCTTTTTTGAAGTAATCTTTTGCTACTTCTATTTTGTCTCTTAGTTCTTTGTTGGAGTGATCAATTTTTTACTGTATTTGCTCATTTAGATCATTCTTTAATTCACAGATCATTTTAATTTTGAATCTTCTAAACTCCTTCTCTGACATTTCATCAACTTTTTTGTCCATGGGTTCTGTTATTATAGTGTCCTGGTTTGTTTGGGGCACTTTCCTCCCTTGTTTTTTCATGTTGTCTATGTGACTTCCTTTCTTGCAGTGTGGATCTGAGAGATTACAGTTTCTTTCCTATATTCCTGTAGTACCCATGCAGATTGTCTCTACCTCACCTTGATGTTGGGCTTTCAGACCCTGCTGGTGCCCCTCAATGTACGCTACTGCATCTAAAGGTGGTAGGGGAAATAGCTAAGGTAACTCAAGTTAATAGTGGAGGTGCCCCAAGATGGATGCAATGTTTACAGAGAGGGGGCTGAAAGGGTGAGCCTTACACTGTCTTTGGGATGCCTGCTCTGAGATGTAGCTGTTTCTAGGTCCTGTCTGTTGTCCAAAAGGTAAGGGCTACTGCATGAGAAAGGCTATGGCAATGTCTGCAGTGTCCAAAGATGGAGGTGGGTTAGGCTTGGGCTCCCAGATACTGGGGTTGGGTGTAGCAAACTAGTACCTACCCTGGGCCTGGGTCCTGTGTATGTTTGTGTGGGTGAATCTGGGTCAGACCTGAGCTCTGTCAAGGGTCTGCTTGTTTGAAGAGGTGGTTCTATGCCTGAGCCTGAGCTCTAGTCAGTGTCTGCTGGTGACAGGATAGACCTAGGCCTGGGTCCTGTGCAAGTTGGTGTGGGTAGATCTCTAATTCTCACATTCCTTTTATTAAAATTATTATTATTTTTCATGCTACTATAAATTATTGAAATTACTTATTTATGCAAATTTTTACTGATAATCCCAAGAAATAATTGAATTTTGTAATTGTTACAGCCTTAATGAATATTATGTTACAAACTTAATGAAGTTATTATTATATGTTACAGACTTAATGAAATTATTATTTCTAACAGACTTTTCAAGTATTCCTTAGGATTTTCTCTGTATAAAATTATTAAATGTGCAAATAAAGATACCTTCACTTATTTCTTTATAATTTAGATACTTTTATTTACCTAATTGTGTGGCAGGAGATACATTACAATGTTAATGTGATGAGGTTTGACATTCTTGCCTGCTTCCTGGTCTTTGGTTTAAAGTGTTCTTCTTTTATCATTAAGCTTAATCGTATTTTGTGAACACTCTTTCTCATTTTGGAAAAACTCCCTTTTACTTCTTGAATGTATCATGGAATGCAGTTAAATTTTCAAAAGCTTTTGAGATGATTATATGCTTTTATGTTCTTTATTCTATCAATATGGAGAATTTCAGTAATGGATGCTTAGATGTTGAATCAACCATGCATTCCTACTTGTCCGTGATGTATAATAGTTTTAATATGTTGTTGGATTTGTTATACTAATTGATTTTATAAATGTATTCATAAGGCATATTATACTATAATTTTATTATAATTTTTGTCTTGTTTTACTATCAGAGTAATTCTGGCCTCATAGAATGAAGTGGAAAGTGGTTCCAAATTATCTAATTTGAAAAAAAATATGAAGAATTAGTAGTTATTTTTCTTTGGATGTTTGATGAATTTCACCAGTGAATGTTTTAATATGATTAATTTGATCATTTCAATTCTGTTAGCCTCATTCATGTTTCCTACTTATTCTTCACTGGAATTCAGTAATTTGTATCTTTCTATGAGTTAAACCATTTCATCCAACTTATCTAACTTGTTGGTATACAGTGGTCATAATAATATTCTTTTATAGTCCTTTTTGTTACTGTAATGTCAGTAATTATGTCCACATTTTTATTCCTGATTTCAGTAACTTAAATCTTCTCTTTTTCCCCCATTATTAGTCTCACTGAAAGTTTATCAATATTGTTATTCAAAGAACATGAGAGTCACTTCTGCTTTCCTCTGTTGTTTACATGGTATGTCTGCTTTCATTCTACTACTTTGTGTCTTAGTGTTTCTCTTGCAGACAAAATAGAGTGGAATCATTTTTTTAATACCTTTATTTAATTTATTTATTTTTATGTGATGCTGAGGATCTAACACAATGCCTCATGCATGCCAGGCAAGCTCTCTACCTTGGAGCCACAATTCCAGCCGCTGGATCATGCTTTTTAAATCCAATCTGAAAATTTTTACTTTCTGTTTCAATTGTATAAGCCCTTTATATATATTGAAATTATTTATGTGGCTAGAAATACATCTGCCCTATCATACATACTAAATCTACATACTTTACAAACTGAGTATTATATTATATAATAATTATTTTATATAATTAGACATTTTTAAAGGCTTAAAAACTAAAACAAAACAATTTGTTATGGGAGCATTCTTTTTCACATGGGTGGCGGGTACCAGGAATTGAACTTAGGGGCCCTCAACCACTGAGCCACATCACATACTTAGCTCTATTTTATATTTTATTACGAGACAGGGTCTCACTGAGTTGATTAGCATTTCACTTTTGCTGAGGCTGGCTTTGTACTCGAGATCCTCCTGCCTCAGCCTTCCAAGTAGATGGGATTATTGGTATGTGCCACCTTCCCTGGCCAGGAAGCATTCTTAATTATTCTATCTCACTCTATTTTTTATTATGTGGAATTTGAGGTATCAATTGGTGTCATTTTCTTAAACATAACCATATTCCTAACCACTTCCTTTGTGTTCCTATTGTGAAATCTATCACATTTCTGTGTCTTATATGACTGATTGCTGTAGTATATAATTAATTTTTAAATTGGTCAAGCAAAGAAATCAGAACTAGATAAAATGGTTTTTTTTAAACTCTTTTCCCCATAGCTTTATTGAGGTAAAATTGAAATACAATATAATGAACATCTGGAGTATGAAATTTGATCAGTTTTGACATGTAGGTAACCAATATGATCAATATAAAAAGGATTTCCATTTTTTTATTTGAAATCATGCAGACTGTGTTTCCTGAATAATTTACTACATTATAAATCAATCACCATGCTGGGCCTCGTGGAATACACCTGTAATCCTATCAGCTCTGGAAACTCAGATAGGAGGACCAGGAGTTCAAAGCCAGCCTTATCAATGGCAAGGTGCTAAGTAACTCAGTGAGACCCTGTCTCTAAATAGAATACAAAATAGAGCTGAGATGTCACTCAGTGGTCCAGTGCCCCTGGATTCAATCCCTGCCTCTCTGCCAGAAAAAAAGAAAGAAAGAAAGAAAGAAAGAAAGAAAGAAAGAAAGAAAGAAAGAAAGAAAGAAAGAAAGAAAGAAAGAAAACACCTTAAGATATATAGAACCCCATCCCCACATGTCAACTATTTCAAAATTAAATAGAACACTCCTAAATATCTCAGAGGTCAAGTTAGAAAGCACAAGAGAAGTAAATAAGAAGGGCTTTGAATTAAGTGATAATAAAACCTTAAAATATCAGGATCTCTGGGAGGAAACAGTACTCAGATGAACATTTACAACTTAAAGTACTTGTATTAAAAAGAAGCTGGTATAACAATAACAATTTGAAAATTATTTTCAAATTGTCTAGTAAGAAGAAAAATATGAGTAGAAGCAGAAATATATGACAGAAGAAATAATACAGATAAAATTTGATAAAAATCAAATAAGTCTGATCAAGAAAATAATAAGAACACAAAAATTAATTTCAGTGGAAAGGGAGCTATCAAAATAACTCAACAGATGCTAAACATATATTAAGGAAATATTACAATTGTATGCCAACATATTAGATATGGTCTATAACATGGTCTATATTAGAGAAGGATCCATGTTTTCAGCTGAGAAGAAAGTATATTCAGTCAGATGTTTATTTTAAGTTACCTAAATAATTATATTATAGGCACATTTTTGTTTGTGTGTGTGTGTGTGTGTGTGTAATTATATAGTGACACTTGCTTTCACTCTGAAGAACTTTTAATGCTTTTGATTTAAGTATAATGTACTAGCCAAAAATTCTGTCTTGGTTTATTTGACATCTTATTTCACACTTGTTTTTGAAACATAGTTTTGCTAGATATAAAATTTTTTGACAGTTTTTGCTTTCAGTCCTCTGAATATGACATCTCATTGCCTTTTAGCCTTTATTACTTCTGATGAGCAGTCAGTTTGATGCAATGATTCCTTTATCCCTTGCTCTTTTCACGATTTGCTCTTTGTCTTTATCTTTCAACATTTTTACTATGATGGTCTGGATATTTGCTTTTTGTACATATTCTATTTGGAGTTTATAGAGATTCTTAGCAGTGTACATGAACGTTTTACTATTTGGATCTTAAATGTCCCTCAAAGGTCTGTGTACTTAAAGCCTTGACCACCAGCCTACAGTGTTATTGGGAGGTGTTGGAATTTTTAATAGCTAGGACCTAGTATTGGAAGTTTGGTGATTGGAATCATGCTCTTAAAGGGGACACTAGGAAACTGGCCCTTCCTCTTCCTCTTTGCTTCCTGGTTGCCACAAAATGAGTAACTATGGTCTATCATGCACTGCCCACCACAAAGTTCTGCCTCACCATAGGTTCCATAAACAATGGGACTAACCAACCATGGACTGAACCTTCTGAAACCATGAGCTAAATTGATTATCTCTGATAATCTCAGGTATTTTGTTACAGTGACAGAGAGCTAACAAAAATGTTTTTTTTAAATCAAATTTGGAGAGTTTTCAAAACTTGATTATTATCTGCTTTGATACTTCCATTACATGTGTGTTGATGCATTGAATGTTTTTCCACACTTATCTGAGGATTAGTTAATTTTTATTTTTTTATTCCATTTTGGATTATATAATCTCAGTTGTTCTACCCTTAAATCCACTGATTATTTTATTCCACAAGCCCAAATTTACTCTTGAGTCTTTCTAATGAATTTTTCATTTCAGCTATATTTTTATTGGTGCATATTAATTACATAGAATAGTAAGTTTTATTTTCACATATTCATATGTACACAAAAATAATTTGATTAATTTCAATCCCTTATACCTTATCTTACCCGCTCCTTTTCCCTCTCCTTTATTCCCTTCCTTTACCCTAACAGTCTCCCTTCTACTTGCACGTGATTCTTTTTTTCTTTCTAGCTTCCATTTATTAGAGAAAATATATGACATTTGTCTTTCTGAGTCTTACTGATTTCACTTAACATAAAGACCTCCATTTCCATTTGATTTTAATCCATTTGATTCTTTTTATGGCTGAATGAAACTTTTTAATCCATTTGATTCTTTTTTTCTTTCTAGCTTCCATTTATTAGAGAAAATATATGACATTTGTCTTTCTGAGTCTTACTGATTTCACTTAACATAAAGACCTCCATTTCCATTTGATTTTAATCCATTTGATTCTTTTTATGGCTGAATGAAACTCCTATGAGTATATATACCACAATTTCTTTATTCATTCATCTGTTGATGGATAGCTAGACTGATTCCATAACTTGGATAATGTAAATTATGCTGTGATAAACAGATTTATATGTATCCCTAAAGTATGCTTACTTTAATTTTTTGGATAAATACCAATGGATCATGTGGTACTTCCATTTTTAGGTTTTTGAGGAACCTCCATTTGATTTTCATAGTCACTATACTAATTTACTTTTCCACCAATAGTGTTTAAAAATTGATTTTACCTCACACTCTCATTAGCATTCATTGCTAGTTGTCTTCTTGACTATTGCTATCCTTACTTCAGTGATACAAAATCTCTCTGTAGTTTTGAATTGCATTTACCCAATGGCTTAAGATATTAATTTTTTTATACAATATTTGGCCATTTGTATTGCTGTTGAGAACTGTCTGTTTAGTTCATTTGCCCACTTACTGAATGGGTTGTTTGGGGGGCTTTGTTGTTTGTTGTTGTTGTTTTGGTGTTGTTTTGCATTTTGTATATATTCTTGGTATTAATTCTCTACTTCAAGAGTAGATGGCATAGATTTTATTCTATTCTGTAGGCTATCTTTTCACTGCTGTTTCCTTTGCTTGTAGAAGCTTTTTAATTTGATAACATTCTATTTGTTGATTCTTATTATTATTTTCTATGTTATAGAAGACCTATTCAGAAAGGCGATGCCTGGGCCCATATGCTGGAGGGTTTCACCTATGTTTTCTTCTAGCAGTTTTCAAGTTTATGTTCCTGTATCTAGGTATTTGATCCATTTTGAGTTGAATTTTGTGTATATATCTAGTTTCATTCTACATGAGGATATCCAATTTTCCCAGCACCATTTGTTAAAGAGGCTATTTTTTCTCCAATGTAGGTTTTAACACCTTTGACAAGAATCAGATGCTTGTATCTGTGGATTTATCTCTGTGTCTTCCATTGTATACCATTGGTCTATGTGTTGGTTTTTCTTCTAGTATTATGTAGATTCTATTATTAGGACTCTGAACTGTAATTTGAAATCAGATACTGTGATGTATACAGCATTGCTCTTTTTGCTCAAAATTGCTTTAGTTCTTCCAGGTCTTTTGTTCCTGAATGTGAATTTTAGGAGTTTTTTCTAGTCCTGTAAAGAAAGTCATTGCCATTTTGATGGCCACTATATTGAACTTGTATATCACTTAAACACTAATATAACCATTTTGACAATATTATTCTGCTTAGTTGAGGTCTTTCCTACTTCTGTCATCTTCTTTAATTTTTTTATTATCAGTGTTCTGTAATTTTCCTTATATAGGCTTTTATCTTCTTGTTTAGATTTATTCATAGTTTTATTTTAAGTTATTGTGACTAGAACTATTTTCCTGATGTATTTATCAATTGGTTCATTTTGGAAATATAAAAAAGCTATTGATTTCTGTATATTGATATATTTTTGTCCTGCAACTTTGCAGAATTTGTTCATCAGAATTAGAAGTTTTCTAGTTATAGTCTTTAGGATCTTCTAATTCTAAGAGCATATCAGAGCTAATCTGAATTCTAATTTTTCTATTTGTATTATTTTTATGTCTTTATCTTTGCTTAATTGCTCAGGCTGAAATTTCAAGTAGTATATTGAATAATAGTAAGATTGGACATCCTGTCTTGTTTCTTATGCTAGAAGTGTGTTTTCTGTGTACCTCTATTCAGTAAAATATTGCTATAAATTCCTTCTAAACCTAATTATTTTAGGGTTTTTCTTATGCAGGGCTTTTGAATTTTCAAGAATATTTTTCTGCATTTATTGAATGATCATATGGGTTTTTTTTAACCTTGGTTCTATTTTTAGATGCATTACAAATTTATTGATTTGTGAATGTTGAAGCATATTTGCATCCCTGGAATGAAACTAACTTGATCATATTGTATGATTTTTTAAATGTGCTGCTGATTTAACATTGCAAGTATGGCATTAAGGATTTTTGCATCTATTTTCATCAAAAATTTCACATAATAATTTTATTTTCTTGACATTTCCTCATCCAGTTTTTTTTATCACGGTGATACTGACTTCATAGAATTTTGAAGTGTTCCTTCCCTTTCTATTTTATTGAATAATTTGAGAAACATTAGTGTTAGTTCTTCTTAAACACCTCATAATATTAAGCTCTAAATCTATCTGGTTGTATGTTTTATTTCTTAGGAGGCTTTTTTTTTTTTTTTGCTGCTTAAACATCATTGTTCCTTATTGGTGTATTTAGTTTTTCTACAACTTCTTGGTTCAATTTTTGTAAATTGTATGTACCTAGAAATTTATCCATTTCTTCTAGGTTTTTTAAATTTATTGCTATATTAGTTTTCCAAATAGTCCCTAATGATTCTTTGTTGTAATATTCCCTTTTTAATCTCTAATTTTATTAATTTGGGTCTTCTCTCTTTTTTAAGTTATTTTGGCTAAAGGATTATCAATCTTGATTATCTTTTCCAAAAACCAACTCCCTGTTTCATTAATGCTTTGTATTGTGTTTATATTCCTTATTTCATTAATTCTGGCTCTGATTTTTATTATTTCTTTTCTTCTACTGGCTTTGGCATTGGTGTTTTTGTTTATTTTTTGTTTTGTTTTGTTTTGTTTTTCAAAGAATTTGAGATACATCATTAGTTATTTGACACTCTCCTGTTGTCTTTTTTTTTTAATGTATACCTTCAGAGTTAAAAAATTTCCTCTAAGAACTTCCTTTTCTGTAAGTCATAGTTTCTTGTATTTGTATTGTCTTTTGATTATAAGAATTTTTAATCTCTTCTCTGATTTCTCTGATGATCTGCTCATGATTCAAAAAGAGTATTATTCAGTCTCCACGTGCTTATGTGGTTTCTGTAGTTTTTCTTGATTTTGATTTCTAACTTCTTTCCATTGTGACCTAATTAAATACAAGGGATTATTTCAATATTTTTTGTATTTGCTAAAACTTTCTTTGTGGCCTAAAACGTATTACATTTTAGAGAACATTCCATGACTATATGAAAACAAAATGTATTCGTCTGTTATTAGATGAATATTTCTGTAGATGTCTGTTACATTCATTTGATCAAATATATTATTTAATTTACTTAATTTAAATTATTTAAATAAATGTATTATTTAATTTAAATGCATTTTTGTTAATTTTATGTCTGAATGATGAATCAGTAGTGAGAACAGTGTATTAAAGTCATCAATTACTATACTTTGGTCCATCTGCCCCTCAATATCAAATAGATTTGTTTTATCAAATTATGTGTGCCAGTAGTCAGGGTATAAATGTTTACAATTGTTGTATCTTCTTTTTGGATTTTTCCATTTACCAATATGTACTGACCATCTTTGTCTCTTTTGAGTAATTTTGGTTTATAATCTGATTTTTTTTTTTGGACTTAAGAATCATTTCACATCCTTTCAATTTCAGTCCATAGATATCTTTGTCAGTGAGGTGTATTTCTCACGGACAACACAGAGTTGGGTCTTGTTTTTCAATCTAAACTGCTATTTTGTGTCTTCTAATGGAATAATTAAGACCATTTAAATTTAGTGTTATTATAGACAGCTCTATATTACTTCCTGTAATTTTGTTTTATTTCTAATGTTTGATTTGTTCTTAATTGTTGATTTGCTCTTCTAATAAAATTTATTTCATTCTATGCTGTCTTAGTTGTTTTTATCTTCTTCCTCTGAGTATAGGATTCCTTTAAGTGTTTTATGCAATGGTGTCTTGGTGATCATGAGTTTCCTTAGTCTTTGTATTATCTTGGAAGGTTTTTTATTTCACCATAAATTTTGAAAGTTACCTTTGCTGGATATAACAGTCTATGTTGGCAGTATTTTCTTTCAGGACTTACAATAAATCCTGAAAAGAGTTTATTTTTCTGTTTATTTTTTCAGTACCATTAACTTTTCATTGACTTTCTCATTCATAACCTGTATTTTTTCCCATAAACAATTCAGCTGTTTATTTTGCATCTTCTTTGATTTTAGTAGCTATTTTAACAATTTTTTTTTAATCCTCTGCCTGGCATTTCATCCATCTAGCTATAAATGGATTCAGTTATTGAGGAGTTATGAACCTTTGGAGGGATCTTATTGGCTTTTATTCTTATGTTTTCTGTGATTCTATATTAAGGTTTGAACCAGCGTTGGAATATTTTTCTTCCCTAATTATGTAAGGGATTTTTAAGTGGTCAGTTATTTTTTTACACTATGCTCTGGGCTGATGATATATCTCAGCACTGAAGTACCCATTCAGCATAATATAACTGCTAAGTTATATGCCAATACCACTTTGAGAGGACAGAATAAACCTCAGCTACAGTTGTATTTTAAGAGCAAACCACATATCGGCATACAATAAAAAAAAAAAACTTTAAAAAATATTATCTCTACAACTCCATTAACCAAAGAGTAAAGAAGATGAATAATACGGAATAGGGTGAAAGATTATGCATTTGTGATAGTATATGTAGTAGTAAAATATATATAAGGAAAGGAACAAAGCAAAAAGGGGGGGGAGAGATACTAAATAAGAAAGGAAGCAAAAGAAAAGTGAATACAAGTAAGAAAGAAGAAAAAGAAATTTCGAGAAAAATCCAATTAGTTGATAAAATACATCAAATTCGAAATATGAAAATAGAAATATTGAAGGACAACAAAAGAAGTTTTTTAGAAAGTGAAAATAAACAAAAAAACCAAAATTTTGAAATTTTCCCTTGCTGAGATGATTAAAATGGAGACTCTACTTTCTAAGACTTTCGTTTCAGGATTCATACCTATGTGGAGATTTGTGGGACACAATTTCAGAGCAGTTTTTTTCTTCTCAGCTCCAACTCACACAGGCCAAATCTTTCATTGGATTTTGTATGCTCAGTTGTACTCCCTCTTGCCTGCCAGGAGGTGGTGAGGGAACCTTGTGTTACCATCTAGGGGTGCTGGGTTCATTGTCTCCATTCATCAAAGAATTGAAGAGCAGGACAGAAAAAGAGCAAGCAAGAAGTAGGTTTATTACAAAAGCCACAAAGACACAGACATAAACTTATCCAATCAGAAAGGGCCCCAGAGCTGGGAATCCAATGGGGGAAGATTGGGTCTATTCATTTTATGGTCTCTTGAATTCCCTCCTTTCCTTGTCTCCTCCCTGTCCATGCACTCTTCACTATTATTGATAGGTGCCCTTCTATCCACATGTTTGTTTTAGATTTCTTTTAATATTTATTCTTAAATTTTAGATGGACACAATATCTTTATTTTACATTTATGTGGTGCTGAGGATCGAACCCAGTGCCTCGTGCATGCCTCGAGCACTCTACCACTGAGCTACAATCCTAGCCCTTGTTTTAGTTTTTTTTATTGGATCCACCACTTAGGAGCACAGGTATGAAAGTTCTGTCTTATTGTGTCTCCTGCTTGTGTCCCAGAGTACCTTGGTCAAGTAGGAAGTTAACTCATCAGAAGATCCTCTCCATATTCCTTTGTTCTGGCCCTTCCCCTGACCTCCTTACTCACCATCTTGCCCTGCCTGCCTAAGCCCTTCTACATCTCCCTCAGTTTTTCAGGCGGAGATAAATTGACCCTCTATTTTTTTTGTACCCAGGGATGGAGGCATGGCTATCATAGGAAATGCCAGCCCAGCCTCTCATCCTCAAATCCTGTGGACCAATCCACTTTGTATTACACCTTGTCACCCAAGAACCTCAGTTCATGCACTGGGAAATGAGGGTTGGCAAGTATTCAAGACATGGAGCAACTCCTCCAAATGCCTTGGAGCATGAGATATGTGGCCAGAATCAGGGGTCTATGCTTGGGTGGGTTGCTGCTGGAAATATGATTTGCACCATACCCAGTCTCAGCACTTTCATATTCAAACCTGTTTCAGATATAAACCCGGCTGCTCTCAGACCTCGTCACAAAGCTTAGATCAACAATTTAAATGACCTACCATCATGCCTGGCACCATCCAGAGATCCCAGTAGGTTCACTCCCTGTGGCTTTTGGTGTGTGGCTGATTTTTGGTTCAGGTCCCTACTGATCAAATAAAAAATGGCCATTGGATCTTGGAGATTAAAAACAAAGAAGGAAGGAAAAAGAATGAAGGGATTTCTCACATGGATGCAGAACATCTGGAAAGTCAAGACCCTTTTAAGATGGCTCCCCTTCCCAGTTCTCACTCAGTCTTCAGGGAAATGCAGATAATCTCTTCTTCCACATCTTGCTTCATAGGATCTAAGTCTCCTTTCTGTTCAGACAGCATGTTTGCCTGATGGTGGAAATCCTTATTATTCCCTCTTTCAGCTCTCCAGAGGGATTTCCCCTTTCTCTCCCCCACTGAGCACCCATGTGCTGGTACTGCTGCAATCTGTTTATCTTCCTTCTCTTTCTAGCTCTGTTATTATTCTGAAAAATAGTATTTTTGTGTTTTGTCTGGTCATTGACTCTCTGAATTGGACTTCACCATTTCCCACCGCTTCCCTACTTCATCATGCAGCTGCACAACTGTTGATTTGATTCTATCCCAGGGAGCAGCCAGTACGCTGGATGCCACTGGTCTACCATTTTTCTTTCATCTCAGCTGTTTAACTTTTCAACAGCAAATTTTAATTTGGTTCTTTTTAATAATTTATAACCCTTTACTTGTTATCATATATTTGATGATATATTGTCATCATTGCTTTTCTCAATTATTTAAGCATAATTTCCTTTAGTTCTTTGAAATTACTTTAAATAGCTGCATTTAAATCTTTGCATCTGGGCCACTCCAAGGACAGATCCTATTGCCAATTTTTGTCTTTTGTATGAGTAACATATCCCTGTTTCTTGGTTTGTCCTCTTAATTTTGTTTTAAAAAAAAGGGGGGGGGCATTTAAGATAATACAAGGCACCAGTTTTTTTGTACTAATTTTTATTGGGGGTTGTTCTTATTGTTTATATGTGATTTATTAATTTATTAGTGACCTGGCTGAAGTAATCCTATGAAGTTGTTTTTCTTTTCCATGGAAAGCCTCTGATGTCACTGATTAATTTCTCCCTTTGTTTTTGCCTTTAAGCCTCCTTCTCAGTTAGATTCTGGCCCTTTACCATTGGGTATGTTTGTATGTATGTACTTTGGAATTTCATGCCAGGATTTTACCGTTTCCCCCAGTTCATCCAGGGATAGTAGCTTGGAAGCTCTCACTCTGATCACTCCTGAGAGGATAGCCTCAGGCAGGCACATGATATTTGAGACTGCCTGGGATGATGATAATATTATTTGAACACTTGGTTTTTTTAGGAGTCGCCCTGAGTCAAAGTAGCTTGTTTCTCCGTTGGTGTTCAGTATGAGGTTGTATGTAAGCTTCCTTGCTAGAGAAGCTTCAGAAAGGTTCTGGTTTGTGTGAGGCTTGAGAGGTTCTTTCAAGATGGCCCCCATTTTAATCTGATTGCCTCTTAAAGTCTTAACTTGGCATATGGCAGAGTCTTCCCAACCCCTGGAGTTGTCTACGACCCTAAGAGCGTCTCATTTGACTGTCTCCTTCCGTGGTTCTATTAAGCTCCTGACGGCTTTGCCATTTTGTTTACGTCAGAGCTACCCGTGTCTACTCCTTGGGGCTGACCAAAGCCAATTGTGTTTTTTTTCTGCTATGAAAACCACAAAAAGGTGAATTATTGCTTTTATAATAAACAAATACTTTCCTTTTATTTGTTTCCAATATCTATCTATTCCTACTCTATTTCCAAAATGACATACTGTAATTCAGATACCTAACTAATTTCAGAATGTGGTAATTAAAAATTTCAGAAACAATTTTAAAGAATTGGCTGAAGGTGACTGTTGACCTAGTAGCAGCCTACCTACCACTATATGCCTGGCGTGAATTATCTAATTAGTCACTTAAGTTCTTTGTCATTAGATAGACTTCAACACTTTTGGTTGAGAAAAGCCTAACTCCCACCCTAAAAATAATATTTAAAATGGCTTAAAATAATTTCTTAATGTCTAAAAGCTTGCTTAAAAAAGATTTCCTAATGCAGGCAGAATGCCAAGTTGTCCTTGCTTCTACAAATTTTCAATCCTTGGTGTATAGACCTTCTGCAAAAGGTGTTTCCTCCCAAAAAGAATGTGACATCATTTCCTTTAAGATGGAATAATACCTTTTGTATATAATACATTATCTTTATCCATTCATCCATCATTGAGCAGTTAGGGTGTTTCCATAGCCTTGGCTATTGTAAATAATGCTGCACTGAACATAAAAGTGAAAACATCTCTTTGAGATCTTGACTTCAATAACTTTGTATACATATTAACATATATCATATGGTAATTTTGTTCTTCAATTTTTGAAGAAACTCCATACTGTTTTCTACAGTGAATGTACCATTTTTCCCTACCAACAATGTATAAGTATTCCAATCCTTCCACATACTCACCAACACTTGTTTTCTTTTGTTTTGTTTTGTTTTGCTAATAGCCATTCTAACAGGTGCGAGTGATCTCTAATAGTGATTTTTGATATTCATTTCCCTGATAATGAATGATGTTGAACATCTTTTCATGAACCTGTTCACTATTTGTGTTTCTTCTTGAAAGAATATCCATTAAAGTACCTTTCCCATTCTTAAGTTGGGTTATTTGGAATGTTTTGTATATTTTGTTTTATACTTTTGATATTACATAGTTGTATTAGGTTTTCATTGCTGTGATAAACACCTGAGAAAACCAAATTAGAGAAAGAAAGATATATTTTGGTTCATGGTTTTGAAGTTTTCTGTCCATGGCCAGCTAGCTCCTTTGCTTTGGGCCTGAAGTCAGGAAGAACATCATGATGGAAGGGGTTGGCAGAGGAAAGCTACTCAGCCCTTGGCAGCAAGTAAGCAGAGAAAGAGAGAAAAGAAGGGGCTGGAGATAAAACATACACTTCCAGGGCATGCTCCCAATGACCAATTTTCTCCCAGTTCCTAAAGTTTCCATCTCTTTCCTGTAGTCTATTCATATTATTAATTACTCTATGGATTAACACTCTGATGAAGTTAGCCACCTCATGATCCAATCACTTCCCTGAAGCCCCACCTCAGAACATTGCTGTGTTGGTGCTAAGCTTTCAACAAATGAGCCTTTGGAATATTCCAAATCTAAACCAAAATAATGCCAATAGAAAACTAATACACTCTCTTTCTCTAATTGCATCCTTGCTTCTTCTATGCCAAATTATTAAGCTAAATACTATCCACGAGCATTTTCCAAGACAATGCCACAATCTTCCAGATATAAAAACAGCCAATTGCTTGCATAAAAGTCACTCTCAAAAGCCTATGAAAAAGGCCTTCATAAAGTGTGGTAACCTGACTAGTTCATGAACCCAGGTGGCCAGCACTTACAAAAGGCCAAGTTCAAAATTGTTTCCCTAACTTGTACAAAATAGACAAATGGGATGTTATCAAACAAAAAAAGGCTTCTATCCAGCAAAGAACACAATCAACAGAGTAAAGAGACAACCTACAGGATAGAAGATTTTTGCAAAACATTGATCTAATAAGGAATTTATTTCCATAAATATAAGGAATTCAAACATCTCAACAGCAAGAAAACAAATAAAATCTCATCTAAAACATGGACAAAGGAGCTGAGTGCACACTTCTCAAAAGAGACAGAAAAAAAAAATTGGGCTGGAATGTGGCTTAAGCAGTAGCATGCTCACCTGGCATGTGCTGGGTTCGATCCTTAGCACCACATAAAAATAAAATAAAGATGTTGTGTCCACCAAAAACTAAAAAAATAAATATTAAAAAATTCTCTCTCTCTCTCTCTCTCTCTCTCTCTCTCTCTCTCTCTCAAAAAAATTACCAATAGGTATATGAAAAAATGTTCACTATCACTAATCATTAGGGAAATGCAAATTGAAAATGCAATGAGATGTCATCCCACATCTGTTAAAAAGGATATTACCCAAACTGCAAAACATAGTACATGCTGAAGAGCATGTAGCAAAAAGAGAACACTTGTACACTGTTAGTCAGGATGTCAATTAATATAGTCATTATTCAAAACAGTATGGAGAGTCCTCAAAATTTCTTTAAAATTCCCATATGAACCAGCAATCCCACTCTGAGTATATATTCAAATAAAATGAAATCATTATATCCAAGAGATGATATCTATATTCTTGTGTTCATTGCAACATTATTCAGAATAGAAAAGACAGGGAATCAACTTTAGTGTTCATCTATGGTTGAATGGATAAAGAAAATGTGGACTATATGTATGAATGGTACTAGAGAACATTATGCTAAGCAAAATAGAAGAGATATAGAAAGACAAATTCTCTATAATCTTGCTTGTTTGTGGACTCTAGAAAATTTGATTTCTTAGAAGTAGAGTAACATAGTAGATGTCAGGGGCTAGGTAATGTAGAGGAATAAAAAGATGTTGATCAAAGGTACAAAGTTTCAAATAGATAGGATTAACATGTTCTAGAGATCTTAAGACATGATTACTAGTGTTAATAATGTATTGTGTACTTATTAATTGCTAAAATGATAGATCTTAAATATTCTCACTATTAAATATAAACAATAACTATATTAGGTGGTAGATATGTTAACTAGTTAGGTCTAATTTCAAAATGCACACATTTATCCAAATATCACAGCATAGAACAAAATTATATACAACTTTTGTTTCTTAAAAAAATAATTGCTGGGCTGGGTTGTAGCTAAGTAGTAAAGTTCTTGCCTCCATTGTGCAGAGACATGGGTTCCATCCCCAGCACCAAAAAATAAGAAAACAAAAAAACAAAAACAAACAGAATAATTGCTTATTTTTCCAATAACAACAAAACTTACAAGGAAAATTTTACATTTCAATACAATTTAAAAATAAAGTACTGAATCTACCATTTTATGAAGGAAGAAAAGTATTTATATACCCATTCCCTTGACATATGTGCAGCAGGCTAGGTTTACACAATCTGTATATTTCATCTACTCCAACATTTATCCTAAACTATTTTTAAGTGGCCTCTTAAGAGGCTACTAATAGAAATTCTTATGTAACCAGTACAAATTTTAATATTTTATTCTATAAAGGGTTGTCTAATCATTACTTCACCACCAGTAAGATCTCCAATATATCAGAATTTTCTTGCATAGTATATACTTGTGCATCATGATTTGCTGTAAGACAGGCAACAAATTATTTGCCAATATTAACAAAATTCCAGAATTGAGAAAGTGTTTGTTGCCTTAAAAATAACTTAGAGAACAACATTTAGAATTTCTGCTCCTATACTGAATACAAAAATATATTTAAAAGATTTTGCACCATGACCAAGTGGTTCATCCCAGTGATGCAAGGTTGATTGAACAACAACAAAAAAAATCAATAAAAATAATTTACCACATCATTGGACTTATAGACAAGAATCACATGATTATCTCAATAGATGCAGAAAAAGCATTTGACAAAATACAGCATTCGTTCATGATTAAAATACTTGAAATTAAAGATCATACTTCAACATTGCAAAAGCTATATATGAAAAACCCAAGGTCAGCATCATTCTAAATGGAGAGACACTGAAAGCATTTCTTCTAAAAACACGAACAAGACAGGGATGCCTATTGGGAGTCGCCCTGGCTCCAAAAACTAACTTCCCCATCCCCCAAGAAGAGAAGTCCAATGGTGATACCTGCTGGCTCACATGATCCTGCCATCCAATGGTGAGCCCTGCTGGCTCACATGATCCTGCCATCCAATGGTGAGCCCTGTTGGCTCACCTGATCCTTACCCACCAATAGACTAGCCCTGCTGGCTCACCTGATCCTTACCCACCAATCAAAAATTACCCCATGCCAACTGTCAAACCACCCCCGGGCTCTATAAATATGCAGAGCTGTTCCTCAATAAATGGGCATTTTCTCTGATGACAAGCCTTGATCGTTCTTTCAATGCCCACTTTCACCACTTCTATTCAATGTAGTTCTAGAATCTCCAGCCAAAGGCAAAAGAAAGAAATTAAAGGGATACAAATACGAAAAAAAGAGCTCAAACTATACCAACTTGCCAATGATATGATTCTATATTTAGAAGACCCCAAAAATTCCACCAGAAAGCTTCTAGAACTCATAAATGAATTCATCAAAGTAGCAGGATACAAAACCAATACTTATGTTGACATGACAAATAAGCTCAAAAAGAAATTAGGAAAATCATCCCATTCACAATAGCCTCAAAAACATTTCCTGGGAATCAATCTGAAAAAAGAGGTGGAATATCTCTACAATGAAAATTACAGAAAGAAATTGAGGAAGATCTTAGAAGATGGATAGATCTCTCATGTTTTTGGATAGACAGAGCTAATATTATCAAAATGGCCATACTACCAAAAGCACTAAACAGATTCAATGAAAATTTCCATAAAACTTCTAATGATGTTCTTCTTGGAAATTAAAAGAGCATTCATGAAATTTATCTGGAAAAATAAGAGGCCCAGGATAGCCAAAGCAATTCTTAGGGAAAAAAAGCAGGAAACATCATAATACCAGGCCCCAAATTATACTATACACTATAGAGCTATAGAAACAAAAACAGCATGGTATTGGTACAAAAATAGGCAAAAAGACCAATGGAACAGAACAGAAGACACAGAGACAAACCCACAAAAGTACAGTTACCTCATACTAGACAAATGCACAAATAATATACATTGGAGAAAAGATAGCCTCTTCAACAAGTTATTCTGGGGAAACTAGAAATCCATATGTAGCAGAATGAAATTTAACCCATATCTCTCATCCTACACAAAACAGCTCAAAGTGAATCAAGGACCTAGGTATTAGACCAGAAACCATCCACATTATAGAAAAAAAGGTAAGCCCAACACTCCAACGTATTGGTATAGGAACTGACTTCCTTAATAAGACATCTAAAGTGTAAGAAGTAAAATCAAGAAACAATAAATAGGACAGCATCAAACTAAAACTTCATGGCAAAGGAAACAATAAAAAGAGTGAAGAAAGAACCTATGGAATGGGAGAATATCTTGCTACTTGCACCTCAGATAGAACATTAATTTCCAGGATATATAAAGAACCAAAACACTTAACACCAAAAGAAAACCAAATGCCCCAGTCAACAAATGGGCAAAGGAACTGAACCCACACTTCATGGAAGAAGAAATATGAATGGTCAACAAATATATGAAAATATGTTCAACATCTCTAGAAATTTGAGAAATACAAATTAAAGCAACACTGAGATTCCATCTCACTCCAGTCCAAATGGCAATTATCAAGAATACAAATAACAATGAATGTTGGCAAGAATGTGGGAGAAAAAAAGTTACACTCTAACATTGCTGGTGGGACTGCAAATTGATGCAGCCACTTTGAAAAGTAATATGGAAACTCTTCAGAAAACTTGGAATGGAACCACCTTTTGACCCAAATATCCCACTCCTTAGTCGATAGCCAACGGACTTAAAATCATCACATTACAGTGATGCAGCCACATAAATGTTTATAGCAGCTTAATTCACAATAGATAAGCTATGAAACCAACCTAAGCATCTTTCAAAAGAGGAATGGATAAAGAGAATATGATATATATATATATATATATATATATATATATATATATATATATATATATATATATACACACACACAATGGAGCATTACTCAGCCATAAAGAAGTATGAGTTTGTGACATTTGCCATCAAATGGATGGATCTGAACACTACCATGCTAAGTGAAGTAAGCCAATCCCCAAAAACAAAGATTAGATGGTTTCTTTGATAAGTGGAGGCTAACCCAAAATAAGAAAATAAGGGGGGGTGGGTAAGGGGAAAGAGTATAAGTGCAGTAGACTAAATAATGGGGAATGAAGGGAAAGTAGAGGGGATAAGCAAAGGAAAGACAGTACAATGAATCTGACATAGTTTTCCATCCATGTAAATACATAAAAACAACATGGTGAATCTCACCACCATTTACATCCATAAGAATGAGATTCTCACCAGAATAAGATATATCCCATATTTGTATAATTACATCAAAATATATTCTAAAAAGAACCAATACAAATAAATAAATGAAAATAAAATTTTCACTCCTCATGACTATAAAAATGAAGATAAAACATTAAATATAAATTTTATAAATTATGTTTAAATCATAAAATATATTAAAAAATATATGATATATAATTTAAGACAAAAAAAATCTGATATGGGAAGAATACTCAAAACTCAATAACAAGTCCAACAAGAAACAAATTTCAAAAAATGGGCAAATATTTGATCAGATGTATCAGAGAACTACCACAAGTACCTAGTACAAAAAAATACTCTCTGCTACTAGTCCTTAAGAAAATGCAGCCTGGCATGGTGACACATGCCTGTAATCCCAGCAGTTTGTGAGGCTGAGGCAGGAGGATGGTGAGTCCAAAGCCAGCCTCATTAAAAGTTAGACCTTAAGAAACTCAGTGACCCACATCCTCAGCCCTAAATAAAATACAAAAATAAGGATGAGGATGTGGCTCAGTAGTGGAGTGCCCCTGGGTTCAATCCCCAGTACCTCACCCAACAAAAAGAAAATGCAAATTGACCAAGATGATGTTGGAATAGGTAAAATCAAAATGACTGACTTTAATGTTGATGAAGATATACAGAATCTTTAGCTCTGTTAGCAGAAATATAAAATGGAATAACTACTTTGGAAAACAGTTTTATCAATTTCTTAAGAAATTAAATTTATACCTAGCATGTGATTGAATCATTCTACTTCCTGACAATTACACAAGCTGAATGAAAGTTTAAGTCCATACAAAAATTATACACAAATTTCGACAGGAACTTTATATTATAGTAGAATAATATCGGAAAACAACTAAATATCCAACAGAGGAATGGATTTTAAAAATTGGGTACATTCATACAATATAATGCTATTTCAACAAAAGAAATTAAAGAACTTCCAACAATATATAAAAAAGAATTATACATCAAGTATAATTTTTCCTGAGTATATAAAGCTGGGTCAATAGAAAAAATCGATTAATTTAATCTCTAAAATCTATAGTTCAAAGAAGAGAAATCACATAATAATACCAACAGACAGAAAAGTATTTGACAAAATACAACAATGATTGATGATTAAAAAAAAAACTTTCTGTAAACTAGGAATAAAAAGGGACTTTCTCTCAGCTGTAGATATAGCTGAATGGTAGAAGAGTATTTGCTTGCCTAGAATGAATGAGGTCTGGGATGGATTCCTAGCACCATAAAAAAATAAGAATAAGCCAGAATTGGGGACTTCCTCAACTTGACAAAGAATAATATCTACAAAAGGCTATAGGTAACATCATATTTAGTGGTGAGAACTCAAATCCTTCCCAATAAAATCAGGAACAAGGAAACATAGGCAAAAGTCAACCAGTTTCACTTATACTTGCATAGGCAAGTAGAATTGGAATTAAAATGTTACTTACATTAGCACCCCTCAAAGTAAAATACTTTTCCATAAAGCTAACAAAATATGAACATGTTCTATATGAGGGAAACAACAAAACTTCAATCAAAGAAATTTAAAAAGAACTGAATAAATAGATCATGTTTGTGGGTAGAAAAATTCAGTATGGTCAAGATGTTTGTTTTTCTCCAGCTTAATCAATGCAATCCCAATCAAAATCTTAGAATTTACTTTGTGAATACTAACAAATTGATTCTTTCTTTCTTTTTATTAATTTTTAAATTTATATATGACAGTGGAATACATTACAATTCATATTACACATATAGAGCACAAATTTTTCATACCTCTGGTTGTATACAAAATATATTCACACCAGTTTTTGTCTTCATACATGTAATTTGGATAATGATGTCCATCACATTCCACCATTATTTCTAACCCCACACCCCCTTCCTTCACCTCCCACCCCTCAACAAACTGATTCTAAAGGTCCCATAGGTCATGTCAAGTTGTGAAACATTTAGAATAGTCTACATGATATTGAAGTGGAAAACTATCATTTCCTGACTTCAAGACTAGTTATAATTCTACAGTGATCAAGACAATGTGTGTGTGGTATGAGTGAAAGAACAAACAGGTCAATGAAATGGATAGAGGTCTCAGAAATATATGCACTTATATATTCAAATGATCTTTGAAAAAAGAGCATCTGCAATACAGTGGAAAAAAATTAGTCTTTAAAAAATGAGTGAGGCTGGAGCTTGGTCAGTGGTGCTTGCCTGGAATCCCAGTGGCCTGGGAGACTGAGGCAGGAGGATCACAAGTTCAAAGGCAGCCTCAGCAACTTAGCAAGCCCTTCCTCAAAATAAAAATAAATAAATAAATGCTCTGGGGATGTGGTTCCATGATTAAGCACCCCTGGGTTCAATCCCTGGTACAAAAAAAAATGTAAAAAGGAAAGGGGGAGGGAAGAATAGAATGTCATAAAGATCAATAATGTAGAAGGAGATGGAGAGGCAGAATGGAGGAATAGAAAGAGGAGGTAATGCAGAATAAATTCTTTAAAAATATGTTATATGAGCATATAAAGGTACCAGAATGAGTTCCACCTTTACATATAAGTAAAAAGAACCAATTAAATATAAATAAGTAGACAAGTGAAAGAAATCTAGTAGAGGAAAGAGAACAGGGAAGAGGGAGAATGGGAGAGAAAAGGGTAAAGGAAAAGGGGGAATCATGAACAAATCGACTTCCACGCATGTATGAGTTTATCTGAATGAATCCAACTACCATGTATAACTATAAAGTTCTAATTTTAAAAATTGGAGCTGGGACAACATGGTACCCACATGCCAGATGTTAATTTATGTTTATAGAGAACATATACCCTTCACAAAATTGACTCAGATGGATAATAGATATAAATGTAAAATCTAAACTCAAACACTCCTAGAAGATGACATACAAAAAAAAAAAACCTAGATGACTGGGTTTGGTGATGACTTTTTAGATACAACACAAAGAACCAATTCATGAAAGAATGAAGACTATGATAAGCTGGACTTCATTAAAATTAAAAATTTCTGCTCTGCAAAGATAAAAATGACAAGTCATAGGACTGGGATAAAATATTTGTTCAAGAAACATCTAATTAAGGACTCAAAACACAAAGAATTTTTAAAACTAAAAAACAGTGAAACAGCTAAATTAAAAAGTGGGCCAAAAACCATAACAGATACCTCGGTAGAGAAATGGCAAATAAGAATATGAAAAGATACACCACATCATTATCAGAGAAGTGAAAATTTAAAAAATAATGAAAAACACCATAACCTTTCTATATATTTTAGTCATCTTTTCCTCTGCAGCGACTACAAGACCCAAACAGAACAACTGTAAAGGAGGAAAAGTTTATTTAGGTGCTCATGGTTTCAGAGGTCTCAGTCCATAGACGCTCCATTCCATGCGGCTCACATGAGGTAAGACATCATGGCGGAAGAGTGTGGCAGAAGGAAACAGCTTGCATGATGATTAGGAAGCAGAGAGTGAGAGACTTCCCTCTCCAGATATAAAATATATACCTTATAGCCTCGCCCCCAATGAACAATTTCCTCCAGCCACAACCTATCTGCCTCCAGTTACCACTCAATTAATCCCATAAGAGATTAATCCACTGATTAGGTTAAGGCTATAATTCAATCATTTCTCTTCCAAAACTTCTTGCATTGTCTCACACATGAACTTTCAGGGGACACCTCACATCCAAACCATAACAGTATGCAAAATACATAGATATGCAGAACACTGACGACATCAAATGCTAGTGAGAACATACAACAACAGAAACAGATTCATTGGTGGTGGAAATGAAAACTGCTACAGCCATTTTGGAAGGCAGGTTTGTGATTCCCCTACAAAACTAAGCAACCACCAACACACAATCCAGCAGTTGTACTCCTTGGAATTTACCTAAAGGAGTTGAAAACTTATCTTCATGCAAAAACCCACAGAGGAATATTTACAACAGCTTTACTCCTAATTGTAGGTAAATGAAAAACCAAACTGTAGTTCATAGCCATGAAAAGACATGGTATAAACTTAAATGCATATTAATAACTGAAAGAAGTCAGTGTAAAATCACTGCATGTTATATCACTCAAATTAGATGACATATTGTGAAAGGCAAAATTGTGGGGACAGTAAAATATTCCTTGGTTACCACAGGTTGGTGAGGATAAATAAAAAGGTCACAGAAGGATTTTAGAGAAACAAAACTACCCTTTATGACACTATAATGATGAAAGCAGGTCATTATAAAATCTGTCCCACTTCATAGCATGTACAACACCGTAAATAAATTCTAGAGGTAACCAGAATTAACTGAGTGATGTTTCATGAGTGTACCACTCTGGTGGCAGGTGTTGGTAATGGGAGCAGCTATGCATCTGTGAGGGAAGGGAGGATACAGAAAATCCTTATACCTTCTACTCAGTACTTCAGTGGACCTAAAGCTACTCTAAAAAGTGTCTTTTTCTTTTAAGGTAATAAAATATCTAGACCCCACTAGAAGATGTGTATCAAAATAATTATGCAAAACAAAATGCTGCATCCCCCTGTATCTTCCCGCCTGATCTAATTTGTTTAAAATTCTGGAAATTTCAGAGTAATCTCTATTGACATAAATCAGATAAGTAGGTGACAGTGGATGAAGAAGGATGGTGGAGGAGCACACCTGAGTAATCACAAATTAGCTTGAGAAGGAGATAGTAAGAGTTGATAGATATGTTCATTATCTTGACTGTTGGAATAATTGTACAGAAATATAGATATGCCAACATATTAAATTGTACTTTCTAAATATGTGCAGTTTATTTTGCATCCATTACGCCTGAAAAAGAGATTTAAATAAACAAAAGCAGATTCAATAGTATCATTGAAATTTAATGACAGAGGAGAGGTAAAAGTTACCGTTTGATCACAGATGGGCTTCTAATACTCTGCAGACCTATGAGTGTGTGTTGTAAATATTAATGTCAACTGCAATTTGTGTCTCTGTGGTAAAAACTGAAATCTCCATGGAAGACTATGCCTGGAGTTGGAACAGCAACTCAAAACTCTTATAGGAAAATTCGGGGATTGACATTCCTCTCATTCTCCATCTCAATTAAATTGAGAATTCCTAAATAAACACAGTATTATATCTTTAAAAGTATTATAAATGAAAGTAGTTGACATTCAAATAATCAAACATAACTATTTTTAGAAGATGGGGCTAAACCTACATATTAGCACACAGAAATTCACTGACATTGTTGTGACCAAACTCCTCTTCTGGCTCACTGCCCAGGGCTTTTGCTATTACATTCTCACATCATTTCCCTTTTACTGAATCTTCTGAGCCCAGTCAGTGATCAATGTCTTTGCTTACCAACTGATGATCACAAGTGACAAAATATACCAGAGAGCCTCCATATTATATATCCTGTTCAGAAGGTTGACAGACAAATAGTTTGCAAGAATAAGAGACAATAGAAAATCCCAAATCTTCTTACTTATTCCTTTTCTTTGAGATTATACATATGTATGTGTAAGTGCTATAAACAAACAAACAACGAATAGCCAATGCTGTAGACACACTGAGGAAAAATTGGTTAGTGTGCAGGTAGAAAAAAATCAGAAAACAATGTTAAAATGTCAATTTATGAATTAAGCCTATTAGTACAGATTAAATCAGTCTGGTGAAAAAATCAGTGGGAGACCTTTGAGAAACTCCATGCTATTAATAGCAAAGGTTCTGAAGCTTGGCTGTTCATTTATATTAGGTAACGAAATTACTACTGCAACAGAAGCACTTTGTAGGATCTATGGCACTTGGCAGGAAAAGAGAATTGATTTCAAGCCAAGGAAATGACAGCATAGTAGAGCTACTGCTGACTTGAAGGAAGGGGAACAAAAAGAAAGAATGGATAATAATAGATTCATATGGGCAATGAAGAAAAGTACAATCAGCTCAGATTAATTACAAATCGGATACACGTGCAAGGGACAAATTTTGAAGGAGACCTGAATAAAATGGGACAGGCATTTAGGGCTGCAGGTAGTTGACATATTTAAGCAAAAAAAAAAAAAAAAAAGAAAAATCTCTATATTCATATCAGCAAGGACAAAGGACCTGTCATGAGAGAGATTCACTAAAAGTTCTGAAGCAGGAAGAAGTAATCACAGTCCCCAGCACCTGGATAAACATGTAATCTGCCTAAGGGAGTTACCCTTAGTTCTTCTCTTCATCATCCGGTGATGAACATTTTTCCTAGGCTGTTTTGAGAAAGGTATTATGGTGAACAGAAGTACTGATGGCTTATTAAGAAGTAAGGCTTGGAAATATTAATTAAAATGTAAGTTATAAACTCTAATTTCTAATATAATCACAATACCATGTCCCAAAGGGATGCATTCAGTGAGTTCATCCCTATTGAGCATTGCTCATTCTTATGAGTATGAGGAAACAACACCAATAAAACTCCTTAAACAAAATACATATCACAAAATCCATGAAAACTGATCATCTGAGAGATTTTCATTCAGAGTGTGACTTCTGATTCATTTTGGTTTCAATAGAACTGTGTTCTCCAACAATAGATTTACATCAGCAAGTTCTGAAGGGGTAAGAAGCTGTTATAAATAGTTTAAAAGCAGAAATATGTACGTAAAACTATAGTCATAAAACTATAACAATAGACAAAACATCTTAGCAATCAGAGGTCAGTTAATGTAAAACCATACATTTCTATACTTCAATCAATCATGATGCCATCACGTGCTATCATGCAAAGTGATTTATGTTCAGCGTAATGACTCAAAGTCATTGAAAGAACAAAACATTTTCTTCCATACACTCTACAATAGAGACAGGAAAATGAAGCACATTATAGAAAATTGCCCATGCAGAATCATTAAAATGAACAAAAGTATTGCCTTGAGTATAAAAGTAATCTGAGAAATTCCCTTATGTGAAATACTTCATTGGTCTTGAGGCATTTTCTAGACATGCCAGAGTTAACTCACTGGGGAAAAACAAAACAAAACATATATTTACCTCTTTTGCTTAGAAGAAAGAGAAATACAACTAAAATGATTAAACAATATTTTGACTCATTTATCTGAAAAGTCCATGGTAGGTTTTTTCATCAAACATAGCTGGACAGAGGTATACAGAATTGCCAGGAATCTTCATACTATTACCTTTTTGTATCTTTAAAAACATTTTTAGCATGAGATAATTTTTGATTTGCAAACATGTTTGTGAAATATTATAGAATGCTCAGTTTTCTCTAATGCTAAAATTTTGGATAGCCAAATACAATGTTTAAAACCAAGAAATTAACATTAGTACAATACTACTTGTTAAACTAAAGATTTTATTTGAATTCACAAGTTGTTTTTTTCCTAAAGACTTTTTTCCCCCTAGATCACTCTGGACTGTTGTATTGCATTTACATCCTCATATTTCATTGATGTGTATCTTTAGTCTTTCTACTTGTGACAATTCTAAACTCTTTCCTTGTTTGTCATTACCTTGACACTTCCGACGAGTAATGATCAGTCATGTTGTATATACGTCTTGATTTGAGTTTGTCGGATGTTTCTTTGTGCTTGAATTGAAGTTATACACTTTTGACAATATAGCAGAAATAATGATTTTTTTTCCTATAATTAGATAACAATGATCATTTGGTTGAGGTCCTGCTACCAGACTCCTACACTGTAAAGTTAGAATTTTCCCTTTGCAATTGATAAATCACTTTGGGGAAGACACACAGACTAAGCCAATATCAGTTTTCTCCTCAAACTTTCACCCAGTGGTCTTCACATCAGTTGGTGGATATTGTCTGTAACACTTATTCAGTTGTTTCTTCTATGTTACTTGCATTCTCAGGAAGACCTTGCCAAAGAAATTATGACCTCAAGCCGCTCTAACTTTCAGCTAAACAAGATCAGCAATCTCAATAAAAAGAGCACACCTCATTCTCTGATTGCAACAAAAGACCTAGTTCTGTCAATAGTTTCTTTTTCTAGAATCATGTGTTACTGAATTACCATGGCCAAAGAGAATGCCACTATCATAAACCAGGCCTGAATGATGTTCTTCCCCTAGAATGAAGGCATGGGGTTGTCCCATTATAACCCACATGAACTCAGAGTGGCAGAGAAGAGATGCCCCAAAGGGGAATAAATAGAGTATTGTCACTAGAAGTGAAAACAAACATAGCACAGGTCAAATTAGCAGACATCATTACAATAAAATATGACCAATTATTACTGATGTTCTTTGAGATCTGTTTGTGAGAGATAATTATTAAACTCATTCATACTTAAAAGTTAATATCTCAATTTACCTTATTTATCTTAACATGGAAGAATGCAAATCCTTCGCCACCTACTTCAGTGTTCTTCCTTACAATTACTGTAATTTAAGATTCCTTCTTCTTTGTCCTTAATAGAAACACTAAAAATAATCATCATTGTCCTCACCATTAAAATAGAATACTTGGTAAGCTATATAATGCATAGATAACTACTCAAAATGTTATTGTTACTACTATCATTCATACATTCAACTTGACACATTTATGAAGTGCCTGTTATAAATAATATACTACTAGATTACTCAAAGATGAATAAGGATACTTGAAATGTCCTCACCACAAAAGTAAATAAATATATAAATAACTATTTAGAATGGGTATTCTGGAACATTAATAAAAGCAATTGATTTTAATGAGTACAGACAAAAATATGGTGATCAAACATGTATAAAATTCCAGTACCAGGCAGAATGCAGTAAGTGTTTATAATAGATGCATTAGCCTTGTGTTTATAACACATATGTACTTTAAATATTAGGTCCCCTAATTAATCTTTTCATCCTCAGGTAATATAAAAACAAAGGAACATTTTTTTTTTATCTGGCATTTCTTAAAAGATTAACTCCTATATTCACTTAACCTTTTGGACTTTAATTGGATGTTACATTAGCCAGGAACTAAAAAATCAGAGAAAAGACTATTTAACTCCATTGTTATGAATATCTTGAAAACAAACAAACAAAATTATGATCACAACAAATGAATAGTCTGAACCTTATTTCCCAGACTTTAATACTACAGTCTCTTTATGCAACCAGAAGACTTTTTCTGCATTTTTTCATGTATACGAAAAATATCAGATTATTTGATTCCATTTTTCACAAAAGGCTATGGAAATTTGGAATAGCATTTGAATTAAATAACCATAATTTTGCTAAGCAAAAGGATGAAAAATTTGAAACGTGAGAACAGCCTTAAAATATGAGTGTGCAAGGTCAAAGGTACTTGACCTTGCATACTCATATATATTTTCACTTGGTCCATATTTTTGCAAAAAAATATTTTCTGTATTTTCTTTTTCAAAATAAAAGATTAGATTTGTATATGAGTGTGTGTATTAGAAGAAATTAGATGGATACAATACGAAATAGTAAGAACAATCTCAATCACATTTAGATCACTCTTGAAGCACTTCTAAACAGAGAACAATTCAGCTTTTCTAGGATAATGAACCTACTCTGAAAATAGAGCATTTTACAGATAGTATGCCTGGAAAAACATGACAAGAAAGCAACAATTGACTTGATAACATATGGAAATTTAGGACAATTTAGGAATTTTCACATAATTAGTACAATTTTATTATAAAGATCCAACATTTAAAGTACAGTAATTTATTACATAATCAGTGTAGGTTTTCACTACAACAGTAAAATCGAGGAACGTACTCGTCACTTTTTAAACCAAAGGAGAACACACATTTTTCATATAAAAGCATGAGTAGTGAATCTGGTCCTTTTTAGCCAGAGGAAGGAGCTTTTGATTTATTTGCCTGTGAAAACGCTACTCTATTTCTGCAGAGATAGCTGTATCATCAGATCAACTTGGAACACCCAGCCATCACTCTGAAGAGCTGTGTCAATCTCCAGTCCCAAAATGCCTTTTTGTAGTCCTTCCTAGTCTGGAGACATAAAACTCAGCCATTGTATGGGAACAAGTTTTCATAAAAAGTTTTCCCTTTAAAAAGAACTTAGGAAAAAAAATGCACTTGGGTAACTAACTGGCTAAGCCGCTTTCAGCAGAGGATGAGTCTTACGGAGTTTAGGATGAGGGAAAATCAAGATTGAAAGAATCAGGATTAAACTCTTCTCTAAGTGACATGGACAGGAATTTGTTCAGCTCTTGAGAGGGAAGGACATGCAGGCAAATAGAGAATAGCCAGAGACTCAGAAGAAGCAGAGATGCAGTATTACTGGAATACATAAGGGAATATTCCATTCAAAACTGTCCCCTTTCTAATTATTGGTATCACTTCAACACATGGACTTACCCCTGCAACTCCTACACCTAATTATAATATCCTTCCTAAATAATATTCCAGGGAACCACCCCAGTTACAAGTGGTTTCTTATAGTATTTCTCCCCTTAAATCTTATGCATGGGATGAGTCTCACTTAAGTTGAATGGTGCGATGCACAGCGCAAGCTGAAGCTAGGAGAACCTAAGGAGACCCAGGTGACTTTACATAGCACTTGGAGAAAGGGTGAAAATTTCCATGGGTCATGAAATTGGAGCTTGGAGCCCTCTCAAGTAATTTCAAAAAAGCAGGGAACTCTATCAAGAAAAAATCTGGCTTACTGATAAAAGACAAATGTGTTTGATGTTTTGGGTTATTTCATCTGCAGAATTTTTTTTTGCCATGTTAGATAATTCTATAAAACAAATAAGTTATGATATATTACCTAAATATAAAACTCATATAATAGCATTTTTGCTGCAGGAATGGTGTGTGCTTCCTTCATCTTTGGGCTGTGGATTACTGCCTGATCAAATCAAATAAACCAATCAGGACTTTAATTACATAATTATGTAACTCCAATTACATTAAAGTCACATATGAATCACTTTTTATATCACTAGTGTGAGTACTAGTTAATAGTACATTTTGTACAAAATATAAACCAATTGAAATAGTGTTTTCTAACTAATAATAAAGTAATAAGGTTAGATTACGGCAGCAATGAACATTTTTTTCACATGATTCAAAAAAAAAAAAAAAAGAAAGAAAGAAAGAAAAGCAAGTGCATTTTAAATAGCAGGACTAGCCCTGCTGGTACTTTACCCTAGCACCAGCTATTCCTTTGCTTTTACCCTTTCCAGACACTTTTCCTCACCCAGAAAGCAACACATATAGTAGAATTTGTTTTTACTCATAAACCTTTTGCTACTGGAATCACACATTAAAAATAAGAGATAAATTATAAGAAGGAAGAAAAACACTGAAACAATCATCACGTCCCTAAGAGAGTTGTCACAGCTTCATAAAGTCCACATCATGAACTGTGCTATCTAGCAACCACAGCCCATGAGACAAGATGTGATAATTTTAGTATTTTAGTGAATATGACTATGGGGTAAGATTTTTCTAATTTAATTCAGAAGCAAAATTACCACTATATCTCATGGTATATTTTTTGAAAGGGTTTATTGTTAACTGTATTTATAGAGTGAAATCTTTTGCTTGCCTCAATTCTACCTTGACTCTTAGAAACATTTTCAAATGCAATCTGTTCCTAGGCAACGGCAACAAAAGAGTTATATGCATTTAATTTTGAAGAACTCTGTAAATTGCCCCGGTGATATTGTCCTTGAGTTGATGATATGAAAAATAATGCATGCTTTAACTTGGACATATTTATTGGATATAGCTAAAGGTCTTGGGAATAAACTTTAATACAACAATATTAAATATATTTAGGGAAAGAAAAGACATGTCCTCATGAGGACTAGCAATTTAATATAGAACAGTAATAGTTCAGCATAAACTCTAGAATGTGTGGAGTATAAAAAAGAAGAACTAGATAATATAGCAAGGAATATAAGATTTCTACTCCATATTGCATACACATGTATAAACATTCTCACACCCACACATACACACAAACACACATATGCCACACCAGTAATTTTCTACAAAAAAATATATAATCAGTGCAAAAATAATAGTAATGCCTTAAGAGATTAAAATATCTTTGGCAAGTGTTAAGGATAAGAATTTCATCACTAAGAATTATTTATATTTTACAGAGGGTCTTGCCACATTAAAGCATATTATAGAAAACATCTAAAAATCACTTAAGATAATAGGAATAATAATATAAAGCAATTAGAAAAGTGTGTCCAGATCCTATCTCTATAGGCCATGAATCAGGTTGGAACTGGGCTTGCTATGATGGCTACATTTTTTCTGCCTTAAGCCTTTACTTTCAGCTTGTGCTATAGCAGAATGACAATGCCCATTCTTGCTCACTCCACTACAAGTAGCATTTATGTTCACTATGTGTGTCAGCTAAATAAAGTGACAGACACTCTGCAATTGTTTCCTCTCATTATGCTATACTTCCTGACTATCAGAAGTTAATGGAGTTAAAGCAGATGCACAAGCCTCAAAAGCTTCATCAGTAGACATAAAAATATTTGATCTTGACATCTTAAGTGAAGCTCTGACAGAGATCTATTACCTTATAATTTCTTTAAGGGTGGCATAAGCACCCATGTTCTTTACTTTATTCATACCCCCTACAGGGGTGAGCCCACAGTAGATGTACAATAAAAATATGATTTGGAGTTGTCAACTCCAAAAAAAGTAAAACATAGTTTTTATATGTATTAATTTTGACATTTGAAAAACATCAAGTTCATGTTTATTGGTCTTAAAAAATTAATGAAATATAAAAAACAGATTCAAGATGATTCTTGTTATTTTTGGAAATCTCAACAAATACCTTTGGAACTGAAGTTGAAACATACTTTCTAGCAGAAACATGCTAGAATTCTTTACAGTGAACTGTAAGTTCTAAGGGTTAAAATACATTAATCATCTCTTCCCTACTACTTAGTTTAAACTCAATATGAATTGAGTGGAAAATGTGTGCTATTAGAATTTTATGGTTTATCCTTATAGTTAAAACAGTTCCAACTCTTCCCAAATTGCCTGTCAAATGAATGTTAATTTTAAAAAGTAGGCTTGAAAATGTACTATTCATCCAGACCCTCTGCTGAGGAGAACATCATTGATGTACATTCCCAGTTGTCAAATCTCTGAATTTCTATCATGTCAGCAACCATATCTGTGCGCTGGGTTACCCTAACAGGATACCACACACAGCATAGCTTTAAAAACAGGTATTTATTTTCTCACAGTTCTAGAAACTAAGAGTTCAAGATCAAGTTGCCATCAGGGTTGGTTTCTGGTGGGGCCTCTCTCATTGGCTTGCAAACAACATTTTCTCACTGTGTCCTTTCTGGCCTTTCCCCTGTGTGCATGCCAAACACATATAGAGAAGGCTCTGGTATCTCTTCCTCTGCTTATAAAGAGAATAATCCTATCAAAATACACCCCCAACCTTTAGGACCCCATTTAATCTTAGTTACCTCCTTAAAGTCCTTATCTCAAAATACAGTTACATTGAAGGTAGGGTTTCAATATATAAATTTTCAGGGGACATAATTCAATCTGTCACAATACTAGTCAATGAGCACTTTTCCTTAAGAGACCACTATCCACTGATGGAAAATCACCTACAATGGGCTCTTTTTATCCTGAGAGGGGCAGTGGTTCATCTCCATAGAGATTTACTCAGGGTATGAGTTCTTCTTTCCTGCTTTTTTAGACTCAATCACTACCACTATCCTGGCTCACAGAATACTTGATCCGCAGACATGCGAAAATAAACCTTGAAGCATGTACTTTGTAGCAGAGTGGCATGAGAATAGGCCCATGGACTCATCAAAACACATATCTTAGCATCCAGAAATAACTAAATTCATGGAACAATGGAAGGACATATTCTAAATGTACCACTAAATTTCTAGATTGAAGGGATCACACTAGCATTACAATCTCAAGAGTCTCCCCATCTTCTCCAGCTCTTGCATCTTTGTGCCAGTACAGACATTGCCATTAAAAAAAAAAAAAACTGTTTACATATCTAACCTCATCTTGCATTTGATTTTAGGAAGACCTAAGAAAACACATAAGAAGACACTGGCACCAAGGATATAATTATAGAGGAAAGATATTATGAGAAACTGGAGGAAAAGGAATAATTAATGATTAACTATGTAGAGATTATAAGGGATTTTTAAAATATATTTTTACTATTTGCAAAATTTTCCAGTGTGCAAATACTTTTATAATTAAAAATGTGAAAAAGAATTACAGAATTGGATGTCATGTCCAAAGACAATACAGTTAGGAAAGAGATCCTAGAGGATGCACCTAGCACAAAAGTCCTGACAATCAGCAGACTGTGACCCTTGCAGACAGCGTCTGAGCAGTGTCTACCAAGCTCCTGTGCTGAGATTGATGAAGCACGCTTCCTTCTCTTTCTGAAATCCACAAAGGTGGTTCATCAGACAGGCTTTTTTTGTCATCAGATAAATTCTTGCTCCACACTATCTCTGATTTCTTTGCCTCAGTTCCCTCATTTGTAAAATGGAATTAATAGCAATAGTGCCACAGGAGTTTGGTTTAAGATCAAATGAGAAAAGTACTAAGCACATGATATAGACTCAATTCACATTATTTTCCATGATGTTTTTTCACAAACCATTTCCCATATACATTGAAAAAATATAAGGTTAAATTATAAAGAAGTTTTACCATCAAATATGTGGTAAAATTGGAAAGCTATTCTGTCCAAGTAATTTTCTAATTTATATATATATGGTACAACCCTAGGATTCAGGGTTTGATGGTTTTGAGACTAACTTTATGATAATGCATGCAAGTAAATTTATGTAATTTTTAATTAAAGGACTCAAGTAGGGTACAAAGGATTTTCAAGTATGACCATTGAGATTCAAGAAATTGAAAAGTAAATTTTGCAGGAGGCCCTATGGTGCCATCAATTTGAGTCTTTTAAAATCCAGTGGAGATGTTTCAGAGATCCAAATTTTCCATGGGGGAAAAAAAAACACAATTACTGCAGAAAGAAGCTTCTAGCATTCCCAGTTCTCTTCATCCCTGCTGATGGAAAGGGGAACAAGAAACCTTCACAGGACATCCACTCACCAACCTGGCAAAACAACACTGAAGTTAATACCAGGCCTTGTTTCTACACGACGGTGTATTCTGTTTTTACATCATTCATAAAGATAAAAGATCATCTACTGAAATAGTTAAAAATCACTTACATCTACTCTGTACCAGATCTGTCATAGAAGATAGCAAAACCAACAAGATACACAAGCTCACCTCTTCAAGAAGCTTACATTCAAACACAGGAAACCAAACAATGCATGAGTAAGTAAGAAATAAACCAGTTAGTATAACTAGCTGTATAAAATAAGCAGAATGATGTGATGAATGAAGTTGTGTGGGGACACAGAGGTAGTATAAGGTAGCCTGGATGTTTGAGGAATACCTCTTTCTTAATTTGAATAAAGAAAAAGAAATAGTCGTTTGAAAATCCAGAGGGAAATTTCCATGAAAGGAAAGATTAAGTGCAAATGCTGGAGAGGGAATCAATTTTGTCCTTAGAAGAATAATATGAAGACCTGGATTACTGGACCCAGGGAATGAAAGGGAGAGTAGCAAGAGGTGAGGTCAGAGAAGTAGGCAGACTTAGAATGGGGGAGAATTTCAAGTTATGACACAGAGTTTGAACTCATTCTAGATTCACAGAAAACTATTGAAGGGTTCTAGGCAATGAGGATGTGACTTCCGTTGCTTCAAAAAATAAAATTCTCCCGGAAAATTTAATGTATTAGCAGTCTGACTAAACTTTGTTATATAAATGAATGGTACTTCAAATTACAAAACAAATGTAAAAAAGACAAATTTGTAAACATTGAAATGAAAACAGTTTGCAGAAAAATGAGGAATTCAACACTCATATTACATGCAAAAAAAAACATTTAAAGAAAACACCAACTAGGGTAGACTTTCAAGTATTCTTTGAGAAGTTATTTATCTCAGAAAGGTGTTAAGCCTCAGAATCAAATGAAACCCTGCCTCGCTCATGCCATTCTTCTCCTTACCCCTATTTGGATGAAAGAGCTACAAATCACACTCTTTTTTTAAAGTGTCTAGGTTTAGAAGAAAGCCAATTTATATTTTTATACCTTCACATTTCACAGGACTATCCTGACACTGTGAGACACAGGGATTTGAGACCATCAACATCTGCAAACATACTTCCCAACTTTTCTGCCAATAGACACAACCATACTTTACCCCATACATTCATTATGAAAACTGTTCTCAAAAATTACTATATGCTTGGGAAACAATTCTAAACTTAACCCTACCTGTGTTTACTTTAGACAGGATAAAGTTTCCCATGAAATCTTGCCTGATTTAAGTCTCTTTTACAGTCATGCCATGTAATTTGTAATTTGTTAGTTGGAAGAGTGCTGACTTCATTTATGTATAATTTATTTATATGTTCTTTTTGTCCAGAAAGGACTTCTAAGAACATATGCAATGAAAAGTATGCCATTCAGCCAAGATTAAATTTTAAAAAGAGAAGAAAAACGAGGCAAAGTGGAAATAAGAATGGAAAAGTAAAATGGCACCAGAATGAGTTTAAAACAAAATAAATACCATCAACCTTAGTGGAGGGTTCACACATTGGCTCCAGGTTTTGCAATGGCATTTATTCAGTTACATAATTCTTCATGTCTTAAGATAAAAACATCTAGTTCCTCAAGGGGAGCAATAACTCTTCCTGGTTCCGAGACTACAGCAAAATCTATTCTGCAGACTCTCATAAAAGACACTTTAATACACTGAGCAACATACTCAATAACATTTTTACTGTAAATATAAGCTCCTTGGCATTGTTTTTTAAATGGGTGAATAAATTGTCAATAGATACACATGTTGCAATAAAAACATTTATTATTTTAAACTCCTTTTACACTGAGAATGAATAAATAAGTAGGTTATAATGGGATTGTTAAGGGTTGGAATTCATGTCCATGAATGGAATCCAGTTTCTCAGTGTTCCTTAGTAGGACTGACATATAAGTGAAGAAAGGAAAAATGATGTAATTATATACTTGTTTAGTGAGACTAATTCTAAGGGAGGAATGATCATGGTGTGAACAGGTATGTGGGATAGAAAACATACTTCCTGAAGTTACTATTATTAGTGCATGGGAAAATCATGGCTCTGAAATAGAGAACACAAAAAAAATGCCCTAAGGGTGCTTGAGCCAACATTTTTCTTGTAAAAGAGTTTCTAAATCAGAAGAAAAAAATAAGAATAACAATTTTGCATATACTTTCTAGGTCAAGAACTCCTTTAAAATTCAGATTTAAACCAGCAAAAAATCAGTTACATCCTAACATAGCAAACCTCAGCTCTCAGCCCACCCTGGCTCTAGAAAAATATTGACACTGAGATTCTATGACAAGGAAAAAAATGTTTCAGGAATTTAAATTTTCTCAGTATGCCAATTTGAAAAATAAAAGCATTGGCAAGTTATAGGAAAGTATTCTGTATAAATGAAAGAGCAAAAGTAACATTACTGGTTTTAGGATTGAAATGGTGATGGATATGAAGTGGTACCAATAGGACTGGTAAAGATATTAGCGAATGTATGAGTGACAACTAACAGGAACTGTTGGAGGCATCCTTTGCAATGACCATGATATTGGCACAACACAAGGATAAAGATTTTTTCCTTCCCTGGCCTTGAGCAGCAACATCAAGAATTAAAGTACTGGGGGACAAAGAGAAGAAAAGTGGGAATAAAGTCAATTAGATCTTGAATTGGGGAGTGCAGAGTGAATTATCTGTGCACTAGCATTTTTCCCATAAAATGTAAGCAGAGAAGATGAAAAGAAGATCATCTACTGAGATAGTTAAATGAGAAGCACAAATTTTAGGACAAAATAAACTTTTAGATGCATTTGATTTTGTTTGCAATGGGTTTTTAGAAACTAGTTTTCATTATGTAATAAACATACATTTGGTTTCTTCCAAAAAATCAGATTTAGCAATGTCAGACTCCAAGTTTTCATGAAGCAATCATTCATTCACAGCACGAAAGCAGTTTTCTTTTTCTAACACCCGAAGACAAGTTATCTTTTTTTTTTATTTGCTAACATCAACACTTTATTTTGTTACATTAGTTAATGAATAAGAAAATTTATATGATGTCTATTCCTTTCAATATTTAACTTGAATTCCATGAGGCTATTTTTTTCTGTTTTTATGGCTTGAAACCTGACTTTTTAAAATTCTAATTTGTTATATATGAGAGCAGAATGCATTACAATTCATATTATACATACAGAGCAAAATTTTTCATATTTATGGTTGCACACAAAGTAGAGTCACACCATTCATGTCTTCATACATGTACTTAGCGTAATGATATCCATCTCATTCCACCATCTTTCCTACCCCCATGTGCAAAAGATAAAATCAAGAATCAGTAAATGGGATGGATTCAAACTTAAAGCTGCTCCTCAGCAAAAGAAACAATCAGTGAAGAAAGAGCCTACATTTTGGGAGAAAATTTTTACCATAAGCACATCAGATAGAGAACTGATCTCCAAGATATGTAAAGAACTCAAAATTCTTAAAACCAAAATTACAAATAACCCAACCAATAAGTGGGCCAAGGAACCGAACAGACACTTCTCAGAAGAAGATATTCAATCAATAAACAAATATATGAAAAAATGTTCAACATGGCTAGCAATTAGAGAAATGCAAATAAAAAGTACTCTAATATTTCATCTCACTCCAGTCAGAATGGCAGCTATTAAGAATACAAACAACAATAAGTGTTGGTGAGGATGTGGAGGAAAAGGCACACTCATACATTGCTGGTGGGACTGCAAATTGGTGCAGCCAATATGGAAAGCAGTATGGAGATTCCTTGGAAAACTTGGAATGGAACCACCATTTGACCTAGCAATTCCACTCCTTGGTCTATACCCAAAGAACTTAAGAACAGCATACTACAGGGACACAGCCATATCAATGTTTATAGCAGCACAATTCACAATAGCTAAACTGTGGAACCAACCTAGATGTTGATGAATGGATAAAGAAAATGTGATACATATACACAATAGAATAATATTCAGCATTAAAAGAGAAGAAAATCATGGCATTTTCAGGTAAATAGATGGAGCTGGAGAATATAACGCTAAGTGAAGTTAGCCAATCCCCAAAACCAAATGCTGAATGTTCTCTCTGATAAAAGGGTGCTGATTCATAATGGGGTGGGGTGGGGCAGGGAGCATGAGAGGATTAGATGAACTCTAGATAGAGCAAAGGGGAGGGAGGAGACAAGTTATCTTTAAGCTTGATCAATGTTTCTTTCCAGAAGCCAGGCCACATATTTTGTTCATTTATATCACTTGCTACACTCCTATGGTTATTTGCATTTCCATCCCACCCCTTCCTATTTCTGAAAAATTAATTATTTTTTATTTATTTAATGTTTCAATCATGAGAATATTCCTTACAGATCTCAAACTCTAGGGACCTTAGTTGGCCAAAAGCATCACAGTCACATTTTAAATCTACCACACATTTCTTACTAGCTATCTCTAGTAAATGGCGGAGCACACAGGGATCTTGAAACAGGTTTATTACTGAAAGACCAACAGCTCTTCTTGTAGCTGGCTTTGGCTCCAAGACACGCTGGTGATCTTGTTAAAACTTTTTATATTTCAGTAAGAACTAAGATTCTTCCTCACAATTTTCCTTTCACCTCTGAGGCTAGGAGTAGGTTAGGGGACTTGACCAACGGGAGTTGTGAAAATAATTAACAGAACATGATGTCCCAGGGAGGAAAATAAATGGAAGCCAATAAAGGTTAAAAAAAATGGAACAAGAATGGAGGAGGAGAAGACTGAGAACAGTTAGTTGTCACCATAAAAAATTATCATTTCTTGCTCCTGAGCCCATTTTCTGATCTGGAACTCATTGAACAAAAGTTCAAGTCCCTAGGAAGAAAAATCTGACAACACCAATGCAAGTATATAATGAAAAAATAATGAAAATTAACTAAAGAAATCTACATATGACCATTTACTCAAGTATCTCAGTAAAAGGGAAATAACCACTTTTTTGTGACTATTAGACAAAGATTCCAAATTGACTTCGGTGCCTGAAAGTTCCAAGTTGCATCAGAGCCTTCCTGTTAAAAGTAAAAATCTTTGGGAAGCAACTAATGAAGGGACACTTGTCTACATTCCAGCTCACAGTGTACCCAGTGGGCCCAGGGACTCAAATCAGTGGTCATTTCCTCAGCACCAGAGGGACCATTTGGTTTTTTTATGCATGGCCATGCAAAGTCTCTAGTTCATATAGTAAAAGCTATCATATTAGGAAAGTCCATAAGGAAACCTTTGAAACTGTCTACCCTCCACTCATCTACCTTTAGCCAAAATAGTATATAAAAATGAGAATTCTATTCCAGGGGTTATGGCAGATATAGGCACTGCCATTAGATATTACAGATACAAGAATGTTGCCCCATGTTTTATCTTCATTTGCTTCACCAATCTGGTCCCTGAAGTAATGGGATGGATATGGAAAATAGATGTAGGCTCTATCAGATTTAATAAAGTTGTAATGTTGTAGCAGTTGTGGACATTGCTAGTGCAAATTATGAAAGCCTCAGGTATGATTGATGCATGATAATTTTGTGAATGTATTTTAACCATTCTGATTAAGAATAAGGTTAAAAATAGTTGGCACTCATATGGACTGGATAATAATTTACATTTATGCTTTTTTCTGAAGGCAGTGATAATTATTCTACCCTCTATCCTATTATAGTCTGAAAAGACCTGTACTACGTGGATATTTCACAGAATATCTCAGTCAACCACTGCATTGGTGGACATCATGTTGATTGTGCAAGATGAGCAATTTATGGCTAGTATGCTAGAAACTGTATAAGAAACAAACCTGAAGAAGTTTCAGAGAAGTGTCACTCCAGTGAACTTTTAAGTGTCCAGATATCATAATCATGGTGAGATTCTGTCATTATCTTTGTTATCATTGTCATTGTCATCTACTTCATTCCCTATACAAATAATGAAGCACAGTGCTTGATAAACCTCTGTAGATCTGGAGCCAACATATTCTTTATAGCTTGGAATTTTGCTCTGGTTTGTATACCCTATGAAATTAAGACTTCCAGACTTAGGCAGACCTGGGGTAGAAAGGATTTTATAGTAGGTCCTGATCTTAGTGCAGTTAGCCCTGAAACTTGCATCATGTGATCTGACAAACCTTATGGTGTCGGATATAACAGTAGTGGGAAAAATACAATGTGGAGTTTGCAGGTAGCTATGATGAAAGAATCTATTGCAGTCCACAAAGCTAAGTATTGGAAGGATAATAACAATATGCCTTTTGAGAAGCAAGTCTTGACATTTGTATGGGACCTAGTAGAAAGTAAGTAGTTAACCAATGGGATTCCAAGTGAATATATGTCCAGAACTACTCATTGTAAATTGGTTTCTGTCAGGCCTGCCAAGTCCTAAAGTCATTAAAGATACCTGGCAACAAGAATCTATCACAGGATGGTAATTGCACATCTGTTCAAGCTGGATCAGAATGACCACAGAGGTGGACACAAAGAGTACATATTAACTCCAAAATTATGGACTCCAATTTCTAAGGCAAATACATCTGTTTGTACCTCCAATTGCACCACTTTCCAACATCGAGCTCCAGATAGAAGGCTAATTAGCAAGTAGGTGGCAAATTGGCTGCACTAGGTCCCTTTCATCCTTGAAGAGTCTACAAGCTAATTATTTTGAGGTAAATTTTCTCTTCCTCTCTGCAAAGCCTCAGCCAATACTACTACTAAGAAACTTATAGAATTTATATAAATGGAATCTACATGGCACACTACCTGTCCAAGGGATTCACTTCACAGCAGACAGCTGTACATAATGCTGTAACAGGCTTCTGAAGGTTTAACTGAAGGAACCACCCTGTAGAGATGATGCTATACTTTCCAGATAGAAGATGCTCTCTGGTTTAATGAACCAGAGACCATGGTATAGTATCATTTTCATGGTGTGAATGATATACAGATCCTTTTATCAGAAGTGGGAGTAGGAATGACCTCACTTATTATTTCTTCCAAGACTCATTGGAGGATTTTGTGCTTCCTACTTCCAACACTCTGGGCTCTTGAGTGGTCGACCACACAGCCCCAGTAGAGACACACAAGTGGCCCACTGAGCCACATTTTTTTTTATCAAAAAAAAAAAACCTCCACTGATTTGAGAAAAAGCAAATATGATAATGACCTGTATCATTACAGTGGAACTGATGTCTGGGCTCTTTCTCACTCCTAGAGCCCTCTGGACTTACTGAAGTTTTTGCACCTCACAAGCATTGGCTCTGTAGATTTCATTTTCCTGAGATATTGAGACAGTTGCTTTCTCTCCTCTTTTTGTTTTTATCCAAAAATCATCTTAGAGTTTCCATGACTACCCTATTTAAAATACATTTAATTCTCTATACTTCATTCAGCCTTTATTTTTCTCCACAGCAATAATCACTTAAAAAATAACTTACAAAATAACTCATTTTATTAATTTATTTATTTATATCTGTCCCAAAATCAAATTTGTTTCACAGTTACTGGAATTTGTGTCTATATTTTGTACACTGCCATATCGCCATCCACTGGAGCAGTACCTGGTACACTGCAGAAGACCTTATTGAGTGAGTCAATGAAAACTTCTCATCACAGGCACTAAATATAATGAGAAAACAGCATAGGCAGAACCTGAATTGTATTGATTATGGTATAAGTGGCAGTGAGAAAATATCATTACTATCACCATGATCTCTAACAGTTATTGGCTGTTAAATATGTTCTAGAAAATGTGTATCCTGTTTTACATGCATTGTCTTATTTAATCCTTTCAATTCCATTACATGGGTATTAGTATTATTTCCATATTCTCTAAGGGAATAATGTCTTCACTTTAGCAAGACAGAGGTGATAATTGGCTGAAGGTTATTCAAACTGGATCTAATTCCAAAGCCTGGTTTCATAGCCTGAGCTCTCTGTAGTGAACACAGGAATCAGAAAACAGTGTTAAAGTTTTTCAGTGCATCAAAGAAATAGAAAAGGATAGAGAAATATTGAAATAATTCAGCAGTAAGGTGAAAATATTTCTTAGTAAAAGAAAGTATGTCTTAACAAAAATGTAGATATATCTTAAGAGCTCAGGGAAAAATATTGAAACCTGTGGAAAAAAAAGAAAGCTCTAAACTATGTACTGTATATATGTGATTGTCTTCATCCAAAAAGATAGACCATGATTATATGCTCCTCCATCACTTTCTGAAACCAATGTTAGGGAAGTTTAAAAATTATATTACAGCTACAGAGTACAATTATCAGATAGGTACTAGCAATACTTATGTTCAGTAAAGAAAATGGAAATACTATACATAAATAATAATACATGTTGTAGAACACTATGCTTTGAATGTTCAAATTTCTAGCTCAATTCCATCCTATTTAAACACATTCATATACACAGGAAAAATGGAAAATCATTATGATTTTCATTGTTGTTTTCTTGTGATTCTGAGACCCAGGTGACGGGTGTCATAGAAGAGTCTGCTGTCTCAGAAGCAAAGAGCTACACATTTCTGAGTTTCTTTTAAAACATTCAAATTTCAAGGACAGTTATTCTGTTATTTTGAATGGAAAGCAGGTGAAAACTGTACAGAAAAGCAACAAATCATCAGAGAACCACAGATCTGGAAAGCACTTGTCAAGGATAAGAAACAATAGTAGATATATGGATTGTGTACAGAATAATCTTAGTTAATGTGAAAGTAGAAAATACATTTCCTTTTGAAAATTCTCAATGTATTCATTGTTTTCATCCATATGCTTACATTTGTTGAAAGAACTTTTCACTAGCTGAAAAATTGTAGAAAGAATTTATCATACTTTGAAATGTATTAGAATTTTAATTTTGCCACACTGCTAACTTATTCATTCATCTAGTTCTACACACACACACACACACACACACACACACACACACATACACACACATTCATACATATTTGAAAACCTCTTTACTAGCAAGTATTGTAAAGTTTTGAGGCAAAGATAAATAAGAATTTTCTCTGTCCTGAAATTGAAGGAGTGGAAATAGGAGATTCCATATTGCAATACCATATAAGAGGTGGGGTGGGAATAGACAAAAGCAGTGTCCTCAATGAAAACCTGCTGATTTTAAGGGAAGGATTCACAATATTAATTGTCAATTTGTAAGAGTGAGAGTTATTAAAAAGCTTATAATAGTCCCTAAAAGTCATGAGGCACTGAAAGATTATAGCAAGATATTCAATATGGCCAGACCACAGGACACCAGATTGAAGCAAAAGGTTGAAGTTGTTTTGGAAAGTGAGGTGTTTGCATAAAGTAACAGAAAAAAGACAGAGAATACTTTGAATAAGAAAAGGATATGAGAAGTTTGGTCATGTAGAAGACCAGCAGAGTTGTATGCAGTATATGCTAGAGTTATTGGCAGTGGAAGCCAGAGATATAACATGCTACAGGTTAGACAAACAAAAATATGGTCAAAACCACATTGTGCAAACAATTTTAAACCCATATGTGATCTTTATTTTGTTGTTTGATATGAGCAGCAGTGACATCAGGCAGATGTTACACATGGCATTCATAAGTATATGTATTGCTTGATGTCCTTCACTCAGTACAATTCCCTAGGCCTTTAAGTTTGTGAGCTCTGGTCCAAATTTAAAAGTGAAAGAAGAGTCAGAGAGAAGTCACAAGCCTTCTTCTTGCTGTCTCAGGTAAATGGCTGATTTTCTAACAATAGAATATCTTTGATTCTTTCTTTCATCTTTAAAAAACACATTAAAGTTTTCCATATTTTGGATAACAATTTTTAGTAATATTTGAATTATGGATGACCATGACTTTAAGATCACTTTTAATTACAAGGATTTTAATGGATATTACCAGTCATTGTGTTATTTATTTATTAAAAATTATCAATAGTTTATTATATACCATAAACTTGATTCTTGAGATCATTATTGATATGTCTTCATCCTTTTAAGTCACATTCTCTGTCAAATAATTATTAGGAGAAGCACAGAAAAATGTATCACAATCAATGAGCCAATTTGTTTCAGGCAGTGAAATTCAAAAGGGAGAAATTAGCCTACAATTTGAAGAAAGAAATGGAAAGCCTGACTCAAGATTATTCTATGATAACTATTTTGTCCTTCACAGTAAGGAAGAGTTGAGAACTATGGAGGTTATCATGAAGTGCACAAAATTTCATTTATTATGCATACCTTTTTTAGAGTTATTGATTTTGATGGAGAAATTTCACAGTGTATTTTGAGACCAAAATCTTCCCCAAATAGCTTAGTCTATCAGTTCAGAGTGAAATGAAACAAATGCTGTAATTCTTTGTGTGATCTCTAAACCGGCAAAACAGTTACTCAGTTATTTTCTATTGTGAGACCCTCAATCAAAGGCAAAAGTTATTTGGACTTTCATGTCTTGTTTTTCTATTGGAAAAAATTGGATCTTTATTTTCATTAATGTCATTACCTTTAACAAATGTTTAATATTATTAAAAAGAGAATAAAGATTTTAGAAAATAAAAAAGATGTCTTTTCACCAAACACAAGTGAAAATAGCATTCTAACATAAATTATGTTATTAATTATATTAATTATTTGTTAAATTGCAAAATATTTAATGTGAAAACACATGAAAAATATAATTTCAAAAGAAGGATGTGGTAGCTGGGAGCTAATAACACAATTTAGTACAATGTAACTAGAGTTTTGAAAAATTAAATGGTTTTAAAGAATGTTTAATCAGGTTGACTTCCTACATTTAAAAATAAAAATTTCATTGAGTCATTAATATGCAATCAGTTTCTAACAATTTGCTCATAAGCTTTGTTTATATGGTAGTTTTTTACCTTTAATAAAATGACTGATTAAATCTTCATTTCACATATGAGTTAAATGACAGAAATCTACCATTTTCACACTAGAAAAGAATTATAATTTTACAGCTGAAAAAACTGGCATCCAGTCTCCAGGATATTAATACTTAATATTTACTGAAGGTTTTCTCTATTGCTGATACTTAAACATGACTATTTCATTTAAGCTTCATACCAATTTCTGATCCAACACCATTAAAATTTCCACTTTGCACAGCAGAAAACTGAGGTTCAGAGAATTTAAGAAAACTACAAAACACCATAACACTTAACCTTGGTCAGATTTAATGTTTCTATTTGAATAGTATCAACATATACATAGTTAACTAAAAAGCCTAAAAACTTAAATGAGTATTCCATACTACCTCATATCTCACAATAAAAAGGATTCAGTACCATGAGAAAAATATAAAAAATGTTGACATTTGAAATCTCTCTCACAAATAAATTTTAAAGTCTTTATCAACATGTACTGCTGAAATGATTTGTGAATGGATAACAAAATTTTTACTTGAAATTGACTAATATTTGACCATGTGCTTAATGATCCCATGGACTAATTAACTAATTGGATGTAAAGAGTTTAATTCTTTTATAGGGGGTGAGTGGATACCAGGGTTTGAGCTCAAAGGCACTCAACCACTAAGCCACATCCCCAGCCCTATTTTGTATTTTGTTTAGAGATAGAGTCTCACTGAGTTGCTTAGCACCTTGACTTTGCTGAGGCTGGCTTGAAACTCATGATCCTCCTATTTCATTCTTCGAGCCACTGGGATTATTGGCATGTGCCACTGCACCCAGTTAATAGTTTAATTCTTTATGGACCTATTTTCTATGTCTTATGAGAGGATCATTTCCCAAAAAAATGAAATTCATTTCTTGTTTTATATTTTTTCAGAAATTTTTATCAGTTTTATTGAGGTATAGTTAATATTTTTAAACAGTGCTTGTTTAATTGATAAACTTGGAAATATGCATTTACTCATGATACTATCAACCACAATCAAGATATTAAACATGTTCATTACCTCCAAGAGGATCCTCATGTCCCTTTGTTGGTTTGTATATGTGTCTATATGTGTTAAGAACATGGAAAATGAAATCTATCCTTTTAAGTGTATAATACAATATTACTAATTAGAGCGAGTATGTTATATAATAGGTCTAAAGAACTTACTCATCTTACACCATTGAAATTTTAGGCCCACTGAGAAAGGGCTCCCTATTTTATTCTCCCCTGTATATCAGCCCCTGAAAACCAATATTCTATTTGTTTCTATGACTTTGACTATTTTAGATACCTCCTATCAAAAAAAGAAATCATGATGGATTTGTCCTTCTCTGATTTTTACCTTAATATAATATCTTCTAGTTTCATTTATGTTTTTGCAAATGATAAGATTCCTTCTTTTGATTTTTTTTAGACTGACAACACTGGGGTTGGGGGGCACTTTCTTTATCCATTCATCTGTATATGGACATTTGGATTATTCCCATTATCTATTGTGAGTAACGCTATAATGAAGATAGAAATGTTCATATCTCTTTGGGATCCTAATTTCATTTCTTTCACATACATGCACCTCCATGCTGTTTTCCAGAAGTTGTTCTTTTACATTCTCACCAATTGTATAGAATGGTTTAATTTCTTGTTCTTTTATTTTGCACTCAACCAATATTTTTGCTGTTTATTTCTCTTTCTTATTTTTAATTTAACTCACATAGTTACACAAATACAAGACATGAAATTTTGTTAATGAGGCAGATATTATTGGATCTTATGGGTCATAAGGTTCTTGAGACAGAACTGGAAGCCTCACAGTGTGCATCTTCCACAGATTCCTCTCCCTCTGGAACTCATTCAAAGCTTAGGTATTATTACTCAGTGAACAGGAAGAGCAAACACTGAAATGTACAAGAAATTACCACCTCAGTCTACAGAGCCTCAACAGTTGCTGTCCTCTTGTTAATGGATGTGTTGTGTAAGGTACAGAGATGAGTCTTTTACTTTTCAGAGAACACTCTGACACACCCCAAAATTCAGGTCCCCAGGATCAAAACAACATGTCAGTCTTAAAAATTTTATTAATGAATTTCTCTCTTTTCTTTAAAGATCATTTATGTATTTCCTGTTTCCAAGATCCAGTGACTCTTGGATGAAAAGAAACTACAGATGAAACGACATAGTCTTTTTTTTTTTTTTACTGCTCTTATAGAACAAAATTAAAATGTGAAAAATAAAAGGAGGAATATGAGTGTATTGACTTTAATACAACAGAAAGAGATCAGCAATTGATTTGATACCTAACTTTAATTGGTTTTCTAAATAAACCAGGATGAATATTGTCCAGGTGTCAGAAAAACATGTTTAGTATAGGTGAACTGGCTTGACTGAAATATTCTACTTATTTCTAGAAAATGGAAATCAATAAATAGTGCCTATAGCTAATTGAGGTCTTTCAAACCTAGGATAGGTTGAAAAGAAAATATGGTACAACTGATGACTGGATTCTGATTTGGACTGCATTTATATTATAATGTCAGGTAATTTTTACACAGGGTGCTGGTGTTCACTAAGAAGTGTTCTGCAATTAACCTCCTCAAGCAATGCACACACAAATTAGAAGGATTTGATGGGAACTCCAATTTAGTGGTCTTCCTTCCTTGCTTTCCCTCCTCTCTTCTTCCCTTCCCTCCCTCCTCCTCTGATTCTTTCTTTCTTTTTTCTTTCTGTTTTTAATCTTTTTATTTCTCTGTGGTGCTGGAAATTTTCTTAGTTCAAACTAATATGTGGCCCAAAGTCACCAGACTAACATCTCATATATCTCTTTTAACTTTAAAATTATAGCTATAATTTCCATGACATTTCTACTATATATGAAGTATAATATAAAGCTAATTCTTCAATCATTCATAAATTTAGCTGTTAAAAATTTCTGAAAGTACTTCTCTAGAATATTTTAAATACGACTGTTACTTACATAAATTCAAAGTCACCAGTGGTGATTATTTTCGAAAATAAAACTCAGCATAGTTATTTTATTTCAGTTTAAAAAGTTCTGTGATATCATCTTCTTATCTAGTCTCTGAGGGAAAAAAAGTCAGAATTATAAATAAAACCACATGTGATTGCTGAAAACGTCAGATATACTTATAATCAAGTGAATCACAGAGCATACATATATATTTATATAAACGTATATATGTACATAGACCTATATATGTACATATACATGTACATATACACATACATATTCATTATACCTTGTTTTCCTAATATATATAAAATGCAGAAACCACTGAAATGGAATGAATTATACTCCAGAATTGTCAGGCTCATTCTTTATCTCTCATAAACTTGAATCTTAAATTAATTTTTAAAAGATATTAAAAATATTTTAATATCTCTTTATAAATATATATGAAATAATCCATAACTTTATAAACCTAGTACCTAGATCATTTTCCAGGTAAACAAATATACTTCTATTAACTAGAAGCTCTGACTACTCTAAGCATGGCATCATTTTTGTAAATTAAATGTTTCAATAAGCATATCCAATATATGTTGCATGTAATCCATCAAAAATCATGCAAACATATGTAAATAAACTTTGTAATAACTTACCATTACCATTATGCAGGAACTGCCCATTCCATATTTTCTTCCCATTTCCACTGTTAATTTGTGAGTTAGCACGAATCTATTTTGAGCAGACCAAAGATATCTCTGATTATATATAGAATAAGCAGGCACATGACATAAATGAGATATTTCCTCTCTCTAGAATAATGTGTCCCATTTATAGTAATTCTTAAGATCAACTTCCTTTTCATATTTAGCAAAATTTTTAACAAATTTTCAGATGGATTCAAATACATTATAGCATATTGAAAAAGGACATGTGAGGACAGAAATAAGGATTGGAATAAAATGTTTACAGTGTCTTGACAAATACTTTCTTTGAACAATTAACTTTTTACCAGATAAATATGCAACATCAGGTTTACCAATTTGTTATGGAATAGTTATTAGTTTATTGTTATTATGTTTTTGCTCATGACCTATACTTTTGGATTATCAAGTCTTTAGACTTATAACCAACTTTTTAAATTATTAAACCCCATAACTTCAAGCTGTTTTATGTATAATATCCCTGATTACATTTACCAAACTCATAATGAACAATGAGTTATGGATTGCAAAAGAGGATTTATGCTTGTACCTGTCTATAAATATTTGTTCACAAGTTAAACACACACAAGTGTTAAATCACATTTTTTAGTTTTTAATGTAAAATTGGAATATAAAGTATTTTTCATGAGAAAGTTATAAAATTTAAGAAAATCAATTAGAAAATAAAAATATGCAAATGAGAGGCTAAATCCTTTTACATATAAATGGATTTATTTATATATATATAGAATAAATATGTACATATATAATATTTTATAAAGATGTACATATAAAATATAAATATTTTATATATACTATAAAAATAATTAATTTGGAATAATGAATTTCATGCTATTTTAAAACTGATGAGAGCAGGAACAACATCTGTTTTGCTTTCTTCTACATACTGGGTACCCCACATAATATATGATATCTAGTGGGATTAAATAAACATAAACATCACTCTTGATACTAACATCACATTTTGAAAAATACATAATATTAAAAATACTTTTAAAAAATGCACATGACTGAGAGAAATCACCACTGATAGTCTTTCACTTAAGTTATTTCTGTGGGTTGAATTTGAAAAGAAAAAAAAGTTGTCTGAGTATGCAATTGGAACAATCCACATAAAACAGTAATCAGAACATCTAATTTTAAGCCATGGTGGCTCATGCCTGTAATCCCAGGATCTCTGTAGGCTGAGACAGGAGGATCTCTAGTTCAAAACCAGCCTCAGCAATGATGAGGTGCTTAGCAACTCAGTGAGACCCTGTCTCTAAATAAAATACATAGTAGGGCTGGTGATGTGGCTCAGTGGTGCAGTGACCCTGAGTTAAATCCCTAGTACCAAAAAAAAAAAAAATCTAATTTTAAGGTTGAAGATAGAATTAAGAGAATCAATAATATAATGGCTGGTATGACAGAAACAGACCTAATGGACTCTATATTTCTCATGCTGTTTGAGAGCAGGGCTTACAATGTTGATTACATTATTTTAGGTGAGCACATACAAAATCCTAGTTAATGTCTAATAAATAAAAGTATAATGAATATTTCTGTTTTATATGGAAAATAAAGGGGAACTTCCGAAGGAAAGGTAATATTTAAAGCCAGGGGACTGGCTGTGATCTCCAGAGGGATGTGTTCATAGAGAAAAGTAGTCTGAACTCTGTAACATTAAGAGTAAAAGACAGCAGGAAGTGGTGAAGGGGTTGAGAAGGACATCCTTGTAGCAGGGCGAACTTGGAAGGGCAATTTTGGTGGAGTGTGGGGGGTAACCTGATTGGAGTGCATTTCAGAGAAGAGACAAAGAAGTCTGGACGCAGCAAGTAAAGACAAAGGTTTTGATGAATTTCCCTGCAATGTAAAAGGAAAAAATGGCATGAGAGCTGGTGAGGAAAGACAATATTTCAGACTGAAGAAATAACAAAATATTTGCACACTGATCCCATAGCAAGAAAAAAGAAAGAAAATATTAAGAATGATGGTGAGAGGAGGATCTCTGGAATATTGAAATGGAATAGGTGATGGATGATAGGATTCATCAATGAGTAGAGGGGCTGTCTTTAAAATGAATCACTAAGAGTTCATATTAACAAGTAGGATGGTTGGAGTATGAATGTGCTAACACTGGTAGATGGTTGGATGTGGTAGTGACTATCTGTGAAAGTTTGCTAATGATCGCTACAGTTTTCTCAATGAAGTACTAAAAGTCATGAATTTAAAGTGAGACAAGTTAACTCAGTTGTGCATTTTCCTCCAACCTAATGTTGCATGGTTGTAAGCCTGGTAAAGGAGAAAAGTTTAGTTAGACAAGATTTCTGTTTTGCCAAGGGGATAAAATAAAGCAAGAGTAACTTTTTTAAAAAGGAGTAGATAATATATAAAAGGAACCAAAATCAGAGACAATGATTTTAATTTTGGTATATGGAAAAGCTATCAGGAGGGCAAAGGACAGTATAACAGTGCCCATGGAGCAGAACAGAGGTACTGATTAGATTTCAAGAGACTTGAGTTCCAGGTAGTGACTATGAAATGGAAAAAAAGAGGGATGTGGTTAGAAAGTAGACACATGCATGCTTTTACATTTGCAGGGGTTAAATTATGGTAAGACAGGATCTCTAGGAGTTTCCCATGGAAATGAATGATTGAGGTAGGATGGAACCCAAAACCAATGAAGGAGGCGAGGTCAAACCAGAGAGATCATATATTAGATTGTCCACACACTTACTTTTAAAATGCTCAACATTAAGTCACAAGCAGAATTATAATTCTTGAAAAATAAATGTCATTTAATATTATAGGTTCTAATAAGAAAAAAAAATGATTGAAGTAAAAATGTGTATGCCCTAATTTCACCTTAATTTAAAGCCTTGTTGTTGAATAAAAGGCTGGCCTAATAGTCACATTACTTGTGGATCTTATTTTTAAGTGGTACTCAAAGGAACTCTATAAACTTGCAGATTAATGCCCCCCAAATATGTACAACTTATAGTTAACATTGACAACTAACATGAAACAGAAATCCTTCTTTCATGCTGTAAGTGAAGGGAGGGGAAAACATTTTAGGTATGTGGTATCAAAGCAGCTTCTCAAAACACTGACATATCCCCATATCAGAAGCAGTTATGTGACTAGGTTTTAGATGAAAAATAATATGGGAGATGGTTATGAATTTTAAGAACCTAAGCCATGGCTGAATTTTAACCCTAAAGTTGATGGTACAAGCAGTTGAGGCCTTTGCAAGATGATTAGGTTCTGCCTAAGGGCATTGATAAGTGAATGGGACTTGCGCCCTTTATAAGAGGCCTGAGATAGACCCCCAGCGGCTTCACCTTGTGAAATTGCAATTAAGGGAAGGCCTTTTAAAAAGTGAGTCCTAATCAGGCACTGAATCTGCTTGCGCCCTGATCTTGGACATCTCAGCCTTCAGAACTATGAGACATACATTGTTTTTGTTTATAAACTGCAAACTCTCTAACATTTTATTACTGCAGCCTGAAAAAAAAAAAATGAAGGCAAGGGTCTCTAGGACAGATAAAACCATCCCTTAGTTTCCATTGGGGAGTGGTTCTAGGAGCTCATGGATATGATTCTCTGCAGATGTTCGACTGTATTTGCAAATAACCTATATACATCCTTCCTGCATACATTAAATCATCTCTAGGTTACTTATGATACTTAATAAAATGTAGACTATGTAAATTATTTTTACACTGTATTGTCTAGGGAATAATGACAAGAAATAAAAAGGTACCAGTTTAGTAGAGATGCATTGAGAGGATGGGGTCTTTTTGATCCAAAATTTTTTGAATCCATGAATGTGGAACCTGCAATACAGTTTGTGTGTGTTAGAAGAGGCAAGATTGGATAGATAATGTTGTGGTAGTTAACAGTCTCCAAATTTCAATGAACAACATAATATAGGTTTACTTATTCCTCACATTAATGTCCAATCCAGGTCAACAGAGTGGGTGTCACCAAATAACCCAGGGCAACAAAGGCACCATTTTACAATGGCACAATAACATCTGAAAAAAAAATACATATATATATATATATATATATATATATATATATCACATTTGTTCACAATTTGTCAGTCATAGCAATAAAGGCAAATAACTGGAATATTTACAAATAGCTGTAATGACTACAATAAAATGCTGATAAAATAAGTCAGCTAAATAACAACAAAAAAATAAATAAATGTACACGTGTACGTCTTTTAGAAGAAGAAGGCTTAATTCTTCTAAGCAGTTTAAATTTATAATGTATCTATTGAATTGCTTCCTCAGGTACATCTATAAACGGGCACCAAGTAGGCCTACCCTTAGCTCTTCATTCTCAAGGAATGCTATTGCTCTTTTTGTAAAACTTAATGTAAATATAATATAGTCTTCCCAATCAGCTTATATTTTTCTTAGAAAAATGTTAGAAATATTTTTATTTACCCTGCACCATTACTTTTTTCTCTATGCTTACAATCGCTAATTAGACATAATCTAATAAATTCATAATTTCATGAAAACTGGATCTGATTTCAGAAGGAAGAATTGGAAATGTTCCCCCAAAACCTTCAAATGTTAGTGATTTTTCCTTTCAGCGGCATCATTTAGCTTTGGCTATGTAAAACCAAATGGAACTGTATGTGAAGTATTTTGGTCATGCACAGCTGCACTCAGATGAGGTTAGCAGCTTATTGTTATTGTGGAAGATAATGTGGGTCAACACTTCCACAACATTTTTGAAAACTGTTTTTAATAAAAACATGATTACTCCCTTAAAAGGGGGTTTGGTACCAGAAGGGTTAATGTATCACTATAGAGTTTTTGTTTTGATGGAAGTGACAGGCAATGTAAGAGAGATGCCAGGAAGAAGAACCCCCAAATGAACCAGTGTCACGCAGCTGACGCATACAATGCCAAGAGAGACAGGAAGTCAATTTCCAGATGGATCCTCACAAGGCAGGAAGCCTGGTGCCAACATCAGAATCATAAGTCCACACTCTGTGTGGCTGTCAAGGCAGCCTAAAGGAAATTATCTCTGATAGTTCTATTGGAAAGAGTTAGGAGTGACATCAATATAGATTGTGGGAAGTAATTCATAGTATATACTAGGATGGGGAAAAAGAGGTCTATCATTTGTGTGTGGAACACACAGAAGGAATAATAAAGTGAACCTTATGTCATAGTATGAACTTTCACAGCTATACAATGTATTTGAAGATAATATTTTCAGATTAATAGCCTAAATATGATAACCAACATAACAGAATATGTAAGAATGTACTTTCCTACAGTCACACTACCAGGAATCAATGATACCCTTAGCTGTTCATTTCTCTGTGAATTTCACGTGTAGCATCTGTTGTTGACTCAGTTTCTTTATACATAAAATTAGATGAATTGATAATCTTATAAGCTAATTTGGTAAGTTAATAAAAGTAAATCATTTGGATGAGGGTATATACATATTAAGCACAAAATTACTTTATTCTCTATTGTTTTCATCCACATTAAGAATATCTTATTTGAATAATATGTCCCTATAGGAATTTGATAAAGTATTAAAACAATAATTAATTAAAAATAGTAAAATGACTGAAATACATCCACTGGAAATATGTAAACCTGTATCACTTAAATTAATAACTATATATATTATATTTAAAATATTCTTCAAGTTATAACTATATTTTTGCTTTAAAAACTATTCCTTTTGAAAAGTATACACATACACACACACACAAAAAAAAAAAAAAAAAAAACACTTGCATATACAGAGCATTTCAGAAAAGACACAAAACTCTTCCTGGTGACTACCTTTGAGGAAGAGGATGTTGTTTGTATGTAATGAACATAAACATACTTTTCTTTGTGTCATTCTTGGTGTTAGAATTTTTAAACTAGAATTTCTAATAACATTTCAATAATATATAAAAATGTATTCTTTCTACATACAGAGCTGTTTATTGTGACTCATAACATGTTTTTTTTATTTCAATATTTTTTTCCTTTGGCTACAGTAGGCATAATCGTCAGATATCAGAAGACACATGTTGAATTATGTATGAACGTGAAGGAAGCTTTTTAATTCTGGCAGTAGCTGCACTTTGTATTGGAGTAGGGTGGGGAAACCCCTTTTTCATTGATGACCTGCCAGAGCAGGATTAACACCAGTGTACCTTGCCAAAAGGGATATTCTCTGTTCTAGGTTATTTTAAAGTATATAGTATTCCCAAGAAGAAAGCTATATTGGGATCTCAGTACCAATATTATCTCTGACATCAGTGAGCCAAAGTATGTTTAATACAAATGCAAGTGACATAAAACAAGCTTATAATGAAAGTTTGTGGTTCAAAGTAGCAGGGGACCCTAAAAGGAAGAATACAGTTTATTTAAAAGAAAAAGAAAAAAAAATAGCAGAACTGTTTTCCCAGTGTAATTTCTAGGAAAGCTGTGAAACAGACTCTTTTTATAAAGTGTGGACACTGTTGACTAGGTATATTTAAAAAAAACACACACACACTCTTTCAGCCTTTATTTTTAACATCTTTGCATCAATCATTATCTAATTTTAACCTTGTCATGCAGACTTTCTTTAAGGAGAGCTATTTCAAGTTGCTAGAGTTAGCACTAATATTAAGTAAAGGATGTTTTCACTTTTACTTATGTATGCCCTAAAAAAATTAACTTAAGAAATATAAATTGAAATTTTGTTAAATTCAGTAATCTAAACATTTTATAAAAATGTGGTGCAGAATTGTTTTGTTTTTCTCAGAACATTTGAGCCATGCATGCTCATGATAAATCTAATGAAATTATTACAGTAATTTTATAATAATGCTAATGTTGAAAAAAAGATATTATCCTCTGATTGTGCAAAAATGTAATAATTTATTTCCTATTTCTCTATACTTGTAAGGAAATTAATTTACTTTGAAATGAACTTCTAATAGGTGAACATATTGGTTCTACTTTGAAACGAACTTCTAATAGGTGAACAGATTGGTTCTACTATAATAATATTTTACTTAAAAGTAAAATATTATTATAGTAGAAAGTTTTATGAATAACTCACATCTTAGAAATATAATTTTCAAACTATTTTTATTTAAAAAATATTTTATTCAATACCTTAATAATCATTATTAATAATAAAAATGTGAGAAAAAGTTCTTATCTTTCTATTTTCAGCTAGCTTTTTAATATGTTCTCTACTCAAGGGTCCACTGTGAGGCTTGTTACTATATTCCTTTCAGTTTAATAGAAGATTTAAAATCAACATGATTTTAGTTTAATAGAAGATTTAAAATCAATATGATAAAATCAACATGATGATGTCACTATGTGGTTTTAAAACTCAAATAAACACTATAGCAATGGCCATGTGATCTGTCCATCTTCATCAGGACCCATGTACAGAATTTACCAGAATAAAGACTACAGTTCCTACTGTGTGGCCTAAATTATCATCAACTGGACACAGGGAATAAGGGGTAAGAAATATTGGAAATGGACTCCTTAAATTCCATTTATCCTTTATACCTTTTTTATTCTGTCATATATTTTATGTCTCTGTGTTTTCAGTCTCACAAGGTAATTTTATGGTTTGGATATAAAGTGGCCCCCAAAAACTCATGTGTGAGACAGTGCAAGAAGAATCAGAGAAGAAATGATTGGGTTATAAGAGTTTTAACACAATCACTGATTTAATACCCTGATAGGGATTAACTGAGTGGTAACGGAAGTGGTAGGGTATGGCTGGAGGAGGTGGGAATTGGGGCACAGCTTTGGTTAAATATTTTAATCTGGCAAGAGGAGACTCTGCTTCTGGATCACCATGTGAGCTGCTTCTGTCAGCCACCCTTCCTGCCATGATGTTTAGCCTCACCTCCAGCCCTAAGAAATAGAGCCAGCCTTCTATGCATTAAGCCCTCTGAAACCATGAGCCCTCAAATAAACTTTTCCTCCTCTATAATTGTGCTGGTCGGGTCCTTTAGTCACCACGGCTAAAAAGCTGACTAATACAGTGATACTTGCAACTAACTGATTAGTTTCTTCAGGTTTTATTTGAAGCATATTTATCTCATGTTTATTTTTTAAGTTAGAGTTATAATATTCTAGATTGGTAGTTATTTTCTTTAAGCCCCTTAAAGATACAATCCTATTGTTAATTGGCCTCCATGATTACCATTGAGACATCAGCTGAGTTTTTTATTATTCTCACTTAAAAACTGTCATTTTATGACTGCTTTTTAATTTTTCAGAAATTTTATCATGATAGACAGCTGTTTCTTTACTGTGTGGGGTTGGTTAAAAGCACTCTTTGAATCTCTGGCTTGCTATCTTTCACTGTATGTGGAACATTTTCAGTCAATCTTCAGATATTATATCTGCTCCCTTTCCATCTCTCACCTGGCACTCTAAATGCAAGTATTTTAGATGTATCCCATGTATATCTTAACATCTCTTCTATACCTCACATCTTTTTGTCTCTGGGGTTTAGTCTGAACATTTTCTACATGCCAATTCATTAATTCATCATTCAGCTGTGTCAAAACTTCTGTTAAACCTGTCCATTAATTTCTAAATTTCAATTAATACATTTCTACTTGTATAGTTTGCATGTGTATTGTCCTTAATTTAATGAAATTTTATATCGTTATCTAAACAGTCATTTTAAACTGTATGTTGGTTAACATGTATCTAGTTAAATATTTGTGCATCTTTCTTATGTATTTCTCTTGATTTTCATTTAAATCATGTTGTCTGACATAAATTATATTAGCATAAATGCCTATATTATATCTGAAAATTTGTAGAGATAATTTAAAGTCCCTTCTTTAAGCAAGGTCTTATCTCTGGATTGTAGCAGACCCTTAGCACAGCAGATATTTGGGTTGCCCACGCCATATTCCCTTGGACTATCTGATTTCTACACAGCTGAAATGTGCACTTGCTTGTATGAGGTCAACATTTCATGCCAAGTGTATATCAGCATTTTGGTGACTCTTTGCAAAAAAGCTTTCTCCAAGGCCATGGAAGCCTGTTTCAAAACTGTGCAGAGGTGGAGTCCTGAATTACAGGAAAATAATGCTTTTGAGAGCAACATTCAACCAACAATGATATCAGTAGATAACTACTCCAGTTTCATATTCTTCAGTGTGGGTAATTCTGAAGTAAGTACCGCATAGTTTCTCTGAGGATTCTCTCTCGATATGAGAGTGAATTGCCCTCAGTAGTAATCAGATCACTAAAACACTGACTTTTTTCTCTCTTCTCCGGAATTTTTCCCCTACTCTATCCTTTTCTGCCTCCAGAATAATGGCTCAAATAAAATAATTACATCCAGGTCTCTATATTATTCTCTGCTTTCTGAACTAAACCAAAAACAGGGTAGATCATCTTAATCCAATAGTAAACTGGGTTGATCTGAAATTAAAATTTTGATCTTGACTGGGCCAGTGCATTTCCACTTTGTGCTTTCTCCCAGATTGAAGCCCTTTGGAAGACTGAAATAAAGTCTGGAATAGTTTGCCATTCACTTAGTCACTGCTCAGCATTTGGGCTTCTGCTTTTGAATGCTCTCTCTGCTATCACAGGAAATCTATTTTCTCAATGTTAACATGGTAGGTCTATTTGTTTTCATCCAGCCTTTCTAAAATCATTTAGAAAGTGAAAATTAGAATTTATTTCACTTTAAAAAATTATAATATAACTAACATATTGCTCAGTATAACTTCTTGAATTTGAATTAAAGTTTCTCTAGTAACTACAAATCACAAATATCATTGTTTGTAAAATTAAAATTCATAAGTCAATAAATATAATAATATTTTTTAAATATGCAAAAAAATCCAAAATTTTCTTTACACAAGTTATGAAGTTTGTCTTACTAACTACTACACATGATTTCTAGCAATGGAATTAAATATCTTCAAAATTATGATTTGCTGAAATTTAGTAGCATTTTCTTTTTTGGACTTTAAACTGTTTTGTAGACTACAAAACTTAAGACATGATGTGACTAAATGTTAAAATCTCTGAATAATTCTTTCTAGATGAAAGTTGTTAGTATTACACAGGAAATCTCATGTCACTGTGAAATCTAAGTTCATACTTAATTCTGACAGCAAGAAGAAAATTACTCTTTTTCTTTAAAAGAAGTTTAAATAATCCTTTAATAATCAGCATCTGCATAATGCTGACCACTGGGGAGAAAATAATTATGTCAGAGAGGAAAAAGTGCTAAGTGGTCATATAAAACTGATGCTGATATGTTGTGCAGTCATTTGAGATAACAAGCAAAGAAACTGCTATTTTTGCATAGACTATTGGAGACATGTCACCCTTATAAAATCTGAGAACTTTGAGCATTTGCTGTAACAAAAGCAAAGGAGGTGCTAACTACAGGTAGTAAGTCCATCTTGGTACCTGGGTTCCTTGCACACATCCATGTAAACAAAAGCTTGAACCATACATGTCTGAGTCTTGGCAGAGCATGTTGTGATACTATTTCAATAGAGAGAATAGAAGGCCTATAAGGAGCTACATTAGACCTTATCCTAGTCTCCTCACTATCTTTCTCAGCAGGCTAGTATGAGACAGATCATCAATTTCTGAGTTTTGATAAGGTGTGGAGCTTTCTGCCTCATCCCTCTCAGAAGAGAGTCTCAGAGCATAAAACCACTTAGGTACAGTCTGTCTTTAGCTCTTCAGCCATGCGTATCCCTCAGATCTCATTGTTGTTATCTGACTCCTGTTGTTTTAATATTATCCTTTCCAATTTGTGAAACAAGAAATTGGCAACTTTGGCTTGATCTTTTTGCTGACTATATAAGTAATAAACTGTCTAAATCTGAAAGTGGCTTATTTTATCCTTACCAAAAACAAGTCAGTCTTGGGTTTGAACTACCCTGTCTTGTATGTTTGCTTGGAGTTACAGGGGCTGCAAACTGAGCATACTATACTTGGGGGCAAAACATGTGATATTGTGGAGGATATAGAAGGAGTACAAAACTGAAACAACAAGAAGTTAAGGTAACTTGGATGGAGGTCCACTAGTGGTCCTGTCATCTATTATAGCTCATTATAAACATCACTTTCAAATAATAAAATGGAAACAAGAAAAGAATACTATAATTATGAAAAAATCAGATTGTATAGCATCTAATAAGGCTGAAAATATACTAATACAAAATGTTATTATGTGAAACTTAGATTTGATTTGTTTATACAGATATCCTTGTATCAGTTAGCTATGTATGGCCACCATAAGGCTGTATTTTTAAAAGACGAAAAACTGAAAACACTAAGTTATAGCAACATAAAACAATAAGACTTTAATTAGCTCACAGGTGTGTGGGTAGGTTAGGGTTTGCCGATTCTAGTCTACACTTAGCTGAGTCTCAACAGGATGTTGATCTCAACTGGGCTTATTCACTGAGCAGATCTGGAGTCAACCTGGCTAGTTTGGCTCTGCTCCACATATCTGTTATCCTCCTTCCCCCAGGACCAGAACAAGAGTACTGGCAGTATGTTCATCTCATAGCAATGGAGAAACACAGGAAAGGAGGACCAATCACTCAAATATTATTTAAACCATTGTTTATATTACATTTCTTAACATCCATCCAAAGCAAGTTGTTTGCTAAATCATGAGCCAAGTTTTGAGAGCTATAGTCTTCCCACTGGTGGGAGACCACTGAAAAGGCATATGGCAAAGGGTGTGTATGTATAATCCTATTACTGTGGAGGGAGTGAAGAGTTGAAAAAATAATGGGGTCTGCCAAGTTCTCCCTAGCTGAAGTCTCTATCTGAAGACAAGCTTCTATGGAGTGCAATCAGGTGTACTCAAAAGTCTACTAACCAAAGCAAAAATCATGACAACAAATCTATATGTACATGCAGACAAAAACATGTAAGTTGCTTGTAAGTCTACAAATAAAGTATAAAATTAACATGTCATCATATAGCATCTTTTTTTCCCCAGCAGAATCATATTTTGTGCTTTTACCACTTAAGTGTATTGTGTATTATGGTTATTATCTCCCCCACATTATTGAGTAAAAAAAAAAATCTTCAAAAAAAGGATAAAAGGCTTTGAAGAAAGTAATTAAACTTAAAAGTTCTTGAAAAGTTCATACGTTAGAAGAAAGTTGGAAGTTTTAAGCTGCATAGATTGAGAAAAACACAAAAACGTTCAAAGACATACATGTGTTAGAAAATTAAAAAAAAACCGAGGGAAGTATGTTAGATTCTGGAAAGCTTTACCATGCTGCAAGAGTGCAGGGAACAGATAGAGAAGACCCTGTGCACTGGGTCGTCAATGTCTCCAATCAGCAAAGATTGCCACTGAGCATCACGTGGACACAATAGAACCTGTTTTAAATATTTAAGAAATCTGAAGAAGAAGGCAATGGAGGAGGTAATTGAGTTGGTGAAGGAGTAGGGTTTTAAAGGAAATACTGGTGGATCAAATGACCTTGAAATGTGCAGACCTGTGTTATTTAAATGTCAACATTGAGATGTCTTTCATAATAGAGAGGCATGCACCACTTTTCCTGATGGATCACATAAAATTTGGATCAAGTGGTCTCAGTTAAAAGCAAACTTCAGTGCTTCTGTTTTGTTTCACTGTTGACCTCCAGAGGAATAAGAAATATCACATTAATATATTTACATATCCCCTGAAGTAAAAGAGGATAATATAATTTGTGTCTCCTCTTATATATTATTACTGAATTTTCCCCCCAATATACTTACAGATGTTCATTAAATATTAAGTAATTATTTAGTCTCTTAGATATTTTATATTGTATAGAAATTCTTAGTCGATTTTTATATGTTTATTTGAGTTGCTTGTCTTAATAATGTTTGAAAAAATTTTAGATTTTTGTATGAGCTGATAAATCATTAATTTTTTTTGTCTGTTTTGGTACCAGTGATTGAACCTTGGGGTGTTTAACCACTGAGCTACATCCCCAGACCTTTTTTTTAAAATTTTTATTTTGAGACAGAGTCTCTCTAAGTTGCTAAACCTGCCTTTGAATTCGAGATCCTCCTACCTCCTACTCCTGAGCCACTGGGATTACAGGCATGTACCACTATAAATGGCTATAATTTTTTAATATGATCAACACTAAAGTTCCTACTCTATTAAAATTTTATGTTAAACATATTTGTAAGAATGGGCTAGATTAATGTAATATGAGATGCATGTATGTGTAAGTACTTGACTAAATGGGTCATTGTCAATAAAGAAGTACTGGAAGTTGCTAATGTCCCCTTAAGAGTCTCAAAAGAGGCATTAACTTGTGAACAATAAAGTCTTTGAAAATGGAGGAGAAGAAACAATTCAAATGAATTCTATTGTCTCACAATGTATTTTATCCAGAAGTTACATGTGGTTTTCTTCAGAAGCAGAATGTTTCCTGGACACTTTTCAAACATTATAATTAGTTCTCACATATATTCTACTGTTGCTTTGGCATTTACAACAGCAAATGACCAGCAAAAACAAGATCTCTTTAGCTACTTGCATTGATAAAGGTTCTCAAAATTCAAACTTTGACAAGATTTCTATATGTTATTAAAAAATAGGCTCATTTCTCTCCATGTCATTACCTTCATCTTGTTAATGGTTTAGGGAACACAGACAGCAATCCCCATATCATTTGTTGAACAATAAATATTTAAAATACACTGAAATTCTTGCTCCACTCTGAGTTTTCTGCATGGTGAGAGATAAGGGTTTAGTTTCATCTTGCTGCATATGGATTTCCAGTTTTCCTAGCACCATTTGTTGAAAAGGCTACCTTTTCAGGCTGGGTTTGTGGCTCAGTGGTACAGCACTCGCTTAGCACGTGCAATGCCCTGGGTTTGATCCTCAGCACCAAATAAAAATAAATAAAATAAAGGTATTGTGTTCAACTACAACTAAAAAATGATTTTAAAAAAAGAAAAAGAAAAGGGTATCTTTTCTCCAACATATTTTTTTGGTGACTTTGTCTAATATGAGATAATTATTTATGTGGGTTTGTCTGTATGTCTTCTATTCTGTACCATTGATCTACATGCCTATTTTGGTGCCAATACCATGCTGTTTTTGTTACTATAGATTTGTAGTATATAGTTTAAGTTCTGGTATTATAATGCCTCCTGCTTCATTCTTCTTGATAAGGACTATTTTGGCTATTTGGGGTTCTTTATTTTTCCAAATGAGTTTCATGATGGCTTTTTCTATTTCTATAAGGAAATAGAAAAAGGGATTTTAACTGGAATCACATTGAATCTGTATCGTACTTTGGGTAGTATGGCCATTTTGACAATATTAATTTTGCCTATCCAAGAGCATGGGAGAACTTTGCATCTTCTAAGGTATTCTTCAATTTTTTTTCTTTAGTGTTCTCTAGTTTTCTTTATAGAAGTATTTCACCTCTTTAGTTAAGTTGATTTTCTATCTCTCACCATGCACAAAACTCAACTCAAAAGTGTATCAAGGACCTAGGAATTAGTCCAGAGACCCTATGCCTAATAAAAGAAAAAGTAGGCCCAAATCTTCATCATGCTGGATTAGGCTCTGACTTCCTTAATAAGACTCCTAAAGTCTAAGAAATAAAATCAAGAATCAATAAATGGGATGCATTCAAATGAAAAAGCTTCTTCTCAGCAAAACCAACAATCAATTAGGTGAAGAGAGAGCCTACATTTTGGGAGCAAATTTTTGCCACATGCACATCAGATAGAGCACTAATCTCCAGGATATATAAAGAACTCAAAAAACTTAACACACACACACACACACACACACACACACACACAGAGAGAGAAAAAAAAAAAACCCAATCAATAAATGGGCTAAGGAGCTAAACAGACAATTCTCAGAAGAAGATATATAATTTATCAACCAAAATATGAAAAAATGTTCAACAGCTCTAGTAATTAGAGAAATGCAAATCAAAACTACTCTAAGATTTCATCTCACTCCTATCAGAATGGCAGTTATCAAGAATACAAGCAATACCACTGTCATATATAAATTTTTAAAAATTAATTTAAAAAAAGGATACAAGCAACAATAAGTGTTAGTGAGGATGTGGGAGAAAAGGCACACTCATACATTACTGGTGGGATTGCAAATTGGTGCAACCAATGTAAAAAGCACTGTGGAGATATCTTAGAAAACTTGGAATGGAATCACCATTTGACCCAGCTATCCCACTACTTGGTCTATGCCCAAAGGACTTAAAAGCAGCATTCTGACACAGCCACATCAAGGTTGATAGCAGCATAATTCACTATTGCTAAACTGTGGGACCAACCTATATGCCCTTCAATAGATGAATGAATAAAGAAAAAGTGGTATATATACACAATGGAATATTACTCAGCAATAAAAGAGAATAACATCATGGCATTTGCAGGTAAATGGATGGAGTTGGAGAGTATCATACTAAGCAAAATAAGCCAATCCCAAAAACACAGGGTCCAAACGTTTTCTTTGACAAGTGGATGCTAATCTATAATGGGGTGGGGGAGAGCATGAGATGAGTGGAAGAACTTTGGATGGGCAAAGGTGAGGAGGGTCATGAGGCAAGGGGATAGGAAAGATGGTGAAATAAGATGGACACCATTACCCTAGGTATGATTGCATGAATAGTGTGACTCAACTTCATGTACAACTAGAAAAGTGAAAAATTGTGCTCCATTTGTGTATAATGATTTGAAGAGCTTTTTACTATCATGTATAACTGATTAGAACTAATAAAATACACTGAAATTATTTTTGAGTTTTTAGTTTGTTTTTATCCTCAGAAAGTAAAAGTTACTCTGGCCTCTCTCATCCCCTAACACACTTGCCTGAGAGTGACTCTTATCACTCAGAGTTACATGGAAGGAGAACACGACAGGGTTTACTTGCCTATTAAAAGTAGCACAGTTCATAAGCAAGGGATATACAATTCTAACCCAGAAGAGCATAGATCTAAAACCAAGGTATTTCTCACCATGAACCACTCAAAAATCAAGTTTAGGTACGTGGAGGTTGTGATAATCATAAATTTGGTTCATTCAAAAATATACCATTTTATTTGTCATAGCATTCAAAAATATACCATTTTATTTGTCATAGCTATATTTTTATAGCTTCAGATAATCTGTGACAAAAATGTTCATTAGACTATATTTATTATAGAGCAAAAGAACAAGCAATACAAAGACATTTTTTACTTACCATAAGGATTGTAAACAATACATATTTATAACTTTTCAGATCCAATGATAAGCATAATGCCTTCCCATCATTCATATAAAAATGCAAAGATAACAGAAAGATCCTATTTATTCAAGTCAAGGAAGAGTAGAACATAAAATTTGTTCTAATATATATTTTTAAAATAAGTTTAAAATTGTATTTTCACTGAAAATTTTCTTAATCTTCATAAAATCTTTAGTTTTCCTCACTCAGACATTAGGTAGCTAACAAATTACAAAAGAAAATAGTTTTTGGCTATTTGTCTGAAGAGCCCTTCTAAAGTCAGAACCCTTCAAGGTCCCAAATTCTATTAATTTTTACGGAACTACACATTTTACAATAATCATAACAAAAATGCTCTATTAGCCTTGTATCAGCAATCACTCTGTTCTTGTGAATTCTTATTACAAAACACATAAGATTCATATGCACATATTTTCTCAAACATAGTCATTTCTCTTAGTGACCAAACTCAGGCAGTCTACTCAGTTACCAAGATCTTGCTCATGTTCTCTCTCCACTCAGGGGTGGGTGCTTCCCTATCTTCCATCTAACTAAGGGCATTTGTAGGTATCTAAAAGTAAACAAGCTGGAACTCACCAAGATTAGATTCCTTAAGAATTTCTTATAAAATACAGAGAATCTATTCAGGACCTAAAATTGGAGCTTCCTGGTCTCCTGAACTTACTTCAACAATTTGGAATTTATGTGATAGTGTCCTACAGATTGTTTATGCATCAGAAATTCATGCTCATCCCACAAGGAAGTTCTTCAGTAATATTTATGCTTTAAATGGCTCTAGCAGGAGCTCAGCCATGGACAGCAATAGCCAAGGTACAAAGATCAACAAGCACATTTACTTTCCATCTCTGTCTATGAAAAGATATCGCCTGCAGGAAAAAAAAATTGCTATGAATAAAATTTACAAACTTATTAAAACATTCACATTTCCCCAAGATAATTTTATTCCAAGCATTATAACTGGCATTTGACCATTTACCTCCAAAGATTTCTACTTATAGTTTATTAACCTAATAACTTGCAGCAACCTGAGAGTATTGGTTGCTCTATTGGAAATCATTTCATTTCTAATTCCCTACTAGGTCATTTTCTGTAATTGAAAACATCTAAACTCACCAAACACTCAAGTTTGTATAATGGGATTTTTTCATAATTTTTAGCTATTTAGATATAACTGATATATAAATTATCGCACACATTTCATGTCCAGATTTTCATGAAACTGGAAATTTGCATACTCATGAGGCCATGACTTAACCAAGACATAAAATATATCCATTGCTTCTAAAAACTTCCTTGTGTTCTTTTGTGGATTTTGACCTTTTCTTCTTTTTTGTAAGAATATATAACATGAAATCTGCTCTCTTAAAATATGTTAAAATATATAATATGTTGTTTTTAATTTAGGTACTGTACATTAGATCTCTAGATCTCATTCATTCTGGCTTACAGAACTGATACCCACTTAAAGACAATTGCCCATTTCTCAATCCCTCCTCCCAGTCCCTGACAACCACCCTGCTCTTCTCTGTCTGTTTGCATTTGACTATTTCAGTTAATTCCTATAAGTCCTTCTGAGATTAGCTTATATTGCTTATCAAAATGTCCACCAAGTTTACTCATGTTTTCAGAAATGGCTTTGTCTTTCTTTTGGGCAGGGAGGGGTTACTGGGGATTGAACCCAGAAGCACTTTACCACTGAATTACACCCCCAGTCCTTTTTAAAATTTTAATTTTATTTTGAGACTGGGTCTCATTAAGTTGCTCAGGGTTTCACTATGCTGCTGAGGCTGGCCTCAAACTTCTTATCCCTCTCTTTCAGCCCCCTTCCATTGTACGTATACTACGATGCTGAGGGCCATTGCCAAGTAGGAATAACGCATCGAAATTTCCTTGCCAGCGTACCCCATGTTGCTCAGAGGAAGGACTCGTGGAAATGGACTTGCCTTGTACATTTGCTGTGACATTGCATGTGTGTTTGAGAAAGGTGACCCTGCTCAAGGACCAGGGTGGATCCAGGTTTAGGGTGTATCCTGCAGGTTTTAGGAAGTATCCTGCTCCTTGGGTTTAGGGCGTTCCCGGTTTAGGACAATTTGGGTTTAAGGCGTTCCCGGTTTAAGACAATCTGGGTTTAGGGCAATTCCAGGTTTAAGGTTATTCCTGCTGGGAATAGGGTAAAAAGCCTGGTGGAGTACGGGAATTGCGCGGCAGAACTGGGATTTCCCCAGAAAATAGAGGCCAATGTGAGTTCGGGAATAAAGGATTGCTGTTTGAATCTACAAAGCTGTGAGTGGCCCGTGATCTTGTGCCCAGCCAGACTGAGGCACTACATACTACATACATGTATTTTTTTTCTGCATTTATCTCATCAAAGTACATTTGGGTTGCTTCCATACTTTTCCCATTGTGCTTCAATAAATATTGGGGTTCATATATGTCTTCAAGATCTCTAATGATCAGTCATTTGGGATTTGGCTATACTTTTATGAAAGTATAAATCAGTGGTGAATGGAAAGCTATAAAATTCAGAAGTATGTGGAAATTAAACATTATTAAACAATAAATAAAGAAGAAATCAAAAAGGAAATAAAAACAACTATCTCGTGACAACTGAGAGTAAAAACACAAAATACCAAAATATATTGGATGCAGCAAGATTAGTAACTGAGGGGAGTTTGTAGTAACAAATGTTTGCATGAAGGAAAAAGTAAAGAATTCGAAATAACAATCTAACTTTATACTACAAAAAACTAAAAGAAGAACAAACTATGCTCAAATTTAGTAAGAGGAAGGAAGTAATAAATGTTAAAGTAGAAATTAATGGAATAGAAACTAAAAAAATGATTTAGTTAATGAAATGAGTTGACTTTTTAGAAACGATAAAACTGACAATTTTTTGAGGGAAAAATGAATACTCCAATAAAATTAGAGATGAAAGAAGAGACATTACACCTGATACCACAGAAATACAAAGAATCATAAGAGAATACTATGAACATTTATATGTCAACAAATTGGATAGCCTAGGAGAAAAGGATAAATTTCTAGAAACATACCCCCTGCCAAGAATGAATCAGAAAGAAAAGAAAATATGAACAGACTAAACTTGAATAAGGAGATTTAGTCATCAAAACCATTCCAATGGAAAAAAGTCTAGTACCATATGTTTCTGTTGTTGAATTCTACCAAACATTTTAAGAATTGATTTAAATCTTTCTCAAAAATATATTTTTTAAAATTTTATATGTAAGAAATTTAGGCTTAGAACTAAATTCCAGTAAAAAAATAAAAATCTAAAAGGGAGTTTAAAAATCATTGTTTCTTTTAAGGGAACAAAACAAGTTCCTCTCCTAGTTTGAAAGTAACCTCACCCCCAGACTATTTAGAATTCAGTTATCAATGACTATTTGATCCACCTTATTTGCAAAATGTGACATCCATTTCATCTCTCTAGCCACTCAAGAAAATATGTCCCCTTCATTTAAAGACAGGTAACAGATACATTTTCTATATTACATTCATTCATATGATACAGGCCATGAAACTTGCTATGTTGCTTTCCTGGCTTAATAAAGCTGGAAAAATTCAGGTGAAAAGCAGAGTGCTGTACTTGGGTATTGACGTTTATTAAATCCATTGCACTTTTCCTTCAACATGTGTTGTTCACAGATTAGTCTCCAACAAGACTGTCCTCTCCACATCCAATTGGAGTACACAATGAGACAATCTAGACCAGAATTTGATTCATCACATTTTTCACAGCGGATAACATTTTCTTTTGCTTTCAATAAATGCAATAAATAGATAAAAGTTTTTTGGAAGGATATGCTAATTTCCACAAAAATGCAGCAGATAGCATGTTCCCTAGAACATTGAGGGTATCCTGCTGTTAGCCAAAGCACCTTGCACAGTGCTGCACAGAACTAGTTCTCAATGAAAGTTGGCGAAATTGAACATGTACACTGCAACTCACCTCACCACACTTTTTGAAAACCACACCATGATATAGGAAAAACTATAAAATTGAGAGTCAGCATGTCCACACCAGTGAAGTTTCCAGAAAAGTCACTAACCCTCACAGTCTGAATTCTCTCTTCTGTAAAGAACTAAAATGATTTTCTAACAAAATTATTAGGAAACTCAAAACATAAAAATAAAATAAGTGTTTTGTAAAGTGTAACATCAAAATACTCTTGAAAATAGGTAGAATATAAATAAAACATTATAAATTCACCAAGATTCAAATATTCTTATTAGTCTTACTACATAACTGATGTTTCTCTTCTGTTGTACCCTGGAATAAGCATTACTTCAAATAATAGCAGGCTGGATTAAGGAACTGAGTGATAATGGCAACACAGAAGTGTACTACAATTAAATAACATAGAAATATTCCTACATTAATCATTCATCTTCTCATTACAATGAGTTCATTTATTTCCCCTTTGCTTTATTGACAATTTTTCTGTGTAATTTATTTTCATTCTTAGAACATTAGTGTATAACAAGATAAAAGATTTCCACTCATTAGTGACTATGTACTGAATTATGAAGAAATCACGTTTTGATTATGTTGTGTTTAATATTTATTTTAATTAGTCTTGCAGATTTCACTATCATGATGATGGAAGAATGTAGGACAAAAGGAAAATGTTAATGAAACAATTTGAAAAGGGCCAAGGTTTGATAGCAATGAGGAACTGAATAATAAATAAGATTAAGGAATTACGGGTATAACTAATGCTTTGTAGCAAAAAGAACACATACTAGTAGCAAAATGCATATTTAAAAACATACATGGCATCTCATTTTCCCTTTCATGTAAATGTAAACATAAGCACTTAATTAGGTTTGAACGAACCAAATCCATTATAGGTATGTTATCCTAATACCAAAACCAAAGATGCTTTCCTTAGAATCTTTGACTAATCAAATATTGTTTGTAAATAAACACAGGCATGGAGCCACTGTGGCAAATCTCAAACAGCTTTTACATGTTGATTATATCTAAAAGTTACTTTATTGTTTGATGTATTTTCTAGAAATCATTTTTAAATACTGTTTATAAAATATTTCATTTTCACTATATAACTTCTGAAGAAATAACACCTATAATTATAATCATCTTTGCATTTGCTATGATTTAATATTTTCTTCAAAAATTATAGCTTCAGATTACTTGTGGCTGGTTCCCTATTTTTATCTACTGTACTCCTTAACCTCTGCATTCAATTAATCACAAAGTTTTCCCACTTCCACCTACAGTGTTTTTCTACCTGTGCACAAAACTCTGCTTCTACTTTTATCACAGTTCTCAGTACAATGCATCCTCCAAAGTGCAGCTAGAGTAAATTAATCTTTCACCAACCCAAATCCCACTATCTCACCCCACCTCAAAGTTTCCTAGCAGTTGCCCATTGACCTCAAAATAATCCAGATTTTTTTCTAAAACTCTATTCTCCTGTTCTCTCTCCATTTCTTGTCAAACACTCCCAAGTCCTACCCACACTAACACATATTCCATGCATCATTAATTCTCCCAAATTTCTCTAATATATGCTTTCTGTCACCTAAAATACTTTCCTCTAGTTTTATCCAGCTGACTCCTCAGTCTTCAGGTCACATCTCAGCTGTCACAGTCCCCTGGGGTGCTGAACTCTAGACCAGGTTCTTGGCCCTTAATACTCTTATCTCAATCCTACTTAGTCTGATTTGCCATTTTACCCCCAGTATACCAGAGACACAATAAGATAGGCAGTTAACAATTGGGCATGAAAACTAAACCACGAAGAAATAAATATTTTGCTAGGTACACATTGGTTCATGCCTGTAATCCCAGCAGCTGGGGAGGCTGAGACAGGAGGAATGAGAGTTCAAAGCCAGTCTCAGCAATGGAGCGACACTAAGCAACTCAGGGAGAACTTGTCTCTAAATAAAATACAAAATAGTGCTGGGAATATGCTCAGTGGTCAAGTGCCTCTGAGTTTAATCCCTGGTACACTCCCCGCCCCCCACAAAATAAAGAAAAAAATATTTTAACAGAGATTCAGTAATGTATGTCAATCAAAATATGATTCTCATTACTTTTGTTGGGGAGGAGAAATTTAAAATTGTAAAGATAATTATTTCACATTATAAACTTAGTTTCTATATCCATTAGTCCAAGTTCAAATTGATTTTTGTTTTCAGTGCATTTTTTCCAATTAACTTAAAGAAAATGTCCTGGCAACAACTATGAATTTTTTAAAAAATATTTCCTTCAAACAATATTCCTGGTCTATGATTTAAACCAGAAAATTTATTACTCACTTCCTAAATTCACTGTTCTATTGGATTGCCGAAAGATAAAATAAAAGGAGATATATTGAAAAAAATTCTCAAGGTAAAAGGAAGCCTCTCTTTTATGAGAGAAATGGGTCATAAATTTTTTTAAATATGTAAGGAATTATTTTTAATGCTGAGGTAATGCAGTTAACATTTTGACAGAATTTTAGGGTCAAATGAACAATGAGATAGCAAAATAGACATGGTTCAATGGGACACTAAAAAAATGGAATATAAATTAGTGTTCTTCTGAGTCAAGAAGAAATATGTTGAAAGAAGCTTGAACTTTGAAATCAATCATGCAGACTGTTTCACTTGTGAATATCAAACATTTAAGGAATAATATACTACACAATATCATCCAGAAAACAGAAAAGAGGTATATTGTCCCAATACAAACATATATTATCATATATTACACTATACCAAAGCCAAAGATGTTTGAAATTAAACTACAGATCAGTATCCCTCATGAATATAGATGTTAGCAAGATATTAGGAACAAAAATCATCAAGCATTAGATAAGAAGGATCTAGGATCCAATTCTATTATTTATTGACTATGTATAACCTTGAAAGAAGAAAATATCTTGAACCTTTGGTCCTCATTAATAAAATGGGAATGTTAGTAACAAATCATCCTATGAAAATTTTGAGAAATGATATCCTTTCTTTTAAGTACATAACACAATATCTTGAACAAAGTGGAAACTCCTTCATTGGTGGTCAATATTATGGAATACTAGACTAGACAAGATCACTATGAATTATGGTGATGAGACCATTACTTTTCCTCTTGTAAAAGTAATGGCTCATCTGGACATTGAAGGTGAGCAAATGTTGAGAAAGTTATAGTACAGGTTGGGTAGGCTGAATTTATACTTTACTTGAACCTGTATTACGGAGCATTTATTATCTACTACTTTGTGCCATTGTTGTTTGTGAATAGCAGATTTCTTCTACTACATTGCAAATTTCTACATGGTGAACCAACTCTGCTAATTACTTGGCAACTAGAATATAGTAGACTCACAACACTTTGGCACTGTTATATTTAAATATCTGTGTGGGTGACTCCAAGAAAGAGTCTAACTGAAAATTGAGAAAAGAATTAAATAGTTTGGATGAGGTTCTATTATAGAAAGCCTTCAAAGCTAGGCAAAATATATATACTCAGTTTATTAATTGTTTTTAAATAAACTCAAGCAACTGGTGATTTATACTGTAAAACTATTAAAATCTTCCCAAATTAACATGTAAATTTAAAGAAATTCTAAATAGATACCAATAAGATTTTTTCATGGATTAGGAGAAAAAATCATAAATCACATTGAAGAAGAAATATACAAGGATGGGTAGTAATTTTTAAAAGAAAAATACTGATAAAAGCATATGCAATTAGATATTAAAACTGGATGTAAAGTAAATATAATCAAACCCATTATGATGCAGATAAATACAAGACTAGAATAGTCTAAAACCCAGACACAGACTTTAAACTGGACTACTTTAGTCACATTCTGGATGACTCTGAAAGTCAGGAACTAAAGAAAATTGTTTCAGCAGGCAGAATATCAGCTACATATTTCACTGTGCATTTTGCCTGAAAAGACAGATTACCTATGCTAAGGAGCTATACCTATTACTGGGCTGTGGCTAATGATCAGGGACTTGGAAAAAAAATAAGATGAAAGACTTGTGACTAAGAACATTTGGGAGGAAATACTCAAAACACTTCCACAGTGGAGGAGATCGTAATAAACTGATACATTCACCCACTCCGGACAGGGGTTAGCCTCCTTTTTAGCGACCTAGTGCTTGCTCAGTGGGCTTACAAACAAGGTGGGTGGTCACAGTGGCACAGACATAGAATGTAAATGGAATAATGCCAAGGAATTGCCTCATTAAGACTGATCTATCACCTTTGTCACATAGATTTTTGAAAGTGGTGACTAACCCTTGTCACTCAGCGTGCTATCATGCTTCATTGAAATCAACCTGCTGAATGATGGCAAAATGACTAAATTAGACCCCTTCCATCATGAAAAATGTGATTACACCTCCTCATGGAATTAGACACTCATTATGCTTTTGCATTTTCTTTCCTTACTCATTGTGCTTATATCAGAACCACCATCTGTGGACTTACTAAATGCCTAATGCACCAACATTTTACCCCATGAAACATTACTTCTGTCAAACAAATGGCAAAAAATTCAGAGCAAAGTTCTAATGCCCATGAGATTTGCTGATCTTATTACCCAGTGACCTGGTAAAGACAATTATGTTCCCAAGCAGAAAACAATGACAAGAGACTACAGCTCTTACCAATTTTTAGTGACTACTTACTGTATATTTTAACACAGTTGTACACTGGAAAGAGATGCCTTAGATAAGAGATTTATTTATTCAGACCCATCTCAGAGACCCAATCTGTAATCTTCAATGTAAACCAAACCCTAAGAAGGATGGGAGTAAAGGAGAATTGATGCTACTGAGTACATAACACATGCAAGGCAGTGTTAAACCTGTTTTACAGGTGAGAAAACAGGCTCAGGAAAGTCAAATAAGAATTAGGATACATGCTTGAATAAAGATTAGAATACGTGTAGTTTTTATTCTAAAGACTGTGATTTTCTAGAGTGCAATGTTGTAAGAAAATTAAACAATCCCCCTAACTAAGAAATTTCTACAAACATTTAAAATGTACTAAAGAATAACACAAATTGTGTCTGCTTCAAAGAATGTTCAGTGTGTTTCAGAGTGGAAAAATCTCATTGTAGGAGGGTGTTGAGAATGAACACTTTCAGTAAATATCATGCTTACTTATGCCTTTGTCTGCTTAACTTGCTGTCTTCACTGCATATAAACGACATTAGAAAAAGAATGTTATCATGTACACTGTTACAGATCCTCAAATGGTTCATGGCACTTGGCAAATATTCTATAGATATCTATTCTATTAATTAATTTATTAATAATTGAATACAACCTTCATCATGTCTATTCAACCTCCTCTCACCCTTTCATAGATCCCATCTTTCTATAAACTAAGGTTGAAGGAGTAACTGTCTCATGGGCTAAGTGTTTAAAAGACCAACTCATCTATCTGATTCTAGGCACTATTGAAGGACTTTCTCTTTTAATTAATGACTATACCTAGATATTTAGGAAAATGAATCTAGGACTAGGAGAAAACACTGAATATTATTAAGACCGTATTCCTCAGATCACTGTCCCTAGTAAGCTGTGAGATCTTCAGCAGGTAACTCAGTGAGTTAGTGTTTGTATTTCCTCAGCTGTGGAAGGAATAGATTTATGAAGTTGATTTCTCAGACCACCTCTGCAATCTAAACTTCAATGACTGTAAGAATTAATTGTTCAATGCCTTTTCACATTTCAGAAGAGTGGGAAGACTAATGTAAAATTAAAGTAGTTACGGAATAGGTCCTATTTACCTGCATATTACTTATAATTCCAGCATATAATATTACATGTCATGTAAACATAAATAGGAAAATATAAAATAAAGTAGTAGAAAACATGTCATAAATTGAACTTCATTGACTAAGGTAACTTTTCTTTTCTTCTGATTCTGTATTTTTCAGGCAGATGGTATGGTTTCCTTAAAAAAAAAAATTATCCCATAACAAAACTATTCAAAATGTTCAAATTTTACCTTAAATATTTTTTAAGTAGAACTTATCTTATCGTACAGTACCAGAAATCACAGTCTTTTGCATACATCTTAGAGAAGCAGATAATGCATTCACTTCTATAGACAAAGCCTAATCACTATTATTACATTGTTAAACCAATAACCTTTAAAGGTCTATGGTATTCAATTTTCTTAAGCTAATTAAAAATACATAAGAGATATTTTGTTTTCACCGACTTTATAAAATTCCCTGATTAACATGCCAGATGCCACAGTTCTTCAAGCCTGACGAAGGCTCCCTGGAGCTAATGTCCTTTCAGCAGTTGTTGCCAGAGAACTGAAACAGATTGTGCAAGGCTGCATAACCATATGATTTTGCTCATATTGAGGAATTACTATTACAAGAAAAAGCAACCGTCTTGATACAAAATATAGTTTACAATAATACACTACCTGGATAATGCTGAATTTTCAATGCAGGTCAGTGCTACGGTGTTCCTTCATATTCCCCTTCTGAGACTTCTATTTCTATTCTTCCTTATATCTGTTATTGTCATGAAACAATAAAGCTCTACAGCAGCCATGCTGAAAGGAGAGATGCTCTGGTGGGTATAAGTTGTGTTTGTGGGTATTATTAAATAAAAATGGGAAAAGAAGGAAAATTAAACTGCTGGAGCTACTTCATTTTTAAACTTGATTTTTATTTTCCTTTAGGTATCGTATTTACTAATTCAGAGTGTCATACACAATTATGAACAAGAGTCAGTCAGGGAAACGGCATGTTTATATCTATGCGCAGTGTGTTACTACAACCCAGTACACAGGGCCACCTGGGATAAAATGGTCAGCTGTGGAAGATACTGTTTATTTCCTCCCATTTCCATTCTCCCTTTGCTGCTTGTTAACAGAAACATGATTTTAGCTGAGGAAACAATGTGACCTCCTAGTGATGAATACTGATAATCAATCATAATCACATTTTTCCTTGATTTCCCAACCTCCCTTGAAGCTGAGTAGATGAGGAGCGGAGCCTCTTATAGACTGCTGAAAGTTTTTTCTTTCCAAATAAATAATGTACCTAGCACAATCCTTTCCCTTCAGTCATTAACCTGTAACATTTTTTCTGTTAAAGAGAGAATAGGCAAGAGATCTCTCACAAAACTGTAAGGACACCGAATCTTATAATAGTAGAGTTTCTGAACCAATTAAAGCCAGTGTATATTTCCAAGACTTATTATATTTTAAAAAAAAGGAACCCTAGTCATTCACTGCTACAACCTGGATTTTCTACTAACTGCAGCCAAATACCTTCTTAATTCATATGCCAACTATTTAGAATTCCATCTCCTTTAGCCATTTTTGTTTAAAAAACGGTATCTCTTGCCTGTATTAGCCATCTTCAGTTTTATTGCCTGCAATTTAATCCTTTTACCTATAATTCAAAACTCATCAATTCATGTCCCCCTTTAAAAACCTTTCAGTGGTTCCCCAATTCTGTTATAACAAAGTTTAAAATCTCCTCATAACCTGGATAATGGACCCGTGTCTCTAGTTTTATAAATTAATTTATTAATTTAAAGATTATTTATTCATTGCATATTTATTAAGGATCTAGTGAATATGGAGCCAGCAAAAATCTTACCTCTATGTAGTCTCCTCTTATCATAATTTCCCACTTTTGAATGGCCACAAGGCTGAACCTTGCTCTTGATCCAAGTTAGCAGCTCATCAGACTAGATTTAAATCATTTGGTATAGAAAATAATATGAAATAAATTTCTGGACTTTTAGATTCTGTAACTCAAATATTTCCAAAAAATCATTCTTATTTCATAAAAATTTCTATTACATACAAAGATACTCAGATTTAGTCTTTGGTTCATTAAAATTATACAAGTGAGTATTATGGACCAGCCTCCAATCCTCCACTCTTAGGCTTTTTACTCAAGAGAAACCAATAGGTTTCATGCAGAATTATTCAATTGTTAACTCAATTAACTATAAATATCAGTTACCAAAGTCTGTCAGTAAATATAGTTGCTTTTAGAACTGACATTAGTAAATCAATGGGATGAAAGCGTAAAGTTGCTACTAATAACACATGTAATTAGAAGGTACAATCACAAACGTATTTTGATACTAATGGAAGCAAATAATTCACGGGAAAATGCACATTGGTAATGTCTCAGCTAACATTAAGCAGTCACAAAATGATACATCTAAAACATTTTTTATAAGATAAAGTAACCAAAATTGACATTAACACATATGTTTTCAGCAGTTTAAAATAACTGCTTCACCCACATTCTTGCGCTTCAGATGATGCACAGTGGTAGCACACTATGACTTAAAGATTATTTTCTCTCACAAAGTTTATATAGAAATCTTCCAAAAATAAATTATTAATGCAAGAAACAAGTATATATCATTGTCTTAGTCACTTTAGGCTGCTATGTCAAATATATAATAGAATGGGTGCCTTAAACAACATTCATTCTCTTAGTTCTGAAGGAGAAAAGCCTAAGTATAAAGTGATGGCAGATGTAGTGTCTGATGAGGGCTCAATTCCTGTTTGCAGATGGCTGCCTTTTCCTACTATCCTCCCATGGAGATAGAAGCTAGCTTTCTTCTTCTCATATGGACACTAATCCAAACGTGGGGTCCCACGCTCATGATTTAATTATGTACCAAAGGCCCCACCTCCTAACACCATAACATTGGAGGTTAGGGTTTCAACATATGAGTTTTGTGGCAAACACAAGCATGCAGTCCATAAGATTCATATATATGTATAGAAGAATCAAAATCTAAGGTAGCCTGTAGAAAAACTATAGAATACTAAGCAAATGTATATTAAAACTCATTTTGCATACACAAGAATAAATTCCATGCCTGTTCAGCAGCTTTATCCCTGAACAAATATGTATTGAGCATCAACCATAAGAACTATTTAAAAACTCACAATTTCTTAGATATTTACATGATGTTTTATAGTTGTAAAACCCTTGTTTGCACTTGCTTTCTCATTTTATCCTCATGCCCAATCTGTCAATACAAATATTGATTTAGAATTCATTCTCTGAACATTTTAACTGAGGGTCAAATTATACTGAAAAAAAAATTAAACTCCTTATATTATGAACTTTAGTCTTTGATGTTTTTACTTAGCAGCTTTGTATAATACAAAATCACAGTCATTGAAGTCAAGCAGTCTCACATTTGAATTGTGGCTATTAACTGTTTCAGCTGTATATTGTCACCAAACTTCTCTAAGTAAAAACAGGTTTTCCAAGATTTGTTGACATCATTGACAAGATTAAATGGATTTCCACATTTAAAGTGCTCAGTGGAAGACCTAAAATATTGCAGGCAGCCAAAGTGCTCCCCCAAATCCCTCTTTCATTTCTTCTCTCTTCCTTTCTTAAAGACATATGTAGATTTAAGAGAAAGGAGTGCTGAAAAAAAAGAGAAATATTTTCTATTTCATGGAAAAATGGAAAGTCTATGTAAGTTTTTCTGAGTTTATGCCGAGAATAGACTTTAGTTACTGAAAATTCATTGTGCCCTATGGCCTAGTTTGTGAAACCAAAGATAACATTGAATAATTTACAGGTATTTTGATTTTTTACTGATACATAGGGGGAAAAACACCAAACTTAATAACTTAATTATCAAACATGTGCTTACAAAGTATGAGAATCAGAAATTCAGGCAAAACTTATCTGAGAAGTTCTGGCTGAGAATCTCTTGTGAGGTTGCAGTCCAATCAGCCATGATTGCAATAATTTGAATGGGCTATAAATCCCACTTCCAAGTACACTGCAGGAACTGTTGACAGAGGTTTTGACTCTTTACTACTTCTGCCCCTCCACAGATCTACTTATACAACATGGAAATTCTCCTGGAGCACGTGATCAAAGAAAGAGATCCTTCTATGGAAGCTGTAATTTTTACAACCTACTCTTAGAATTCTGCCATTTGCTATCACAAGACAACCCTGGCACCACGTGGAAGGGGACCACACCAAGATGTACATATGATGAAATTGGAGAACCTTCAAGAACATTGAGACTTAAGTAGATGTGAGATAATACTAGAAGTTTGCTTATATATTTATGTAATTGGAACGTGGGAGAGCCTGATACTAAATTGACATTTCGTGATGTTCTCCACTTTCAACTTTGGGAGACTGAGGCTTTTAGAGATCCCTTGCTATTTTTATATTACAGTATTAGATGAGCATAAAATCTATGTCTCTAAAATTTCCTTCTTGTTTAGCACATTTTTTTCTGGACCCCTGGGATAAGTAGAGCCCAGTTTCACAAGGTGTGTAACAGAGGTATCCAGCCTCCAAGATGGCATATAATGACCTGAAACATTTAATCAAACTTTTTACGCTCCCTCATGTTGGTTTAAATCTAGATACTCTTAGGAGTTCTCATTTAGTCACATATATACTCTAGAAATTTCTCTTTCTCTCCCTATCTTTTAAGATCTATGAACTACAAAACCCATCTCAAAAGTACAGACAGATTTCTAAAATTACTCATGGAATTTTCATTTCAGTGACATAATCTGTTGGAAGTTCACTGATGTGTTTAAATAATATTGCATTTATATTCTGGTAAAATATTTGAGAGTAATATACGCACATTGATTAGCATTTAATAGATATTATAAATATTTATTGACTACGCTTTTTTACCACTTCTCCCAAAAAGGACAAAAGAAAATACTATGATATGTTCAACATTTGTGTTAGTATTATAAAGGTCAAAGAATATTAAAGAAAGCTAAAAATTTATAAACATGCCGATAATTTTAAAAGCAGCACATGCAAGGACAACACACAGTTTCTACTAGAGTAGAAGCTTGGATTGCCAAATAACTGTAATTGAAGAAGAAATGAAAGCTTTCTGCATCTTTTTTAAAGGTCAGTTAGTATTCATGACAACAACAAAACCTCTTGCTTTTATTATAGTGTGTGTATCTACTTCAGGGAAAATCATAACAAGAACTAAAAACTAAAATTAGGGTACTTTAAAACCACTTCGACATGTCATCAATTACCACTTTTTTAGACTTGTCTCATAGGTAGTTCTATACTATAATTTATAAATTCATGATTCTGGCAAGAAAATGAGAAAGTGACTCTGAGAAATTATTTTAAAGGTAGTTTTAAGCTGACAAGTTTCTCAAAGACATGATTGAGGAATTTAAATATGCATAATTTTTTTCTATGCTTTATTATTTTAACTTATAATAACCTATACTTTAATAATAATCTAAACTACTTAATAATGTAAGAGGGAGGTTAACAGATTTTTGAAAGTATTACTTTGTAATCTCATGTTAAAAGTAGTAAAATGGAGGAAAGTTTAAGAGTAATAATGTTGGTAGATGATGCTTAAAGGGAGCCCTTCCAACTGCTGTACATTTATTTAAGAAATTAAAGCACTGTCTTTAGAATGTAATTGCTAGGGGGAGTTTAAATGACCAAAACAAATAACTCTGTCAAATTTTATTACATTATAAATCTAAGCTCAAAGCCTAAGTTTTTAAAGATGATTCACTCATTTACTCTGTTTTCCCCTTGATTTACTGATCTTCATAGCAGTTACCATCAACTCTCCTATTATATTCTGATTCATTGGCTCAAGGTCTATATCCATCCAGGAGCATCTGAACTCCACAGAGTTCCAGGTCCATACCAGATGTTTTACAAATAATTACCAACTTAATAAATGAATGATTGTCATGTGCTATAAACTAGCAGTTAAAGATAAAGTAATAAACAACATAGAACTGGAGCCTCTCACAATAGAGTCTATAATCAACTAAAGATTATAGACAAATAAGCAGGCAATTACAAGATCAATATTAGCAATATTTGAGGGAGGAGAATGAAGCCCAGTGACTAATTCCGGATTTAAGGAAGGTTTTCTGAGTTGAAACTCAGACTTAAAAGCTATCTGGTTTTTAGCCAAGTTTTTTGAGAGGTAGTCAGAAAGGTGAGATAACTGTTCAATATTAGGGGAACCCTATGTGCAAAGGCCCAAAGATGACAAGAGGAGCCTCAAAGAAACTCCACACAGTTCTATTTTAGAATTAAAAATGAGGGCAGAGGGGTATCAGTTAAGATGTTTTAAGCACCAAGCAACAGAAAAATCATCCATAAATCCAGAGCTGGCTGTTCAAACTATCAGACCATGACCTAGATTATTCTTCCCTTTTGGTTTACTCATTTCAATGATTTCATTCTTGATATCCCAGCTCCACTTTGATAATCTCAAAGTGACTCTCAGCAGATTCCAGACTGTCTTGGTTTTTGTTGCACCCAGCAAATTGAAGAATGGAAGACAATTCCTATTCACAGTCAAAATACTGAGATTTACTTTGACTAGCTCAATATAATCACATAAAATTTAGTAATTAGAATGGCATAATCCAGCCCTCCTGGTGAGTCCATGAGGCATAGATGGAATTAACTTTCCTGACACTATAAAGAGTCAAGAGAAACGGAGGAATATTGGCAATGGAAAAAGAAAAAAATAAATGTGAGACAACGGGCTGTTGCATTTGCCACGTACATTTAGGTTGTATCACATAAGCAAAGAAAAGCCATTGAATAGAGAAAAAGAAGAACCTTCTTAGATTTTCATGCTAGTAATATCACTCTTTGTACACTGTGAAGGAAAGAGTGCCAAAAGATTAGAAATGAGGAAAACAAGAGGCTGTTGCAAGGTGGAGAGAGACTGAAAAGAAAATATCAAGGGATGCTGAATGGTTATAGTTAGAATAGAGACATGTTGGCAAAGATTTGGGTTTAAGGAAGTGAAAGGGCAAAGTCGGGGCTGGAGTTGTGACTCAGTGGTAGAGCGCTCACCTAGCATGTGTGAGGCCCTGGGTTTGATCCTCAGCACCACATATAAATAAAGGTATTGTGTGCAATTACAACTAAAAAATAAATAAGTCTTAAAAAAAGAAAGGGCAAAGTCAACAATTTCCATATGTTACGTCTTGTCAAGTGGACATATATACTTGCACCACAGAAACCAAAGAAGAAAACACCTTATGATAGAAATTGGTAAGTTGGTTTTAGTTATGAGTTTAACAAGTCAGCAGGACATGACCTTGAAGTTGTTTCATTTGTCTATGTCTTCTTATTCTAGGAGATACTAAAGATGCAATAACTCTATATAATAGAAGTAAAAAAGTAGAATTAGATATAACCTTTAGTAATTATTAGCAAATGACCCATTTCTTTTGTGTTCTAATATCTTTTCCTCCTAGCGAAAGGTTAAGAAGAAAGAGGAACATATCAGGATCAATGATGAACCATCTGCATTTTCCTTTAATAATAAATATAAAAGCATATTTAATACCACATGTTATGATGATATAGAAATAAAATAGAGTAAGAATCAAACAGCTTGATTCAGTAAATGAAGGAGCAAGCATTGGATTGGATAGCATTGAGGTCAAACCCTGTCCATGGCAAACAGAAAGCAGAACAAGATGTTTTTAAAGTTCATCAAGATAAAAATATAATATCCCACCACAGGCATGCTAGATGATTATAAAAAGGAAGCGTTTTGCATAGGACAATACCTACCTGATACATCACTTGGAAGAAGGCTAGGCAGTAAGATTTGCAGCTGCAGTATGGAACTGATTCAGCAGCAGATGTGAGGCAAAATGCCCCGTTTCCAAATTTGCTAGAAGGATCAAACCTTATTAAGGAGGAAGCTGAATCTGGGTTATACAATAATGAAGTAGACAAATGGCATAGCTAAACTGTACTGCATAATAAATCAATAAGAAAGTAAGTGTGGAAGAAAGTAGAAAAGAAAGGGGGAAATAATAAGAAGTGGGAGAGAAAAGGGAGAAGAATAAAAGGGGAAAAGAAGTGGAGAGACGGAGGACAGGAGAAACAAAGGTCAACAACCTGTCAATTAAATAACTAGAGAGAATTTCTCAGGGCCAGATGGCTAAAGAAATGTTTTAGAAGCGGATATATTTAGTATTTATTTGCAAGTTATTTTCATTGGTATATTTTCCTTGTCTCCCCACATTTTCAGCAAAATCTGAGACACTGAAATGTCTCTGTGTAGTAGGGTTGAAAGAAGAAACAGAACAATAATAGGAAGGGTGGTCTTCTCTACCATTACCTTTTGTACCGTCATCTTCTCAACAGGAAAAGAAAAAGGAGTTCCAGTTTCCCTTGGGATGTGGTTTTATACTAAATAAATTCAAAATGAAATTATCTGTACATAATGTCCATCTGTGTGTTCAATGGATGCAACTGATATCAAACTGAAGATGGGTGAGTTTAAATACATTAATTGTGGGTGGATTTAAATAAACAAAGCCAGACATTTTTGCTACACTAGAATATTTCTACACCAAAGATTTAAGAGCCATTGTTTTCAACATCCACAGTTCTTAAATATTTTTAAAGACATAAAACTTGGGGCTGGGGTTTTGGCACAGTGGTAGAGCGCTTGCCTTGCACATGTGAGGCACTGAGTTCGATTCTCAGCACTACATATAAATAAAATAAAGATCCATTGACAACTAAAAGAAAAAATTTAAAAAGAATGCAAATTTCATCTTTAAAAAAAGACATAAAACTAATATTCTAATCCTAACTCTAATGTTCTATGTGTGAATTTGAGCAAGGCCGGAGACAGCCAGAGCTCAGTTTCTTTGTTATAATTTTGGAAGCTGTAATTAAATAGTTGCTCAAGTTTTCAGCCCAAGTGTTTTATATTTCTATTTATTTATTTGTTTGTTTGCTTATTTATTTATGTGTGATGCTGAGGATTGAACCCAGCACCTTGCACATGCCAGGAGAGTGCTCTACTGCTGAGCCACAACTCCAGCCCCTGTGTTTTATATTTCTGGTGTTAATATATTATTGTCTTTTTCTAATGTGCAGAATTTATAATATGGTTGTGTTTTGTTGTTGTTATTGTTAATGTTATTTTAGGGCCTCTCATATGCTAGGTAAGCACTCAGTTTTGTTTTGATTTCGTTTGGTTGTTTTTGTTGTTGTTTTGTTTTGTTTTTTAGAAATTCTACTATAAAATAAATAAAATAAATAAATAAAATAAGACAAAATTGGATATAATATATCCAAGCACTAACAACCTTTTTTTCAGAAGAAACAAACTATTTTTCCAAAAAAAGATCTCAAAACAACATATTGAAAATAATGAACTTTGGTAATTAAAATCTTTTTTTTTAATCACCTGTTTTGTGAAGTTTTTGTTTGTTTGTTTTCTAGAGCTTTGTAGTTATATATAGTAGTTGGATTCACAACAACAAAGTCGATTTGGGTTCACGATCCCCCTTTTCCCTCCTGTGCTCACTCTCTTCTCCCATTCTTCTTCCTCTTCTTTGCTAGACTCCCTTTTGCTCCTCTATTAATTTATATTTGATTGGTTCTTTATGGTATCCTATCCTTCCCTCCCCCTTTCCTTTATTTTACTCTAGCTTCTACATATGAGAGAAAATATTCAAATTTTGAATTTCTGAATTTGACCAATTTCACTTAGTATGATATTCTCAATTTCCATCCATTTACTGGCAAATGCTATAATTTTATTCTGTTTTTATGGCTGAGTAGAACTCCTGTGTGTGTGTGTGTGTGTGTGTGTGTGTGTGTGTGTGTGTGTGTATCACAATACCTTAATCCATTTATCTACTGATGGGCATCTGGGTTGATTCCATAATTCAGCTATTATGAATTGTGCTGCTGTAAACATCAAAGTGGCTGTGTCACTGTAGTATGTTGATTTTAGATCTTTTGGGAAAATACTAAGGAACAGGATAGCTGGGTGATAAGACGGTTCCATCCCTAATTTTTTGAGAAATCTGTGTATTGCTTTCTAGAGTGACTGTACTAATTTTCAGTCCCACCAACAATGTATAAGTGTATATTTTTCTCTACAACTTGACATATTTACAATTATTCATATTCTTGATAACTGTCATTCTGACTGGAATGAGATGAAATCTTACGTGTAGTTTTGATCGCATTTACCTAATAGCTAGAGATGTTGAACATTTTTTCATATATTTGCTGTCATTTATGTTTATTCTTTTGAGAAGTTTCTGTTTAGTTCTGCTCATTTATTGATGGGGATTTTGTTTTTGTTTTTGTTATTGATATTTTTTGAGTTCTTTGTATTTTCTGGATATTAATCCCCTCTCAGAGAAATAGCTAGCCAAGATTTTAACCCATTCTGTAGGCTCTCTCTTCATGCTTTTAATTGTTTTCTTTGCTGTATAGAAGCTTTTAGTTTTATGACATCCTATTTATTAAACCTTTGTTTTATTTCTTATGTTTTGGGGGTCTTGTTAATGAAGTAGGTGCTAGTACCTAAATGATGGAGTGTTGACCCTGTGCTTGCTTTTTTCTAGTTAGTCTTAGTATTTCTGATCTAATTCCTAACTTTTTGATCCATTTCAATTTGAGTTTTTTGTACAGGATGAGAGATAGGGGTATAGTTACATTTTCTTACATATAACTATCCAGTTTTCCCAACACTACTTGTTAAAAGGCTGTTTTTTCTCTAAAATATATTTTTGGCATCTTTGTAAAATATCAGATGGCTACAGGTCTGTGGATTTGATTCTGTATCCTTTATTCAGTTCCAATGGTCTACATGTCAATTTCGATACCAATATCATGTTATTTTTTTATTGTTTTCGTTGTTACTAAGTTATTGTAATACCTCCTGCTTTATTTGCTTAGAATTTCTTTGGTTGTTCTGGGTCTCTTATTTTTACAAATGAGTTTAAGATTTTTTTTATGATTCTGTGACGATTTCATTAGTATTTTGATGGAAATTACATTGAATTTGTATATTACTTTTGGTAGCATGGCCTTTTTGGCAACATTCATTATGTCTATATAACAACATGGGCTGTCTTTCTATCTTCTAATGTCTTCTTCAATTTCTTTGTTCCATGTTCTGTAATTTTCATTGTAGAGCTCTTTTACCTTCTTGATTAGATTAATCTAAGCATTTAATACTTTTTTGAGGTTATTGTGAATGAGATGGTTTCCTTGATTTCTTCTTGGGTTGAATCACTGTTGGAGTAACCATAGGAAAGCTGTTGATTTTTATGGGTATTGATTTTGTATCCTGTTACTTTGCTAAATTCATTTGTATGCTTTACCAGTCTGGTGGAGATTTTTGGGCCTTCTAGATACAGCATCATATCATTCATTAGTATACAGAGATTTGACTTCTTCTTTTCCTATCTGTGTTTCTTTGATTTCCTTTTCTTCCCTGATCACTTTGGCTAATGTTTTGAGGACCATATTGAATAAGAGTGGTGAGAATGGACAGCCTTATCTTATTCCTAATTTTTAGAGGAAATGCTTTTAGTTTTTCATCATTTAGTATGATGTTGGCTTTGGGTTTGTCACAAATGGCCTTTACAATGTTGAGGTAAAGGCCTCAACATTCTTCCATTCCTAGCTTCTCCAGTGTTTTTAACATAAGTGAGTGCTGGATTTTATCACAAATCTTTTCTGCATAATCATATGATTTTTGTCCTTAATTCTGTTTAAGTGATGAATTACATTTATTGATTTGCATATATTGAACTAATCTTGTATTCCTGGGATGAAATCCACTTGATCCTAGTGTATTTTCTTTTTGATATGTTTTTGTATGTGGTTTCCTAATATTTTACTAAGGATTTTTGCATCTATGTTCATCAGGGGAAGTTGATATCTTTTGCTATCCTCTCATTAACAGGATTCTTGTACCTACCCAAATTTGAGTATTCTGTTAGAAAATTAAGAAAATATAATTATTTCTAATTGCTATGACAGGTTTCCATTTAATATAGCTAACATAAATCACTTTCAGTAAATTTATTGATTTACAAATACACACACATACACATTTCCTAGGACGAAAAGCTATTTTAGATACAATTCAAAGCATAACACACTCTTTGTGTCAAGGAAATTCACAAGTGAGATTTACACATCCAAATAGAAGGAGATATTTTAGAAGGAAATATATTTTTTAATTATAGAAATAATGGCAGGGGCTACTATAATTATGGAAATAACAATAATACCTATCATAAAGGATTATTTGGGGGATCAAGTAAAATAATGTCTATAGAGTATTGTGCAAATGAAATTATTTAATAAATTAGTTCATTCAATGTTCTCCACAAATCTAAGTATCCAAATTTTACATATGAGAAATCTGAGTTTAAAACCACAGAGCTAACAAATATCAAGTTGATATTCTGACCCATCAATACAGCTCTAGAGGCAGTAGATTTAACTTTTGTAGTCTAATACCTTTTGCACTTACTATTACCATACCCATAACTTGTTGAACATAGAAACAAAGAGTTTTATTGACAATTAACTATTGAATCAGATATTGAAATATATATGTGTGTGTGTGTATGTATACATGCATGTATATGTATATATATTGCAAACTCTTAAGATGTAATTATTGAGTATCTAGATAAACTAATTTTAAAATAAACTAATTTTATCAGCCCTATGAACAGGGTGATGTAGAATTCCTTGTATCAGATTGCAAATCTTAGAGAATTATGCCTTATTCCAGGTATGGGATTTAGACACTTGGATAATGAAATCAGAAAAGGCATTAGCCACATTAAATGGAGCAGGGCAAAGCTTCTACAGGTAACAGTTGAAAGCAGTCAGATTGGCACAGTATTCAAATAGTTAGGTGGCAATTCAGATCAATGATATCTATATGGAAGGTAAAAACAGATATCCTCAAAGGCAAGTGTAGAAGCAAAAGCAGAAAGTGCAGTAGCAGGAAAAATCAAATAGTAATAAGAATTAAAAAACAGACTACAGTGAAACTCCAACATAGTGCCACATGTGAGACTTTAAAAAAAAAAAAGCTATGGAGTGTGAAATTAATGAAATGACTAAGGTAAGGCCACTTCAGAGGATGGGAGCCAATTGTCAATCATAGTCTGTTCAAATTTGCATTGTTGCAGGACACATTATCTCAATGTTTAAATGTGCTGACTACACACCAAGAGAAACTCTTCACTTTATTTGCAGTAAATCTATAAGGTAGTATCATCCATTTGTGTGGGTGGAGAAACTGAAGTACAATGAGATTTTAATTTGTCCAAGATCAAATGGATGATAAAGAGCAGAGAAAATCCATTTTCTCTCTCTCTGGAACCCAGACTCATAACCATTGGGTAAATCTGCTATGACTGGAATGTTTTATAATCCCTCTAAACTTCATGTTGAACTTAATTACCAAAGTAACATTATTAAGAGGTGAGGGCTTAGGGAAATGATGAAGTTGGGAGGTTATGCCTTCATGAATGATAGTAGAAACCTTATAAAAGGTTTGGAGGAAGCTAGTTTGGCTCTTATTTTGTTCTTTGCTTTCTACCATGTGAGGATACAGTACTCACTCCTGTCATATGAGGATGCAGCAACAAAGTGTCATTTTGGAAGCAGAGACTGGATCCCCTCCAGACAACACACCTGCTATTTGTACTTTGATATTAGATTTCTAGCCCCCAGAATGGTTAAAAAATAAATTCTTGTTCTTTACAAATTACCAGTCTCAAGTCTTTCATTCTAGCATTAGGAATGGACTAATACAAATCCTGTATCTGCAAAATCAGTCAATGGCAGCAAATCTGGCAATAGGTAGCAGGACTTGTCACAGTTTTGACAAGTATAGGGTCAGAGCTCTCTGGTCAGTTGAATAGTAAATGTGAAGCAGCTAGTACAGCATCTGGTATATATTAAGTAGTCGATATTAGTTGTGAAAATAATAATTGTTTTTGTTGTAGTAGGGAGAAGAAGCGATGGGCAGTGTTATGGGTTTAATTATGTCTCCCTATAATTCATACAAAGCCCAAAGACATCAGAATGTGACTACATTTGGAGATAGGGTCTTAAAAGGAGTACTTAAGTTAAAAAAATGAGATCACTGAGGGGGGACCCTAGTCCAATATAATTGGTGTCATTAATAAGACAAAAAATATTAAAACACAGACATACAGAGAAAGACTATGTGAGGAGAAAGAAAAGACAATCATCTGCAAGCCAAGGAAGAAATCCTCAGAGGAAACTAACCCTGCCAATGTCTTGATCTCAGGCTTCTTGCCTCTAGCATTGTGATAAAATAACCTTCTGTGTTTGAGTTACCTAGTTAATGGTAGTCTTTGCTATGATAATCCCAGAAAACTACCAGAACAACCAAGAGGTATATAACACAACATGACTAGAAAATACAGATCAGGGCTTCTGTGCTAAACTTGATACAAAAGGGACTGGGTCAAAAACTTAAGGCAGGTCCCACACAATGAAGATGGATTGTGGGAAAGAACTCAGAGAATGGATCTGAGGCAAATACCAAAATCAGATGCTAAATAAACTACTTTTCTAAAGCTTTGTAAATACTCTCTGTTAAAGAGAGGACTAGAACTTGGGAAAGGAAAAGAGATGCTATCAGGGGAGTGTTAAACGTGCAGATACAACTCATTAGGCCAGAAAGTAGGAGGCTATCTCATCCCCATGTCAAATGCCAATATTACTAGATGCATAAAAGCAGTCTTACTTTTTAGGTTCTTCTAAATTAGACCTCAATCTATGATAGGTCTAAACTAGGTCACTGCAACTATATTTTGTTCATAATCTTGCTGGTTTCAGTGATGAATGCCTTGAAATAATAGTGAAATTTCCCTTAAAAATAACATGGTTCAGAAATCTGTAAGTCATGCAGGACACCAATCCTTGCTTAGATTCACATTATCTACTAATCTGCTTTACATAGACACTATTTTTTTTCCTGCTATTCACAGAGGGTTTTTTTGTGTGTTTCTTTATTTTGCAAATATGTTTTGTAAAAATTTTGTGTTTTTAACAATAACTATGTCCAGAGGTAGATATCACAACTGGACAGGACTTCATGAAGTTATTTCAGAAAAATGACCTCAATGAAACAAGCTTTCTTTTGTGTTTTGGTCACCTCACACACTTTCTGAAATTTAAACAAAGGAATGTAAAAAGCAAGATCTGTTAGTGACATCATTGTTTTCTATTCTTTATTAATAATGTATACAGCCATACCTAGTTTATTGCATTTCACTTTATTGTGCTTTGCAGATATTGCCTTTTTAAAAATTGAAGGTTTGTGGCAATCCTGCACCAAGCAGTTGTATCTGTATCATTTTTCCCAACATCATGTGAATTTTTTATGTCTCTGTGTTACATTTTGGTAATTCTCTCAATATTTAAGACCTTTTCAATATCATTACAGTGATCTGTGATCCATGATCTTTGATATCACTGCTGTCATCGTCTTGAAGCACCATGAACTATGCCCATATGAAATGTCAAACTGAATCCCTAAATGTTGCACATGTTCTGATGGTTCCACCAACCAGCTATTACCCATCTCTCTTTCTCTCCTCAGGCCTCCTTACTCCCAAGATAGAATAATATTAAAACTATACCAATTTATAACCCAATTAATTACAATGGCCTCCAAGTGTTCAAACGAAAGAAAGAGTGATATGTTTTTCACTTAAAGTCAAATGATTAAGCTTATTTAGGTAGGCAGAACCAAGGTTGAGATATGCCAAAAGTGAGGTTTTTTGTACCAGACAGTTAGGCAAGTTGTGAATGCAAAAGAAAAAATCTTGAAAAAATTAAAAGTGCTACTCAAGTGAATACACAAATGTTGCTGATTAGGAGAAAGTTTTAGTGTCTGAATAGAGGATAAAACCACCACATCTTTCTCATAGGCCAAATCACAATCCAGAGCAATAGTGAATAAATTCAATGAAGACTGAGAGAGGCTAAGAAGCTTCAGGAAAAAAAAGTTCAAAGTTATCAGAAGTTGGTTCATGAGGTTTAAGGAGTTTGCTCCCTAAGATAAAAGTACAAGGAAAAGCAGCAAGTGCTGATGCAGAAGCTTCAGCAAGGTATCAAGATGTTGTTACTGGGATTATTGATGAAGATGGCTACATTGAAGGACATGTTCTTGTTGTATATTTAAAAATCCTCTATTAGAAGAAAATGCTAAAATAGGATTTTCATAAGCAGAAGGAAGTCAGTGCTTGTCTTCAGAGCTTTGAAGGGCAGGTTGAGTCTTTCATTAGGGTCTGAAGCAGCTTGTTACTTTTAAGTCAAAACCAATGTTATTTACCCTTCGAAAATCCAAGAGCCCGGATGAATTATACTAAGTCTACTTTGCCTGTTCACTATAAATGGAACAATGACACCTCAGTGACAGCACATTTACAACATATTTCACTTAATACATTGATGAGACCTATTGCCCAGAGAGAGATTTTTTTTTTTTTTATTTTACTATTCACCAGCACCATACTTTGTCTCAAAGAGTTCCACACAATGAGATTCCATGATCGCTAATACAACATTCATTCTGTGGCTCATGGATCAAATAAAAATTTTTACTTTCAAGCTTATTATTTATGAAATATGGTAAGTAAACCTATAGCTACAACAGACAGTAGTTCCTCTGCTGAATCTGGGGAAAACCTACTGGAAAAGATTTATTGCTCTAGTTTACCACTAAGAACAGTTGTGATCCTGAGAGAAGGTCAAAATGTCAGTCTTCTGGTTGTACATGATGTAGAATCAGACTACTCTTACAATTATATATATACATCAGATATTCTACTGTCATGGATAACTAATTAAAACAAATAAAAAATTAAAATAAAAGAGATAAATAAAATAAAACCCATATTAACAGGAGTTTAGATGAAGCTGATTCCAACCCTCATGGATGACTTGGAGGGATTCAAGACTTCAGTGGAGGAAGTAACTGCAGATGTGGTGGAAATAGCAACAGAACTAGAATTAGAGGTGGAATCTAAAATGGGACTAAAGTGCTGCAGTCAAATGATAACATTTTAACAAATGAGTTGCTTCTTTTGGGTGAGGAAAGAAAATGGTTTCTTTAGATGAAATCTACTTTTAACAAAGATACTGTAAATATTGTTGAAATGACAGTAAAGGGTTCAGAATATTACACATAGTTTGTTGATAAAGCAGCAGCAGGTTTTGAAAAGACTGATTCTAATTTGAAAGAAATTCCACTATGGCTAAAAAAAAAAAGGCATCAAACAGCATTGAATGCTACAAAGAAATCTGTGATGAAAGATTCAATTGATGCAGCAAATTTCATTGTTGTTATTTTTTAAAAAAAAAAATCTAGGGAATGAACCCAGGAGTGCTACATCTCCAGTTCTTTTTTATTTTCAATCCAAAGACAGAGTCTTACTAAATTGTTGAGAGCTCTGATAAGTTGCTGAGGCTCTCCTTGAACTTTGGATTCTCTTGTCTCAGCCTCCACTGGGATTACATATATGTACTACCACGCCCAGCTATTTTGTTGTCTCCTTTTAAGCAACTGCTACAAACACACCAACCATGAGCTACCACCACCCTGATCAATCAACAGTCATCAATATTGAGGCAAGATCCTCCTGTAACTGAAAAATTATGAGTCAGATGATTGTTAGCATTTTTAGCAATAAAGAATTTTAAAATAAGATATGTGCAGTGCTTTTTAGATGAAATGCTATTGCCCACTTAAGAGACTACAGTATAGTGTAAACATGATACAAACTTTGAAACCAAAAAAATTTCCTTGGCTCACTTTATTTTGACATTCACTTTACTGCAGTGTCTGATACTGAACCTGCGATATCTCTTAGGTATGTCTATACTGCATAAACACAGAGTCAAAATAGTTCAAATGAGCACATATGAACTAAAATCACTTAGTGATATTTTAACCAATTATAATTTCAAGATACAACAAAAGTCATGCAATGTGGAACAATTAACAACTGAAAATGTTTTGAATGAGGAGGCTTTCCATCATCAGAATTTATTAAGAAAATTGAGCCAAAAGAGCCAAAACATACCCTCCTTTACCCTTTGGGCATATTCTGCCTTTACAGATGATTCAGTGGTATATTGATTTTTTTCACAGGTACAATGGTAGTATTAGTAGAAACAAAAACCATTTTCCAAGATGTGGTCTCCCTTCAGGAGTAATGAAACCTAAAACTGATGAATGCTATTGGAAATAAATAAATAGATAGATTGATAGATAGATAGATAGTAGAAGGAACCAGGAGTGGTGGTACATGCCTGTAATCACAGAAAGGGTAGAGGCCAAGGTAGGAGGACTGCAAATTCAAGGCTAAGCTCCACAATTTAGTGAGACCCTATCTAAACTAAAAATTTAAAAGGGCTTATGATGTAGCTCAGCAGTAGAGCATCCTTGGGTTCATTTCCTAGCATAAGAGACTTTGCTACTACTTCAGGCTTTCTAAATAAGGAACTTCTTTGGGGATTTATTTTTTTAAAAAATTAGTTTAAATAGTGTTAAATAATGATTTAAAGTAGTTAGATTAGAAATTGCTGTGCTTATTTATCATCAGCAATCAAGAAAACTCTACCTGTTGTTCAACTATGTAGCCTTCGTGGTATAACACTTCTACGTGCTTTTCCTCTTCCCTTGTAGAAAAACAAAGTAGATGCTTTAACATCTACCACTATGTCAACTGGCATGACGTTCATTTTCAGGGTTGACTCACGGTGTTATAAAGAAAATGAGTGACATCCTCTGAAGAGGACACAGAAGGAAGGACGCCCCTATTATTGCCATGGACATCATTTTAGTCTGTTTTCTGCTACTATAACAGAATACTTAGATAATTTATAACTGGATAATTTAAGTTTATTTGGCTCATGTTACTGGAAGCTGTGAAGCCTAAGAGCATGCCATGAGCATCTGGCCAGGCTTTAATACTGTATTACCCCATGAAGGAAGGTGAGACAGAGAGAGATGAACTCACTTTTACCTGGAACCTGCTCCTAACATAACTGACCCACTCCCACAATGATAGTATTAATTCATTCATAGAGCCCTCTTGACCTAGTCACCATTTAAATATGGTGCCTCTCAACACCATTGTAATGGGTATAAATCTCTAACACATGAACTTTGGGAGCCTATTCAATACCATCTTCATGGGAGTCTAGGACAATAGTTGGAGATGAGAAGATTTCTGAATTTAGGTCAGAAAATCATACTAACAGCTGCCAATGGAATACAGTTGCATGCAAGGTGAGAAACATGACCAGAATTTTAAGATTCTAGTTCTATGCCTTTTACATAAAATTGGCATTTTTTAATGCAAGAAAGAAAAAGGGAAAAAATTGAAAGAGTACACATTTTGATCATTTTAAGCTCAAATTCAAACAAGATCATGTAGACTTTCTTTTATTCTTCTTCAGGATATGCCAAGCCTCTGCAGAGATATTGCTAGCTTTTATCTACCATAGAATTATACATTTTTCTCAAATAGTGGTTGTTATTTTAAGATAAGACATGCCAGAGACTGAGAATTTTATGTGTATATGAAAGAATATTCTTAGCCCTCAAAGATTTTCCAAGTGAAGCTACAATATGAATAAGTCTCAGCATATTTTTTATTAATATGAATTAGAGTTCTACAGATGAATTAAATATTCGACATTTTTCTGCTTGTTATACAGTATACATGACTTCAGAATAAAAGGAAAAAGACCATTTTTCTACTTGTTTCAATATGTTTAAATTATCCTTTGAGTCTCAAACAGTGGTTTTCTTAAGTAGATGAAAGAAATAGAAATAATTACAAAGAAATTAACTCTCCTGAATTCATTTGCTTTGGTCTTCCAGTGAAAACCCAGACTTGTCAGAATTCAGAGCCTCTACATGATTAGATCAGATCACAAATCCCAGGACCAGCCTATCCAGAAATTATTGACCAGCTCAAGGCCAGAGCATCTCCAATATAATCAATTAGTTTAAATATTTCAATATTTTAATGCACCTTTGTTAAGTACCTACCATGTGTAGACATTGGGGCCTTGAACTCAGAGGTTCTATTGTTAATTCTCTTGTGCCTGAGGCCATCTATCCATTGGTGACAACAAAGCAGAGAGTCTGAGGCCCGGCTAGAACTATACTGCCCCTGCTCACTGTGTCTTCCTTTCAAGCACTATCCAAATTTTCTTCCTACATAGAGGGTTGACCAGATGCTCCACAGTGCTTCAAGTTTCATTCCTGTGAAGTTGCCTCTTGTTTCCTGGAAATTGACCTGAAGAGAGAATTGCTTACGTGAAGGCAGCATACTATCCCTTTCAAGGATAATATAAGATGAGATTTCCAGAATTGCCTTGGTAAGTTGATTGTGTGTGGTGCTCAACCACACTGGGCTCTGGATAAGTTCAAGTCTTTGGGTTATCATCAGTGTACTGTTGATTAACTTGTGCTCATGTTTGGTGACATGTCCAAAGTAAGTATCACATCTCATAGAATCATGTACTGACCTTGATAAACTGCTGCATATTTCCCTCTGTGAGCCCAATACTGGTACACTGCGAATAGCTACCTGTCCCCATTGGATCTGTGCCATGTGGGAAGGATACTAACAGTTGCACATGTTTTTTCCTATGACTTCTGAGATTGTTAGTCTTCAGAATTGCTCTTCTGATCAATGTCCTCTTTTGCCATCCACATATGTCACGGTGGGCACTGTTGTATTCTCATGGGTCAGACTTAGCCATGCCAGACTAGTTTATGCTTCAATGGAACCACTCCTCTTGTTCCACCATGGCCTCCCTCCTAGTCTTCCTATTGTAGACTATGTATGGAAGGTAGGTAAGCACTCAATACTGCAAGTGATCATATTTCAGGATTATAGTAATTACTGCCCCAAAAGTTTAAAAGAACACCCAATTAGAAGATGTGTTGCTTTCCTCTTATGCTGTAAGATTCTTAGTATAAGTGCATCAGAAAACAAATTATCATTTACATGTCCTTGCATTCTCTGGATAAGACTTCAACTTGTGGATATTGTTAATGAAGCAAAGTAGCAAATCTTGAGAAGGCACAGAAATCGGTACTTATGGAAGCACAATGTATGACACTTACAGAGTACTGAATAATGAAGTAAATACTATTAAATATTAGGAAACTGCAGAGGCAAAGAGTTCTGTACTGTTTCAGATTCTGAAGAGCCAAAGGGCTACATGTAGTTACAAGGTTGCCATTTTATTCTCAGGATAAAAAATTAAGCATAGAAAAAGAGATGATACCCAGACTCAGCAAAGAATTTCCATTTGCATTGAAATTTGCCAATAATGCATAAGTATCTCATTTTCTACCCATTATTCTAAGTCTTCATGGACAAATCACTATATCTCAGACTGGCCCAAGAATTTTGTAATACATTTTTAACCAAATTGTGTACCTAAGCAAAGGCTTTCCAACTAAAATATCTTCTTCCATAAGTTTTGTACATACCAGGTATGGTCTGGATAGAGATAAACATTCCCTCCAAAACAGAATTATAGTATGTGATATGTGACAAGAAGGAAAACAACAAAACATTAATATTTTCTGATATCTTCTAATTTATGGGTCCCTGTACAGTATCTGAGCTAAGAAGTAAACAGGTGAATAGGATTTCACTGAAAAAAGAGAAGAAAACCATAAATGCAATGTTTCAGACATGGTAGTGTAGAAAGCCAACATGCTTGGAGGGAAAGGAGTGAGGGGAAGAGAGATCTAGGTAGCTGAGCAGGGACTCAGGCAGACAAGGAGGTATGTGCAGGCCATCTCATGCATTCAAGACTTTATCCTAAGAGCAGTAGGGGGCTATGGGAAATTTCTTTGCAAGCAAGTGACATGATTGGATTTGTGTTTTTAGAAGATTACTCTGTTTTCAGCTTGTAAAACAGATTGTATTTGTCTATTCAGGGAGGATGATTGCAAGGTTGCTGGCAGTAACTAAGGTAACAGACAATTGAAGCTCAAAGTACAGTAGACATATAATATGAAGAGAAAAGGTCAGAATATTTATTTGGGTAGGATTGGCCAGTGTATTACACTGGATACAGGCATGAGAGGAAGGAATCAGGGAAATTTTTAGATGTATAATTTGCCTAATTGGGGGGGGGTTATTATGGAAATATGACCACCCGAGTATGACCAAGTTTTTAGGTGGAGATCATGAGTTCGGTATTGGGGAATTTAAATTTGAGGAGTTTTGAGGTCTCTAAATGAAAATATCAAACATCCAGTTACGCATAGGGCCCTCTATGACTCCAGACACCATGTATGACTGGAAAACAAGTGATCTTTCACTAAACTGTACTCTTATGTATAGTTTAAAAACAGTTTTGAGCCTTAACAAATTCAAACTCAATAGAAATACAGAAATACTAACCAATCATTGTTATAAACGATTTTAATGTTATTTTGGAAGTATTTAAAGTATTATAGAAACAGAAGAAGAAACAAGTTATACAGGGATTAATCCAGGAAATGTTTAAAAATGCTATTAATATTTAAACTGCTTTTTCAAATAGGAACATAATTCTAGTTTGAGGAAGATGTCCTAGTTACAAACCGCTTTTGTTTCCATTACACTTTCCTTGAGGAATTATTTTCCAGATCATCAAGGAGTTTGCTTTTATATAGATTTTTCTGGCGAGAGTTAATAGACTGAAATAAAGAGATAGATTTAAAAGAACTGCATAGTGAATGCCATTCATTCATTTAGAAAATACATTATTGAGCACTGGATATTTGCTAACCACTATTTTAGGTCTAAATATAGAGCAGTAAGCAAAATGGACAAATCCCCTCTACTCAGGAGCATTCACCTGAAGTTTTAGAGTTTCTATGATGTTGGGAGTTCAGGAATATCCCCTTCAAAGATAAGGTCAATTTGTACCTTACATAACTGAAAAAGAGAGCTTGGAGGATTTTTTTGTATATTGGATAAAGTGTATATTACACTTAGAAATACTGTCCTAACCCATTTTCCAAGTGACTCAAAACCTACAGTTTTGGGTGTGGCATAGAATTAGAGCGGCCTCTGTAGTTAGGCGAGGCTAGGTACCAGGGGCTCTGCCACTTAGTTACAAGACTCTGACAGAAGTGGAGCCATCCAATGTTTCAGGGGTGTCTGTAGTAAATAAAAACACTATGTAGGGTCTCTAGGAGGTTAATGGGAGCGTGAAAGCATATATCCTCAGGAACAGGACCTGAAGTAGAGAATTAGAATCCATACAGATACCATCTCATTGTATGAATTTGGGCCCTGGCATTTACTTTTGACTCTCAGAGAGAAATAGCATGGGTATTGCCCAGTCACATTGTGAGTACCCTGCACTTTATAAAATATGACCTAGACAGATCTCAACTCCAAACTCACCATTCAATATAATTTTTGAGATGCAGGACTGAGACATTTCCCAAACAACTTTTCCAGTTGTTTTGGCTGTTCCTATCATATCATTCATTCATATTCTCTCCCGCTCCCTCTCCCTCTCCCTCTCCTTCTCCCTCCTTATCTCTCTGCCTTCTAGTATTATTTTATTCTATCTTTCTTATTAAATATATTATACTTGAAAACTCTGCTGGTTTTGCTTGATGCTTCAGTGTCAATCAATATTTGCTACTATTTTCCTATCAACTATACCAATGAAATGGGATTTAAAGGCATTTTCATATCAGAAGGCTAATATTCCCATATGACCCTTGAGCCTGACTGGTTTTATAATTATACTCTATTTTCCCTCATCATCACCTTTTATTTTCTTTGCAAATGCCCAACAGCAATATCAAACTATTACACATGAACACAGCTATATAATTTGTTAATGTATGAGAATATCCCCCATATTATCTGGAAAATAGCCCCAGAACTGAGTCCTATGAGAGCCTTCCCACTGACCCAGATAATTTTTCTCCTTCCCAGGACACTTTGGACTTCCTCACTATATATCAATTTAAAAAATGCCTCAAACACACTACTCCAGTGTTAGCACCAGTATCTGTTTCACATGTCAAATATATAAGTATATTGTGTCTTACCTTGTATATGTGTATTGTTCTTCTCCCAAACAAGAATATTGTTGAATTTATTTTTGAGTATTTACTATTATAATTGAGGTATAATTCTGAGCTATTTACTATTATTATTTCTTTTCTTTTTACAGAAGAATACTAAGAGAGAACAATTTAAAAACCTGCTTGAGTCACACAGTTACTAAGCGATGGAGCCAGTATTCACAACAGGCAGTTCTACTCTAGAGCCTGGATTCTTGATTGCATTTCCAATCTGGGAACATGAGCTGATTTAGCTGGAGCAGGGCAGAGAAGGGCACAAGAAATTAAAGTTGCACTTTTTGGATTCAGAAGAGGCTATGTGAAGTAGGAAAATATATTCCACTAGATGGGCATTTGAAATCGAAGTCAAGAGCTTCTCATTTAATAACAAAATTGGTTACTTAAAATATGCTGATTTTGTTCAATGAGGATGCTTCTGTACACTATTATATTCTGAAGCTATTCTGTGAAAATTTGCCAAAATTTCTTGAAAACTAAACGAACATAGCTTCTACATGCCCATATGAATTCTGAAATTTTGTATTGCTCTCATTATAAAACCTTATCTAATAAAGCAGCTTGCTCTTCAAAAAAGCATACTCTTTGCAGTAAGACCTGGATTTAAATACTAACTCTACTTTTGACTAACAGCATGACATTTGGCCAAACTGAACTTCAAGGTAATTTTTAAAAATATAAAAATATTAATGTAATTTCCTCACAATGACTGGTGGGATTTAGTAGTATCATGTATTTATTATATCTGGACTTTACAATGAACTTTATGATTGTAGATTCTCCATTTCTTAAATTTCATGCCTCATAATTTAAAATAGGTTTCTGCTTCCTAAATTCCATGTACACTTTAGAGAGGTGTATTTAGCTTGCCATCAACATCAATTATCAAATATGATTTGCTAAATTAGCCCTGGGACTTGAGAACTGAACATCTCTCAAATATATAGTTCCTTATTTTTTAAATCTATCTACAGAGTGAGTCTCTCAGAATCCAATTTGAATGAAATGAACTAGTTCCTAGATCATATAAATTGATCCAATATGACTCTTTTCCAAGAATACACAATGAATGTATGTGTGTGTGAGTGTGTGTGTATGAGGAGGGGTAGCTAGGTGGAGTCAATCTGCCAGTATCTGATTCTAGGGATCTTCTGTATCACATTTTTATTATTTTCAATAAAACAATGCTGTATTCCTGTATAACCTGGCTTCAATTTTTACATCTGCAACCCAAAAATTCCTAAATTCCTAACAAAGAAGAATGTTTCCAGGCCAGACTCTTGATAAAAAAATAATAGCAGAATGTTTCTCCCTAAAATTCCCAAAGCATTGCCATCAACAAAATTCAGGGTGTAAATTTCCACTTCTTGTTTAACATTAAAAAAAAAAACTAGTAGGTACCTGACATATGCAGATATATGCCACTGAAGCCTCATAGGATTCCCACTCATAAATATCTGATGAAAATGAGCATATTATCCAAATTTATACAGTATAGGAGGTTACAAAATACTTAGAGCCAATAGAAGCAAACAGATATGGTAATTATATTCCTGAGAACTTCAGATATTGCGATTGTTTTTAAAAAGTCACTAAATGCATATTTTAAATAATTATACAGAAAATATTAAAATAATAAGAAAGGAATCTAGAGAAAACTGTGAAATTTATAAAAACTTGAAAATGTACTCACTGAAATAGAAATAAACCTCAATGGGTAAGTTAAAAAGGAGAGTGGACTTTGCTGAAAAGATAATTAGTGAAATGGAAGTTAGAAATGAATAAATTATGAGCAATGTGTCAGGAAAAATGAAATAAACAATTGTTTTGTGAGGAAATGTTAAAAGTTCTAAAAGATGGTATAAATTATAAAGAGTAGAAAGAATAAGGAAGGGACACATTCTAAAGAAAAGGGAGTTAATTTATTAAAAAAAACCATGAAATTCTGGAGATCAAGAAGTACAAATCTATTTAGAAAAAGTGAGACAAAACCAAATCTACACTCTGACACCATCATAATAAAATTGAAGAATAAATGAAGATGAGGATAAGCAATGAAAGAGAAGAAACAAATTGCCAAAATAAATAAATAATGTTTCATTAGATAACATAACTCTAAACAGCAAGAAAAAGGTATTTTCCCTTTCAAGACTGAAATAAAATGATAGTTAACCTAGAATCTTAGTCCTTACTAAACTGTTATCTTTTAGTGAGAGTAGAATAGAAATATTTTCAGATGCATAAGCCTTAAGGAAGTTTATCTTCAGCAGAATCTCATGGGATGGAGAAAATTATTTGAGGAATGTATTTTGGGAATAAAAAAAAACTTGATCTGACAAACAGGCAAAAATGTCAAGCAAGACAACATCTGTGTCTTGAGACAGATCAAAAATTTTCAGTTGGAAAGTGAATAGATTATTTCATACACAATTTAATTTTTTAAAAAATAGTTATCAAAAAACAAACAATTTAGACCAAGAAGAATATGTCACAATTTTAAAATAATTACTAGGTTCCAAAATTAAGAAAGACCTCTACAATGAAACTATAGAACACTACAGAAAGAAATCAAAGAAAACCTTAAAAGACGGAAAGATCTCCAATGTTCTTAGATATGCAAAAACAATATTGTCAAAATGGCCATACTATCAAAAGTGCTATACAAACTTAATGCAATTTCTATTAAAATTACAGTGATATTCTTCATAGAAATAGGAAAATCAGTAATGAAATTTATTTAACAAAATAAGAGGCCCAGAAGAGCCAAAGCAATTCTTGGCAAGAAAAGTGAAGCAGAAGGCATTACAATACTAGACCATAAATTATACTACAGAGCTACAATAACAAAAGTAGCATGTTATCAGGATCAAAACAGGCATGAAGATCAATGGAATATAAAAGAAGACACAGAGACAAACCAATATAAATACAGTTATTTCATACTAGACAAAGATCTCAAAAACATACTTTGGAAAAAATATAGCATCTTCAACAAATGGTGCTGGGAAAACTGAAAATCCATATGTAGCAGAATGAGGTTTAACTCCCATCTCTCATTTTGAACAAAAACTCAACTCAAAGTGGATCCAAGACCAGAAATCCTGCACCTACTAGAATAAAATGTAGGCCTTACTCTCCATCATGTTACCTTAGGAACTGGCTTCCTTAACAAGACTCCTAAAGTAGAAGAAGTAAAATAACAAATCAATAAATAGTATGGTATCAAACTAAAAATCTTTTTTGCAGCAAAGGAAACAAGAGTATGAAGAGAGAGCCTACAGAATGGGAGAAAAATCTTCGCCATTCTACCTCAGATTAATTTCCAGGATATACAAAGAACTCAAAAAACTAAACACACACAAAATAATAATAATAATAATAATAATAATAATAATAATAATAATAATAATAATAATAACCCAATCAATAAACTGGCAAAGAAACTAAACAGATACTTCTCAGAAGAAGAAATATGAATGGTCAATGATTAAATAAAAAAATGCTCAACATCTCTAGCAGTTTTGTGAAATGCAAATTAAAACTACTCTGAGATTTTATCTCACCCCAGTCAGAATAGTGATTATAAAAAATACAAGTCACAATAATCATTGGTGAGGATGCTGAGAAAAGAGCACAGTTACACATTTTTGGTGGGACTGAAAATTGGTGGAACCACATGGAGGTTCCTCAAAAACCAGAAATGAAACCACCATTGGACCCATATATCTAAAGGAATTAAAATCAGCAGACCACAGTGAAGCAGCCACATCAAGGTTTTTAGCAGTTCAATCCAAAATAGCTAAACTATGAAACCAAACTAGATGCCCATCAACAGATGAATAGATTTTTAAAATGTGCTTTATATACACAATGGAATAGTATTCAGCCATAAAGAAGAATGACTTTATAACATTCTTCTGTAAATAGATTGATATAGAGAATATCATGCTAAGTGAAATAAGCCAATCCCCCCAAAATAAAGGTCAAGTGTTTTCTCTGATATGTGAATGCTAACCCATAATAAAGAGTAGGGAGAAGAATAGAAGTTCAGTGGATTAGACCAAGGGAAGTACAGGAATGGAAGGGAAGATAGGAATAGGAAAGACAATAGAGTGAATCTGACATAACTTTCTTGTGTTCATATATATATATATATATATATATATATATATATATATATATATATATATCACAGTGAATCTCAAAATCTTGTACATCCACAAGACTGGGATGCTAATTAGAATAAGATATATTCCATGTTTGTACAAATATACCAATATTAATACTACTGTCATGCATAGCTAAAAAGAACATTAAAAATAAAAGATGACAAATAAGACCAAAAGTAATTTTTTCATGCTGATTAAGACTTTTCAGTTTTGAACATGGAGAAATTAGAGATTGATATCAGAACTTGTTATACTTGTTATATACCTTTGAATTTTGTCTCACACACAAAGAAAAATCTTCAGGTGCCAATCCTCCTTTTCTTTTTAAGACTATCATCTGGCTACCATTTCGACGAGCATCAGTAATAACATCTGAACAAGTGTTCATAAGTAGCAGACATTAATAAGCATTTAAATCAGAAATGTGGAAGGTGCGGTGTGTGTTAATTCTCTCTCCTGATTAAGGAACAAGCTTCTTCTAAGTGATCTTTTCCATATCATTGTCAAAAACATTTTGTAAACTACCAGATGGAAGAGAACAGTCAACGCTTTGTATTTCCCGAATCTCTCCCATTCAGCATGATTTCTCCATGGACTCTCTTACTTTCCTGACATGCATTTCAGCTAGACAAGACCAATGCACGATTCAATGGATCAGCTAAAATAATTAGTTCTTATATTTCCTGAGTGGATTTTTTTTCCAGTCTGAAAATCAGTTATCTTAAGGGAAAATTCCCTTATCTCAGAGATAGTCATTAATACTCTTCCCTTAGCCAGCCCCAGGCTTAAAACTCTTATCTCCCCACTGCAAATATAAATGCAATGGTCCTTTTAGTTTTTCTTAACATTTTAGGAACTATTAGCTCATGTAAAGTGTTAGTCTTTCTAATACTCTTCTTAATATTCAAGTGTTTAAAAACTTAAACAATTCTTTAAAACTTTGAACTGAAGGCAAATTTCATCTGTCCTTTCACACCTTACTTGCACACTATAAATATGAAAATGTCACAAAGAAACCCATTATTATGCATAATTAATATCCTCTAATAATTATAATAAAAAGAGAAAAAGAAAAAAGAATATCGTTACAACAGTATGAATTAATAATGCCCCCTCCCAAGATATTCACACACTAGTCTCTGCCCTTTTACATGCAAAAGGGAATTTGCATAAAGTTACAGACCTGAAGGTAGGGCAAAGATCCTGGCTGATTCTCCTCTGCATAATCCAATCTTAAAAGCAGAGAATTTTTTTCCCAGCTGGAGATGCACCCACAAGAGAACCCAGAAGGAGTCCAAATTATAACTAGAACTCAATTTGCTGCTAGTGGAGGGAGCCATGTGGAAATCATGAGCGAGAACACAGGTACTCTGTGGGAACAAAGACCAGGACCTGATGCTAGCCAGCAAGGAAATGGAGACTTTCGTCCTACAATGTCAAGGAAATGAATTTAGTCAACAACCTGAACCAGATCTCCTGACAAACTATTTGTTTTGGCTTTCTGAGACCTTGAGCAGAGAATTCAGCTTAGCCACACTGTGCCCATATTTTGGATTCATAAAGCTACAAGTTAATAAATTTTTCAGCCACCCATTAGGTAGTAGTTTGTTATAGCCACAATAGAATGCAAACACGTTCAAAACTCTCTTCCTTTCTAGAGCCCCAGCTCATGGAAGGGAGCCTATCTTTCCTCCTTACTTTACAAATCAGGACTTTATAGTATTTAGAGTATATGTTGGCACCACACAGCCTTCCACTCATGGCTACTCTGACATCCAAAACGGTATTGCTCCCTTTCCTCAACGCTTTGCATCTCTTGCATAATACCAGTTCTTTTGAGTCTTAAGAGGATCAAAATCACAACAGTCTCTGGACTTGTTTTCTCTGTCTTTGGGGAGATGAAGTCATCAGCAAGGCAAATCCAGAACTTGTGGGGTACTCTGATTTTAGCCAACCGAGACTTCCAGCAGATGTCCAGAAAGTCCCTCACGTTGCCTCTGTGCCAGTTCTTTAATTTGTGTCAGGAACACATCATCCATTCCCTCCATCTGTTAGTCTGTCACCTTCAAATGTAAGAACTAGAAAGAAGCAGCATTTATGTTTTTGGTTCTGAGATGATAATAACGTTACTTCAGTGCCTCTCTTTTTACATTCTCACAAATGCTCCCTAATTGAAGTCATTTTTAAAATATGTATATTTATGGTATGTAACATGATATTTTGATATAGGTATACATTTTGGAATGTCTAAATCAAGCTAATTAACATATGCATTACCTCACATGCTTATCATTCTGTGTGGTAAGAATATTTAAATCTACTCTCAGCAATTTTTAAGTACTCAAGATATTGGTTATAAACTGTGATTGATTGCCATGATGTAAAATAAATCTCTTGAACTTATTATGACTAACTGATATTTTGTATCCTTTCTCCAACATCTCTCCAACCACTCTTCCTTCTACCATCCCAGGCCCTGACAACCACCATTCAGCTCTCTATTCCTAGGAGTTCAACTTTTTTAGATTGCACATACAATATCATCATATGGTATTTTTCCTTGGTTCTGACTTTAAGCATAACATCTTCCAGGTTCACCCATGTTGTCACAAATAACGGAATTTTTTCTTCTTGGAATAAAAAAAGTATTCCATCATGTGTAGGTACCAAGTTTTCTTCATGTATTCATTCATTGATGAACACGCAAGTCTATTCTATGTCTTTACTATAGAGAATAATACATTGAATATGAGAGTGCAGACATCTCTTCAAGAACTGATTTCATTTCCTCATTTCCTTTCCTTTAGCTATATACTCAGAAGTGGGATAGCCAGATGCCATAGTAGTTCAATTTTTTTTTTTTTGAGAAATTTCCACAGTATTTTCATAGTGGCTATACTAATTTACATACCCACCAACAGTTTACAACAGTTCTCTTTTCTCCACATTCATAGTAGCATTGTTATCTTTCACATTTTTTTAGTACTAGCCATTATCTAATAGATGTGGGTGATATCTCCCTGTGGTTTTAATTTGCATTTCTCTGATGATTAGTGATGTCAAGCTTATTTGTATATACTGTTGTGCATTTGTGTGTGTTTTAGAAATCTCTAGTCATTTTTTTAAATTAGATTTTGTTTTATTGCTATTGTTTGAGTACATTGTATATTTTCTAGATTAACTATCTTTAGTCTATTTTCTGTTATTCTAACAAAATCCATGAAATTGGGTTATTTATTAAGAACTTTTTTTTTCTCACAGTTCAGAAAGCTGTGCAAGTTCAATATCTAGGTATCCAGTGAAGATATCTCTGCATCCTAACATGGTGGGGGACATCCCATGGCTAGATTGGAGGCAGGGTACATGTGCTCAGGTGCTGTATTACAGTTATATTTAATATTGGGACTCATTTTGACATAACAATATAAGCATGGAATATAATTTGTTCTGATTAAGTCCCCAATATTTCCCCTTTCCTCCCCTCCTCCCTCTTCCTGTTCCCTTTCTTCAACTCTACTATTTATTTTTAAATTTATTTTTATATTTTTTTTAAATTAGTGCTTTATAGATAAGCATAAGGTGAAATTCACTGTGGTATACTTTTGTATGTGGTATATTCATCGAAAATAGTTTGGTCAATTTCATTCCACCATTCCTCCTTTTTCTAGTCCTTCCGCCATCCCCCTCAATTCCCTTCCTCCACTCCACTGATCTCTCTTCTATTTTCATGGGATTCCCTCTCCCTTTTAATTTTCCTTATTTGCGCCTAGCTTCCATAGATGAGAAAAAACACTTGACTCTTGACTTCCTGAGTCTGGCTTATTTCATTTAGCATGATGTTCTCCTGTTCCACCTCTTCTTATAAAGTCACTAATCCAGTCTTGGAGGTCCCATCCTCATGATCTCACCTAACACCAATTACCTCCCAAAGGCTTCATCTCCAAATACTATCAACTTTCAACGAATAACTTTGGGAATCAAGTTTGTAACACATGTAATTTGGGGAATGCATTCAAAATATATCAAACTCTTTATCAAATGTATGCTTTGCAAATATTTTTTTCCCCATTCTATAGGTTTTCTCTTCGCTCTGTTGTTTTCCTTTGTGATGCAGGATTTTTTAATTCAACATAATTTCATTGATCTGTTTTTGCTTTTTCTAGATGAGCTTTGGGGGCTATTACTAAAAAAAAAAAATCATTGCCCATTTAAAGACAAGTTGTTAAGTTTCTAATCCACTTTGACCTGAGTTTAGTATATGATGTGAAATGCAAACCTATTTTCATTCTTCTCCAGGTAGATATTGCTTTTTCACAAAACCTTTTATTAAACAAATTGTTGTTCCCCATTACATGTTCTTGAACCCTTTGTCAAAAATCAATTATTTCTGTATTTTGTATCCTATTCTGTTGGCGCATGTGTCTATTATTATACTAGTAATGTACTGTTTTGATTACTGTACCTTTGTAAAAGATTTTGAATTCAAGTAGGGTGATGCCACCAGCTTTGTTCTTTTCGCTGAAAATTTCTTTAGCTATTCAGGGTCATCTGTGGCTCTACATAAATTTCAGGAATTGTTTTTTACTTCTGTAAATAATGTGATAGTGATTGCACTGACTTTTCAGATTGCTTTAGCATCAACATTTTAACAATATTAATTCTCCCCATCTGTGAACATGAAATATCTTTCCATTAATTTGAGTCCTCTTCAGTTTATTTCAAAATTTTCAGTGTATAAATCTTTTAAGCTCCTTAGCTAAATTTATATAAGTATTTTTAGTGGATAACTATTGTAAATGGGACAATTTTCTTGATTCTTTTCAGATAGTTTACTATTCACTTATAGAAGCAATACTGATTTTTGCATTCTGGTTTAGTATCCTGCAACTTTATTGTATTTGTTTAATTTTCTAGTATATTGGTAGACTCTTTAGGGATTTCTATATAAGATCATATCATCTGCAAACAAAGACAAGTCAATTGTTTTCCAGTCTGGATGGCATTTATTTATTTCTTTGTTTATTTATTTACCTAGTTTCTCTGGCTTAGAATTCCAACTGTATGTTGAACAGAAGTATCAAAAGTAGGTTTCATTTTTTCCCCTGATTTTAGATGGAAAGCCTTCAACATTTTATCATTGAATACAACATTAGCTATGGATTTGTTATACATAGCTATTAATGCATTGAAATATATTTTTTATACCTAGTTCATTGTAGTTTTAAACCATTCATGAAAGAATGTTGAATTTGGTCAAATGCTTTGTCTGAATGTATTGAGATGAGCACATAGGTTTTGTCCTATATTTGTTTGTTGTGGTGTCTCACATTTATTGGTTTGTGTATGCTGAACCAACCTTATGTCCTAGAGACAATTCCCACTTGATCATGGTGAATGAACCTTTTAATGCGCCATTGCATTCAATTTGTTAGTATTTTACTGAGGGTTTAAAGTACTTTTGATCTTGTCAGAGAGACTTGAAATTTGCTAGCTCATTAACCCCATATGCCTGTCTGAAGACCTTCAGTTGCTCTCTCAGGATTAACTATGTTTCCCTGGCTAATTCCCTGGTTAATTTCCAGAAGATTCCAAAGGTATCTTTAACACACTCAGCAATCTGTCTTAATTACTGCAAATCATGAAACTGTGACTTTTCTTCCAACTACCATTCAGACTGCCTGATTCTTCTTCTGCCACTATGCTCATTTGCTGTCTACTCCTCCTAGAGCAATCTATAAAGCTCCCCCAGGTTGTCCACATCTTCTGCAAAACCTAGATAGCTTATATGATAGTCTATACTATGTAAAATAGTCTGTAGTCTAAAATAGTAACTAATGGACACTTGTAGTTACTAAACTAACAAAAAGATAAATTAAAATTCAAAACAGAATTCCTCAGTTGTACTAACCACAGTTCAGTTACTCAACCCATACATGGCTAACATTTTGGACAGCAAAAAGGAGCACTTCCATTTAACTTCAGAGATTTCCACTGAATCATGTTGTTTAATAGGGAAATATCTCCTTCCTTTAAATTCTACTCTCTTGGAGGGATCCACAAATAAGTTGTTCCATAGTATAGGAATTTGAAATGTTAGCTTATGATTGCTAAACATGAGTATTAAAACAAAAAAAAAGAAAAGAAATAGCTGTCAACCTATGTGGGAGATTTTCTTATAGCAATAGTCCCCCATCCTCGCTGAAAATATAAAAATTAAGACATACTAATTAGCAGTGCTCACATTGTGATTTTCTACCAACTTGAAATACAACATGAATCAAAAAGCAACTTTCATTAGGACCTGACCATGTGTATTGTTCAATTAAACTCTTATTGAAAAGATAAATATAGTTTGGGGGCAAAAATAGTTAAATGTTTCCTCTGCCTATGCACACCCCTCATCCTATCTTTTCTCATAGATCTGCTCCAAGGAATTTGACAGGTAAAAACTGGAATCACTTTGCAAATGGAGAATAGAGGACAATGCCAAAAAAAAAAAAAGAGACCATGTTACACTGTGTTCTTGGAATTACATTTATTCCAAAGGAGAAAGGATTTGTGATGATCTCCTATTCAACTAGGATGCAGTGTGGGAAATGTGAAACTAGGTTATTGCTGCCAGCTTTGCTGTTTCTATTTGTCCACAATTGTGCACAATTAGTGTTGAAGATCTCTCTATTTAAGAATGCTGGATTTGGTTGATTAAAGTGAATAAGCTAGTAAATAGACTTTAAGATGCTGACATTAACCCACAGAAGACATTCTGCTACAGGGAGTAATTTAGGTTACTGCTATGAAGGTATTTTGCAGAAATAATTAAGAGCTCAAATCTTAAGTGAAGCAAATTAGATCTGGGTGGGTCTGACCTAATTGCATGAAAATTTTAAAGGCAGAGGGCTTACTTCTATTCACTAGAGAAGGAGAATTCAAGACAATTCCAAGAAAGAAGAATTCAATATGTGGGAATTTCTGCAATGGACAGAAGGCACATGTCAGGGAAGTTTGTTGGCTTCTAGGAGCTAAGAGTGTCTCCTGCCTCAGAACTAGCAAGGAAATAGGGACCTAAGTCTTAACTGCAGAGAATTGCAAACAAAGAACTGAAAGAAGAATAAACTTAAAGAGTACTTGGGTTAGACAGAGGGGAGTGTAGGGAGGGGAGTGGTTTGGGGAGTAGGCAGGATAGCAGAACAAATTGGACATTATGACCCTATGTGCATATATGATTACAGAACTAGTGTAATCCTACATCATGTACAACCATAAGAAGGTAAAGTTATACTCCATTTATGTATGATGTGTCAAAATGCATTCTACTGTCATGTATAACCAAATAGAACAAATTTTAAAATTTTTAAAAAATAAAGATTGGATACAACAACAACAACAAAGAGTGAACTCAAAGGATATTGTTTTCCAGAGCATCAAGATAACAGCTTAATTTATCACCTGATTTCAGAGTGTGAAGAACTGAAACACATTTTACTTCTAACTCATAAAGGATATAAGAAATAAATCTACAATTGATGCCATTTGTGCTGCCATGACCCCATCAGACCCACCTTCCTAAAATCACTTCCCCTCAAATGTGTTTTGAGTTAAGAGAAACAAACACTACTATATCTTTTACAAATTTTACAGGGAAGCTATTTAGATCTGAGTTCTTCAAGGTTTGATACCTCACTAGTCATGCAATTACAAAGACAATGTGACTGACTTTTGTATTCTCCAATATGATTGTGTCAAAGATCCATAAAATTACAGGTTTATTTATAAGTTCTAAAAAGCATAAATCCTCTAACAAAATCAAACCCTTGTCCATATACAGTAATACCTCAGAAAAGGATTTCATTTATCTTCTAGCTGCTGAATTCCATTGGTATATTCCCAAGAAGGTGTGGTCCAGTCAAAATTGCCTGCCCTGAGGGAGGTGGAAGAAATTGAGTTATAGACTTGATTTCTTCCATCTCCCAATTTTAGTCAAAGTAACTGCTTTCAAAGCAACTGCTTTCCTTTGATGCTGAGATTTTTTTTTTCTTTTAAAAGAATTTTCTGCCCGGTGCTGAACAGTCCAACCACTTCTATTCCATCGTGTGTTGGCTTCTGATAGATGCTACTGTCTCAATCTACTATAATATCTATCTAGCCTAATTTACACTTAAGTAACTTGAGAATTGAAAATGTCAAGGCTCGGTTTTAAATTTATTTTTGTTTTGTTGGTGCTGATTTCTCTAAGAAGTTTCTAACTCCATGAAAATTAATGGATGTTAATAAAAAATATTCTGTCATTAGCTTTAAGAAGAGGTTGTACTGACAACAATGTATCAGATCAGTTAAAGCCCAGTCTATTCAGGAATCCAGCATCTGTCAGTTAGTATATGTCTTTCTGTAAGTTGCTGTTGGTTGGTTAGTGTGTCATTGGTTGCTTTTTGTTTGTTTGTTTGTTTTGTCTTTTGGTTTGTTTATTTGTTTGCTTTTACTAGTTTCAGTTGGTCATTCCCATTGTGAATCTATTCTAATACCTTTTCAGGACATCAATAAGGTTAAACTTTTACTTTCAGGACATGATGAGGATTTCATTTATCTCCATAAGTACTTATGCAATAATCTTATGTTTAGTTTATTTGTTGTCCATATACTGACAACTAGTATTTGATAGACATATGAAATCATTTTATTTTTTGGCCTCTCCTAAGTAAATTGTTTATGTTTATTAATATCCAGTATTGCTATTCTCCATGGCATGCCTAAATTATTCAACATTGTTCTTTCATCACAGCATCTGAATCTCCCCTCCATATTCAATTTAGTATATTCTGGTACAAGTCATGTTGTCTTCAGGCAAATAGCCAACACATTGTCCTTGGTTACTGTAAGATGGGTCAATTTATTAGTCAAGTATTTGCTGATAGTATGACAGATTCCAAATGCCCTTTGTGAGTACCACTTGAGATAACTGAATTCATTTGAAAATGTCACTATTCTCTTGCAGCACTTCAGTTTTCTGTTCAAAGCCACAATTCACAGTTCTCTAAGATTTGGGGAAGGCTTTTTCTAAAAATATTATTTACCTCTTTATAAAACAGCAGTAACAAATTGCTTGTAGTAAATTCTATTGATCAGGGGCAGGTTATATGTTACAGCCCATATTATACAAATACATTTCCCAGTGCATCATGTGAGGTCTACATCCCCCAGTAAGAAGACAATGAACTCTCAGTTCTTTTCAGAACCAATATGAAATTCTTAGAAGCACTAGAACTCAAGAGATTAATTATTACATAGTGCCATTGTTTTTCTCAGAAATCTAGATTTTCCTATTGCAAGGTATCTTTATTGATTGCAAACTCCAGTAACAGAGTTTCTTACTCCTTTTCCTACTCATATCACTTTCATAAGATTTTTATCTGTGTGACTTGGTTTGCTTTTCAAATATTTCTTACCTTTGTTTCATTTTCTCTTCCAGGTCACTCATAATACATCAAGTCCTATATGTATTAGTTTTAAAGCAAGTTTCTCTCTTCTTTATCTCAGATTCATTCATCTCCATTCTTTGAATGCCTGATACTGATATTTTTTAACATATTAAATTCCCTTAGACTCTTGTACTATTTCCTCTGTTTTACTGGTTACTTAGTTATACAAGAGTAGTCACATTTAACAAAGGAATACTAGAACCAAAACAACATGGACCTCATATTTTTTACAAATATGAAGTTGAGCCTGCCACAACAGTAGTTCTTTTCTAAAAGTGGGAATCATGATTCTATAATTTAATATTATAAAATGAAATATGATAATGCATGTGATTTTTTACTCTTAAACACACTATGTAAATCCTTGGTATTTGTAATTTAGTAACCTTCATTCAGTTATTCATTCATTCATTCATCCAACTATCATTTTCAAATTCAAAACTATATATGAAACTATATAATTGTATTTTCACTACAGTAGTAGCATGTATTCAAGACCTTGATGCTTCTTTGTCTTAGAAATTTTTACTCTAGGGCCTGGGGCTAGGGCTCAGTGGTAAAATGCTTGCCTAGCATGTGCAAGGACCTGGGTTCAATCCTTAGCACTACATAAAGATGAATAAAATAAAGGTATTATGTCCAACTACACCTAAAAAATAAATATTAAAAAAGAAATTTTTACTTGAAAATAAAAAAGTATTAGAAGACAGTATTTTTCCTATTTTAATTAATAGCCTATTTTATTAAACTTATTACACTGTACAAGAACGTGAAAATCAAGCCTATATTTCCCACAAACTAATATAAAACCAAAATTCAAAAGGTGAATTCCATCCTTATGTACCTTAAGGCCCCAGGCTGGTAAAATACTGAAGAACTCCTTGTGTTATTTACCTAAAGAATTGGCACTCAGTGGACTCCTAGTATCACCAAGGAGTTCCAATGATTAGGCACCAGAAGAGCCCCTATAGACAGTCAGTAAGCATTGTACCTTAACAAAAATTTACAGGCAGACAAAATCTTGATGCTGCTTTGGACTATGGAAATAATATATTCCTATGAGAATAAAAACTCAGTAAAGACATAAAATGAGTCTATTTATAGTGGATAAGTGCTTTCATATGGATTAGTACTTTTATAAAAGGCTAGAAGAAACTACCAGGTCCACTTTTGCCCTCCACCTTTTACCTTGTAAAGATGAAGCAACAAGGTCCCATATTGGAAGCAGTGAGATCAGGTCCTTGACAGATATGAACCTGTTGGCAACTTTATCTTGGACATCCAGTCCTCAGAACTGCAAGAGAATAAATCTCTATTCTTTATAGATTACCCAATTGCAGGTATTTTGTTATGGCTGCACAAATAGACTAAGATCAGGATAGATAGATACTAAACACAAAATCATTATGCAAATGATTTCTCTGAATAGGATTATGATCAAATTTACTTTTTAAATGTATTTGCTTTATCTTTGAAATTTTCAACAATAAATATGCATCACTGTTTATAATCAAGCGCAAACAATAAATATAGCCCTTCACTTTCTCATGTTCTCCCCTTCCAGTTGTCAAGAAACAATTGGTTGCCAAATACCAGGAAATTAACAGCAATTATCACCAGCTGGCGAGCTGCTAGGAGTAGTCACTGGACTGTAATCCACCCAGCATGATATAGAAAACCTTGAAGGAATAAGGTTGACGATTAATCAAACTTGAAAATTTAACATCCTGGGATAGCATATCTCAAGCTGGCTTAGTGAACACTGGACATCGTTGCTGAAAATTCCATTCTAATGATTTCAAGCAGAATCGACACTTTAAAACAGGCTGCTGACAGTGCATCTAACAAAGAAGACATTTTATTTATTTGGGGGAAAAAACCCTAAAATTCTAGCTGACAATGAAATCCCTCATTAGGAGAAGGTGACAATAATATTTGTATATGATCTCTTCTTTACTTAATCAGCATCAGGTTCAAGTGCACAAAGGGTAGTAATAGAATGCATGCATGCTAGTTTTACAATGGTGAAGAATATATAATCCTCTCTAACTTCTCTACAACTCAGGAAGGTAAACTGTTGCCTATGTTAATTGACAACATGAGAGTATACATATTAAATCTGAGGTTACAAGGAGACGTTATAAATAGCACATAGCACACCTCTTCCCCCCACTCAAATTCTGACCAAATTAAAACACAAGATGAAAGGCAGATAGAAAACTAAAATCAAGGAAAGCATTTCTCTTTGTGGGCAAGGAGGCTTCCTTGTATTGACCCAGAAAGTGACAGATTTACTAATCTTGATAGAGGCAACCCTACTGCTGGCACCATCACAGGGGTAGAAGCTGTCACTACAAACCTGTTAGCGTGGAGAAGCAAAGCAGAATTGTGTGATCTTTGGGCAGTGTTGTACTAAAGCAACAGTCCTCAAAGTATGATTCCTGGACCAGCAGCCTCGGTATCACCTGGGAATTTGTTAAAAATGTAAATTTATGTGCCTACCCTAGATTTACTGAATCAAATCTCTACGAAGGGGTCCCAGAAATCTGTATTTTGAGAGCAGCTCTAGTTAACAAGGAAGAATTTTAGTGTTCTGTAGCACAGTAGAGTAACTATACACTACAAACATTCATTATATATTTCAAAATAACTAGAAAAAAATGGGATAGGGATTCCTAGCACATAGAAATGATAAATGTTTGAATGAATGGTAGTGATAATTAGCTTGATTTGATCACTGCACTTTGTATGCATGTATCAAATTATCATGCTATATATCCCATAAATACGTATAAATAGATTCTGTGTTAGTTAATTTTAGAAAAGATCATCCATAGGGGATTTGGACTCACACCTAAAGTTTAACAATTGAGAGGATGGAGAGAGAAAGAGAGCATGCGCAAGAATTAGCAAGAAGCTCAACTATATGTGTACATGATCTCTTTCCAAATAACTCATTATCTGTGGAGAGAAGTGAGGGAAGGAGGGTAGAGAAGAGGCTAGAAGGGTTCTCTTAACCCATATGAAACCTGTGGTTAAACAGGGTGTCCTGTAATGGTGATTACAACAGAATCATGACAGTTAAGTTCCCTCTTTCATGAGAACACCTCATTCTTTATTTTTTCTATTTTAGTGCCCTCCTGGAACCATTGATGTACAGTGTAAATTTTGTTTCTTAAAATTTCTGAAACTATTTAAAATAAGATTTCATCAAATTGGTTGATGAAATTCATCAAATTAGTTGATGAAATATTATGAATTATGACTGATCCTTCCACAGTGAAAAGTTGAGGGCTAATACTAAACATTATGGAATGTACATGGCTATTTAAAGGATATTTTTGATACCAATTAAGAAGAAAAATGTTCATTCTTCAGTCTAGATTTTTTTTTAAATCTTAACTCAAAGAATTTATCTAAAAGCCCCCAGTCGAACATTCAAAAAGAATCCAAAGAATCTACTTTGAGAATGTCAGCTAATGAACTACACAGCCAGACAGCTACTCTTTTAATTTGTTTTTTTTAACCAGAGAAATGATATGGTATCAAATTACCTTTAACAGTACAATAATTTATGTCATAAGTGAAATTCTAAAACCTAGAATTGTTTACATAGCTGTATGAAATTGTGTGCTAATTAAATGGCACAGGACCATCACAAGTCGAATCTCTTGATTTTCTCCTTATGTAAAAACTAATTACTATGGCAGATTGGTCATTTCCTGTTCCACCAGGAATCAACTGCAAGACCATTTTATGCCCAAAGCCAATCATGTGCTTTCACTTCTATGTCCCATCTCAAATAATGTCCATGCATGTTTCATGACATAAAACAACTTCTGAAAATAAGAACTAATATCAAATTAAGATAGTCTAATAATAATATGTCAGCAAAGAGTCCCAAGCCTGAAATAAATTCCCCCTCTTGTTTTTGTGTTGTAAGGAAGAAATGAAAATGCAAAGACTGAATACTGTTACGAATTAAAGACCGAAAAGCCCAAACAAACTAAATCCTCAAATTAAACAATCTTTTCCTTTTCTAAGAAAAGCCTAAGAAAGAAAATTCTTCCTAAACCTCCTATCAAACTCAGACTTAGAAAAGAGGGCTCTTGATAATTCTGTAAAGCTAAGGATCCTTCATGACCACAGATTGAAGTCTCTGAAGACATGGGATAGCCACTTTAGGCCTCTGAACATGAAGTGAACTCCCACATGAGGCAACTCAAATGTATCAAAGAATTAACAGAAGGAAATTGTGCAACATTATTTGTATGTAGCTAAAAAGTGAACAGTTCTAAGGACTGGAGTTGTGCCTCAGTGTTAGATCACTAGGCATACAGAAGGCCCTGAGTTTAATCACAAACCACAAAAATACAAACAAACAATTCTAGAGAAAACATCCTTTTGAATACATTGTTAAATTCATAGGAACTGAGAAATTTTTCAAAGCTCCCATCCTAATGTCCAAATTAAGAAAAATAATAATCCATGTGTGGAAACCTGAATATAGAGGAGTTAATAATCAGTGGAGGAGAAAGCTGGCATTGCCCATAGAACTTTCCTAACCACAATACAAAATTTTGAGTCTCTGGTGAGACGAGGGCATTGAAACTGAAACTTCTGCAATTAAGACTGAACCTGGTTAATTTGAAACCTCTCTAGGAAGAGGGTACAAAATACAATTCCCGTGTTTTCCAAGAAGAACGTGTTCCATTTTAGAAATCTCAAATATTAAAACCAAGGAGAAATTAGTTCATAACCAAAGATGATCAAAACCAGAATAAATTAGCAGAAATAAGAACAATAATAAAATAAGAGAAAACAAATTTTGACCTATTAAGGTATCAATTTTGTTTTTTAAATACATTATCAACAGGTGTATAACAAACCACCTCATAATTTTGTGGTTTAATCCTTTTTCTTTTGCTCAGAATTTTGTGGGTCAGGAACTTGGGGATCTCAGCTGGTTGGTTCACCTCTGATCCTCTTGGTATCAGTGTGAACACCAGGTGTAGGAAGCTATCTATGAGCTGTATTCTTTATTCATGTGGCTGGTGCCTCGCTGTTCTTTGGGTTCCTTCTAGTTCCACATGGTGTCTCCTCCCTCAAGGCCTTACTACTCGGTTTGGTGTTCTCACAACATGGTGGTTACACTTCTGTGTGTCAGTGGGCTTCCAAGTAGGTTGCTGCATTCAGGAAGTATAAGACACTTCAATTTGAATTTTCATAAACTATTTTTTAAAAAATAGAAAAGTTCCCAAGTATTGCCTGGGACATACTTACACTAGAAAGTTCTCTTCCTAATGTAGCATGCCAAAGGTTTCCAGGGAAGTTTAGAGCATTGTCTTCAATTGAAATAGCTTCATTTCCTCTGTGAAGGTCAGTCACAGATATAAGAGATAGGTAAACACTTCTATTTTCCTCACTTTGTTTTGTGAGGTTCTTCTGGGATTCTTCCTCACTTCTTGATAAGGAAGTGTCAAGATCACATTGCAAAAGGATATGTGGGTGAAATATACTGTTATAGGAATCTTTAGAATATATAACCTAACACAAGAATAAAAATAAATATGTAAGAAAAGATTAAGAAAATAAAATATGGAATCACAAAAATGAATAAACTGATAGGACTAGAACTAGATCATCTAGGAATAAAAGTCATAATAATTGGAATTTTAAAAATCTTGAATAGATATTGTGCATAACAAATCAAATATAGCTAAAGAAAAAATTGGTTTACTGGAAGATAAACATGTAAGTGAAGACTACTGCCCAACGTGACAAGGAGCATTATTAAACACTAATAACACTGTTAAAATATAGCTATTAAAGAGAAGATAAGAGATATTAAATAAATTGGAAAGAATATACATAATGAGATAATGATGTAGAACTTTTTTAAAACTAATGAAATTTACCGATTCAAACATAATCAATACATCCAGTCAAGTTAAATGAAAAAAAAATTAGTAATTATATGCCCAGATTTTAAAAAAAAGTCATTGAGCATCAAGAACATGAAACACAATTCATAAAGAAAATAATAGAAACGTAGCAAACAATGATAATTAGATGGCAAGACTTCTCAAGAGCAAGACTAAAGAACAGAAAATAGACAAAGTTCTAAGAAGCAAGAATTGTCAATTCAAAAAATTGTACCCAGTAAAATTATCTCCCAAGAAAGAAAATAAAGTGAAAACATCTCCAGGAAAATAAATCTGAGATACCTAATTTCTAAGAAATCTTCACTGAAGTAATCTCTAAAGACATACTTTGAGAAGAAATAAAATGATGCCTACATACAGATCTAAAATCTAAAATGTAGGCTGTGCAAAGAAAAGGTTTTGTTTTTCAAAGTTTAATTTAGGGGCCTAAAAAGCAGTAGACATTAATGAATTAAACTAATCTCTATTCTTTAATTTACTAGACATTAAATATATATATATATACCAAAAGAAAAGACTTGAGTTAATATGTCCTACATTTCATATTGTATCAATAGAGGTAGGGTTCTATGGGCAGCAAAATGGATGACTTAATACACTGACTTGCTTCAAAATCTGTAAAGTACGCTTGGAAAAATTTCAAAGTATAATGACTAAAAACATAGAAGTAGAGTACATAACCGTTTTAAACACAGTACCTTGGTAGAGGTATGGTCACACACACACACACACACACACACACACACAAAGAGAGGCCACTGGAAAGGGTTTCACAGTTTTGCTGCTCACAGTTTCCTTGAGAAAACAGCACATATTGAGGGGAAGCACTGTCAAGGTCAGTCCCAAAGCAGAGAGAAAAAAGGAATTGGGGAAAATATCTCTTCTGTGCAATCTGAGGGAAGGAAAGGGATTGGAATTGGCTAATTGAAGTAATTTCATTGACTATGAGTATCAGGACTCCCTTGGGTTGTCTGAAACCTGGCCCTTAGACAATTAGGCTGACTTTACAGTCATTCAGAACAGGAGGGCCAAATAAGGGAGGTGGTGGGGAGTACGCACCCCATTGGCTGCTCAAGAAGAACTCACTGGCCTCTGGCGGGGCCACAAAACTGGGTCAAGGCAGCAATTTAACAAGAAGATTAAAAACAGTAAGGAGGAAAAGCACTGCAAAAACAGAAACTTTTTAGACAAGGGAAGAGGTGAGAAAAGGCAGCACAAAAGTAGGACAAAATAAAAAACAAAAGTAAAATGGTGAAAACAACTCCAAAATGATCAACAATACCAATAAAATTAAATGGATTAAATTTGCCAGATATTCAGATTTGAGAGGACAATAAAAGATTGAACTGTATATTCTTTACAACAGTAACAACTAAAACATAAGAAAAAGCAAAATTTGGTATACAAGACTAGAAAAAAATTTTTTCATATAGAATCAAATGAAAAGAAAGATAGGTTGATTTTTATACTATCATCAGCGTCTTTAAACCAAAGATTTTAGTTTGAGCACAGTTGAAGCTGAAGTAGAAGCACAGCCTTATTCCTTCCACTCCATTGTATGATACTGCCAGGCAAGAGACCACAGGACAATCAAGACACTTACATTTCCTCGAGTTCCGTGGTCTGCCACAATCTAGAGTGCTACAGATACATAGCTTTTATACATAGTTAAAGCTGGGACACAAATATGTCCACATCTGACCAAAAAGAGGAAAAGATGACAGAGGACAGCTCTCTTTCTTCTTACATATATAATAAGAGTTATTTCATCTTTGTTCCCATTTTGTTTGTTAGGACTTGGTGACAGCAGAGGCATTGTGTTTGACCTGTCAATCATCATGGATGAATAGGAAATATGAGCATATTTCCCTCAGGTATAATCATGGTATGATATCCAAATTCACTTTCTAAATGTGGGAATTCTCCTTCCTGTGTTTAAATTCACAGACATCAGTAAAATCAAAAACAAAAGTAAAATGGTAAAAACAACTCCAAAATTATCAACAATGCCACTGGTATAAAACTAAATAGCATCATCTTGAAGTAGAAGCTTTCTCTCTTCTAACCTCCTTCACTCAAATAATTAGAATCTATCCTACTGCTTTTTGGCAATATATTTTATATGGAATACCCTCTGTTGAATAGGAATGACTATTTTTCTAATCTGCAAAGGACTTAGGCACAAAACTATACTTATGTATGTTCTACAAGATATTCAGACATTTAAAAAGTAGTCACATTAAAGCTATGGCATTTAATTGATTCAACTTGTGAATTCCCCCAGAGGGTAGGTCCTCAAGAAATCCTAAATCATCCCAAACACAGGAAACCCTACAAGCTGTAAGGTAAAAGTTTCAATTCCTTTAATGTCAAATTCTCCATAATGATTGATCATGTAAAAGGAGTTTGTGTTGAAATTTGAGACATCTATATATTGACATTTCATTATTTGCATATCTTAGCGTTATTTGATATTTTCATGAACTTCTGATAGGCTATATTATAACAAGATGGCTATAAATAATATAAGAAGAGAAACAGACACAGAAATGAATTTTGGTGTTTCTCCAAATGTCACCTAAATGTTAATTTAATTTTTTTTTCTTTTTCCCCTTTTCTAAGACTTCTGGAAGCAAAATTATACTGTCCATCAGCATTCTCACAAAAATACCCAAAGGAATAGTAGCTTATATAAGGAAGGGGGCTCATAGGTAGAAGAGGGGCTGCCTGAGTAGGCTACTATGCTTTCCTCCAAGGGAAAAACCCAAACGCTCGCAATCCATAGGCTCATTCGTTAAACCCAGCGGGCTATGAGAACAGCTAACATCTAAGGGCACCAATGATCTATGAGTTTGTGAGAAGTAATTTGACACATTTAGCACAGCTGTTTGTTCTCCTTCTTAATGAAGAATGTGTTCCACTCTACTGCCCTATTCGATAAATTGTATACAGAAGAAGACTACCTCTGCCAAATGAGTAGGTGGGAATGTGTTTTATATATGCTGAGCTAGGCATATCTAAAAGATGAGGTAATAAAATTTTAGTAGTTTCACATGTTATAATGGTTTAGATCTTCAAGTTTTCCCCAAAAGCTCATGTGTTCATGCAGGAATGTTCAGAGGTGAACTGATTATATTATCAGAACTGTAATCTTATTAGTTAATTAATCTACTTGATGGATTAATTATTTGAATGAACTACTGGATGGTAACTGTAGGCTGCTAAGTGTGGCTGAAGGAAGTAGGTCTCTAGGGTGGTTGTAATCTTGGGGATTATATCTTCTCCCTAGCTCCTCACTCTCTGTTTCTGAGCAGTCATAAGCAAAGCAATTTCTTCCACCATTTCCTTCTGCCATGATGCTCTGCCTTATCTCGGGTCCAGAGTAAAGGAGTTGACCAACCATAGACTGAAACTCTGTGGAGCCCAAAATAACCTTTTTCTCCTCTAAGTTTTCCTTTTTAGGTATTTTGGTCATAGTAACAAAAGGTAGACTAACACAGATGTCAAAGTATAATTGAGATCTGCAGCTCTCCAAGACTACTCACTTTCAAACAATGATTTATTTGAGTAAAGGAGGTTAGAAGAGAGAAATCTTCTACATTAAGGTTTACACTCACTGAGATGCTATTTAGTTTTATACCAGTGGCATGGATGAAATAACTCTTATAATAAATAAAACTTTCAATTGGAACATGTGAATTTCTGGTGATGTTGCTAAGGTGAAAGAAAAAAATGATTGAACAGCAATTTTTAAATATCCTGGCTTAGAAGTGACATATAATATATTATATAGCCCATTGTTTAGAACTGTCACATGATTCATCTTAATTACAAAGAGGATAGGAAATAATGAGGAGCACTTGCAACATGCAGTGGAGTGGATATGACTACCACAGTATATCTGTAATATTTTAGTAAACAATATTAGGAAACCCATTTGTCCATAAGATATAAACCACATTTATATATATTAAGCTTATTGGTAGTAAGTGGTATACACATTTATGTATATTAAGCTTATTGTCCCTGTCTTAATTATCTCTGTTGTTTTTCATTGTTTCAGAATTTAAGTGTGATTCTTATTGCAATCCCTACTGACACCAATAATGAGTACTGAAAGATTAATAGAGACCTAAATGATTAGTAAATACAATATGGGACCTCAGCACAAAGAAAAATTAATAAAAGTCAGGAAAATATTTGGTAAGATTTAACCTGAGATTTGAAAATTAAATGAGCCTTAGAGTTTTAAGATAATAATTCTACACATTTTTAAATATCTGTTTCCCTAATTATAATCAGCAAATGCTTATTCTAAACCTGTATCTTCTTAATGAAATAATGACAAAAGAGATATGGAAACATCCAATTAATTAATCCAGAAGTTGTCAGAGATTTTATGTACATCCTCAAGTGTTAGTTTTCTGGAGTCCATGTAATATAAAATCATTATTTTTCCCACTGGCTTAGTAAGGTTATGTTGAGTAAGTGGAAGATACATGCAGATGCAGACATATTCCAGTAAAAGATGTGACGGTGAAGTGAATGAAATCCAATATGTCTCTATTTTCTAGCAACATTCTAAATTATTCAGTCTGATCCATTGTAAAGACTTCTTCTACTTTTTCTTAGAAGTACATGAATAAAATAGAAGTGTTTCAGTGATGTTATCATTTTCTGCCTTCATTACAATGATAGTCATCTTCCTAGTAGATTTTCCATGAGACATGAAAAGGCTGAAGCTCTTCTCTGAAAACTATTGTCTCCTCACTCCACTTGGCTGTTGCAAGTCTTTAAGTCAGCCAATTATTTTTAGTCACAAATACAGACCTGTACTCTTCCAAACTTGGTATTTACTTCTCCTTGAAGACATTAATCTGATATTTATGGGGAAGAAAATCAATGACTTTTTCTGCAGTGATTGATTCTCTAATAAACTAGAAGGTATAAATTACTGAAATTCAATTAATGACATTAAACTTCAATATGTGTATTATACAAAAGAGGAATGCCTTGAATAAATGTTTATTACATAATGATTTCCTTTATAATAAGGATAAATAAGTTCAAAAATCAAGATAGATTGTATTGTATAAGGAGACAATTTTTAGGGCAATATTTGTCCTATAAATAATTTGTATTAATGTTAAATTTATACAATATATGCTTTTTTACACAACTGATTTGATATTACTTAAAAGAAAACAATTAACTCAGATCCCAGTACTGTGTCAATGCAACTGTCCACATTCAAATGTTTTAAATATATATTCAGTCTATCATTATTAAAATTTCTTTATTAGAAAAATACTATATGTTAGTCAAATGGCAAGTGACAGAAAAGCAGTTCACATTTGCATAAATAAAAGAAAGAGAGCAGGAGGAAAGGAAGAAGGGAAGGGAGGAACAAAAATGCAAATAATTAATGGTCTACTAAATGGTCCAGGAGATGATCTACTGAAATAAATCCTACTTAGAGTTCTCCAAGGAGAAACCAAGTTCTCTCTCCAGACACACACAAAAGCATGCGTGCTCAGACGCGTGCGCGCGTGCGCGCGCGCGCGCACACACACACACACACACACACACACACACTCGAAAACTAGGAATTGGCTTCTGAGATTATGGTGGCCTGTAGACTGGAAAACCAAGGAAGCTGGAAGTGGAATCATTTGGTCCAAATGCAAAAGCCTAAGCCTTGGTGAGAGCATGGAGGGGAGATGCTGCTACAAGCACCAAGTACAGGTCTGAGGGCACAAAACCCACAAAAACCAATGCCTGAGGGCAGAACAAGATGAAGGTCCCAGATCTGAGAGAGAACAGGTTGACCTTTCCTCTGCCTTTTTTGTCAAATTGGGCCCTTTTGTTAAATCGAATGATGCCTACTCATACCGAAAGGTGATATTTTTTTTCCTTATACTCTGTGGGTCAAACACTAATTTCTCTGAAAACACCCTAACAGATATACCCCAAAATTATGTTTTATAAACTATTTTAGTCCAGTTTAATTCATTCATAAATTTAACCATCACCAATTCATTCAGGTATTCAGATATTAGCATATTATATCTCCTTCCTCTCTCTTTCTCTCTCTTCCTCTCTCTGCCCCATCTTTATCATTCTCTCTATTTTCATCCCTATCTCCCTTTCTCTCTAAGTTTCACTCACATACACACTGCACACCTCCCCCACTTATATTCTCCCTACTGATATTTCTACCTACCTATTTACCTTTGGATCCATAGCTCTCCATCCTGAATCTCTTTGCAAGATTGATACTGGTGGTGCAATGTCCATTTTATCTTTAAAGTTTGAATTTTAATTTAAGAAAAATAGGAGACTCTGCTTGGTCCATCTGAGATCACATGTTCAAACAAACTTCTGATTCACATAAGGTGTATAATATTCTGATGGGCCAGCTTTAATATTTCCCATTCCTATAACTAGATTGAACAGAGAGGTGGCAGTGAAGAAAACATGGCTAGTAAGTGAAAAGTAATGTGTATCATTACTGTTTACTTAGTGAAGTGTCAGGCACACTTCTTAGCAAATAAATAAATAAACAGATAAATAAATAGAGAAATGTTGGGCAAATCTAAGATGAATTCAAGTGGCCTTATATGGAGATTTAATTTTTTAAAACATAGTAGAAAGATACAGAATATACATTATATTTCATCCTACATACTCCTTTAAAATCCTAAGATTCTTAAAAATCTAAAAATACAGACTTTAGATCTCCTACTATTGTCAACTACATTTTTCTTTCTATGGTATTGCATATATTAACTTCATATGCCATGGCCAAAATCCTTTCTATTATGCTCCAGATTTTAATTATAAAAACCACATGGTAAAAAAAATAGAGAATAGGAATATTATCAAAAAGGAAAATGGTTTTATGATACATTTGCCATTGGATTAGCAGCAGCTACATCCCAAGATGCTTGAACCATATGGAGCAGCTCATTCAGACAATACTGACTCCCTTGAATTCCTATCAGATGTGCAGCAGAAGGTGTTAGTGACATTTTTGAGAATCACTTTCAAAGTAACTGCTTTATTTAATCCCAAATCCACATCCTGGGTAATTATTTGCTTTTCATCTTCCTTCACAACTTTCTTTTTATTTTCCTTTCCTCAACCCTTATCAAGCAGAGAAAGAGCATCTATTTTTGAAATTACATTTGAAGTTGTCAGTATATGGGCATGTGTTTCTTTATAGAAAAATTAACAGATGATAGGACAGAAATCCTTTACCCACATGTTATCATTTGTAGTAATATGGTGTATTTATGAAAAGGTTAAAGAAAAAAAGAAAAGAAAAAGAGTAGACCTCTATATATTGTATGCATCATCATGACTCTAATAAATATTATAGAGCTTTCAATAGAAACTTTTTTTTCTTTTTTTTTAGTACTGAGGCCTGAACCCAAAGGCACTTTTACATATCCAGTCTCTATTTATATCTTTTATTTTGAGACAGGGCCTTGCTAATTGCTGAGGCTATCCTTGAACTCACAATCCTATGCCTCAGCCTCTTGAATTGCTAAGATTACAGGTATGTGCCATCACATTCAGCTTTTGTATCATTGTATTACTAAAATTACATAATCATTGTAGATGAACAGACACACACAAAATGTTTATGTAGAAATGTGTATTTATGTAAGACTTTTTATATGTTATATAAACAAAATATTTTATATATACACATATTTATTTCTATAAGGAATATTTGTTATGGACATATATGTTTATGTATGGTTATATACATATGAATACATATGAATCCTTTCAAGAAGTATAACTACTTGTTATAGATGTGTATGCATATATAATGCTAGTAACCACAATAGTAAACATTTTTGTAATGCTTGCCAAATGCCCTATGTTCTATTATAAACCAGTTAAATGCATAATTTCACTGACTTTTCATAATAATTATATGAGTTATTCAGTATTATTGTATGATATTATCTATTAAGTAACCATCTATATTTACATACCATACGACTTCAAGATTAACTAACAATGGCTAGGAAAAAAAGAGAGAGAATAATTTGAAATAAATAAACCATTCACTGTACAAATACATTTTGAAAACTCTAAAAAAAATGCATTACATAAACTGAGACAGAAAAATGATAGTTAACATTTTTTAAAATCAGCCATAGGTGTCATCTTGCAAATTAATTGAAAACTATGAAAATGGTGGCTAAATTTACCTAATTAGGTAAACTTTAAAGGATACAATTTTGCTTCTTTTTGAAATCTATTTTGCTAATGTATTACCAACCTATCTCAATACTTTACTTTGAAGCATCTTAATGCTGTTGTAAGTGTCTCCCATCTCAGTGCAAATGCAAGTGTTGAATATTAACTCAATGGAAAATATTATTCTTCTAAATATCATGGCTTCCATTTTTAGCATTTAAACAGATATCTTCTGCATAATATTAAGCTGAACACAACTTTCTTACCATTTACTTTTCTTATTTAAAGAAAAAAAATTAGACTGAGTTTTTCTTTGTCCCCAATGCATAAAAATTTGTTATTTGAATAGGTCCTCTCCAGTGGAATTCAGGTCAATTCTCTCTCTCTCTCTCTCTCTCTCTCTCTCTCTCTCTCTCTCTCTCTCTCTCTCTCTCTCTCTCACTCTTGCTCTCTCTCTTCCCATTATGAGATAATTTATAACATTGAGATCTTTAAATTACAAGGAAAAGCTAATATTGTAATAGAATAAATCATACATGAAAATTTCCAAAACATTGACTATGTAAATTGCTTTCAAGTGTTAATACTAATCATGGTACATTGTTGTTTTAATTTAGTATGCTGGACACATTCTTGAGTCTTAAAAATAGGGTTTTTTCCCCCCATGATAAAAAACATGCTTAAAATATGAATTCACATCTTCTATTTATCAATTGATATCTAGTTGAGAAAATCAAAGAACTTCACATTTAAGGAAAAGATATACTAAAGTATTATATGCTGAAAGTTTATAATTTTATTTCATTTTATTATCATGAAAAAGTCTATCTGCTAGAATTAATTTTAGGTGCTTATGACAGAAATTCAAAGCAAAAGCAACTTTTTAAGAGATAGGAAGAACTAACCATATATTCTTGATAAAGTCACCAACAGAATTTTTAAAAAGCTTATCAAAGTCGACTATAAAGAAAGTAAACTGGTGTGAGAGCTGAGGATGTAGCTCAGTGGTACAGTACTTGCCTAACATGTAGGAGGCTCTGAGTTCAATCCCCAGCAACAAGCAAAGAAGAAAAAGGAAAAGAAAGAAAAGAAACATGTGATTCACAGGCTGGAAAGAAATTGTTCACAGTTCATGTACCCAACAAATGACTTACATCAGAGGATATATATGGACTATCTTTAAATAAATAACGTTAAGGAAAAATCCTAAATTTTAAAATGGACAAAAGATTTGAGAAAATAATTTTAAACATATACAAATGGTCATTAAGCACATGAACAGAGTTCAATACTATTATATATCAGATACATGCAAGTGAAAATCGCAAAAAAAAAAAATCAGTATATTTCCACTCTGCTAGTTTAAAATGTTACTAATAGTTCCAAGTGTTGAAAGCCACTAGAATCCACAATATTGCTGGCAGGAATGCAATTCGGTAAATCACTTTGGAAAATTACACAGCAGTTTCTTTTAAAAATTAATTATATATTTACCTATGAGCTGACACTTTTTGCTCCTATGCATTTATTCAACAGAAATGAAAATATAGGTCTACATAAATCTTTGGACAAAAATATCCATTGTAATTTTACTCATTACAGCTCTGAACTAGAAGCCAGATACAAAAGAATAAATAATGCATGACTCCATACTAAGTTTTTGAAATGGCAAAACTTATGTAAAATAATAAAAAACAAACCAGTGGTTGCTGCTGCTGGAGGAGGGGTAAATGGTTGGGGAGGGGCCTGAGGAAACTTTCTTGGCTGATGGAAAGGCTGTCTTTATAGCACTGTGGTTTCCATGAGTGTGCACAATCTTCAAGACTGATTAAAAGGGATACCTAGGACCTCTAAATTTTACTGCATTTGGGTTGTCTTAATAAAAAGTATTTTAGGGAAAAATATTTTTTTTTCCTTCTCTCTCCTACACAAGACAAGTCCAGAAGAAACAGAATGTGGAAGTTTTCTTTCTCTATAAAACAGACTTTGAGACAGTTTGGTGTGTAGAGGATGCTTATTTGGGAGTGCCTTTGAGACCTACTTCTAAGAACAGGAGAAAGATTGAGCAGGGGGAGAATTAGGCTCAACAGCATCAGCTGAACTAATAGGAACTTCTCAAGATGAATGTCTTATCAAACCTGTCCCCTATTGGGTACAAGTAGTCAGACTTTCATATCTCTGTTCCAAAAAACCACTGAATGTGGCATATCCTTGGAGGAATGTGGACCTGGATGAGCTGACACTGTAGCTGACACAATGGCTGAAGAGGCCAGCAGCTGTCAGTGTCTGCTGAGAACATTTCTAGCACCTAGGCCAACAAGTTCTTTCTTGAAGAGAGATCATGGGCACATCCAGGCACACCTCATATCTACTACAGTTAGAATTACTGTTTCTAACATATAAAACTTCAGGAAACTTGAATTCAAATTATGATCAGCAATAAATAATTTGGTGTATTGCAAAGACAATGCATAAACTTACACTAAAAGATGTCTATCTGAAATTCAGATTTAACTGGGTGGTCTGTATTTTATCTGTCAACACTAAATACAACCAGTCCTGTGTTCTCACATCACCTTATATATGTTTGGCAGCAGCTCCTCCGCAGAGTCTGGTCTGACTGGTTTATATTGTGGATCAATTCAGACATCATCCTCATCCTGGAAGATCTGAACTCCTAGTCCTCAGTTCTTCTTGCATTGGTGATGCTGAATTTATCCTTTTAGCATCACAATACTCAAGAGAGCAAAAAGAGACACCTAAATGGATCACCTGATTATCAAATACATTCTTCTCTGTTTTCATCAGGTAATAGCAATCCAAACTCTTCTCAAAAATCAGGCTTGAAAGATGGTAACTCATCTTCTTACCTGCTGGTTCTTGGACACAACATCCTCCATCACCAAGTAGCAACTGGAGCTTAGAATTCAATGCTTCTATTGATGAGTCTCCCAGTGAAAATATTTCCTCCATAAAAACCAGGAACCATCAGAGTGTGGGTATAGTAGTACAAATCCCAGATTAGTCATTGGAAATTGGGGTAAATGGCCATTTTCATATAAAAATCTTTAAGCCTGGGAATGCATTTCCTTGGAGGATGGTGTTTCCATTCTCGAGATATCAATTCCAAAGTGATTCAAATGTGCATTTCATTCCAATGCTATAAAAGGCATTTTCATTTGTGCAATATGATATACCCAGCTGATCCTATTGTCATGGTCCTCTTTTGTAATAAAGTGGGTACCTTGGTCTGATGCAATATTATGTGGAATTCTATATCAGAAAGAAAATTCTTCATACACTTACTAGATAAGTCTCTGTAAATAATCACAAGAGAAAAGGCAAGTCATATTGAAAAGGTATCTGTTCCTCCCAGAACAAATTGTTGGCTCATCCAGAAGGAAGACACACTGTAAATTGGTGCCACATTAGAGACTCAATACTAACCTCTGCTATTGGAAGCCTGGACATTCAGCGGCTGCCTTAGTGAAACCCTCCTTGGTGAGTGGAAGCTGGTGTTTCTGAGCTTAAAAATGGCCTTTAGTATTGCCAAATGGACTTTTTATTCATGGTCCCATAGTATAGCACTCGAGTTAACCAACAACAGAGGTTGGCTCATGCCAACTGTGCACTAATTTTGTCTACTTAGTTTTGTCTACTTAAATGATTTCCTTAGTATCTCATCCATTCTATATGCTCACGTGTAAGGATAACATAATACCAAAGATCTTTACACTTTTTTCCTACTCTTACAATTCATTCTGTTAGTCTGCTTTCTGTCCTTATGAAAAATATCCAAGATAATCAGCTTTTAAGAAAGAAAACTGCATATTGGCTTATGGATTCAGATTTCATTTCATGATTGCTTGGCCCTGTTGTCTCTGTGCCTATGGTGAGATAGCATGCCAAAAAATTAATGTTACATCATATTTTTATTACAAAGATAGAACATGACCATAGGATTCACTGGGTATATCATATTGCACAAATGAAAACATTTGAGGGGATACTTGTACATCACTGAGAATAATATTAGCACTTTTTGTTTCATTCTTAAATTTAGTGATGAAATATGAGAATCATCAATATCTGCTTTATCACATGCAATGATTTAAATAGAAATTAATTGAAATATTAAGGTTATCAAACATTTTAAATTTAAAGTAACTATTCCAAGTGCCCTATAAGATGATAATCTTTTATCTATGAATTTCTCTTGTTTTTTTTTTGTTGTTGTTGTTGTTTGTCTTTTTCTGGTAGTACTGTGTTTTGTACTCAGGGATATTATACCAATAAGCTACATCCCTATGCCTTTTTTTATTTTCTATTTTGAAACAGGGTCTTGAAAAATTTCCCAAACTAGCTAGAAATTGCAGTCCTCTTGCCTCAGATTTCTAAGCAGCTGGGATCACAGGCATGCCCTATATCTCCTGGCAAATTTTGCATATTTCTGAAATTGAACAGTAATGCCTGATACAATGTAAATATTAAATAACTTTTTTTAGCTCAACTCTACCAAGAATTGAAGCTTATGTTTTGAAATGTTTTCATGTTCTTCTCATTATAATGGTTAGAAAAGCTAGTAAATTGTCAGATCTTTCACTTAAATTCTGTATGGTTGACAGTTATATGCCATTACTTGAGGCTTCATTATAGCATATTTGACAAACGGTTAGGCTACCTTCCTCCACAAACCCACCCCCAACTGCCTGAAATGTATCTCAGCCTAACAAGCTGAGTCACTTTATATCTCAGGGTCTCAGTTTTTTCACCTTAATATAGATAATTAGATTAACAGTTCCCAAAAGTCTATGTCCCAGCTTCTTACTGATTTTTTTTTAAATCAACTGGAAATTTCTATTACAAGTTGTTCCAACTCAAAGATCTACTCCTAGCATGCTGAAATCAGAATCTAAAAGACTGTGGTTTAGGAAGTTCTCGGGTAGATTCTGTTGTGAAATCAAGTTTGAAAATCACTGGACTGAATGAACTTTAGACCTCAGTCACAGCTCAAGCATTCAGTGATTCTGTATCTGTATCATAGATAGAAAATATTAGACCCAAATAAATTTTCATCTATTTTACAAGATAATTGGTTTATCTCCACATATACCATGTGATGTGATCAAGTTTTATCATGTTAAAAAAGACTGAATTCACAATGCAGTGAGTTTAAGATTAGAGGAAGGCTAGAAATTTGACAGTATTTCTTTTTTAATTTTTTCTTTCTCTGCCTCCCATTCCTCTACTCCCTTCTTCTCTTCCCATAGCCTATTAATTGCATTAGCACAGTAATTCAGTAACTTCATCATGACTACTCAATGGATATTTGCTGACTAGATATAATTAACCTATAAGTCAATTCCAGGTAGAGTGCAGTTTACCTATTTATAAGATGACTATCTCATAACTTATAAAAAATCCATTAAAAAATGAAAACAGGTGTTAGAATCAGACTTTCTAATGTTCTTGTGGCTTCTTGTGAGTAGTCTTGCCCCTTTGTTGACTTTGGATCATTTGACTTCATGTAAGTAAAATAAAATGGAAAGAATCTAAGAAAAAAACAGGGGTTCCAATCCCAAGTATGTCACTTATTAATTTGGGTTCAAATGTCAGCTGTTTTCTTCTCTGAAACTCACTTTTTAAATCTGTAAAATGAAGGAAATGATAATGTTTCCGCCACTGAATCACTTTCATCATTAAATTAAATAATATATTTAAAATATTCAGAGTATTACCTAGAATATAAAAAGCACTTAATACTTGTTTCCTACTTTCTTCAGTAATTTTAATGAGAATCAAATAAGCTTTTTTGTTAAAATCATTTAAAACTACACAATACTGTTTCTTATTTAATTAAAATTACTTTTCTTCAGATTTTCCACTGTAAAACTAGATTCATATGTATAACTTCAAGTTACCATGTCAACATTTTTAGCTTCCACATATCAGAGAAAACATTTGACTCTTGACTTTTAGGGATTTGCTTATTTCACTTAGGACGATAGTCTCCAGTTCCTTCGATTTACTGGCAAATGTCATAAAGTCATTCTTCTTTATGGCTGAGTCACACTCTGTTGTGTGTCTATACCACATTTTTTTATCCATTCATCTCTTGAAGGACAACTAAATTGGCTCCAATAGCTTAGCTATTGTGAATTGAGCTGCTGTAAACATTGACATGGCTGCATCACTGTAGTATGCTGATATTAAATCATTTGGAGATATACCAAGGAGTGGGATAACTGGATCAAATGGTGGTTCCATTCCTAGTTTTTTGAGGAACTGCCATACTGTTTTTCAGAGTGGTTGCACCAATTTGCAGTCCCATCAACAATGTATGAGTAGACATTTTTTTTCAAATCCTTGCTAACATTTATTGTTACTTGTATTCTTGAGAATTGCCACTCTGACTGAAGTGAGATAAAGTCTCAGTGAAGTATTAATTTGCATTTCTCTAATTGGTTAATATAGTGAACATTTTTCATATATTTGTTGATCATTTGTATTTCTCTTTTGAGAAGTTTCTGTTAAGTTCCCTTGTCCATAGATTCCTTGGGTTATTTTATTTTCTGGTGTTAAATTTCTTTTAATTCCTTGTATATCCTAGAGATTAATGTGCTCTATCTGAGGTGTAGGTGGCAAAGATTTTCTTCCATTCTGTAGCTTCTCTCTTCCTGCTCTTGATTGTTTCCTCTGCTGTGAAGATGCTTTTAAATTTGATCCATATCATTTATTGACTTTTCATTTACTTTTTTCTTGTACTTTAAGGAAGTTAGTTCCTGAGGCAACATGTTGGAGTGCAAATTTGTGATTGCCTAAGAGTAGAGGTGGGAATGGGGGCAAGTATAAATAGGCATAAAGTTTTATTTTGAAGTAATGGGTATGGTTTAAAACTGGATTGTAGTAACAGATGTACACCTTGGTAAATATGCCAAAAGTCCCTAAATTGGGTACTTAAAATGGGTAAATGTTGTGATTTGTAAATTGTACCTCAATAAAATGATTAAAAACAAAAGAAAAAAAACTCCATGAAGCTTATTTTGTTAGGCATTATGGAAAAAATACCACAACAGTTACAATGGTAGACAATATTCAACTACTTATATAAATAGAGTTTTAAAAAAGAGAGACACAGTCTAAACAACAGAGGTAGAAAGACTGATTTCTGAACACATTAGAGTTATTACCATGAGATGCCCAGAAAAATTTGGGATGAACATTGATGAAGCTCTATGTCCTAAGTGACAATAAGGATATAAGAACAGAAAATTTCAGTGACTCATTTTAATATTGTGAAATTCATTGATTTTTTTCACCCTCTCTTCTCTGCCATATATGAAATTCCCTTAAGAGATCTTATCAATATCCCATAAGTTTCGATGTTATATCTTCATTATCATTTAATTAAAAATAATTTGTCACTTTCATCTTATTTTGTAACATCCCCTTGGCCAAAGTGAGTCATGTGGCCATGTCCAACTTTAATAGGGAGAGAAATAGACTCCACTTTAGAAGTCAAAGGGGGCTCAATTTTGAATATTTCTTCAATACTAATTTAATAGACTACATTTCCATATGGCAAGTATGGGAGGAATTAGAGAGAGAGAAAAGGGTGCTTTAAAATATATTATGATCAGCTCAGAATGACTGAACATGGATAGAAAAAGAGCAGAGGTAGGCAGGTCATTTTGACCTTTCAAGCAATTATATTTCATCTATTTTTCTCAGAGAAATGTAACTAAGATTCTATCTTGAAATATCCATGCTAGCAGAATGCCTTTTGCCACAAAAAGCTGGCTTATTACTTAAAGAGTTTTAAAACAACTCAGAATATCAGGTAAAACATAATAAATTAGATGATTTTAAACATTTTTATTTGCTAATTTTTTAAAAGTTATTTGTCACACAATATCCAGTGTTTTTATAATATGGCTGACATAAAGAATTGCTCATGAGCAGACTGTGCAGGGAGCACTGAGGAGGGAATTTTAGTATTTTCTACGAATCACCTTTAGTAGGCTTGATTCAAATATCTGAAAGCATAATCTACAACATTGCTTTAATTTTTCCAAGAAATTTATAGTTGCAATCAACACATTATTTCACCAGAACATGCTATTTATTTATTTTTTAAGTTTTTAAATTTATATAGGACAGTGGAATGCATTATAAGTCTTATTACACATACAGAGCACAATTTTTCATATCTCTGATTGTATACAAAGTATATTCACACCAGGTTGTGTCTTTATACATGTACTTTGGATAATAATGTCCATCACATTCCACCATCATTTCTAACCCCATGCCCCCTCCCTTCCCCTCCCACCCCTCTGTGCGATCTACAGTTCATCTATTCCTCCCACACTCCCCAGAACAAGCCATTTATAAAGAAACTATCAAAAATAATTTTAAGCTTCTTAATACTAATGTGACCAAAATAAAATATGTAAATACAATAAAGACAAAAAGCAAGAAATAACTTTTTAGTGAGAATTTTCTCTGAATTTCAGAAATTGTTAAGTTTTAGGGAGAAATCTATTTAGTTTTCTTTATTCTTAATTAAAAGAAGACCCCAAACATTCCTAATGTATAAGAAAAAAAAGCATTAGGATAGATATATTTAAACTGATTTAAACATTTCAGAATGTATTCGTGTATCAAAACAGCACATGGTACCCTGTTAATATGTACAATTTTATGCTTGTTTGTATCAGTTAAAAATAAGTTTCATTTTTTAGAAAACAGACAAGATTGCTAGTGGTTTTCTAGGTCTCCTTCTCACTAATACCAGTGAGTTTAAATGGATCTAAATTTTGAGCATATTGAGCATGTTTTAATCATTCTGTTAAATGTCGAATGGTCTTTCTCAGTGAGCATTTCTGTATTAATTCAAAGATGTGTAATTCTAGATAGTTTTTATTCAGTATGAGCACATTTAAAGGCTATACTAAATTATTAGCCATCTTTGTACAAATATGAAATGGTACTTCTTAGTCCAGGAAGACACAACTGAATTTCAGCACCAATTTCTCTGTTCAAACAGGTGCAGTGAACAACCAAAACAATTTTATGCTGTGGCTCTTGGTGAAAAAATAATTTTTCTTCATCAATTGTTTATATTTAATACAACCTCAAAAAGTCTATTCATTTCCTTAATATCAAAGAAATGTGATAAACTGAGAGTGTTTTCTATTTTATGAAGTTATAGGCTAAGTTTTAAAGAACTCCTCTCTAAAAATAAATGTGCATTAAATTAATATGAGTATTTGATGGATTTTTGAGCAAAGAAGGATGTACCTGTATATCAAGGAAGAAACTCTAAAGATATGCTTGATAGAACGATGCTATACATATTACAATGAAATTTGATGAGTTAATAAGAATTACAGTGGACCCAAACTTAGGTTTGGGCAATTCTTTTTTTTTTTTTTTTGATGGGGGTAGGGAGGGTGGGAAAGTACCAGGGATTGAACTCAGAGGCACTTGACCACTGAGCCACATTCCCAGCCCTATTTTGGATTTTATGTAGAGACAGGGTCTCATTGAGTTAGCACCTTGCCATTGCTGAGGCTGTCTTTGAACTCGAAATCCTCCTGTCTCAGCCTTCCAAGCCCCTGGGATTACAGACAAGCGCTACCATGCCCAGCTATGTGGGCAATCTTTACTGGATAGTTCTAGAAACTCATTTCTATCACTTTACCTTATAAACTTAACTTTCCTAATCTATAAAATGAAAATGCTTGCTAGATGATTTCTTATATCCTTTCTAGTTTTGTGTTCTTGGGGTTTTATCAAGAGTATGATAGTTTCTAATTTCAAATTATATGTTTGTTCCCTAGAGAATTTGCATTGTGACAGTTGAAAATCAACCATGTATGAATAACAACCAACAAACTAATTTTTAAATATATATGTGAGTGTTTCACTACCTAATATAGAAAAATCCTACTTATCTTGTGACTCAAGGACAAAGTAAAACTCGCACAGATCAAAAGTCAAAAAGATGATTTTATTTTTGGAAATGGTGCAGTCATGAAAAGAGGTGATGCATATTCCTTCATGAAAAAATTGGAATGTTTTCCTGGTTGTTTGGTTACTTAAAGTAGAAATATTCTGCTTTCAAATGAGTATAAGGGCAGTTATTATGTGGGCAGTGGCATCATTTATTTTAATTATAAAAATAAACTGAATTTTAACACAAATTTTAAATCTTTTTTATAACTTTAAAATTTATTTATTTATTTATGCATGCTCTATTGGAAGACTGACTTTAATGATATGTCAGCATTTAAAAGACATACTTTTATTCCCACAGATCAATATACAGCACTTCATTCATTTTGCTTACATATACATGTACATTCTTGTCTTCCAAAGCTCAGAATGTCAAATCTCATCTCTGCTAAAATTGTTCTTTTATTCAGGTTACAAATTTCTATACAAAAGAATAACTGAACCAAATCCATACTTGTGTAGAAGACAAAGGGTGAAACAAAACCTATAACTTTAACTTTTCATTGAAAAGAGGAGGAAAGAGAACAAATACACGTAGATTCTTTGTAGCTGCTATCAATAAATAATTGTGCCTGAACGTCCTTCATTCTTTATCTGACTTAAATATCTTAAATAAAACTCCCCAAACCGCATCAAATAAAACACCAAGGAAATGCTAAGCCTTAAAATAAAGAGATGATAATCTTAAGTGTAAGTTTAAGACATACTTGTGTTTAGAATCAGGGTCTCATTGAGTTGCTTAGCACCTTGCCATTGCTGAGACTGTCTTTGAACTTGCAATCCTCCTGTATCACTCATTTCTTCGTCCAATCTTTTATGTACAAAATTTACTGAAAACTAGCAAAAAAAATATGCTATCTGTTCACCTATTTTCTACTCCTCCTCCTGGGACATTTCTCCCAGACTCCCTTGTGTTTAAGTGTGACCATATGACAGAGTTATAGGGACCAACTGTAGGCAGAAATGACATATTTCACTCTAAAGCTTAAAAAATTACAACCATTTCTGTGTGAGCCCCTTTTCCTTTCTTGACCCAAGGACCATATATACAGGTAACTCTGCAGACAGAAAACCAAAGTCTGAAATGTCAGAGTAAATAAGTTCTGAATGATCATGTGGCTGGTCACTCAGGCAGGAATACTAATTATGGTCTACAAACTGAATGAGGAGCAAATTTACAGGGTATTAAGACACAGATGTCAGAATTTACCGGATATGGCAGCCTATTGATATCCCAACTTGATAAAGCAGCATTACCTTGCCTAATTAAAAAAAAAAACAACGTTTTTTTTCCAGCTGTAGAGGTACTTTGAGGTTGAGGGGAGAGAAAATATGAGAGTTATCATTTATTCATTCAAAAATAATTCAACATGCATACTTTGAGAGACTATGGAAGACTGAAAATGTTTCTATGGGCTTTTCATGACATTAGCCCTGACTGTTCTTCCCCTCCCTTCTGACAACACTTAAGTTACCTGCCCAGTGGCTGCTAAACCATATAAAAACAATTTGTTCCTCTTCCAAGAACCATTTTTGTTTTCCTGTTCTTGGGATTAGTGAGACATTTTGCTGACAGCTTTTGCTAACAGTCTATGGAAACTATGCTTTTCTTCACCAAATTAAAACAAACATATCTTTGGAAGCATTCTGAATAAAGGCTTGAGCTTAAAGATATGCTGCAGAACTGTCTTCACACTGTGTTGTAATGGCTGTGCTGTGTTGGAGGCACAAGTAAGAGATCATTACTGTCCCCAGAAAGCTTATCATCTACAGGGGAACACAAAGCTGTTCTGTCATTAATCATACAATAGGATTATGAATTAACCATTGTAAAACCACAGATGAGTGAGCAATTCATTTCCCTGAATCTTCCTATGAAAGGTATATTAGAAAATTAGTCCTGGAGAGGGAAATGCCTTTTCCAGAGAAAAAACTACACGTATGTTGGAAAACAGCTGCCCCAAATAGAACTGTTTCAGAGGCAACTAAAAATTTGTGGGTCAGAAACAAACTTTTCATCATTCCAACCACCATCTCAGTAAATAGCATCCAGAACTGCAAAAGCCAGAGATGAAGTCAACTTTGAGTCTTATCCTTCATTGCTCTGTACAGCAACTCTGTAGCTACTTATCTGCATATCCCCTGCCATGGTCATGGTCCATTTCTCACCCAGGTTATTTCAATAATCCTACAGCTAGACTAACACCACCACCTTTCTCCAGTCTCCCATGCTCCCCAATGATCCCCACAGCCTTAAGTTTCTCTTTAAAGTATGATTATAGGAACAGCTTTCTCTCCCATAGAATCTCTCTGTGCTTTTCCACTGTGCTCAGTATAAAAACCATAATTCTTTAAAATGAATGACCAGGCTCTACATTATCTGAATTTTTTTAACTGTCAAGCATCAACTAAAATAGGATCTGTGCCCCATTACCCTCCCTTGCTCTTTAAGTTATAATTGTATTAGATTGTTTCATGTCTCCTACCCAAGACCTTCTGCACACTTTACTCCCTGCTTGGAACACTTCTCTCTACCTCCACCACACCATCATATTATTTATTTAGTTAGTTCTACATGTCTTTTACTAGGTTGCACAGACTTAGATGGTATGGAACAAATTAGTTGCAGAGGAAGACATTAAAGCATGCATTAGCTATTGAATTTAAAAACACTAAAAACGTATGCTTTTATTAAAACTATATTCTGACAATCATGAGCAAGCAAAATAATGAACTACTTTTCTCAATCAGGGAAAACCATTCATACCAAATCAAGTGATACAAAATCAGTGTCTTTTGGTTTGCCTCTTCTTTCAGGTCTTTTGTATCTATGATACTTTCCAGAAAAAGTCATCCACAGGCTTCTAGAACAGCTCCTCTGCTCTGTTTCTCTGCTCATTAGAATTTTCTGCAATGATAGAAATGTTTTATATCTGTGTTGTCCAATTAATGTACCTCCTAGCTACATGTAACTCTTGAATGTTTAAAATGTGTCCAATGCAATTACTAATTTTAATGTTATTTAATTGGGAGCAGGGTAATAGCAATTTAACCCAGGGCAATTAACCACTGAGATATATCCCCAATTCTTTTTATTTTGAAACAGGGTCTCCCTAAGTTGCTAAAGTTGGCCTTGAATTTGCCATCCTCCTGTCTTAGCCCCTCAAATTAATGGTGCTACAAGCATGCACCACCACAACCATCTGAATTAATTTAAATTTAAAGATAGCTATGAAAGGAATTAACAGTTTTCATTTAAGCTAAGTATCCTTGTTAAATGTTCTATTAGTCCTTTTTATTCTCCTTTGAATAGACTCATTAAACTTTCATTCAACATTCAACAAGTATCTCTTAAGCATCTACTATGTCCCTATGGAATTTATATTTCAGGTACTCACAAGCAGCTTAAGTTCTCAATATTTATTCTCTAACATAGCTTCCCTTTTAATCTCCATGAAGGCAGATACTGTCTGTCTTGTTCTCAGATGTACTTTGAAACCTAATTAAATCCAACAGATTGCAGACATTCAATAATTACTGTGTCATTGCTTTATTGTTTGATTACTTCATTATTCCATTCTATGTTGGTATGGAATGTAACAAACCAGGTTGGTTTGTATATTGTGAAAATATTTAAAGGCTCTTTCTTCATGGGGAACTACCAAGGGTTTTTAGAGGAATAGTGGATCACATTATGCTTTAAAAAAATGGTTCCAGTGTAATGAAATAATATATCTAGTAAGATGAGAGAGTTCAGTTAATTTTTTTGTAAGTATTAGAAGACCTAAAGTCTTGCTTGGTTTTTGGAATTAGAAATTTTGTTATCCTTATATCTATTGAATTTGTAAGAAGAACTTAAAATTTCATGTGTTTTTTAAACTATAAGAAAACTCACGTCTCTCTTTTGTTCTTAACTCCCCAGTGGTTTCTCAGGATCCTTAAGAATTACAATCTAATAAAATCAGTGATCCAGAATGTACCCCCTGTTTAGTTCCTGTCACCTCTTTGATCTCACTTTCTCCCTCAAAACCTCTAATGTGCTCCAAACAAGCAGAAATCACGTTTTTCCTTAAAACTCCAAGAATATTTCTGTTCCATTGCCTTAGTACCTCTGGTTCTTTCTACCAGAATGCTTGCCTTCACTGATGTGTTACTTAGGGATCTAGTTTTAACTGCTCTAACAAAGATCCAAACTCAATAATGTCTTAAGTAAAATAAATATTTAAATATTCTCTCATGTGAATGTCCAAGAAGTAAGTCAAGGATGAATATAATATCTCCACTATCAGCAGGAACTCATGTTCCTTCTATTGTGTTTGTGTTGCCCTGTCTTCTTCAAGTAGTTCATTCTCCTATCCAAGCTGGTGCTACAATTCACACCAGCAAAACTACTTTCCCCAGCAGATAGAGAAAAGCTTAGGGAGGATGCGCTTCCATGTTAGCATATGGCACAATAATTAGACAAATTGTTTCCATTCACATTCCATCAACCAGCCTTTTGTCATACAGTACTCTTATTAACAAAGACACCAACAAAAGTATCTTCATCTGGATGATGAAGGATTTGCCCAGCTGAAAATTTTACTTTATAGTTAGGTGATAAAAAGGGAGCCAATTAGCAATATCTTTCACAGTCTACTGCTTTGGTAACCTAAATATTCACGTTCACCCTGCTTTTCAGCATATAAATATACTTTGCCTAATTCACAGCAAGGGTACTGCTCAAATCCAACACCTTTAGTGGTCTTTCACAAAATTTAGGCTCTGTGCTTTAGACTCCGATTTCCTCACCACATCTGAAGGTGACTGCAGAATGTGCTCTATTTTTAAAAGTTATCCATCTCCCCTTTCTCACCCGATAATTAAAACATGATTGTGGAATTAGAATACAATAGAATAACACAATTTCACATTCAGAAAAAAACAAGAGTGAAAAATACTAGTAGTCATTAGTTCAAAGCAGTTATCAATTCTTGATATTTTTTTCAATTCTTAAAAAAATAACAGACTGCATACATAATTATAGAGTCATTCCTCAAATAGGTGATCTGGCATCCCCTGGTTCTAGTCTGAGTAATTTCCTTCTATGGCCCCTGGTCTTGTATTCTGGTATGTTTTTCCTTGCTTATTGTCTTCTGTAGCTACCTCTGAAGTGGATATAGGAGAGTATGTTCACCACACTATTCAAAGGAAAAGGGTAGACCTAAATGAATTAAATACTAAAGAATAAAAAGTCTGTCATAAAGAAATTCAGTGCTTAATTTGAAAAATTAGAAGTAATTGAAAAGAAAGTATACAGAGATTATTAGGATAAAGGCTAAAATCATGAAAATGGGCTAAATTAAAATGAAGGGGTTTTATTTGGTATTTTGTTTTTATTTGGAGAAGACCAATAAACTATGTAAATCACTTGAGTATTAAAAAATAAGAAAGAGTAAAAACAGTTAAGGGTACAAATACACTATCACAAAGAATAGATGAAAATATAACTCTACACTACATGTAAATATATGGCAGCAAATTCCAAATTCAAAGATATTATTCTCTTATAAAAATTCATATCTAGCTATCTATCTATCCATTCATTTGTAAAACAGTACTTGACTCTCCAATTTCTGCTTTATTCTTTGATTATATTCATTATATTTGTCATTTCCCGACATTACACTATAAATTCATTAGTTTATCTGCTCATTGTCTTCTAATTCATACAAGTTTAAGATGACTGAAGGCTAGAACTTCATCTGTCTTACTTGCCAGTCTTTCTAGTGATTACACCAGTATCTACACAGTGTAGGCATATAGTAAACTACTCATTAAAACCAATGAAAAAATGTTCTTGGTGTTCTCATGCATTTTTAAAAATCTATGTTCTTTCCTATTAAGAGCCACATCTTAGAAAACACTTCATGCATAATTTAAAATCCTTGATTTTGCAAAGACAACACCCAGAATGAGGCATTCAAGAAAATTGGGAATAGATTTTTCTCAATTTATAAAGAAAGGTTTAAATGATATCTTACTTTAGTTTTTTCTCTCATCTATAATGTCAGTGCACTTTTCTATACAGAATAATACAAGACACTACCCATTTCAAATTAGTGAATTGGGTTTGTAGAAGGGAAGAAATTCCATTACATGAGAAAATTAGTATTGTAAGGTTCATTTCTTTCCAGATAAAAATAGAACTACTATTATAGTCTCATAGAATGCATATTCCTAATAAGAATTCTACCAACAGTGCCTTCCAAAAGAATTCAAGGAAGTTACCAGACATGGCTTCATTATAAATAACCATTAATGTCCACCATTTAGCATTCTAATGAGTTGTTTGTAATATCCTCTTTTCAAAGAATTATAGCACTTAACTTTCTGAAAAGGATATTACTCAATAACAGGGTTTTTTCCCCATATTACAAACTATAAAACTGCCTTTCTTTCAGAACTTATGAAAATAAGATAAAGCAGCTATCAGCTTAATAGACAGTATTCACTATCCAACATACAAAGAAACTGAAAATAGCCACAATTTTCTGTAAAGGAATTATAAGATGACACTTTCCAGTTTTAGTATTTACTAAAGTTGAACATAGGCATGATAGACATACCCTATGATGCTGATTTTCCACTATAAAATATTTACCCTAAAGAAATTCACACATGTGCATCAAGAAGCATTTATAAGTATGTCCATGAGAACATTATTATAAAGCCCCATACTAGAAACAACTCAAATATCCCCCAAAATTGAATTCATAAACATATTTTACGAAATTTATCCAATAGAATATTAGAGAGCAATAAAAATCTAGTATCAGAAGTGATTTATTAAGAAAAAAATTTAAAAAGTAAAAAAAATATGCTTGATATTATAAGACTATTTGATGTATTATCTGATTACATATACATATTATATATGTAAAGACAGGAAGGAAAAATTTATCATATGAAGAACCAGAATGATGGTTCCATTTTGGAATAGAAAGGGAGTCATTACATGATGAAGAACAATGGATGAACTTCTGTTGTATTGGTCATGTTCCATTTCATGACTTGGGATTTAGAAAATGGGTGTGTTCAGGTGTGATAGTTCAACAAACTACCAGTATTTTATTTGTGCATCCTTCTGACCTGTGGTATACTCTCAGAAAACATTTGAGACAAAAAAAAAACCATAATTCAAGATTTCAAACCAAAGAAATTATGCAGACAAAAAATAAGGATAGGAAAGAACTTAATAATATAATAAATATTGATGGATGCATGCATATGTAAAGAATGTTTTAAAATGTAATATGGTCTTTTTATAATGTAATTTTAATATTTTAAAAGCTAAATTATGCATTTTATGTTAATATACACATACACACAGTGTTTAATGTATACATATATATGTATAAATGTACACACACACACACACACACACACACACATATATATATACATAGTGAGAGAGGGACATAGTAATAGATGTCAAGAACTTATTACTAAAATTTATGGGGCATAGCTCATAAATTACCATATTCAAGTAAAAATTTATAGATTTTAATGCATTTGTTATTAAAAATAGTCTAAGTAGTTTAATACTTATTTTGAGAAATTGAAAGCAAAACAAGGTAAAAAGATAATAATTAATAAGTATGAGGGCCAAAATTAATAAAGTAGAATGCTCGATGATTCATTTTGAGAAATTAGATAAAATCTTCTTAAGGTCACATGAAGAAATAATGCAAAAAAAAATAAGCAAGAAATCATTATATAGTAAAATAAAGAAGTATTGGCCTGACAAGTTATTAAAATGATCATACAGCCTTACCAGATGTTAAATTAAATGTAATCAAAACTATGTGCTACTTGTGACAGTATGCAAATAAATCAATGACACAAAATTAAGATCCCAAAACACTGCCCCAGCATGCACAGTGCAGTAAGTCAATGAGAAAGAAGATGGATTATCTAATCGGTGGTACAGCAACAACAGGCTTTTTCCCCTCACCCCGCCAAATCACAACATTTAAAGAAGTAAAATTTTTAAAAGCCCAGATGGATGAAACATTTAAATATAAAAAGAATTAAAATATTAAAAAGGAAACAGGTTGTATTTAAAATCTAGGATTTGAAAAGCTTTCACAACAAAGACAGGAAATGGAATTGTTGCAACCTGACACTAAAAAATTGAAAAGGAAAAAGGTGAGAAAGCACACTATTAGACCAGGGATTTTTCCAGATCAGCACTGCTGGCATCATGCCCTGGAGACTTCTTTCTTATGGGAGCCTAACGTGCACTACAGAATTATTAGCAGCATTCTTGACTTCAGCCCACTAAATGCCAATAGATATGCCTCCTTCTTTTCCCTAGTAATAAAACTATTTCTAAATATTACCAAATGTATGTCATTATCATAAACCCATTTCATAGGACATGATATAATTACAAAAAAATGCAGTAGCTTATCTGGTCATTTTCAGCTGCTTCAGATCATCACAGATTAAAAAGCGCTATAACATGAGAAAAGATGCAGAAAAATGTAAATAATATAATCATATATCATAAATGGAAAACTGTATCTGTATGTGTTGATTTTCATTCATTATAATTATACATTTTAAAGAACATAGTTAATTATTGTGTTCTTTAGTTTTTAAAATACAACCCATAATATAAAATGTCCAATTGAAGTTTTCTGTCTTTTATTTTTTGTTTATCTTTTGGGAGTTCAAAAAATGTTTTGTTCTCAGTTTTTGTTGTAGTTCGGTTTAGAATTAGGAAATTAATTAGAGTCAGTGATAAAATACTAACTATATTCCTCAGAGTTTTTGCCACTGAATCATTTTCCATGTTTGGCAATAAATATTTTATGTCCTTTGATGTAGGTCCTGATTTCATTAAATTGTATTCTTTTACAACATGAGATATTGAATTACCAGGTATTTTCATAAAATTTTGAAAACATTTTTTGCAAATAAACTAACCATTTATGGAAACATCCTTCATCAATTCATAATGCTTCTTTTTGAACTAGAAACAGTGATTACCTAAAGTAATATTAACTATTTGTCAAAGTTTTAAAGAAAGACATCAAAGCATCTGCCAACATTACTTGTGAACAAAAGGCATTCTTAGATTGAATTAGTGTTTAAAATTGCTGATATTTTATAGTATCTACCATGTATCATGACTTTCTGTTTTCAATTATTTCATATTTTTCAGATAAAAGAATTGAAATAAGGAACATTGAACAACTTGCTCAGAAACACATGCATAATAAACAGTGAAATTGTGCTTTCAACCTGGTTCTGTCTGATTCTAACAGTGATTTTTATTAAAGTAAGTCTTACGGCAACAAGTCTCCCAGTTAGATTCTTGTTCTCACTCTGCAGGCATGGGGCACGGTGTGAGAAGAAAGAAGCTTTCAAAAAAGAGATCCTTCAAAATTCTCAGAAATCACTCACTGCAGTGAGAATTGAAAGCTGCCTTCTTTGTATCCACCTTTCCACTCCACTATCCCAAAAGCCACAATTTATTTTGGGGAAGTATGCTAGTTTCCAATCACAGTATAAGAAGTAACCACAAAAGCTCTTCTAGAATGCAGAATACCAGAGAGGTGGGGGGCTGGGGGGAGAAGGATCTTTCAATTGTTCATAAAAGCAAAAAAAAAAAAAAACCTGGCAAAAAAGATCAGAATGTTATTTTTTTCAGGATTCTGAAAGTTAACCAAAGGCTTGCAACAACCCATGGAGAATTGATTCAATAAGAGAGGTTGAATTTCAATAAGAACAGAATATTTTGTGGCCTCTTAACCTGACTTGTTACTATAATCCCCTCCTCATTTCCATAGTAACCTTGAAAACCAGCAACCCTACAGCATAGCTGATAGGAAAACAAAAAGATCAGCAAAACTGAGGGGAATTTCTGGTTTGCAGCACCCCAAAAACATTCAATTCTCAGAAAACTGTCATCTTAGACCTGACTGACAGCTCCCTGGAAGAGTGTCATCCACAGGGTTTGTCTTTGACCTTGCTAAATTTGTCCTGTGGAAAGGACCCTGTCCCAGGGAGTTTGTTAAAAATGATCAACAGCAATTGACTAACTTGACAACTACGTGTGCACAGAAAATGTCTGAAATGGCCTAAATCCCTCAATTCTGGCTGACCTTCAGCTCCTATATAAGAAGGGAATATAAGCTAAGCTTCACTAGAAACTGCCAGAGTGTTTAAGGCCCCAATATATACGTGAAACCACTCTCCAAAGTATAGAAGTTTATCAATTCAAGGCAATTGGGAAAATCTCTGTTCAGACCACGAAGCTAACTATGCACAGATTTCAGTGTTGTACACAGCATAGAATGCCCTTTAGAGAATTCATGCAATAAAGTCCATGAACAACAACAAGCTCTGGAGAAGGGAGGGTGTCTGATTTCCAGAGTTGCCACATTACATTGTTTAAAATGTACAATTTTCAACTACAACAACAAAATACGTGACATACTAAGAAACATATATAAACCAATAGAAAAAAGATGGATATAATTTATCCCCAAAGAAACTCACATGCTGACCTAGACAAAGGCTTAAAATTATCTACTTATAAGCATATTTAAATTATTTAATAGTGCATAAATATTAAAGGAAGGTAAGAGAGTAATAACTGTCTGAACACAGAATACCAAAAAAGAGAGTGAAATCCTGAAAAAGAACCAATAGTTCATCTGAGATTGAAAACCTCAATAACTGAAATGAAAATTAACTAGAGGAATTGACAGCAAGCTTGAACCAGCAGAAAAAAAATAAAAAATAAATAAAATTTTTAAAAAAGAAAATATAGTCTACTAAAAGTTTTATGGCTTTACATTTGGATTTATGATCCTTTTTGAGTTAAGTTGTGTATAAAGTATGCACTCTAAATTGATATTGCTTTTGCCTACTGGGCCCCACTGATATCTTCCCAAGTGAAGTTCCCTGATGATCTGCAACAGAAGCACTTAGATTGGTGAGACCATATCCCAGGTTAGAGTATTTGTATCAGGGCACATACTACATTTTTTTAAAATTTATTAGTTGTTTCCTCATATATTATCTGTATTCTCATTAGATAGTAAGCCACATGAGAGGAAATACTGTAATCGTTTTATTCACTAATATTTACTTACACCCTTGCTTTCAGGAGGAAAAGTCATTTAATGAGTTTAGAGAGGATGGCACAGGAAATCAAGTAAATATTTGCCCATAGGAAACTTCCTTTTTTCTTACAAAGAAATCTCTAAATTATCACTATATAATTTATCTAATAAAATGAGAAGCAATTTTATAATTTTAAGTAACTCAGAGAGATACTTTTCTAAAAGAGAAGTCAAAATTATTGACTACTAATTAGCCCTCATGATAACAGGGTGTGGAAATCAACTTGATTAAATTTATTCAGAACTGAGTCATTTGGTTACTACCACATACCAGTTGTATGTCCTTCAGCATTTTATTTAACCTGTTGAAGCCTGAGTTTGCACATTATTTACATGTCTCAACATCGTAAAAGCTGTCTAAACTAAGCCCCAGGTCAACATAATTCTAAATGGAGAAAAATGGAAGGCATTCTCTCTAAAAACTGGAACAAGACAGGGATGCTGTCTCTCACCACTTCTACTTAACATAGTTCTTGAAACACTGGCCAGAACAATTAAAAGGATGAAAAAAAAAATTAAAGGGATACATATGGGAAAAGAAGAACTTAAACGAGCACCATTTGCTGACGATATGATTCTATACCTAGAAGACCCAAAAAGCTCCAACAGAAAACTTCAAGAAATAGTAACTGAATTCAGCAAAGTAGCAGGATATAAAATCAACACCCACAAATCAAAGGCATTTCTGTATATCAGTGACAAATCCTCTGAGAGGGAAATGAGGAAAACTATCCCATTTATAATAGCCTCAAAAAAAAAAATACTTGGGAATCAACAAAAGAGGTGAAAGATCTATACAATGAAAACTACAGAATCCTAAAGGAAGAAATCAAAGAAGACCTTAGAGGATGGAAGCATCTACCTTGCTCTTGGATAGGCAGAATTAGTATTATCAAAATGACCATACTATCAAAAGCACTACACAGATTTAATGCAATTCCAATCAAAATACCAGTGGCATTTCTCATAGAAATAGAAAAAACAATCATGAAATTCATCTGGAAAAATAAGAGACCCAGAATAGCTAAATCAATCCTTAGCAGGAAGAGTGAAGCAGGTGGTATCACTATACCAGACCTTAAACTATACTGCAGAGCAATAGTAACAAAAACCACATGGAGATGTTCTATTTTGTCATTTTGATTGTGACTTTTTCAAGTCACTGGAAGCTGATAGAAGTTTATAAAGTATCCCACCAAAGCCTGGGAAAGGTGGACTTTTGCTAGTGTTCAGCTTCTAAGGCTCTGGAAGATTTGGAGTGGTATTAGTAGCTTAAGATTTTTGTACCCTCTTCCTCCCCTCCTGTCTCTAGTAAATTAATGTCTCCTATCCAAACTGCCTGCTTCTATGCTCCTTCCACCTTCTAATTCTTGGACTGGAGAACTTTGTAGGTAACCGTCTTTATAGGAATCTTCATGTAAACGTGTAGGGCTTTTCCTCTTGGCCTCTGCTGCTGGGAAAAGGACCGCAGGGAAGCATCACCATGGAGTTGTCTGAGATGGCAGTTTGCTTCAACACAACCAGCATTTGTGGTAAAGAGGAGAAGAGCTGTCATTGCTGATTAGGATGAGGGAGATATTTCAAACTTTCACAGGATGTTTTATTATGCTACATAACATTTAAAGTCCTGCAATCACACCCAAAGAAAGTTCCTTGGTGGCTCAGAGATCAGGAGGCCTGTTTGGGGGAGGAGAGGACTGTTTTGGTGGAGAGGAGAGTGAGCCATACAGAGGCCTGGAACTGCCTTCATTCTGGGCTTACCTGTTTCAAGTATCCATTTGGGCTCTGGACATTAGACTTGGGGAGATGGGGATGAATGGAACTCAGTTGTGGGCTAATTGATGCTTGTGCTGTTCTATAGTCCTAGGTTGTATTTAAGTGATGGGATGGGGATGTGTTACAAATACCTTGAGGGAAAAGTAAAATATGAGAAGATGAAATTGTTAAAATATATTGAGCATGTATAGAAATATAACAGTGTAGATTCACAATGCATTAATAATAATTAAAATTCTTTTTTGTTCAGAAAAAAAAAAGGGGGACTGAGCAGAGGCGTTGCCCCGCGGAGGGGGGGTGTGGGCTCAGTTTTTCAGATCCACGGGTGGCGACTATAGCTGAGCGTGCGAGGGAGCTGTTGCTTTTCCCAGTCGCTCTTTTCCAGGGTCCGTCTGGTGGTCGTCATGGCCCGTGGAAATCAGCGAGAACTTGCCCGCCAGAAAAATATGAAGAAAACCCAGGAAATTAGCAAGGGAAAAAGAAAAGAGGATAGCTTGACTGCCTCTCAGAGAAAGCAGAGGGACTCAGATCATGCAACAAAAGCAGAAGGCAGCTAATGAGAAAAAGTCTATGAAAACAAGAGAAAAATGACGAATGGCCTTTGGAAGACCGGGGTGCTACAGCCGACTGGGTGCATCATACGCTCTAAGATTTCTTAAGAGTGAACATTCATTACATATAACTTATCTTTATGAAACTGTCTATTTTAAACTTTACTTTTCAGCCTTGGTGTGATGTTTTAGCACTGTTCTTCAAAGAATAAAGTACTAACCATGCATGTAAAAAAAAAAAAAAAAAACAGACTGGTAGACCAATGGTACAGAATAGAGGACACAGAGACTAACCCACAAAATTACAACTATCCTATATAGACAAAGGCGCCAAAAACATGCATTGGAGAAAAGATAGCCTCTTCAACAAATGGTGCTGGGAAAACTGGAAATCCATATACAATAAAATGAAATTAAACCCCTATCTCTCACCGTGTACAAAACTCAACTCAAAATGGATCAAGGACTTAGGAATAAAACCAGAGACCCTGCATCTAATAGAAGAAAAGAGTTGGCCCTAATCTCCATCATGTGGGATTAGGCCCCAACTTCCTTAATAAGACTCCTGTGGTGCAAGAATTAAAACCAAGAATCAATAAATGGGATGGAATCAAACTAAAAAGTTTCTTCTCAGCCAAAGAAACAATCTGTGAGGTGAACAGAGAGCCTACATCTTGGGAGCAAATTTTTACTCCTCACACATCAGATAGAGCACTAATCTCTAAGGTATGTGAAGAACTCAAAAAGCTGAGCACCAAAAAAAATATATAACTCAATCAATAAATGGCCCAAGTACCCAAACAGACAGTTCTCAGAAGAAGATATACAAACAAACAACAAATATAAGAAAAATGTTCTTCATCTCTAGCAATTAGAGAAATGCAAATCAAAACTACTCTAAGATATCATCTCACTCCACTCAGAATGGCAGATATTATGAAGAAAAAACAACAGAAAGTATTGGTGAGGTTGTGGGGAAAAGACACACTCATACATTGCTGGTGGGATTGCAAATTGGTGCAGCCAATATGGAAAGCAGTATGGAGATTCCCTGGAAAACTGAGACTGAAACCACCATCTGACCCAGCTATCCCTCTCCTTGGTTTATATTCAAAAGACTTAAAAACAGCATACTACAGGGACACAGCCATATCAATGTTCATAGCAGCTCAATTCACAATAGCTAAACTGTGGAACCAACCTAGATGCCCTTTAGTGGATGAATGGATAAAAAAAAGTGACATATATACACAATGGAATATTACTCAGCAATAAAAGAGAATAAAATTATGGCATTTGCAGGTAAATGGATGGAGTTGGAGAAGATAATGATAAGTGAAGTTAGCCAATCCCATAAAAATAAATGCCGAATGTGTTCTCTGATATAATGTAACTGACTCATAGTGGGGTAGGTAGGGGGAACATGGGAAGAATAGATGAACTCTATATAGGGCAGAGGGGTGGGAGGGGAAGAGAGGTTTCAGGAGATTAGCAATGATGGTGGAATGTGATGGACATCATTATCCAAAGTATATGTTTGAAGACAAGAATTAGTGTGAACATACTTTATATACAGAGATATGAAAAATTGTGCTCTATATGTGTAATAAGAATTGCAATGCATTCCGTTGTTGTGTATTTAAAAAATAAAATCAATTTAAAAAATAAAAATAAAATAAAAACCTCTAGGTACTAATTCCTAGGCTTGGTTTTGAGGATCAAATGTGTGTATAGAGAATAGAACAAAGTATAACAGTATATGGCAAGTTCTCAATAAAAGTCATATTTTATGATTTCTCATTCTGGAAATGGATATCTTTAACCATGTTGAAATTGGGCATTTTGGCCTTTATCTTATTTTGATTATAAGCATTATTCACTCTAATCTATCACAAATATAACTGAGTGGTGAAGTTTCTTCACAGAGTGATCAAAATGCCAAGGAGCTCTGAGATCATGCTTTTCATACTCTAAATTTGGGGTCATTTCCCTTTTATAGCATAACATTATTAGTAGAAATTTTGAAGCTACAAAATGACTGTCCTTTGCCTAGGAAACAACAGAATTAGATAATCTAATAACTAGTGTTTTAATAAAACATACTGTTTTTTTGTTTTTTTATTTGGTGGGGGGATACCAGTATTGAACTCAGGGACACTCGACCACTGAGCCACATCCCCAGCCCTGTTTTCTATTTTATTTAGAAACAGGGTCTCACTGAGTTGCTTAGGGTCTCACTGTTGCTGAGACTGGCTTTGAACTTGAGATCCTCCTGCCTCAGTCTCCCTAGACACTGGGTACAGGTGTGTGCCTCCCCGCACACAGACACACTGTTTTTATATGTATATATGTGTTATCATGTAAAGAGAAAGAAAAATGAAAGTAAAGAAAGAAAGAAATGAGGAATAATAAAACCAGCAATAATAATAGTAACTGGGGTCAGGACATATTGAAATATTATGGATTTGCTGTTAGGAAATGAACTCTATCAGTCCCAGGATGCCCACTGCAGGAGAAACCCTAACAGAAGCTTTCCCTTCTAGTTTAACAATGCACTAAATGGAATGAAGCTCAAATAGCCACTGGCAAAGAAAAAATCTGCTCACTTCACTATACAATTGTGTGCTTTGTAAATTCAAGAGCTTGTATTTTGGGGAACCATCTACTGTAGAATATTTTATCAGTCACTTACTATTCATAAAATTCTCCAGAGAAGATTAATTGCTACCAAAGGGTTCATAATTTATTATATATGATGGATCCAAATATTTGCCAAATTATTTGTTTTGATTAAACTTGCATTCTCTTACTAAGAATAGTTTTAAGAAGAAATTGAGCCTATTTGTCTATATATCCATATGAAAACAGCCAATTTAGCTTCTATCTCACTGTGGTAGATTTTATACCAGCAACTCCCAGTAAATTACACTTTCAAAATTCATGCATAGCCCCTCCCACCCTGATGCTGGACTCAGCCTTATGACTTGCTCTTGATAATGGGATTCAGCAAATGTGGTACAAGCAGAGGCTTAATAAATGTTCATGCATGAGGCCTCCTTTCTTGGAACGCTATGTCTACTAAGTAGAGAGAGGATCCCCTCCAGTTAACCCTCAAGGTGAGTACTTAAATGCCTACATGAATGAGGTATATGAAGTCAGTCAAACCACAGAATCATCAAAAATGATTACTACTTTAAACCACCAAGTCTTGAGAGTTACTTATTTAAAGCAATAGACTACTGACACAAAAATTGGAACTGGAAATGTGAGCAAAACTTCGAACAAATTATATTATTTTTGAGACTGGCCAGTGGGCAGAGGCAGCAAAGGCAACAAAGAGATTGTGATAACTCAAAGAATCATAAGGAAAACAAGGCTAGAGACCGAAAAGATGGAGGACTTGCATTCTGAAGTCAGAAAACAACTGGCAAAAGCATTGCCTATAGTAATTTTAAGATATGAAATGTTCCTAATGATTGAGGGTTTAGGTTGATTGTGCAAACCTAATTTAATTCACCATTTAGACTAAATTTTGAGCGTGAGATTTTGAAAATTAAAATATTGACCCAAATACTCCTGAGGTCAGACTTGTCAAGGTTAGGAATTCATAAAATGTATTTTTTTTCCCACTGTCCCAGAACAAACCCAAGACAGGCAACTATTTATTGTACGTACATCTCTGGTACATCATCCTTTGATTTTTCTGGTTCACCCAATAAGAATACCACCTTTGGTGATCAGGCTTTATACAGGGTTTTCCAGCTAACTCTTACCTAAACAAAGCCTGTATGAAATCCTTACCAGAGACTCAGAGGATAGAAAATATGATTTCATGTTTTAGAATAATGGAAAAATGAAACCTGCCTTGGTCACATCAGAGAGCTAAAGTTGACAAGTCACTTGTTAAAGACTATGTTAAAACATGGATATATGAGAAGGTATCTTGAGTTTCTTGAGAGGGTACCAATTCAATTGGATCTGTTAAATTGTCTTTCAGAAATAAATTATTCATGGGTCACACAATGCATGTGAAGAACCATGCTATACAAGTCCATGAAGAAATGCCTGATTGAGTTATTTGCTATGCCTGGTGATTTAATGTTCTACTCTCAACCTGTATGAAAAGCAAAATAAAAGCTTTTTATTTCAGTGGTGTTTTCTCCTCACCTTTGGTGCAAACAAAAATGAAGATGTTATCAACTATACATGATGTCCCTTATAATAAACCTCCATGGTATAGATCTCATTAAATTTTTTCCAAGAACTAATTTGCCCCTGAAGAGGAATTTTAATGCATCTTGCATCAGACATGAATATGACTTAGCTCAGTGTATTTCTCTTTTTGCCTTAGCTGCCAGGGAACTGAGCCAAGTTGTGTGCCTGGCAGTAATAATAAGGTCATAGGAGAAATCTAGTGACAACTCCTTATGTTTTTCTAATCTTGATTCTATCGTCTTTTTTTAATTTTGTAATTAAATTTTATATAATTTAAAACTGCATATTTCATGTCTAAATCATTTGAAAGGTGAGATTCAAATAAGATAAACAATATATATTATATGTATGTTAGATATCATGTCTTTCAATAAACATAAACTAGGTAAAAGGTGATCTGCTCATTAAAAAGTTTCTAATGAGATTCAATCCTATAATTCAAAATTTTATATAAATGTTATTCATCTCTCCATTCTTTCAAAAATGCTATTTCTTTTCAAAGCTATGAACAATGGGGGAAGGGGAAAACAAGTAAATCATTCTTCACAATATGACAAATTGAGTATTTCAAATCAATAAGGAAAGATGGACTATTCAATAAAGTCTAGTGAAGCAACTAATTAGCCATCTGAAAAGAAAATATTGAGTCTGCCATCAGACATCATCCCTGAAGGACTGTTGGTGCTTAAACTCAATAGAAGAGTTTGATAAAGAGACTATTTATAGAGTTTCAGTGGTGTTGGGAAATCCGAAGAGCTGGTTAATGTTTACAGATGAATAAATGTGTGGAAAGGGGCACCTGACAAGAGCTGTGACCTTAGGTTATGAAAAACAGCCAGGCCTCAGGGACACACCACAGAAGAACTCCCTGTTCCCCTGATTTGCCATGGATCTCATTTGACCAAATCCAACTGGAAACTGAGAAGCAAGCAGTTTGGTTCTCATAGAAGTTGGTTTACTGGATTTGGGCAGGATGTAGAAGGGACTGGGATAGATCTGGAAGGACTCGTGGGAAAGAACACTGATGACCATCTTATAATATCCCTCAGCGAATTTCAAATGGATCAATGATTCTAACTATGAACAACTCCTTTATAACCTTGGTTTGCATGGTGTTTATGATCTATGATTCAAAATCTAGAGGTCACTTAAAAACTGGCAAATTTGACCACCCTAAAAATAAAATACTCCTGTAGACAAAAATCACCATAACCAGAGCAAAAAGCCAACGAGTACCTGGTAGAGAAGGACTGCAACTGCTATCACAACGTGCTGAAGAACACTAAGAAGTCAATTTAAAGATATTAATAGAAAGGTTACCAAAGACTCTTCACGTATAATTCAGAAAAGAGGGAACACAATTTACTCTTAAATATATGAAAATGTATTCGACCTTACTCTCAAGACAGAAGCAAGTTAAATCTCCTCAGAAATACTATTTTTCATTTAACATATTGCCAAATAGTTAAAAATTAGTTATACAACTTACTGAAGCATTGCCAGTAGGAGCATATATGTGTAGAAATACTGTGGAGAAAAATTTGGCAATGTCTGTGAAAATTCAAAGTGGACACATACTTTTCTCCCTCATTTGCTCATTTTTTTCTTCCAATTCTTTCACTGAGGACAAAAATCCTTATAACAACATTACATAACTAAAAAAATTCTGAGCCTCAAAGAAATGCTTGATCAATTTCTCAGTCACCACAGACAAAAAACAAAATCCTGTTTATTTTACAGTACATATCACTGGGGTATCATTAATTGTAAGTATATTGCTCAAAAATCATAATAATGGCATAATGATTAGGAAAGTTGGTTCTGAAATGTTTTTGAGTATCTATTTATTTGTGCTCATAATCTATATATTTCCTACTATTGATTACTGAGATGTATCACATTTTCAGTTGAGGTTACTGGGAATGCTTGAAATAGATTATGATTCCTCTTTTTTATCATTTTTTTAAAAATAGAATTATTCCTCCCTTTGCTATTATATCAAAAAACACTAAATAAATACCTACACTGTGGCAAGCTCAACACTAGATATTGGGTTGCAAATCTGAATAAAAAATGGCCTCATGACGACCATGTAAACTAATAGAGTGTTCTAGTGAACCTGGAGCTCTATAACCACTCTAAAACTTATTGACTCAAAACAACTATATTTACTTGACTCATAAATCTGTAATTTAAGAAGAATTTGGCAAAGTCTGTTTTGCTTGACATCAGCTTGAGCAGCTCAAAGATTAGAAGCTACAATATCTGCAGGCTCTGTTACTCAAATGATGGTGGTTAATAGTTCAGTGATGTCACCTTACTGACTTGAATCTGCCATAGCATGAGTATGGGAATCAACCAACCCTACACATCAGGGCTATTTTATTTATTTATTTATTTGTTTGTTTGTTTATTTATTTGTTTGTTTATTTGTTTGTTTGTTTGTTTGAGAGCTTGTTAAACATTTGAGCACACTACTGAATATCTGGCACCAACTTTTGAATTTGTGACTAAAAATTTCTGCATGTGAAACTCTGAATAGCAAACGTGCTACTGAATCTTTCAAATGATATTTGGAATTGAGCAAAACCAATCACGCTGGCTTTTCAAAATGATTATAAAAAGACATCTTGTATGCATCTGTTATGGTATGGATATATTTGTACATTATGCAATAAATATGTACATGAAGTATTTATACACATATGCTCATTCTAAATACATAGTATCCTTTTTGCCTTCTTTTTCCTAGGTGTGCCAAGAAATAGAACTAATAATTTTTCTACACCAACTTTATCAATCTCAAAATATCTGGAGACTGTCCTTTGTCTATGATTTTCCTTTGAAGTATTTTTGTAGATTTTCATTTTTCATGTCTGCCTTAATAGATTTTTGTCAAAAGTGGAAAGAAGCCAGACTGGTGGCTTCTAGCCAGATGCTACCTCAAATGTTATATGAATAACAAGTCCTTTCACAACTCTTTTAAATAAAAAAAAATGTTTTTGATAACAAAAGCATATTAATTTTAAATTAGGTTCAGAGTTGGCATTAATGACTTCAGTTTCTGTGTGCACAGAATTATTTGGTGTCAATCTATGGTGTCACAAAAAGGAATATAGTTTAAGACAAATAAAGGACTATGTTGTTAAAACCCTTTACATAAGTGATTAGGTGATCCTACCAGGCGGAATGATTACATTATGCAGCTTAAACTGCAGCATTCAAGTGTGGCAATATTTTGTCTGCACAAGGTAGAAAATCGCTTTCATACCTGTTCTTTGACTAGCTATTCTTTCAGGTAACAAATAGCATATCTAAAATGAGGCACTCTTCTATGTTTCTCATGCTTTAGCACATTTAGTCTTTCAAATAATTCTATCAGAAAGTATTCTCCATTTGAAGATAAGAAAATTGAGCCAAAGAAAAAAAATAGGCTTGCCCAAGGTCACAAAATAGAAAATTGCAGAATTAAAATTAAATCATAGGTATTCTGTCTCCAGAACCACCTTTTCAATCCCTCTGCTCCTCCACCTGAGAAAAACGGGGTATAATCCAGAAGATGGTGCTGAATGGAACCTGTTCTGAATATCCAAATATAGCTGACTTCTCCATTTTTAATGAGGAAAAAAATGTTAAAACTTGCAGACTCCATAAAGCCTATTTTTGTGAAGAAAACAAAGACTGATGTTTGAATCCCTCCTTCTTTTTCTCATAAGTAATTTTGAATTAAGCCAGGTTTGCATTGCTTAAATATTCCTAGAGTTTATTACTCTTACATATTTCCTCTTTGGATATTCTAGAGTACAACCATACATTTGGCAAACAAGATTTAATCATTCTCAGAGCTAGAGTCACCATTTTCATTCATCCCAGCTCATACATTTTGAAATCTCCATATAAACATGTAGAAATCTTTCTCCATTCCCTGAGCTCTACAGGGCTAAGATTGCTGAACCTGGTAGAGTGATAAAGAGAAGAACCTTTAAGTCTATAGCAAGTAACTTTTAAATATAAAATCTATTTCCTTAATCACTTTTTTTTTCTCTTTAAAGGTTAGGAAATTGCCTTTGTTGGATTACCTATTTAGTAGTTAAAATAAGCTAAGCATATATTGATTTTATTTCCAAAATGATATATTATGGCGTACTTCCCAGAGTTTGTAATGTTTAATTTATTCTCATCTATTTTTTTTTAAATTCAAACCTTTAAAACAAAATTTGGAATAATTTCACACTTGTTACAATATTACATACATCTAACACCTCCATAGCCAATTCTTGTGCTGCCCTATACATATTTTTATCTTTTTTTTATAAGTTACTCAACATCCATTCACTGATGAATGTTGTGTACCAGATACTGTGATTGGGGCTGAGATGACAGATTGAGGTGAATCCTGGACTTGCTTCCAAAGACGTCATTTTCTCACAGAAGATACAGACAAGTAACATGAGTACAACACCCTGTGGTGGTAGGCAGAATAATGGCTCCTCAGAGACATCTGTGCTGTGATTTCTGGAAATGATGAATACACTAGGTGACAAAAGAGAGGATTTAGTGTTGGAAATGGGATTAAATTTGCTCAGAAACTGACCTTAAAATCGGGATTTTAGCTTGGATTACTCAGGTGGACTCTAGAGTAATCACAGAATGTTTTAGTCCACTTTTTTTTTTTTTTTTTTTTTTTACTGCTGTGACTCAAGGACCCAACCACCACAATTGTAGAGGAGAAAAGGCTTATTGGGGGGCTCGTGATTTCAGAGGTCTCAGTCCATTGACAGTTGTCTTTATTCCTAAGTCTCCAAGTAAGGCAGAACAGCATGGCAGAAGAATGTGACAGAGGGAAGCAGAAGAGCTCAGTCTCCACTTTCCAGGTATAAATAAATACCCCATTGCCACTCCCCAATTCTCACCTCCTCTAGCCACATTCTACCACTTCAGCTACCACTCAGTTCATTCCTATCAGGGAATTAATTCACTGACTGGATCAAGACTCTTATAACCCAATCATTTCTCCTCTGAACCTTCTTGTGTTGTCTTACACATGAGCTTTTGGGGGATACCTCACATCCAAAAGCATAACACAAGGTCACTGGAAAGTAGGGGATGCAGGGTCAAAGATGAAAATCAGTTAGAGGAAGGTGTGACTAAGGAAGAAAGACATAGAAACAAAGATGGAGGAAAGAGGCCTCAATCCCCCCCAAAAAATGTGGGTGAACTCTAGAGCCTGAAAAGAACAGGGAAAACAGATTTTCCCCAACAACTCCAGAATGGAATACAGCATTGATACCTTGACTTTATCCTAGTAGACTTCTATCCTATAAAACTATAAAATCTTAAATGAACATTGTTCAAGTCCCTAAATTTGTGGTGATTTGTTGTAGCACCAACAGGAAGCTAATATATTAGCTGAAATATGCTGAAATAGAGAAACCTCATATAATAGTGAAGGATACCAGATGAAATGTTAGCCTGGCATGAAAAAAGTGAGTGTCCCAAGAAAGGATTAGAATAAAATTTAGTTTTCAATTGTTTCTCTGCCTGGTTTTCAAAGGGCCACAACAATTTTATGAGGACTTTTTTGGGGATTGTTACACATTTAAGAATAAGCAAGAACACCAAAGCCAACTGGACTAAGAAATCATTCTCCTGAAGATCAAATGCTTAGGAGATAATTTAAAAATATATATCAGGAAATTAAGAGCCCAAAAGTACACAATGATTTCAATAGAGAAAGAATGAGAGAGATTATTTTTTTCCCATTGAGTCAAAAATGAACAACTAGGGAAAAAAATGAACAAGTAGGTTCTGGTTTAAAACTTTAATTATCTATACAGCAGTAGTATATGATATAGTAAAACTTTATGTGTCTATGTTCTTTGTATCTTAGACAAAATTAAACTTCATAAAGATACTAATTCAAATCATAGAGGTACAAGTACACATCAGAGAAGTCCTCATGATAATTAAAAACAGGAGAGGCAGCACTGTAGTAGCCTGGCCCATGGCCACACCGACCCACAGAGAGCTAAGCATTATGCACAGATGCTTCAAAGGAAGTAAAATGCAATCATGCTTATTACTAGTGATGAGACAACTTTTTCATAGTTAACTAATTACATTTATTTTAACATAAAAGCAGAAAAATAGTATCTATAATTGGTCAATGTGAGATTCCAATACATGTGTAATTGTATAACATTTAAATCAGGTAAAACAAGAGTATCTCCTCAAACATTTGTCATTTCTTTTTGGAGGAAAGTTTGTGTATGTTTTCGTTATGGTTTAGATGTGAGCTGTCCCCCAAAAGCTCATGTGTAAGATAATGCAAGAAAGCTTAGAGGTGAAACGATTGGATTACGAGAGTCTTAACCTAATCTCTGTGTTAATCTGTGGATTAACTGGGTGGTAACTGAGTTCTCCCTTTCTGCTTCTTGGTAGTCATGTCCTAACCTGCTTTCCTCTGCCATACCCTTCAACCATGATGTTCTGCCTCACATGAAGCCTGCAGGAATGAAGCCAGCTGTCTATGGACCTCTGAAACCCTGAGCCCTCAAATAAACTTTTCTCCTCTAAAATTGTTCTTGTTGGGTCTTTTGGTCACAGTGCCAAAAAAAGTTGACTAAAACAATTTTCTTACAGCTTTTTTGAAATGTACAGTGCATTGCTATATTCTGTAACCACCCTACTGTGCCCCAGCATAGCAGAACCTCTTACTCCTATGATGGAGTATACTTTGATCAATGTTTCCCCATTACTCCCCACTACAACCCTTTTTTATTCAAAGCAGTCAGATCTATTAGAGGCCAACTATAAGCCTAGTATAATAAGCATATGATAAATAATGGTAAACAAAGATATCCTCCCCCTCACCAATTAAGTAACCATCTGAAGAACAGTAATTCCTGAGATAAAGACCTCTCTGTAACTGAAAGGAATATCCTCCCCCAATGAACTACAAGAGAAAATTATAAAATGGTTCCCAGATGTTAGACTGCAGAATTTAAGCATGTATGGCTAGATGTAGATACAGGAAAGGTAGGGGAGTTTGGTTTGAATAAAAAGAAAAAAAATCTAAGAAACTACTCAATAATTAGTGATAGTAACTGTATTTTTTGTTAGCATGAGTCATAGCTATTTTAGCCAGGTGCATGGCACAAGTCTATCATCCCAGGCATTGGAGGCTGGGGTAGGAGGATCACTTGAACCAGTACTTGAGCTGAGGATTTCAAGGCCAGCCTAGGCAAAATGCTGAGATCTAAAAAAAAAAAAAAGAAAAGAAAAGAAAGAAAGGAAGGAAAGAAGAAAGGAAAGCTACTTAGAAAGTCCTATGGGTAAAGATTTCTGCACAAATTTCTTGTTAAATTCTCATCTCACAAGATGAAAAGAGTGAGCTCAGGTAGAGCTCACCAGTAGATCTTAAGCATTCAGTAAGTAGAACTTGGCGTATAATTGATGTTTAAATAGACAACATTAATTAATTAATTAAAAGATTTTAATGAGTATGTAAAGACATTGAAAATTCTTTTCAGTAAAATAATAAGTGAAAAGTATAGAGATTCAGGTACACTGTAACCCAAAATACATTAACACACACACATCAGAGATAAGGAAAACTCAAAATTTTAGCTCTGAATATTTATGACTCATCTGCTCATTCATATTGTGTATTGTCTTTTTTATATTTTGTTTTCCAAAATCTTGAAAATTGGTATGTATTACTTTATAATCCATGTCTATTTTTTTAGGATTTTTAAAGCCATGTAGGTTAAAATGTGATTACCTCACACACACACACACACACACACACACACACAAAGATTGGAGTTGTAGAAGATTCATGTAATTTCAAGAACATTTTCAGTGTACAGAAATTGAATCTATTAGATTTTTTAAACAGCTTTATTTGAATTATCATTAACATACGAAGATTGTATACATGTATATACACAAATTGATGTTCTGATTTATGTATATGCAGCAATACAGTAGTGGTTGCTATAGGCTGGAGAAAGGGGGATATAGAAATGGGCTAAGATGGGTAAAAAATTGTGTAAAGTTTCAGTAATGCAAAATGAACAAATTCCAGATATTTAATGTATATCATAATGACATACCTGAAATTTGAAAAGAAGATAGATCTTAAATTTAATCTTCCCAGCACACAAATACACACATACACACATACACACATACACACACACACACACACACACACACACAGTGGTAATTATGCAGAGGTGATGAATATTAGCTTGGTTGGTTTAAATATAATATCTATATATTTAAACCACTAAATTTTATAGGTGGGTTAAACAATTTCTTTTGCATCCTATCTTCTTTTTACTAATCAATAGTTCTTAACTATCACAAGAAAACACATGGATTCCTATTCAAAGCATTATTTGTATGGTTCTACAATCAACAACAACAAAAAAAAATCTCTCATTTGTCTTGAAGTAATCTAAAGAGCAATAATCTTAAGAAACCCTTCATTCATTCATTCACTCATTCATTCAATTTTTGATTCATGAACATAAAATGATTCACCTTCAGTCCTCAATAGTGATAACTCCACAGCTGAAAAGTTATTCCATTCCATCCTTGATCCAAGACCTCACAGATGATCCAGATTCTTAGTAATTTCTGATCTAAATAATTCAACTAGTTTCCTAACTGTTCTTCCTATCCCCCAACACTTTGATTTTTAACCTATTCTTTATGTTTACTAAGGCTTCTTTTTTAAGGCATAATCCATGACATGGCATGTGAGGGGGGGAATTGTGATGTTAGGGGTCAGAGAAACCTAGATTAGAGGCTGATTTTTCTAATTACTACATGGGTCCTTGGTATCATCTTTGGAATCTACAGTCTCTGTTCTTCAAATCCTGTCTCTGTTCTTACTATCTCTGTGTTCTTTGGAAAGTTATTTCAGGTTCACTTCCCTTTTTTGGAAAATGAGGTTAACCATACCTATCTCATAGTATGAAGTGATAAAATGAATGGAAACTTCTGAGCTCCCTACTTAGCACCTGTGAGTTTCCTATAGCTGCTGTAAATAATTACCAAAATCTTTTGTCTTCAAAAAATGGATATTATTTTCTCCCAGATCTGGAAACCAGAAGTGAGAAACCAGATTCCCTCAGTCAAAATCAAAGTGTCAGCTGTTCCTTCTGAAATCCCCTGGGGAGAATGTTCTTTCCCTCTTCCAGCTTTCAGTGGCTGCTTGAATTCCTTGGATTGTGGCTGCATCATTCCAATCTCTGCCTCCATGGTCATACTGCCTTCACCTCTTCTGTCTGAAATCTTTCTCTACCTCCTTCTTATAAAAACACTTGTGGTTGCATTTAATCTCTCTCTTGATGAATAATCCAAGATAATTTTCCCTTCTCAAGACCCCTAACTTAATTACATCTATGAAGACCTTTGTATGTAAGGGAAGATTCCTGGATTCCAAGGAGGAAGGCGTGAACATCTTCAGGGGCCATTATTCAGCCTACCATAAGACCTTATCGTATATACTAACTTCCAAAAAAATGTGTTACTCTTTACATTATTTGATGTTGTGCCGCCTTCTTAATTTTCACTGGTTTCCATGTTAGTAACATGAGAATAATAGGATAATATTATCTATCCTATTATCCCAATGATGGTGTAAAATATAATAGGTGCTTAATAAATGTATTTTCCTTTTCCTTAAACACATTTAGACAGTGTTGTTGAGGATATGAAACAATAGACACACTCACCAAATCAAATTTAACTGAAAAGTTGTGACACGATCTGAAAACATCAACCATTTCATTCACAGGCACCTACATGCTCAACAGAAATACATAAAATATGGTCACCAACAGCATAAACAAAAATGTTCAAAGCAATACTATTTAAAAATAGTTCCCAACTTTACATAATCTAAATGTCCATCACCAAAGAATTAATCAAACATGGTATATTCATACAATGGAATACTCTACAAAGATGAAAATAATCTAAAACCAACTACAGCAATATAAATACGTCTTTCCAACATCAGGAAAAAGAAGCCATATACAAAAAACTACTATGATTCAATATCTAAATGTATAATAAAGTCAAATTAGTCCATGCTATTAGAGACATGATAGTGATTACCCTTGGAGTACTGATTAAAAGGCAATACCTGGAGGTTTCTGAGATGCTACAATGCTGTCTTTTGATCCAGGTGTTGATTTTTACATTAAATTTTCAAAAATTCATCAAGACTATGCACTTATTATATATGCTATTTATTGCACAATATACTTTAATATACCTTTACTATAAAATATGCCATAAAAGTAAAATATTTTTAAAAATTCCTCAGGAGCACCCAGTTCCCTCAGAACACTGTTCAAATTATTTAGCTTGGTGCATAAGTCCTTTTGCAATTTGACCCCACTCCGTTCTGTTTTTACAGCCTCATCCTGCCATTACTTCTGCCCTACCATCACAGACTTCTATGACTATTCTCTAAAACAAGTGATATACCCTCATCTTCATGCATTTGTACTTTCTGTTACTTCTTTTTCCTTTTTTGTTTTGTTTTGGTTTTTTTTTTTAGTTGTCATTTCCTCTTCTTCTGATGAATAATACTCATTTTTAGGTCTCAGCTTGAATTCTACCTTGACTCTTTGAAACTTTGCCTGATTTTATGCATAGCAGATTATACATGAATATTCCACAAATAACATATTTAAATTATTTATGAATTTACATTTCTATGTAGGAAGGCTTCATTTATGCTGCAAGGTAGTTTGGGCGATCAATCTTCTTCATTCTTCCAAAGCACCCCTGCAGATTCTTCTATCATCAACTTTTAGATGTGGTACTGTAGTCATTTATTCATGTACCTCCATAGGGTGTAGGCTTTTTGAGGACAGAGACCTTCTTATCTTATTGGCACCCAATAGTAGGCACTTATTTTTATTAGACTAAACTCATCACCTTCACTATGTTATGAGCTATTAAACCGAGGCATTGAATCATTCATTTTCAAATTTCTGGCACCTGTTCTAATATTTGATACATATTATATTTTCAACACATATTTGTTACATAATTAAGTATATAGTATTTGAAATTTTTAGATTATAAAATTTCTGAATTAATCTGATTTAGTAGCCAATTCATGACATTAAAATGGCATCTTACTTTGCAAAAATTCCTCTGTGGAAATTCAAGCCAAGGTGATAGTATTGCCTTTATCAATTGCAATACTATGTACTCAAAAATATTACCATGACTTTTGGAAAACTTAAAATGGAAAAGTGATTCAAATCAACACAATTAATTTAACTCATTAAGTATCTACCAAAAATCAATTTAAAGTATTCTTTTAGGCTTGGTAGTGGTAAACCTAATACCCAAGATACTATTTATACCTCAAGGAATTTACATCAAGTGAGAATAGACCAAGCCTCCTCAATGCTACCAAGTGGCATCTAAGACAAAATGTCCTATACTATAATAATAGCTACAAGAGAGAAAAATTCTTATGCACAAATCATTTGTGCTGGTTCTTAAAAAAAACCCATAGATTATTAACATGTGCATCAAAGATCGTGCTCTAAAAAGATTATTTTTCACTATATTTGGGGAAGACAATGGTAACTATTGATAATTGTTGGTCTTTAGCTGGAGATGAAAGGGAAAAGAATAAGAAACAATATCAAAATAGTTTAATTGAGTCTAAATTGTTAACAGTTTTTAAGTGCTACACTGAAATATTTGAGACCTACTCTGCACAAAATTATAAATACTAAATACTAAGCAGTTTTGTAGAAATATAATTTGATAAGTATATAATATAGGCAAGAGAAGGGTGGGATTGGAAGCAAAGGAACACACCAAGGAGTTTATTGAAATAATACAAACAGAATGATGAGAGACAGAAACACAAACAGTGACTGGGGTAGCAGGAAGATTGAATCCAAAGCAAAATTAGAACTAATAGCAATAGATAACAACTCATATCCAATGGTAGTATGCGATGAGATGAAAGGAGATGGAAAAGTAAAAATTGAAATTGACTCCTTTTTTTTAATCTGACATCTTTTATCAAAATTCTCTTATGAAATAAATATGTGTATTTTCATGGGGTAAAGGAATCCCACCTCCAAAGACTTCAAACATTGGAGACTTTAGTTAAGTAATGCAAATGCAAATGAAATGCCCCGGATTTTCTTTCTAGTGGTGAGGCCCACAAAAGCCAGAGTTATACTTAACATTGCTGAACACTGAAATGAAGAATATTCCCCAACTCTTCTCTTAAATATATGTAACATTCAACATCTTGCTCTCAGTATAGGCCTCACAACAAACTGCCAAGATCTATGGAAATAACCACATGAAGATATGGGTAACCAAGGTCCTTCATAATAAGGCAGCTCACACCAAAGGGGCAAGGATTTCAGAGGCTAGAAAGGTCTTATCAGTAAGAAAGAAATGAATCTTTTTTCCTTAAACTAACTTTTGAAAGAGGCAGTAAACTATTTTTAATGATATTTTTTATAAGTCACATCACCTCCTCCTAGAATTGGGGGAAAAAAGAATTACAGTGACTGTCACAGGAAGCACAGTGTTCCCCTACCTGTACTTAAGTGTACCCTTCTGAAGCGTTAATGACCCCTCCCCCATCACCACCACTACTGCTGCCACCAGCATCAATATGCTTCCCAAATGGATCTTGGAACGGTCTTAGGAGAGCTCCTCTATGCTCCACGGGCTAGTCTTCTTAGCAAGGCATTTTATATTTTTCTCCACTTCTGCTGTGACACACTGTGGTGGCATCTTTTGTCACTGTCCAAATAATAGAAGGGTCTGGAGATGTAGCTCAGTAGTAAAGCACTTGCCTAGTATGTATGAGGTTCTGAGTTCAATCCCAGCACCATCAAAAAAAAAAAAAAAGGAATCTGTAATGTTGCTTCCCTCCAATGCCTCTACAGTGCCTATTGATACTGCATCTCTCATATCTAGAAACCCCATAACTCTAAACCTTGCCACTCCCAGAGCATTGCTTATCAGAGAGGAGAACTCTAGAGCAGTGTTCTCTAGCTGCACAACCTCTAACAACAATGTCTGTTAGAGCCACCTTTACAGTAGCCTGAGTCCTTGGGGACTGAGATGAAATACAAACTAAGTGACAGAGTCTATACTTAAATTAGAAAAACTCCACCTTGCCAATCCTAGCCTTTAATACATAAGTTAATACTTACATATAACTTTTGTACTTTTATTATGGACTAGGCACTTTGCTTACAGACTTAAATCGATTCCCTTATTCAATCCTCTTGACACATACTGTAGGGCTGGGGATGTGGCTCAAGTGGTAGCGTGCTTACCTGGCATGCGCGGGGCGCTTGGTTGGATCCTCAGCACCACATATAAAAAAAATAAAGATATTGTGTCCACCGAAAACTAAAAAATAAATATTAAAGAATCCTCCCTCTCTTTAAAAAAAAAAAACAACACATACTGTTATCCCCATCTGAAACTGAGGTTTAGAGTTGATGTCATTTGTTCAAATTAATACAGGTTTTGATCAAGGGCTTTCTATCCAAAAAGTGTTATGCTGGACTATACTGAACTCTTTTTCATTCTTTATGACCTGGACTATTGTTTTTTTTCTGCAAGGTGATGGCTCTATGGACAAAAGAGAGATCAAACTAAAGGAGTCCTACTTGACTCTATGAGGCACGTGTAGAAAATTATGTCATTTGCATGATCTGGAAATACTTTCCTGGAAGAGCATAATTTCCAAAAGTGTAATCAAAATGTCAGGCTGCCATCTCGCCTGGATGGTAAGAAATCAGATTTGTCTTTAGTTTTATCTTTGCCTCACAAAGAATCAATCCCTGAGATGGGAGGCAAATTTCTGCGATTTCTCCTTTGAACCTGTTATTTCCCTGTGGAGAGATAATGTGTCTGCTCAGAGTGCTTCAGTCAGCCCAGCAGCCCTTTGACAGGTTGATGTGCTTTGGTCATAAGGGCTAGTCTTCTAAGTACAGAGTAGGAAGGGAAGTGTCAGTGAGCCTGGGATGTGTATGGCTTATGCTTCTAGAGACTTTCACCAAGTAGCTGAATGGCTGAATGTACAACAAAAAGTGATGTCAGATTGCTGAAAATAGAAAACATTTTTGCCTTATACAAACTGAGTTTGTATATGTGCCTCTGTAACAGTAGTTTAAAAGAAAAATAAATAAAAATATGAAAAGAAACATTAAAAATAGAGAACACAAGAAGATGATGAAGGGGGGCAACAGAGAGGAAGAATAGCAGTTACCAAATAAAGTTCTTAGAGAGAATAAAAAATAGTACATACTTAAACAACAACAACAACAAAATGCTCTGATGAAACAGAGTACAAGAAAACACGACTATTAAATAAACCTATGTTCCATATACATATATGTATCTTTAATTTTTAACAAGTCGAAATAATGACTTGAGAATTAAAATAATGATCTTGAATCATCATACGAAATGTAGGATGAAAAGCAGAGCAAAGGTAAATAAAAGTGAAAAAGATTAGAAAACCAAAGGATCGACAGTGACTTGACATCTTACAAATGGGGCACAGGAAAGGGTAAATGGAAGATAAATTTTATTATTAAGAAAATTATCAAAACACAAATTTATGAATTTCTCCAAAATTGAGGGACTGGAGTATCCTAATTGAAAGGACCCACAGAATTCTCTGAAGAAAAAAAGACTATGAGAACAATAATAATAATAATTTATGCCAAAATACATCAACATATCCCAGGACACCAAGGATTTAAAAAAAAAAAAAAGATTCTAAAAATGTTTTGAAAATCAAAATAGAAGATTCAAGAAGTACCAAGCAGTTTCCCTGTGGACTTAACCAACACTGGAGAGCTTACTGCAATACTCTAAAAATTCTGAGAGAAAATAATTTTTAATCTAGAAATCCAGATGCATCTAAGCTATCTATCAAGCTTAAAATACTAAAATCAATTTTTTTTCCTGTCATTCTATTTTCTTAAAAAGCTACTAGAAAGTGGGCTCCCCAGAAAAGAGACCAAGGGAATTCCCATGATATGGGCAAAGGAGTCCCAAATGGCATCTGTGCATAGGACTGGAGATTTGCCAGTCCACATGGGAGCAGGAGGTCTCTGGGTTGATGGCCACCATGAAAACAGCAAACCAATAGTGACTTCAATTTGTTGACATTTTGGAAAACTGTACCGATGTGCTTTTATGACTCCAATGAAGAACTGAGATAAAATTGAAAGTGAGTACATAGAAGAGTAGGCAAGGAAAAAGGTTAATTGTAAAAATCAAAAAGTTACGTAAGAAAAGACAAAGGAAAAAATACAACCGTTTCTTTACCTCACAGTGAAAATTCCTACTAAGACTTTAAATGTAAATAGTAAGGAAAGATGTAACCCAAACTGTGATATAACCATATTAAGAAGAAAAGGATTAAAGGGATAAGTATATTGAAAAGGATTCATTTGTAAAAGCTGATCCTCAATCATGCACCCAGGTAACATTGATAAATGTGCAAAATCGATTGAGTAGTATAAGAATTCCAAAACATTAGATAACAAGGAAAATAAAAATATGGAAAAGAAATGTAAGCAAGTCTCTATGACAGTAGGACTGGAGAGAGGCAGCAGTTGCTGCAGGAGAAATTTTCCTTAGAAACCTCTGAGAACTGCTTAATTCCACTATGTGGCCACTTATTATGAAGAAAAACTCTATCTCTGAACTGTTCTGAAAATAAATTTTTCTATTTATAACAGACAAATTCAATTACTTTTACTTACTTAAATGTACTTGCAAAATGTTTGGTATAGTTATTGTTTTAACTTTTTTTAATTCTGAAATTATATTTGATCCTATAGAAATTTAAAACAGTAAATTTAAAAATCATAAATCAAAGATACCCAAACTGATAATACTTAAAACAAATAAAGCAGCTCTATATTATCCCAAAGCAGACACTCCCACAATGTCTTATTCATTATTGTTACTTTTTCATCTTTTGAGTACTTATATACTGAGCATGATATGAATTATTTTACATATACAGTTCTTACAACAGTTCTAGATAGACACTATAACAGATCTTGAAGAAGGCAAAAGTGTTCCTTGATTATATTCCCTTTTCTCCATTAAGTCTAAATCCAGTTGCTCCAATCTTTCCTTTTTGCTTTCATTTTTAGTCCTTTGAATATTTTTCTGTCTTTTTTCTCCATCCCCTTTGCTCTCTCTACATCCTTTTTTTTGTGCATGAACCTGACATTTCTTGAAAACTAAATGAACTGGTGAGTGTGATCGTGAAAATTCCCTTATATCCTTCCTTTATGAATCAATTTTGTCTCTCTAAAGCCAGTGCTGATGGCTCAGATTTAGTTCACCATGCACTAATAGGGAGACTGTTTACTTAATGGACTGAAACACAATAAAATTTTTTCTCCTCACTTCATTTGACCTACAAGAAAGCTTTCATTTTCAGTTTTCACTTATTTTTATTGCTTTCTCTCTTCTGCCTTATAATAATACAAATCTGGTTAGACTAGCTGGTGTGTCAAATTCTGTTAACAAAATAAAACATTCCTTTTCACAACATGTGTTTTCAGATAATTAAACCAGTAGGGAACATTTACCATTTACTCGATGCTGTATATTTTTGCTCAATTTATAAAGCAAATGTTTGAATAATTATACACACACACACACACACACTCACACACACACACACACACATACACACATATTTAAACCAGTGTAATGGTGAACCACTATTGTAAAATATATTCAATTAAGACAAAACTAAAACATAAAAATGTAAAAAATGTATTTTCACAATTCAATGAAGTACATTTTTTGATAGATACATACAACTGCATATAACTATGAAATAATCCTAAAAAAGCTGAGTGTGATGACACAGGATGTGGCAGCCTCTCTTGTTACTCATGTAGAGCAGCTGCATGATCAATTCCCCAACTGTCTTTTGGGAATACAGCCAACACTGAGTCCAGGCACACCAGGTAAAAGTCTAACAGATGCAGCACAAGTTCCACTAGTCCTCGCTGAAACACAGACATCAGCACCCAAAAGCAACATGAAATGCAGCCAGAATGAAAAGGTATGAAAAGAGCAAAATAGAAAAAATCACCAGGTAGTTTCTAAGTATCAGAATGTCCAAGTAAAACGCTGTACCAAAATTAAAATTTCTCCATTTCAATTTCATTTAAGTAGTTGTCTCCTCTATTATACTATTGGTACCTCAATGAGGTCATATGTAGTAAGCAAATCATATGCACATGTACATAAGGTTTGCTTTGTCCTGTTAAATATTATTTTGGGGAAAAGTAAGAGGATCAAGCATAGGAGAATACAGATGGCATGTGCAGTGAAGTAAATCTAAGAACAATATAAACTTTAAACAGAGAAAAGTAGAAAAAAATAAGAGTAATAATCATAAATGATTTTATTTCATTCTTAGGAGCTAGAATGCTTGTCTTTTTCTTTTTTTTTTTTTCTTTCTTTTCTTTTTTTTTTCCTGCCTGTGCAGACATTGATTTTCAGAATGGCCTAGAGCATGTAATAACCTTTCTACTTTAATTCTTTAGTACCCTTATGCAGAACATTGGGATTATGTATTTTATTACTTTGAGATAATCACTAGAATGGTGAAATGTTTAATTTATTCATACAAATTTAATGCATTTTGTGAAAGTTCTTTTGAATTTCTGCCAAAAACCAGCCTTTCCATTTTTGATAAGCAGTGATTTTTCTTCAAATGACTTTGAAATTTTAAAATTTTCTATTCTTTTTCATTAATAAGCAAACCTTTTAAAGGAAAATCTTGAATGCAGTTAAATTAAATCAAGGCTAATTTCTACAAACAACATGTTCTTAAATGGTTTTTATAACTTTTATTACAATATCATGTAAATTTTAACAATTACAAATCAACCATTCAAGAAATGAGGTCCAATAGATTCAGGACATTCACAGATTTGATGCATTGTACAGCATATTTCTTGCAGAAGGCTAATCTTTCCTGATATCTTGCACAGTTCAAGCTAAAATGAACATGCAATTTTCTGAGGCTTTCCCAATGGAACCATGCAGATCACATAGCAACATCTGCCAAGGAGAAAACTACACAGCCAGCTTGTTTTTTCCCTCTTGTAACGTTGATTTCATCCAATTGCAGGAAGCATGTGCAACATCAGTACCATTTTAAACATATTCTACTATGCAAGATTGTGTCTTTTTATTGGGTTCTATAACCATTAACATACCTTACATTTTGCCTTTCCAAATAATTTTCTCACATGCTTAATAATCCTGTTATTGCATATATGGTTATCCCTGTTTAATTTTGAGAAAGTCAATATTTGATATTCATAGGAGATGGTGTCTTACTCAAAATCAAAAGGTTGGCGCATATATATATATATATACACACACACACACACACATACATATATATTTCATATATTTATATGTATATATATATAAAATCAGGTTATATAATCATAATTAATTCATTACTCAGTTCTCCTTTCTCTAGAGCTTGCTGTAGCTCATATATATGCAAACAAAAGTTAACAATAATAGACAATGTTGGGCACTAAGGTGCTATTTTGTAATGGGTCACAGGCATTAAGAAGGGATGCACTATGTCTATTGGTTGTTGTAATTTCTGTGTAATCATAGAGATTTGGGGTTTTGTCTTATAAATGATGGTGGCTTGCTACTGGTACAAATTACTGAAGCTCCTGGACACATTTGGCACCAACTTGAAGCAAGTAAACCCATGACAGGAAAATTAAATGGTTATAGTAATTTATCTGTAAGAGTTTATAACATGAATGACAAAGGAATTGTGGATCCACAGAAATTTGAATAGAAGTATAAGGGGCAACAATTTACATAAAGGAATTCAATCCGTTCAGAGCTTATAGTACAAGGGTAAACAATCAGGAGACCAAAACTCTTGCTCTAGTTGAAAGACTGTGAGCTTTAAAGTAAAGACTGAAAAGATTTCAAATGCTATATAAGCCAAATAATATGAAAGGAAAAGCTTGATAATCAGGACAGGAGGGCATTCCAGGCAGAGAGCACAGTATGGGAGATGGATCTGAGGCAGATGTGGGATTAATGGATCAAGGAGTTTGGTTTGTACAAATGCTGCACCCTTCTTGTCAGGAGAATCGTAAATAATGAGCAGGCAGCTGGGAGATGCCAAGGTCCTCCCAAGCACAGCTCTGCAGTGCAGCGAGTTGCTTTGTACCTCACTTCTCCCTGCCTCATTTCACTCTGTGCCATGCTTGTCCTCTACTCAGTGCCAATTTTACTCACACATTTGGTAATATTTGCCTCATGGTTCAAAACGATTGGCCGTGAGCCATGGATAAGTTAGAGAGAGGAGAAAATGATAGGAAAGGAAGCATACAAACACAGGGACACACAGGTTCCTCTTCATTCAGTTCACAGACATCTTTTTATGTCGCCAAGTGCCAAAGCCTCTAATCTTGTCACATCCCCTGTCCTCTATCCCACCTCTGTACCTGTATGCACTTTTGCCTTTTTAAATATTGTTCAAGAGAGCTTTCCCTAAACCTTCCAGACTAAATAACAAATATCTCTAAATGTTTTCTTCCTTCACAGAAGATAGTTATTATATAATCACAATTAGTAAGAGGTTAACAGTGTTGCATTTTTACAATGAATGTTTGCCTATGGTTCAAAACAAATCCTAAGTTTCCTTAGACTGTAAACTCCATGAGGGCATATGATTTGGTCTACTGTATTCCAGCATCTTGCACAGACTGTTTGAAGTAAATGCTTACTGAATAATTGATCCCTTCCCAAGGGTAATTCTCAAGTTAAGAAATGAGTGGAGCTATGGAAAAAGGGTAAGAGCAATTAAAACTGAATGAAGTAGAAAACCAAGTTCACTTACCCATTCACACTTGTAATTCAATGGTTAATATGCTGGTTTAAAATCAACCAGCTTTCAATAGCAAGCCCCTTTGCCTTTTTACTGTGTATTGGAGCCCTTTAATTAGGCCTATTTTATGGTATTTGGAGCACAATTTTCCTATTTGCATGATTACAAAAGCTAATGACTGCCATATACTAATGGTTCTACTCCCCATCTATGGTTAGGAAAGAAACCTATAATCATTGTTAGGTCAGTTTGAGGTGGCTAAGGGAACAAAGCACCAGGCAACTTGCCAGAGAAAGAACAACAAAGAACAACCAATCAGGCGCTTACAGACAAGCAGTGATGGTGCCTCATAACCACCTGTCAATCAGTGGGGTCTCCTAACCAATCCTGAAAGGACAGGGATCTCAGCAAGATCTCCCAACCAACCCCAGGAGGACAAGGGACTCTAAAAACCTCCCTTTCCTGTCTCAAGCCCTTCCTTCCTGCCCTAAGCTCAACAAAATTCCAATCCCCCTAAACCTAGGATTCTCCCAGACGGCTCTGTTGGACCAGAGGTCTCGCCTGGGAGTGAATCTCAATAAAGCCTTGTTCGGCTGCTTTTAATCTACTTCCTTTTGATCACCGGCACCTGACCTTATAATCATGATACTGCTTTCTCTGAAAAACATGATGTAGTCTACATAACTGTTATCTATATTAAAAATGTAATCCCCTAAGTATTCTCTGTAAAGAATAGCAAGAACTTACCCATAGGTAAGAATGTAGATGAGCAACCAGAAAGAAATGCAACTATTTTAGAAGCCTAAACAAAGGGGTAACAAGCAAATGAAAGGGTAGTGTTTTAGTCTGTTTTTTCACTGCTGTGATCAAAAAGACCTGAAAAAGAACAATTTTAGAGGAGGAAAAGTTTATTTCGGGCTCACCTTTTCAGAAGTCTCAGTCCATAGAAGGCTGGCTTCATTGTTCTGGGCCCAAGATGAGGTAGAACACCATGGCAGAAAGGTGTGGAGAAGGAGAGAGGCTCATGGAACCAGGAAGCAGAGAGAGAGAGAAAGAGAGAGAGAGAGAGAGAGAGAGAGAGAGAGAGAGAGAGAGAGAGAGCGCTCCTGCTCACCTCACCATGGTCAAAATATAAACCCCAAAGGCATATCCCCAGCAACCCATCTCCTCCAGCTACACCCTACCTGCCTACATTTACCACCCAGTTAATACCTATCAGTAGATTAATTCACTGATTGAGTTGAGGCCCTCATAACCCAATCATGTAACCTCTAAGCTTTCTTGCATTGTCTCACACATGAGCTTATGGGTGGGGGGCACCTCATATCTAAACCATATCAAGTAGAGGAGGTAATTTTGGAAATTAAGGGAGGTAGGAGACTTGGAAACAGAACTTGAAAATGCAAGTTGAGAAAGGTATAAAAAGAGTTCTAGCTTGAAATTTTTCTAGTAATAAAGGTGTAAGATACTAACTCAGCCAAAGTTTTAAGATCTTTTATATTCATGCTCAGTTGAAATCTCTTGACCTAAATTGTCAGTGAAATTTAATTCATGGGGGGTTTTCAGTCTTATCTCTAGTTTTTCACCAAGAGAAATGTGCACCTTGTAAGTTACTGTCCAGTAGAAGATCCCTTAAATTGCAGATAATATTATTTGGAAAGCATTATGAAGCGATATGGGCATTTAATGCACAATTTGTTCCTTGTAAACATATTTATTAGGCATCTACTGTGTGCTTTAATGTACGGATGTACAAGTTTGACAAAAACATATTGCCTTCATAAATTTCATATTCTGGCAGGAAAAGGCAGACAGTTAACAAAAAATTTCACAATTATCCACTTCATAATGGTATTGATACTATGGAAGCCAGAATATTGTGTGAGACCTGAGCTACACTAGCAGAAAGGAGTAAGCCATAGTGATCCATACAGACATACTGAGGGAATTTTATTTTAGCTGAGTGCTGAAGAATGAAAAGGAATGAACTAATATTATTCTTTGGTCAGAAAGCATCTAAATATCTTATTTATTTGATAAATTCATCACTTCATGAGTATTGCTAGGAAGCAGAGTTCATTCAAGCCAAGAAAAGACAAAAATGACAGATACTCATTTTCCCAGCCCCCTTAAAAAGCTAGAGTATGCTCACATTTACACAGGTGCTACCAGTAAGACATAGCTACCAAAAAAAAGAAAGAAAGAAAGAAAGAAAGAAAGAAAGAAAGAAAGAAAGAAAGAAAGAAAGAAAGAAAGAAAGAAAGAAAGAGAAAGAAAGAAAAAGAAAAGAAAAATAACTAAATTAGAAGCCAGTAACACACAATAAATAGAAACTGGAAGAAATGTATTCTGTGGGTATAGGGTGATGCAGTATTAAAAAATTATTTGGTCAACAGGCTTGGCAGGTAAACAGCCACCTATGGGGCTTGGTGTTGAGGACAATGCCATCTGCACTGTACCAAATAGGAAGTAATTCGAGTAACGTGGTTCTGGCCACACAGACACCATCTCTGTTCCCTAGAGAACTCCCATTTTATGAGCCTCAAAACATCTTTTAATAATTTTTTTTCTTCCTTAAATTAGTAAGTTGAGTTTTGTCATTTACCACCAGGTAAAGGAGTGGGAGAGCATAAAAGAGATTTCTGGTGGAAGTGACAGTGAGTGGGTATAGCACCCTGGGTGGCCTAGAGAGAGTATGACAGATGAGGTGAGCAAGGTGGACAGGGCAGAGAAGACAGGCTTGTGGCACGAAAAGGATTCTTTACCTTCTTTCAAAAGCAAAGTCATTTAAGGATTTTAAGTAGACAGGAGACATGATAAAATTTGCATTTTTAAAGGTCACTTGAAAATTGGAGACTTTATGCAAGAAATTACTATGGCTACAAAGAGAATATGACTTGTGGAAATGTGGAGGAAACGCTGGATTTTTGAAATGCTGTGAAGTAAAATAAATAGGTTTTGGCAAGAGGTCAGTTGTATAAGAGTAGAGTTTTTACATACACAACAACTTGTTAGTTGTTCAACAAAAGTGGATGGCAGAAGGAGCAATTCCAGTATGCATGCATTCTGTGGCTGATCTGATTTGCATGTGTTTCACTAAGCCAAATGTAAAGAGGAGACTGAATAATAAAACATATACAAAGATAGAACCCAGGCTTATGTCTCCACTGCTTCCCTGACCTAAGGGAAAAACAAGTTTCTTGGGATTTTGTTTCATTATTCTTTGGCTGTTGATGGTACTGTTCCACCTCTTTAATATTAACTGAATTCTTTATAGTGCATTTGGAAAAGAACTAAAAGCATTAATTTGTGCAATAGATCTACAAAAAATACCCAGGCATTTTATAAATAGAAGGGTTGAAAATCAGTTTGGGGGAGTTTGCTGTGCCTCAAAACAATATAAGCCAATTATTAGTAATATAAGATGTTATTTATTCACACTGTCAGGTGACAGTGAGTAAAATGTTCTCATAGTTGAAAGTTCCTTTGACTATTTCAACTTTCATCTACAAACCATGGTGCATGCATATCATGATACATTTGTCAAAACTCAAAGTATGTGTAACACAAAGTATGAACTATAATGTAAGCCATGCACCTTAGTTAAAAATAATTTATTAATATTAGCTTATCAATTGTAACAAATGTACCACCCTTATTTCTACTGCCCCTGTCCAGTGTAGGCAACTGAACCAAAGTCACTCATGTGGATTTGGGGTGACACAAAATACCACGCAGACACAGAATACCTTTTTAGAAGCTTCAGGATGGTTTTTCCCCCGCTCCCCTCAGGCTCCCACAAGGGGGACAACAGAGGCTGATGAGAGAAATGGAACACACGTTCTGGAGTTAGCTTTTGTTGGGGGTCTCTGTTTCTTAGTACATTCTATCTAAAAAAGGGCAAGGGGTAGGATTACAAAGGAACAGGTGAGTGTAACTCAACCCCACTGGATAACACCCACTCCTGGAGCCAAGCCTCATCATCTGAGTAGAGGTAAAGCCCAAGTTATTGCGGGGTGCAATAATTGTTCAGTATCTCTTGCTCAGGACTTAAGGCCGTGTATTTCCATAGTGGCTCCCTTCATATGTGAGATGTTAATAAAAGGAAACTGCCACAGTGCAGGGGATGAGTGGCATGTGAGAACCCAGTATGCTTTACAATCAATTTATCTGTTTACCTAAAACTGCTGCAAAGAATAAAGTTTATTAATAAAAAAATGATAATTTTCCTTTTTATGCCCCAGTCACTTAGTTCATTTCCTTGTAGACAAAGCATTTAAATAATACTTTATAACCCATAATGCATTAAAATACATAATGACAATTTAGTAGGTAACTATATATGCTTTTAAAATTTGAATCATGGTTCACCACAAGGAAATAAAAATGCTCCTTGCCACTGTTCTTTAGTTCAATCACAGCTCCAAATTACTTCTGCCCTACAGGATTTGCTTATGTTTTGTTTCCACCTGAATAATTTTTTCCTGCTAAGTGAGACTCCATTATTAAACTTTCATTTTCATAATGATTTTCTTGGATATACATATCATAATTAACTATATATTAATTTACAGAATTATTTTATTTAATGGCTGTCTATTCTAGAAAAGTCTGGCAAACTGATTCTTGATGGGAACATTTGGTTAAATTCATCATTTCAAAAGTCATGTACTAGGCAGATGTAAATGTTTTTCTGAACACAGCACAAACAGCTTAATAGATCTATTATACAAAACCAATTAACTTTTCCTTTTATGTTATACTGTTGGATGGTCTCACCTAGGTATTTGATCGGTGATCCCTGGATTCTAATGTTAGTTCAGAGTGGACCAGGAGCAGCACCTTTAGGATTGTAGATTGTATTTTCTTTCAGTTCCTTCTATACTAACATCATTAATTGTGTGGTATAATCCCAGGGGGCCCCAGTCAACCAAGCCCAACTTGCTCTAATTTATTAAGCCAACCTAGAAATAAGCTTCCATAAACAAAAATACTAAACGAAAAAAAAAACATAATAATTGTACAAAAGGGCAGAAATTATTAAGTTTTGTTTGTCTTTTGCTAAACACAGTAATGTAAAGCTTATATCATTTAGTGTGTGTCAGTAGTCATTATTTCTATTCAATCAGAATAATGTTGTGGCATATTTGGTCAATATTCCCAATTTTACCCTGCTGTAGAATTTATTCATGTCCTATGGCATGTGATTTTGCAGTACTTACCTTGGATGTGATGACATGTTCCTATCATACTTATGTTTGACTTAGCTATCTGACTCCTCTTAACAGATGGGATGTAAGTGGAGATATACACATCACGTGCTATAAAAGTCTGTAAGGTGACTGTAATTTGACTTAGCCTCCTGGAACTTTCAGCCTCTGCCATGAGAAAAATGTAACAGTTCCCCCTCATTCCCTTTAAACCAAACCAAAACCAAGAGTCCAGCACAGACTAGTCAAGACATGGAGCAACCCAGCAAAGATAAAACAAACAGCAGCTGACCTGGGGACCCAGGAGTCAGAAAATAAAAAATGTTTATTGTTGGAAACCAATAAAATTTTACAATTGCTTAGTATCAGCATAGGAGAGAAAGTGAGTAATGACAATGCACATTTCAAAAGTATTAAAAATAAGTAAAAAGTGCATTCTCCCTACAAATGTAATTCAACATTAAATAGGTGACCAGTTATTTTTATTGTTAGTGAGTTAATATTTTTTGAAATATATACACTCATTTCGAATAGAAGGCCAATTACTCCTCAGTTAACCTTAACTTGTTCTGTCTTAAGTAAAATAAATTTCACTCCCTCTACATAACATTCAAACCATATCAATTTTAAGGATACAAAGTATATTTTGAATGACTACAGAATATGTTTTAAGTGCTTAATTTTATAACAAGCATCAGCATGTAAATAAATGTCATTTACATCTCAAATTTAATAAAAGCAGTACCTTCGAACTTTCTAAATGCACATAGTATATATTAGTTCAATATATACAAAACAAAAAAATTAAAATGTGGAAGTTATTTATTATTGAAGTTCATTTTGAGGTTTGGTGAAGTTATAGAGTTGAAAGTCAAAATAATGGTGACTTGCATTCACTGTAATGGGTAGTGGTATAAATAAGGCATTTGAGTAAATTATTTCTAACATCTTGATAGTTCTGAAAAAGTAGGCATTATTTCTTCACTTTAGAGATGAAAATGCTGAAGCTCAAGAGGGTGTGATGTGATCTGACTGAGGACACAGAGCCACTAGATCAGGACTTTGGTCAAAAAAAGAATTATCTGGTGCCATAACAAGGGCTGTTTGCACACTGTTCAAAGGCCATTCATCTTTCAATACCTCCAAGTATCCACATATTCATAAAAATGTTGTGTGAGTTGAATTGAGAGTATACAGATATTCAATTTTCCAAGACACAAGCTAGGAAAGGCAGCCACTTTCTCTATGGTAAGAATAAATTTTTTTTCATCAAAGAGCATCAGAGTAACCAATTGTGTTAAACTTGTGTGGCACTTACCAGATCTTAGAATCCACACTTTAATGGACCTTGCATTGGTCAACTTCTTAACCAAGACATTCGGCCTGGTACAGTTTTTCAACCCAGCATGGAATTATGATTTTCCAAGAGCAATCCCTTTAGACAACTAGAAACATCTTCATGATTTTTTTCTCATATTATGTGGTGCCATATGGCAACAAGAATCTACCCAGCCTAGCATATGGAAAACTTGCCATGCATGGGAAAACATTAAAGAAAAAATATAGAAACAAGAAATGCTGCCATTGCTCATACCACTGCATAAGAAAATTGCTTGTCACTGGTGCCAAAGCACAAGAATTTAATGTATCTCTTATGTATGATTTCTATTTTATAGTTAAGTCTGGATTCCCTAGCAATATTCTGCCAGTCTTGGTTCTCCTTTGAATGCTAGTTGAATAAAAATATTTTTCTATCTAGTTAGTGGAATAGCATGGGCAATCTAGAATGTTCTCTGCCTCCTCCCTTGAACAGCCTCTTCAATTGTTAATTCTTCATTTACATCCCCACTGAATTAGTTTTTCAAAGAAGACATTTCCAACCCATTCTCAATTACTTCTTCTTCATCTCCCATATCCAACCAGACTAAAAACAAAACAAAATTTAAAAATCCATCAATTTTCCTTAAGCAATACTTTGAATCTGGCTTCTTCTTCTTTTTTTTTAACCTCATTTCCCTTACATTCAAGCACATATTCTTTCTTAGGAAACTGCCACAACTGTCTCTGATTTTTCCTACTAGTCCTAGTCTTTCCTCCCCCTAATCTATCTTTCAACTGCCATTGGAGTGAACATTCAAGAGCTCTATTCAAATCAAGTCACTCCCGTCTTTCAAAATATCTGTTGGTTTGATAAGAGGTGTTATTAGAATTAGACCCAAACTTCTTAATAGTTCAGGGGCTTCACCATCTGATGCCACATAATCTCATTTTTCATGAATGCTATGCTCCTACCACCGCCAGCCATTGGTTCTCACCTTTCCTCAGTCTCTTTCATGTCTCCATAGCGCTTGTAAACAAATCCTCCTGTGCCCTGTAATATCCTTTTCCCACCATCTTTATCTTGCAAACTCCAATTCCTTTTCATCTCCACTTTAGAGATGAACTGCCTCCTCCAGGAAGGTTGCTTCTTCCTGCTTTGCAGAGATCTCAGGGGTATTGTAGTTAATGGTTTCAAAGTCTAAGTCTTCCTCTCTCTCAGGAAGAGACAGATTTTATAAACACAAGTGTCCTCAGAGGCACTTAGTAAATAATTGATGAATAAATAAATAAAATCAATGAATCACTCATTCAATGTAGCAGTTTTAAGACAGTCTGATTTGTAATACAAAGTTATTTGAAGTAGACTTTAGAAATTATAAAAGGAATTAATTTGAGAAGAAAAAACAGAATATTTTTTATATATGCATATTAATTATACAAATAGTGGATTTCATTGTGACATATCCATATATTCATGTAACATAATTTGACCAATTTCACTCCTCAATATCTGCCCTTATCCTTCCTTTACTCCCCCTGTGGGTACAATATTTATTTAGGTAATATTACATAATAATTTGTCACAAATAAACTACTTTTTCAAAAGGATACCACAGAATAGAATAGACATTACGATTGCTCTATGTATAAAGGTGACTGTATGACCAATGTGATTCTGCAATCTGTACAATCAGAAAAATGAGAAATTATACCCCAGTTGATTCAAATGTATGAATTGCCAAGATCATGTTAAGATCATGTAAGATCATGTAAGGTCATGTGTAGCTAATAGAAAAAAAAGAGTCTGGGACCCCCACCCCCCAAAAAAGGACACCACAAATATAATTTAATTTCAAGTCATTCTGATAATGACACAATCTTCTTTGGGTCTTCCAGGTAACTGGAAACAAAGTTTCTTTTTACTTTCTGGATGGTTTAACAGCATATTTCTTTTTGTCCTTTTGTTTAATGACAATATACTTTGTCAGTTGGCTGCTACAAATGGCTTGAACCCTTCTGAATGTCAGGTTCAACATCAAATACTATTTGTTGAATACTTAGTAGATATTCTATACTGTTTTTACATATACTTATATTTTACCCGTAAGTAGTCAACTTCTTTATTAGCAGTCCCTACAAGTGACATTTTCTTTCTTTCCACCATTCCAGCTCTTTTTTGGTATGGCTGCTGTTGTTACTGTGTCGTTATGGTGAGACTGCTTATTTTCCTGACTCCACACCTGTGTGACACTACCTTATGTTGGGTGTAGTTTCCCTCAAGTTCCCATATTCCTCTTTTGTTTCTATAAGCTTTTTCAAGGTTAAAAGTATTTTTCTCAGAGCAGCCTGTGCCAGAGCATTAGCCTTAATCTTCTAGGTCTTCCAGAAATCCACGTTGGCCACATCCCCACCAGATTCTTATTGTTGGTCGTTTCATTCTATCTGGTCTTGCTATCTTTGTCTTCCCTAGTTCAAAAATAAATGTGCCACTCACTAATAGCCCATCACATACTACCCCTCATATAGTCTAGCTTGTTCTGACAGAATCCCCATCTCAAACATCAAAGGCTTACTGAAATTACAGATAAGCCTCAAAGGCCTTTTAAATCCTTTAACTTCCACTTTAATTTGTACTAATCTCTCTCGATACATAAATTGCATATACATCCACCAAGTTCCTAATTTTCTTAGTCTATTTTCAGATAATCAACATTTATTATCAGCTTTTAATAATTGATGAACATAATTGTCCTAAAGGAAGAAATTATAAACACCTCCTACATGTATTATTCATCCTTTACAATTCCGCATAGGTTTTAAGAAATAGAAATGTATTCAATCATAGAGAGAGGAGTGAAGGAAAGCAGTGCTACATCAACCTTGAGGCTGCTTAAACAACTATCATAATAAATAAATGTCATGGCCTTTTTACCTGTTGAATACACATCTTTTACAAGGCTGAAAGAAAGTACTTCTAGTTTATATTTATACATATCCCTCTTGTTCAAGGTCCATTTCTTTTATTCTGAGAAAAATACCATGAAAGTAAATTTACCAAAGCATGATATTTTCTTGACAAGTTACAAAGCCCGCCATTTATGAATATAAGTATTTCCTCAAAGTTTGCTTATAACATGCTTATTTGGAATTTTATTTTCCAGAGATGTAATGTTTTAAGCCTGTCTCTACCTGATAAATATCTATTTTACCGCAAAATGGCTAAAACAAATACTGTTAGCATTCCTTCAACTTCACAAAGCCCCCATTATTTTTTTTTAACATTTCAGTTTAAGATTTGGATAACAGAAATATATCTACCCTATTAAAATAATGGGATTAGTTAACATCAGGGAAGATAATGTGGCAAGCAGGTGGCCTGAGCTCTATAACTATCATCTCTCACTATACACAGAGGAGAAGGAAATCTAGTAGAGCAGTGTCTTCTCAGGAGTTAGAAATTAAGCAATAAATGCTTGCAGAAAAAAAAAAAGGCTTTCCTAACATCACTGAGACTCTGCCAAAGATGGATCACAAATTCATATGTTTAAGAAAAGAGAGTCTTGTCCATTTGTCATTTCAAGTCAGTATTTTTTAAACTATTCAAAATAACAAAGTGAAGTTTCATATCTATGCAATTCTAACATTGGAGATAGATAGATAGATAGATAGATAGATAGATAGATAGATAGATAGATAGATAGATAGATAGAATAGACATACAAGAAAAGGTAAACTACAGATTAAGTATTCATCTTCATCTTTAGGGTTCTATATATTGATTTTCAAAGTACAACTCAACTTCTAGCTTATATCAAACTGTATGGGAGAGAATTGAATATATCTTCTGTGGCTGTGGCTAATTGTAGGTTCTTAGTAAATATTAAGTTAATTGATTAATCTCCATCATAAACATCTACTCTAATCTCTATAAGAGGTAAGTTCTTGGGGCTGGGGTTGTAGCTCAGTAGAGTACTCACCTAGCACATTGGAGGCCCTGGGTTCGATCCTCAGCACCACATATAAATAAATAAATAAAGGTATTGTGTCAACGTACAACTAAAAATTTTTTTTTTAAAAAAAGAGGTAAGTTCTTGTATCTCCAGATTTTCATAGCATCTTTTATATCCTTTTCTGTTTTTATCACTTTCTGTGTGATAATGTTAGTTACTTATATGCATGGCATATGGCCCTTATGTATAATTCCTCTGATCAGAGGTTTTATATATGATTAATTTTCTCACACTTCAATCAACCAATAAGTATCTGTGAATAGAAATAGCATCTGAAAAATCTGATCAAATATCTTGCTTCATTTTAAATACTGGTCCATATCCAAAACATGGTAACAAACAGAAGTTTCACCCATGTGGCACTCTTTTTAGAAAGCAGACAGTCCATGATTACAAAATAAAATTTTTAAAGTGAAATTCCACTTTCCAAGTACAAATAAGTTCTAAAGTAGTATTAACTCTAGAGATTCTTTGATAAACAGATTTTTAAGATTTCTCTAAGAAATAGAAAGTTTATGTGTTTGACTTTATTTTGCAATTATATAAATGGCACCTTTAGAAATGATAATAAATCTCTTAACAGTTTTTAAAAGAAGCAGAAAGAGAATAAAATAAGAATTGTTCTTGTCTGTTTATGACACTGAGCTTACTTGGTATGGATGCCATTAAGTATAAAAGCAGAACAAGTGAGTTAAATGTTAGTCTCCCAACTCACAGAGAAACCAGACTGTAAATATAGAAAGCATGACAGAACATGACACATGAAATCAGCACAAAATTGACAATATAAAATCAAAATTCTATTTGTTCTTTGATAATATTAAAACATCAAGGATGTTTCATCCAGATAAAAATTTAAGAGCAAACAAATGTTGTTAGGTCATTAAGAGCCATAACATACTTGAATACTGTACACTGATCTCCACTAACTCCTCATTGAGACCATGCACAGTCCAAGCTGCTGAGGACAAAATGCGTAATACTAAGAACTATGTTTTGGCAGGAAAATATATTACCAAAATAAATTACTCTGTGATGCACATTTCTTTTGGTCTAGAAAATTTATTTGATGCATTTCAATCAAGGCAGTTCAGAAGTTGATTAACCAATTTGGGAATTATCCAGAAAACTCCTTGTACTCTATTATTATTTTTTGGCACTTCTATCAGAAACCAAAAAAAGAAAAATGAAAAAAAATGATGAGTGATAATGAGATAAGGAAATATTCCATTTAGTTTCTTTGCAGCCAATTTGTTAAATAAACGTTATTGAAAGGGGAAATTGATACTTGTAATTAAATTAGTGTTTTTGATTACCAGTGGATTTCATTTTTTCTTATTCTGAACTCAATTATCTTGGATAATTGAGATCCATCTTTATGGTATTAGGAAAAATGCTTCAAAACTGACATAGGCAATTTGAAGGAGGAGTGAGAACTGAGGATCTTGAAAATCATACAACTTCTCTCGGTTCAGTCTTCCTATCCTCACCTCTGGCCACCCCTACTGCCTTTACTCTTAGGAAGCTGCACACTCATACACCGTCAGTGAGATATAAAGCATGATAAATATCATCGATACACTTCAAAACTGTTGGTTACCATGGTAGCAAAGCACTTCAGGTGCACTGATGTAGTGTGTTTGGAATTGCAATATTAACCGAAAGAACCTTACACTGGTTCTCTCAGACAAAAAGCAAGGAAAAAAAAAAAAAAAAAGCTTACCAATAAACATGTAACTGAGGACTTAGCCTAGAGGAAGTTTTCAGATTGTCTGCCACTAAAACAACTATTGACAGATAAACATATGCACTTAAATGCCCTCCTTAGATATCTACAGGCAATTATAGTTAGTTCAAGAAAATCAAAAACTGTCAAGAAGAAACATTATGATCATGAGCCCTTTCATGCTGAGAAATCTGACAATGTTTTCATCAATGACATCATATTTGCTCAGATATTCTATGAACCATACCATTTAGGTAATTATATGCTGCTAAGTAAGTTTTTTTCATTTTATTTTCAGATATTCCCATAAAGCACAACCAAAATGGCTAAAGAGATTATCTTCTCATTGGTGTCCTCCGAAAGCAATTCATAACAAATTCTTTCATTGCCTAGATTTTTTTGCAAGGAGAATATACCTAAATTTTGAAAATGGTAATATATATCCAAAGTCAAATGACATTTGTAAAATAAACAGGCAATTTTTCCAAAAAGCATACAGTAGTTAGATTTATCTGACATATTTTAAAAATTTTTCTTTAGTCAGTAACATTATACCGGAAGATAGATTTTATATACATGTATATAAAATCTATCTTCCGGTATAATGTATATATGTAATATATATATATATATATATATATATATAATATGATTCACTTCCATATATATAATATGACTCACTTCAAGATTTCCATGGGCTATTTAATTGCCAAAAAATTTATTTTGAATAGTACTTTATTTTATTTTATTCTAGTCCTTTAAATATTATGAAGGTTCATAGAATCTCTAAACTAACCAGAAAAATGGGTCAAAGTATTTGATTTTCAACAATGCTAGATAACATGATTTACTGAGATTGATTGCAATTACCTCCTTACATTACTCATTTATGAGTTAATTAATTCATAGCCATATGAGTCAAATATATTTAAAACAACTTCTTTAATGCCTTTTATGTGTCTAATAAAGAGGCATCTAACTTTTATATAGTAGACAGTGTGGAATCCTCTACCTGATAGATTTATAGATTTATAGATATATAGATATATAGTTTTATAGATATATATTATTACCTTTTTCTTCCCTATTTTCCTTCTTTCTCTCCTTTCACTTCTACTGTCATTCTTTACTCAGCCTTTCACCCACAAGTTCAAGTTTTAAAATATAGTTAAAAATCTATTAGTCAGGCCCTGAGGAAAATTAAGGACACACAAAGAAATGAATTAAGTCAGTTCTTAAATATAGACGTGTCAATGCCCTAATACCCAAAACTTGCCAGTGTTACTTTAGACATCAAGGGTCTCAGCAAATGTGATTAAGCTAGGAACCATGAGATGGAGAGATTATGCTGAATTATCTGGTGGACCCAATCTAATCCCATAAATTCTCAAATGCAGAAAATCTTTTGGTTTCAATTAGAGAAAAAATGTGGTGATAGAAGATCAGAGAATTGGTGATGTGATAATTCACAGCTGTGTGGCTCATTCTGAACTGCAATGGGACTTCTACAGCAAAGGGTAATCACTAACTGACAACCAGCAAGGAAATAGAGACTTCAGTTCCACAGTCACATGGAACTGACTTCTGTCAACACCTGAACAAGCAAGGAAATGGATTCTTCCCCAGAGCTTCCAGAAATATGCCAAAGGCTTCATTTTAGCTCTCTGAGACCAGTACCAGACTTCTGATCTGTAGAACAACTCTAACATAATATATCAGTGTTGTTTTAAACCACTAACTTTGTGGTAATTTGTTATGACAACAGTAGAAAAATAATACAATAGGTTTATAGTCCAGCGAATATAAGAAGAAATACAAACACAGCAAAATGTGCTGTGGTATGTGTTTTGGGAAAGAGTGAACAAAGCACTCTGTACATAAAAGTTTGCTAAGGCAGCCATTACAAAACACCAAAAGGCAGCCTAAGTACAGGAATTTATTTCTAAACATTTCTTGAGGATAGAAGTCCAAGTTCAAGGTGTCTACAGGTTTGGTTTCTTCTGAGGCCAGTCTCCTTGGGTTTGCAAATAATCACCTTATCACTGTGTCCTCTCATGGTCTTCTGTGCATTCATATGTCTGTGTCCTAAATTTCTCTTTGTAAAAAGACACTTGTCACATAAGAATAGACCCACCCTATGATCTCATTTTACTGTCTCTTTAAAGGCCCTGTCAGCACATACAAAACATTCTGAGTTGCTAGAAATTAGATCTTCAAAATATGAATTGTGGGGACACAATTCAGCTGATAACAGTGAAACAGCTAAGTGAGTAGAGAAATTGGTAAAGAAGATGAGATACTTGCTAGGAACAGTGGTGCAAGCCTGTAATCCCAGAGGCTTGATTTATAAACAACACAGAAGTGGACAAAGGAAGAAGTTTCTGATAAGAAAGACATGATATTGTAACAGCAGCTAGTGGTTCTTTCAAAAAAGAAATCATGAAATTCACCTAATTTCAGTGTAACTGTGTGCTTCTTTGTGACTTAAGCATGTGGCTCCAGAGATGAGGTTATTGGTAATCTCTTTTCTAAACATGTCTATTAAAAAGATAGCCACATACTAAATGCCTGTAATCCCAGATGCTTAGGAGGCTGAAGGAGGAAGATCTTGAGTTCAAAGCCAGCCTCAGCAATGACAAGAACACTAAGCAACTCAGTGAGACACAATATCTAAATGAAATACAAAATAGAGCTAGGGTTGTGGCTCAGTGGTGGAGTGCCCCTGAGTTCAATACCCAGTATACCCTCCCCACCCAAAAAAAAAAAAAAAAAAAGATGAGATACTTGAGCAGGCTGCTGTTTGTCAAAAAAAGGTAAAAGAGCATCAGGTTTGAATAAACTAGCATATATGAAAGTGCAGCATCTCTAAAACTGTGCTTTTTTTGATATATGTATGTGATCAAATATTTAGAGGAACATAAATTTCAAATTAAATATCCTCTACCTGCTTACTACCATCTAACTTCAGAGGAAGACATAACCACTGTTAACCATTTATTCTGTATTTTTCCATTTGATTTTAGTTCACATACACTATAGGATTATTTACAATGATGGGATTGTACTGTTCACATTTTTGGCTGTTTGTTCTTTATAACGTGAAAATATGTATTAGCTAGATTTCTATAGCATCATAATGACTATATAGTAATCCACTTTATGAATATACCATATTTATCTAATTCCATATTTATGGGTAAGTTTTGCTTCTACAAAAATATTCACAATGAATATTTCTTACACACGTCTTTGTCTATTAAAACTGGTTTACTGAATGGATTGAATTTAATGGATACAAAAAGAAAGATTGTGCTGGGCATGGTGGCACACACTTGTAATGCTAGAGGCTTAGGAGGCTGAGGCAGGAGGATTGCAAGTTCAAAGCCAGCCTCAGGAATTTAGCAAGACCTGAACAACTCAGTGAGACTCTGTCTGAGGATGTGACTTAGTAGCTGAGCACCCCTGGGCTCAATTCTTGATACCAAAAAAAGAAAAAAAGAAAAAGAAAGATTGTCTTGTCATTGTTTTATTAACAGTGGTTTGCAAAATTTCAACATTAACATAATATCACCCAGAAACTTAAAATGCAAATTCTCAGACCCCAGACACCCTCCCTGAGACCTACTAAATCAGACATTCTGGGGGTGGAATCAGCAAAGTGCATTTTAACAAGCCTTCCATGTGCTTCTGATGCATACTAAAGTTTCTTCTCTCCCTTTCGTATTCCTTGAGACCACCTCAGGCAAATACCTTAGCTTTCTCAGCTCATTCAGTTTTACTACTTGTTTTTAGGTATTATAACATCTCACAGAATTCAAATAAAAAGTTTCATTTCACAATCAATTCAAGACCTGAAATCATGACTTAGTAGGTAGAAAGGGGAAGATAGTCTATTCTTTTATTCTTCTTCTTTTTATTCCTAACTCTGTGCTACTTTGGGATCTATCTTTCTTTGATATGCTAAGCCCTGGAAGAAAAGCTATATTTTAAAAAATGAGAAAATATCTCAGGTGACTTGTGCTATTGTAATCCAGCCATCAGAGTCCTTGCGGAGGCAGTCTTTCAAATTGTTTGGAAGACTTCCACTGTCATCTCCCATTTCCATGAAAGGGCAGTGACCTCATTGGCTGACGTGTTAGGACTTCATTAGTCTCATTTCCTAGTACCCCACTGCACAACCTTCTATTGTTGGAAACCTATTGCCTCAAATTATATTCTTTGATAGATATTATGTGACAATGGCTCAATCTGGGTTACTTTTCACAGCAATCAATGAATTGACAGCAAATTCATGCATCTGTGATATGCTGATAACTGTGTATTGACTGTTCCTTTGTTATCCTTTTCTTTTTCAGTTGTTAGGGTTTAAGAGATACTGGTGAAAAATAAACCTTTTCCCGTCTGAATTCAAATCAAAATAGGATAGATATATGAGTCGAAAAGACGGAGATGGAGAATGAGCATTAGTATTATTCCTGATGAAAGCATGTTTGCAGGAAATAGCTTAGAGCTGTGCCAGCAATTCTTGCTAAAACATCACCCCCCAAATTAGACAGAATTATCTTCCCAGTCACAAGCATAGTTAGCAAACTCTAGTACTTCTCCCCACAGGACCATAATGCTAAGCCTTGGCAGAAAGGCAAATGATAAGGCATGCTTCATGTGGACAGGTTGTTTCTGCACATTGTCAGGAACTTTTCACAGACTTTTGAAGTTATGAAATGGCAAGGAAATGAGAATAGAAGCAAACTTTAGCCTTGCCCAACACTCTCCAATATCCATAAAATATGGACCAAAAAACGAATATCTGTGCAATTTTAAACTGCACAGTAATCACATGAAAAAGGGGAAAAATGTAAAACTAATTTGAGTAACATTTTTATTTAACCTAGTATTTCTAAATATTCCTCCTTTGTCATGTAATTAATAGAGAAACATCAATGATGTGCATCACTCATTTTTCAAATGCAATGTGGTTTGACATTTTCACATCTTTTTTTCACCCCCAAATTAGACAGAATTATCTACCCAGTCACAAGCATAGTTAGCAAACTCTAGTACTCTCCCCATAGGACCATAATGCTAATCCTTGGCAGAAAGGCAAATGATAAGGCATGCTTCATGATTTAATTGATTTTATTTTTTTAAATACATAACAGCAAAATGCATTGCAATTCTTATTACACATACAGAGTACAATTTTTATATCTTTGTATATAAAGTGTTCACACCAATTCATGCTTTTTTTGCATTACAATTCTTATTACACACATATACCACAATTTTTCATATCTCTGTTTGTATATAAAGTAGGTTGACACCCAATTCGAGTCTTCATACATGTACATTGTAAAATGATGTCCATCACATTCCACCATCCTTGCTAATGCTCTGCCTCCTCCCTTCCCCTCTTATCCCTCTTCTCTATAATTCATCTATTCCTCCCATGCTCCCCCTCCATACCCCACTATGAGTCAACTACTTATATCAGAGAAAACATTTGGTATTTGTTTGTTTGGGATTGGCTAACTTCACTTAGCATTATCTTCTCCAACTCCATTCATTTACCTACAAATACCATAATTTTATTCTATTTTATTGCTGAGTAAAATTCCATTGTGTATATATGCCACATTTTTTTTATCCATTCATCCACTGAAGGGCATCTATATTGGCTCCACAGTTTAGCTATTATGAATTGTGCTGCTATAAACATTGATGTGGCTGTACCCCTGTAGTATGCTGTTTTTAAGTCCTTTGGGTATAGTCCAAGGAGAGGGATAGCTGGGTCAAATGGTGGTTTCATTCCCGGATTTCTAAGGAATCCCCATAGTGCTTTCCATATTGGCTGCACCAATTTGCAGTCCCACCAGCAATGTATGAATGTACCTTTTTCCCCACATCCTTGCCAACACTTATTGTTGTTTGTCTTCATAATAGCTGCCATTCTGACTGGAGTGAGATGATATCTTAGAGTAGTTTTGATTTGCATTTCTCTGATTGCTAGAGATGATGAGCATTTTTTTGTATATTGGTTGATTGATTGTATATCCTCTTCTGAGAAGTATCTGTTCGGGTCCTTGGCCCATTTGTTGATTGGGTTACTTGTTTTTTCGGTGCTTAGCTTTTTGAGTTCTTCAAATGCCCACTGGAAGCATGCTGGTACTGGCTACTCTTGTGGACAGCAAATGTCTTGTTTTCAATATTGAAAGATAAAGAGAAAAGATTGTAAGATTTCTCCACACTCGGTCAAATTTCAGATTTCAGAATCTTCCAGGCATAAAGGGGAAAATTGATTCTATTATGACAAATTTCACTATGACACTGGGACCACACACCATAAGCCATCACTTATTAATTTCCAAAATTATTTTCTGCAAGAATTGGGATAGACCAACAAATGACTGCAGCTTAGCAAGCATCCTATGTGAAATATGATTGTGGTCTCCTAAAATTTGACCATCACCTCAAGACTACAAATGGACTTTTATTACCCCTCTTCCCTTGGATGGGAAGGAAAACTCCACCTATGGCCAAAGCATCAGAAGAACAATTTCAAGAGGTTACAATTGATTTATATTCTATAAGAACAATAGTAAAGCTTTCACAGAATTTGTTATCATACACATGTTACCCTACTGAAAACCCTGAATTCAGTGTATCTGTTCTGTAGCATATCCAATTAAATATACATAATTATCTATTAGAAATATTTACTGTTTTCTTGGGATTTTGCTTGTCTTATAGTAACAAAATATTGCATATATTTGACATGTTTGGATATGATAATTTGAATGTGTGATAAAATTTTCTTAATATTGTCATAATTATCACAATCAGGGCCTTATCGCAGCTGATTATGATAAATATGCAATCAGCAACAATAATGTGGAAATTGCTTGTTGTACCAACAAATATAGAGCATAGATAGTAAGTGGTAGATCTCTGGAATGTCTCTGAGGAAACCCGGCCATCTGTATGAGCCCCTTCTACTTGGACCTTTGTTATTTCAGGGCTTCCCTCAGCTCTTATCCCCAGATGGATGGTGCCTTAAGCAAGGAGGACCTTGGTAGCTACCTCAGTTGTGAATGATGTGTAAGCTCTTTCCTTCTTCCTTTTAGAAACTGGGCCTATCCCCACTCTTCCCTCTCCTACTTTTCAAAGTATCTATTACTATGGGGGGAGGGCTTTTCCCAAAAAGTTTTGCTTCCAGAACCTCTACAGTATATTCCCAAAAGCTGAGTCTTCAAAGTTCCATACCACTTTGAAACTTTGCTAAAATCTTTTGTTTGCCAATATGGGGCCTACATTGGAAATATTCCTATTTAAATCAAAGAACTGGTTATTAGAACCTGGATTTGCTCTTTCCTCCCTATCTAGTCCTGTATCCTGTTAAAGTTCTTCTCCCCTTATCTACCTCATTCTTCACCTTCATTAACTTTAAAAAGCAGTATGGTGCAGGGCACAGTGGCTCACACCTGTAATCCCAGTAGCTCTATAGGCTGAGACAGGAGGATCTCGAGTTCAAAGCCAGCTTCAGCAACACTGAGGCACTAAGCAACTCGGTGAGACCTTCTCTCTAAATAAAATACAAAATAGGGCTGAGGATGTAGCTCAGTGGTCAAGTGTCCCTGAGTTCAATCCCTGCCCCAACCTCCTCCCCTGAAAAGCAAAGACCAGGTAAAGACCAGGTAGCACCTGGGTTCAAACTCCCAGCCAGTCATTTATAAACTGTGTAACTGTGCCAAAATTCCTTAAGCAATTGGATACTGTTCCCTCATTTGTAAAAGGGGGAAAATAATAGCACCCACTTCGTGATGTCATTTGAAGGGATAAATGAGTTAATAATACGTAAAGTTCACAGAAAATAATCTGGCATGAAGACAGTGCCCAATAGTATTGCTCATTAGTAACCCACATAATATAAAGCTAATTATGACAAACCTAGGACATTAAAATCATAAAAAATTATTTGTACCACAGGGTTGGGTCTGTAGCTTAGTGGGAGAGCACTTGCATAGCATGTGTGAGGCACTGGGTTCAATCCTTAGCACCACATAAAAATAAACCAATAAAATTATTTGTACCACGGATACTCCAGTATTGTTTGTATTTCAGAGAAAAAAAGGAAAGAAAAAGGAGATTAAAAACATGGATATCACAGACAGGGAAAGTAAGAGGTAGGACAAGAAACAACAGGTTAAAATTCTCCCATTTGAAATTGCAACTTGCCGCCCATATACTGATAATTTCTCCTGGGTCAATCAAGCCAAAATTACGTTCAAATATTGACTGAAACTTTACTGGAGAAAAATGAACTTCACATTTATGTCCAGGTTATATCCTAAAGGTTATGTCCTAAAACGGAATAGAGATAAAGAAACAAACACCTGAGTGAAAGGATGATTCTAATAAAGTCTTTGGGGAAAAGTTTTCACACACCTTGAATCCAATGAAACAAACAGGGAAAGTAGGGAGAGTGGGGAACTGAAGGTGTGAGAACCACATTTTTTAGTAAATATATGAAAGATTTTTGCCAGACTGCAAAGCCATTCTATGAGATTCTCATCACTGATAAGGTGCTGGCAGTTTGACACTGATAAATTAAATTCATAATGCACAGTAAGCTTTCAGGAAAAGCTTATTCTTACAGAAATTGTCATTAATTAAAAGTATGTGATTGCAACCAGTTTAACTGTAAAAGAACATTATGATCATTGTTATTATTTTCATATTCAAAATAGAAATTTCTTGTGTCAGGGTGTAGCACAAATTTAATTTAGTTCAATTTCCTGCACTTCACATTGTAAGAAGTAACCTTTCCTACCCTGTTTTGCAACCTCCAGATTCCAAACTCCTTACCAGACCTGTAGTTTCCTTTGTAATTTGGATCTTTTAGCTTTGTTTTTCTTTAATTTACCAACATATTTTTAGAGAGACCATACCAGTTATAAACAAAACTAAAACAACTCTGAGTAATATAATTTTCCAAAATAATTAAACTAATATAAATATTTGAAATAATATTTGTTTGAAAATTTGGTTGTGATGAACTTATGAAATACTGTATTTAAAAACTACTTCCAAAAATAAAATTTTATTTAGAATGTAAAGAGAATATACAAATATACAAGAAAGGGAAAACTACTTTCCTTATGATAAGAATATTATAAGTGGCATAAATATTATTTGTACATATGCATATATTTTTTATCAGTTTCTTCATTATATTTGTCCCAAAGCAATGTTACTGGCATTTTTTCTAAATACTATATTTTTAATTTTCTTATTTTGTTTTACCCAGTTATCTGAAATTTTCTTTAAAACTGAACATAATGTGAATGCATCGAAATTGTTGATAATCTAAAATAGAATTTTTTCTGGAATCCCAATAACTTCCACTGAGAAAAATTTTCTCTCTAAAGGATAGGAGTTATTCATTAGCTCAAGGCAAATTCTTCTAAATAGGGGATATTCTCAGTTTTAATATTTTATATTTATAAGTACATATTTCATCATAAATATTTTCACAAGCACATCATTTTCACCTGCAGTCAGAGGATTTATCTTTGGCAAATAGTTGACATGACAAACTTATCAAGTAAGTCAGCACAGTTTATAATTGTTCTAGATGTTTTGCCAAATTCTTATCTTGCAAAATTATAGGCCTTCTGAAGCTTCATTCTATTCTTGTAGAGAATCTAAATTAGCCCATAAAACATGAGAGCACCATCAAAATCATCTTATTCCAAAAGCAAATTTGAGAATTTCAAACTAAATCTTGTATTTTGATTGAACTCCTACCATTTAACATGTTCACTTATTTCTTTGATTTTCTATCAACAAATTTCTAACTCTCTCTTCATGTAAGCTTTGTTTTCAATATTTATAATTCTCTAAAGGCTTCAAAAGATGGAAACTCTTGACATTCCACTTGTTGAAGATTTGATTAAAGGTTTCTCATTGATTTTCAGCTCATTGCAACAAAGATTTAGAAAAGTCACTTATTTCAAAGTTTGATAACAGAGTAGAATACTAAATTGAAAACAAGGTAATTCTTCAAAACTCAGAACAATTCAAAAGTCTGAAAGGTGGCTTGCCAAGAAAAAAAAATCATTCATTGCCATTCTAAATATTTAACTAGAAACATTTTGTAATAATTACTCTAAGTGAATATACATAAAAATTCATCACATTTTGACAAATGGTGTATATCATATCAAATCCCAAGTATACTTCTTAATTAGAGTGTACCAGTCTTTATGACATCATTGTGTTGTACCTAAAATATTTTACATTATCACTGCAAAAACAATTTTAAATTTTAGTTTTGAACTTTTAAACCAAATTTATAACACCAACATGATAATATTAAACATATTAACTTGACAGAATGTTTCCAAAAATTCACTGTGATTCCGTGACATGAATTTTTCTTGCAACCAAATCACTATGGAAATTAATTTAACTGATGTTCTATTTTAAGCATCTAATGATGTCTATGTAAAACTGGCATCACTGTCTGAAAATTCTTCTGCTAATTGGTCCAATATATTAACACCTACTATTTACTTTTGTACTTGAAAATTTAAGATTGATAATGCAAAAATGAATTTAAAAAGAACTTTCTTGTTTAAGTCTTACTGTGCCTTCTGCAGTTTCAAGTGTCTTATAAAGTTTGAAGCACCTGATGATTTATGTCTGTAAGTGTACTTAGCTTTTCTGTTTTCAATGTGGTTGGAGATATTTATGGCCCCCATGATTTAAGGTAAATGTTGAAAAACAAATATTTTGTAAGTTTACGTATTCTTCATCGACTTATTTGAGAGATAATCCAACTATAAGTCTTCATTGTGTATGCATTTTTAACTCACAGCTACTGATATGATTTAGTCTCAAAGTTTCCCTACCAAATTGAGGGATCCATTGGTTGCATGTGCATCACTGCACATGGAAGCTTAGTAGATAGAACATCTGGTGTCTGGGAATAACCAGTGGACATTTTCTCTAGTCAATTGCCCAGTGTGGATTTTTATCCTTCTCTGCCATGGCCCACATAGCATCTGAGATGGGTGTGACCTGCCAGGATGTCAATCAACCTGCTGACTGCAAGATATCAAAACTCTGTCCTTGAAACCTCATCCCTGCCTTTAATGTGCCCCCTTAAATAAACCACCAGAGCCATCTTTTCTCTGACTAGTTTCAATGCCCATGTGTGCTAGATCTATCAGAAGCATAGCTTTTGTAAAGATATTTCTGAATATTTGTGTTTTGTTATTCATTAATTATTTGAGACTTTAAGTTTTAGGGTGGCTTACATTCTCCTAGGCAGGAAGAAGAACCCCCCAATGAGACACTGGCCATCTCTCCCCTTATAAAACCAAATAAATAGTTAGAAAGACATACCAATGCTTACCATCAAAAGATTATTGAGAGAAATCTATATGCAAAGTGTATGAAGTCTTGGTTCCAGAGACCTTCAAGTGAAATCTTGCAAAAATTTTATATGAAATTACATTATCAAAGACAGATTGGATCAAGTTGATTCTTGATTGCGGGAATGGTGGTAGTAAATTTTATCAACATTTCTCACTGTGTTATGGGTGCCTGTCTTATCAACAGTATAATCATGGTAGCCTATGAGTGAGAAATGATCAAGAACTCAAGATTTCTGTTCCTCTTGAATACCTCCAAATAGATTTCACACATGCTACATACTTTAATGTAGCCAAATCAATGGTTATTATCAAGATGAATTGAAGTTGTTTCTTGCCAAAGAGTTAGGGCTCAACCAATAGCAAAATTATGGCTAGTTTGGGGCTCCAAGCATGGAAGTTATGGTTTAAATATTAAGGGTGCCCCAAAATCTCATGTGTGAGATAATGCAAGAAAGCTTAGAGGTAAAATGATTGGGATATGAGACCCTTAAATCAATAAGTGCATCAATCCCCTGACATGGATTAAATATAGGCAGGTGGGGTATGGTTGGAGCAGGTGGGTTCCTGGGGGCATGTCTCTGGGGCACTCTCTTTTCCTGGTGCAATGTCCTGGGCTTCTTTCCTCTGCCACAGTCTTCTACCATAATGTTCAGCTTCATCTTGGGCCCATCTAAAATTGTTCTTGTCAAGACTATTGATCACAAAAGTGAAAAAAACTGACTACAATAATGGGAAATCTCAAACTAACCTCTCCAGTGATAAAAGTATTTATTTTTATCATTTTCTTGAAACTATTACTATGAAAATGGAAGCTTCTCCGTGTAATTAGAAACTTTATTGTCCCAATTACTTGGTCTTCAAGAAGGTAAGAAAGAAACAATGTCATGTTTTAATTTAAATTTAAAAAAAAAAAAGATCTGTCACTATTAGGTCTCTGGATAAGAATGCCCTCATAACCTTGAGATTGTCACCCTTTGAGCTAGAGTTGAGATCTTCAATTTCTCCCAAAGGTCCATGTCTTCAAGGCCTGTTATCCAGACTGTGACATTGTCAGGAGGTAATCAAACTCTAAGGAGGTGGAACTCAGTGGAAGGAAATTTAAGTCATTAGGAGAATGACCCGTAGAAGTTATGGGGACCCCAGCCATCCTTCTTTCTCTCTGCTTCCCAGCCACCCTGAGGAGAGAAGGTGGCTCTGCCACTGTGTTGCCTATTATAACATACTGTCTTGCCACAGGCCCAAAAGCAATGAGGTCAAGTGACCATAGACTGAAACCTCTGAAACCCTGAGCTAAATAAAACCTTTCTACTTGTAAATTAATTATCTCAAGGGTTTTGTGTTATAACAGAAAGCTGACTAACAAGCTTTGAGACCCATCAACTGCCACTGTATAAAATTACCTCATGTTTCTATGTAAGGTTGGATATTTACCTCCACATTTGGGGCTCGAATTTACTTCAATCAGAGATTTAGACACAGCAAAACACTTCAAAGATCTTAAGCAATGTATTCAGTCTTTTCACTGACATGTACAAGCTGCCTTGCCTTCACAACCTCCTGAACAAATTCCATAACAAAACCCAGAGACTTTATCTTCTGAAACAGAAATAAAATGAAAAAAGAGATAAAATGACACAGTTGGAAGCAACTGTGTCAGGTACTGCTAATCACAAGAATAGATGTATAGCTCCATGGGTAAATTCTCAGATTCGGGTCTCCTGGCTTCCTGCTTCAGCATTCATCTTCAGCAATGGCATCCCATTGACAGGTTGAAAATAAATGGTTCTTAAACTCTTTCAGAGGCAGACAGTCATGACAAGAGGGTATCTTCAAACCAAGAACTTCAGATTAAGGAGATGACACCATAATGTAGGTAGCAGTCAACTCAAACCCTACAGAATGAGTCTGGCTTACTGAAGTTCCAGATTGCCATGTATACCTTTGTTCTTTATTTACTTAGTTTATTTCTTTCTTTACTCTTTGCTGGATTAAAGCTTCAGACTTTTTTTTTTCTGGGGATCTAACCCAGGGGCACTTAACCATAAGTCACATCCCCAGCCCTTTCTATATTTTGTTTAAAGACAGGGTCTTGCTAGGTTGCTTGGGGCCTCACTAAGTTGCTGAGGCTGGATTTGAACTTGTGATTCTCCTGCCTCAGCTACTGAAGCCTCCTACAGGCATGTGCCACCATGCCCAAAAAGTTTTGGACTTTTTAAAAGTAGTCTTTTTTTTCCCCCTTAAACACAGTACTTTCCAGAGTTTACACATAATATTGCTTTCTGTATTTTCAATTACTTTCTTTTATAAGCCCAATCCCTGTCTGTAAACTTTTCATGATTTCGACAAAATGTCCAGTGCAACTACTTTTTGGTTTGTACACTCTTACTTCTGAGTGCCAACTAGTAATGTGAAGTACTAATCCCTTGTTAAATTACATCCTTTTTTTTTTCCACCAATGGTTGAACTTGGCCATGGCATGACATCTATCTAGCAGATAACAGTTCAGTAAACAAAAATGTAAAAACTCTTATGATAATAAGAAAAAACTCTACAGGAGGTTTCTGTTTCTACCAAAATAGTAGTGAAGATCCATTCCTAATAAATAGATTCTATAATCATACTTTCACAGAGTGTAGGCACAAACCAAAAAAAAAAAAAAAGGTATATGTGGCTTATATTTTACCTGTCTCACATTTATAGGTCTTACAAAGAAGGTTTACTATGTGAATTAAGAATATGATCTCTTATCAGATTTAAACAGTAATCTATTTACGAATGTCTCCATGTTGTAGTCTCCTGCCTGGCACCAAACTAATTCTGACTAGGGATGAATTTAGATACTCTGTAAACAGAGTATCTTGGCCAAGATGACATCACTGGGAAAGCTCCAGTGACAATAACAGCTATTGAATTTGTGGCAAAAAGAAAAAGGCCTATTGGCTATGTCCAGTATACTGGACAGAATCTTATTATTTCAGTAAATTGGTATCTATCTTTAGGATTGTCTCTGATATCATGCAGGTCTCATTTTGACACTCTAGGTTTTCTTCTTTGAAAAAGAGCTTGGTTTGTAACTTCAAGATGAAGAAAAACTGGGCCTCAATTTGAGATTCAAAACCTTACTTACAGGGAATTCTAGGCAACTTCTGTCCTCGAGATTATTAATATCATGCTTTAAAGGAGATATAAAATATAAGGCGGTTCACACATGCCACAATTCAATAATTGATATAGGAGCTAATCAATCTAGCAAGAGCACACATCTTGTATCACAAGAAGTTCATGAGCCTGGAACATGTTGATTTAAAGTAGAGCATCTATGAATAGAATACTGAACTCCTAAGGTACATATGTCATTTTAGAGGAATAATTTGTTGCATTAAGCTCTTTACAGACTTTTGTGACATCTTTTATGCTACTAAGAAGATCTTATGAACAAATGAAGAAATCATTAACTTAATTGATTTGGAAAATGTCTTCATAGCTGGTCTGCAGATCCTTCAAATTAGGGACAGTATTTGCTCTACAAGTTTAATTTAGACACTGTTGGGTTTAGGGTTAGAAATAGGTTGCAAACTCTGTTTATAATAACTTTTCTAGGATTTATCTGAGTGGTGTGGTTCAAATGTGTGATCTCCAAGGACTTATATACTTGGAGAAGATTATGTATCAGAAATCAGAATTTTATATAATAAGCCTTCTTTGTAAAACCAACAAATGTGATACAGGTAAAACATAAATCATAATCCCTGGATTTTTGTTTCAGCCTTAAATCCTGGAATGATTTATATAGCCATTGTTCCATCAAATGATGCCCCCAAAATGATCACAAACAACTGGAAGAAGGAATTCTAATATGCAGCAGATGAAATGACTGCTAGCAGCAGTTTGCTATGCAATCATAATTTTCCAAAGAGTAATACAGATATGAACTGACCATTTCCCAGATGATAATGGTCAGTCCTTCAGCCTGAACTGAAGTAGGCCAACAAGTGGAGATGGACTTGAAAACCCTGTCTCACTATGACTTAGATGGATCTGTAGATGACTGATGTCAACAAGATTGTGTCAACTGTGACATCATTAACTGTCTAAACTCAATCAACTTCCAATTTTTCAAGATTCATCATCAAAAATTTCAGCCACACACAAGAATGACCTATAAATTTCCTACTTATGCCCTTTCCTTTTAAGATGCTGCTAAGACTCTGTCAAGATGGTGTGCTCCCTCACTGAAGAGTGCTCCAATAAATTTACCTATTTTTTTAATAACAGGTAATCTGGTGAGATTTTGCAGAATTCAATATATCCTATTCTGTTTCCTGGTGCTCATCTCATCTCATTGAATTAAGAACATCAAAAATACAATTATGTCCTCTTTCTATCTGCTTCATCAATGTTATATTTCTCCAATACTACTTTCCTATTAGCATATAAATGTTAAAAGTGAATGAAACAATACTTAAAATAGGTCTCAGAGGCCCAGTTTCCAAAATCAAAATGCAGAGAGCCAGGTAATGCCTTCCTATCCAGTGGGTTGCACTACATAAGAGGAATCCTGAGCTCAAAAGCAGTGAAGTTTTTAAGATGGGCGTTGAATCTGCCTGACTGTTCCCCAGAGGGAGACACTATTATACTAAACAAGAAACAAATATGCCTTTTGCTCCATAAAAAGACAGTGTCTCCAATAAGCAAAGTAGCTCACTTTACATACATTCTTAAAAAGATAGTCTGAAAAAATGGTAATCAGTCCAACTGCTTAGAAGATATGCAGAAATTTGAGAGACTCATGGAAAATGGTCTCTCTACAGTAATTTTTTTTTTTTTTTGCAGTGCTGGGGATTGAACCCATGGCCTTGTGCATGCAAAGCAAGCACTCTACCAATTGAGCTATATCCCCAGCCCTACAGTAAAAATCTTAATGTTTATTCTAAATACTTATAGAGGTAAGACTTTAATGCACCTGGGGAACTCTTCACCAAGAATTCTTCCTTTTTCCAACAGTCCTTCACCAATACCATTTGCCTTTCTCTTCACTACATTTCATAGCTCAGCTTCTAAATTACCTCCTCAGGAAAAACTTTTATAATCCCTTGATATTGAAATAGGTGTCTCTAGTTGCCTGTAGGATCCAAAGAATTCTGACTATATGTTAACTACCATATCACAAAACATATTGTGTTTTTTGGGGGGAAATTCAATTTTTAAATTTTCCTCTTTAAGCCATTGGCTTTCTTTTATTTGTTATTTTTTTTTAATTAAAGAATCTAAATTAGCCTTCTTTGCTATTCTAGATTTGGAAAACAATCAAGTAACAAAACAGATCAAAGAACCAGGAAAATAAAAAGTCTACACACATTAACAAAGTAATCTGTTCGTTAACATTTGCAACTGAATTTTGTCAATGTAAAATAACAACTTTGCTTTAAGGAAAATAAGAAGGTAGTTTACTCTGAACCAAATATGAGTGTCCATGGACCCGGAACATGGATTTAAGTTACCCTGAAATGATATGTTCCACTGTGGAAGGGATTACATGAATTTTTATAGTCACAGAACAAAAGAAAGTCATAAATCAATACAGTTATCAATTACTACATCGATGGGCACAACATGTAGGCGGGTTACAGCAAGATAGGGAAATTTCTGCTATAGGCTTCCGACATTGTAGCCAAGAGCTTCAGGTTTGGTAGAGGGTAGAGGTTTGCTAAGCTTAGTGATAACTATGAGAAGTTTATATAATCATCACTTAAATGTTAGACCAGATACAAAACTTAAAATGAATGGCTAGTAAAAAGACTAAGGGAGCCCAAGATAATTTTTAACTCTCAACTTTGAAACATTCCATCTCTCCATAATCACAATGTTTAATGAGCCAAGATTAAGCAGTCTGCAGGGTCTTTAATATAGGTGCTGCTTCTTCTGAGACCTTCAGTTCACAGCCTCTTCAACATCCCGTGTATTTATGTGCAACAAGAAGTATTTGCCAAGTATCAGCAAGGAATGCATGGATTCCTTCCTGTTCAGTTAATATGGAGCAAATTGGTTTTCTAGCATACCTGGAATGAGGTAAATTAAAGCAGAAGAGTGATAACACTACAAAAAAGATCACTAGTATAATTTTGAAACATTTGGGCTAGAGACATTAGATAATTTTATGGTGGTATCATTATTTGCATAAATTCAATAAAAATCTATAACAGGATACACTTGGAAATAGTAGCTTTGACTAGGATTGCACACTTAAGAATGGGCATAGTGCACCTGGCTTCAAGGGTTCCCAGCCTTACAAGATATTAGGTAATACATGTAAAATCTGAAATCTTCCTTTGTCTGTCTTCCTCACCTCAAGATTTTGAAAGTCCAATCTGCAATTTTTTGCCAAAATAAAAGAAAACAAATTTTTAAAAATTCTATATGATTATTCTGGCTATACTTATACAAATCTACAGGAAATTAGACCTATTTTACCAGTAGTTCTTACTGTAATTATCTTGGGAAAATAAGGGAAATTAGAAAGGAGAAAACCATCTCTGGAAACAAAAACTATAGTCTATTTGTTAGATTACATCTTTGTTTATTGTTTCTGAGTTTTTATGACCTACCTAGAGACTGTATTGGATTTTTAATTCTTCCAGTTTTCTCTAATACCTGGCTATAATTCTCAAACTAAGAACAAAACTGCTCAGTTCCTGAAGGTTTACAAATGAAAACTGGACAACTTGATATTAACCCCCCCAAAGGATAAATCTTGGGATGCCTGATGTGTGGGTCACACAAAGTGTACCAAAATGCCTGATGCCATAACCAGAGACTCAAACTATGAAACAGGACTGTCAGAACAAGACTGCTTCTCAGAATGAGACTCCTTGTCCTCTTCTTTTTCCCTTCTTAGACCTATCTCTTTTACCTGGCACAATAATGCTATAATTAGAATTTCACAACCAGTAGTAGCTGTGGGTAAGCTGACAGAATTTGGAATGTGTGATGTTACACTCAGGTCTTTGCTGGTTCCTAGCTATTTTTAGCAAGCCAGAGCTTCTGGACAGCCGGAGGGATTAATTGATTGATGTTCACCTGGTAATTTAACATGAAGTTTGATCTATTGTTGATTCTCTATAAATATTTGATCTTGAGAGCTTGGGATACTTAAGAGATTTTAATAGTTTATACATTTGGGGTGCTTTGTTAACACTAGGCACTGTGCAGAGCATTTCCTTAGAGGGATCCTCATGAAGAGGTGACATTTACTTCACAAATTTTTTTTAATGTTTTAGTTTCCAGTTTAAAAAGGTTAAAGAAACTTCGTAAAAATTTACTCTCACCAAAACTATCTTAAGGTTTGCTTAACCAAAAACCTTTTTAAAAAATCTGTCACAAGGTGACATTAGTGTTCATTATCCATCAACACTAAACAAAACATTAGATATTGAGATATTGTCCGCATGTAGCTAATCTTGTTTATTATTATCAAATTAAATGATGCTTTGTTTAGAAACCAGCATCCTAGGACAGTGTAGTGATTTTTAGAAAATATAAGGAAAATAAAACATATTTTGTCTCATACTGTTTTGATATTAGACAAATTATGCCAATTTTTCCTTTTTTATTGGTCTGCAAATAGGGATTTCATCAGTGTATCTACCAGAAATGCTGTGAAATTAGATGTTATATTAAAGATAAACACATTGCATTCCTAAGTGATGTGAGTGATAAAATTTTAATAATAAAAGTAAACTCAAAACCTACAGTACATCTCATTATTTTTTTTATTTTTTGAAACCTCAAGTTACCATAACAACAAAGTAACCTGAAGAATCTAATAACTCATTACTTCAATTAAGTATTTCTCCCCAAGAAAGCAGAAGATTTTCTTATCCTTCAAGAATGTATAATGTACTGGGCAAAATCTGCTATAAAATTAGTTAAAACAAAAATGTGCAATTAAAACAATGAGTCTCTTAGAAAGAACATCTGCCAGAAATTTCAGTATCCTACTGAGTCTTAAAATTATTAGTTCCTCTACTTAATCCCCAGGCATCTTGAATTTCAATACTTTTAAAATAATTTCTCTGACAATGCCAAAAAAAAAAAAAGAAAAAAGAAAACCTAAGGGTGAAATGACAACAATTGCTATGAATTAGCATTCTGAATGACAATGCAAAATACCAATATTATTTAAGATGAAGACACAATAACATAGGAGAGAGAAGTGACATTCTTCCTTTATTAATTAAGTGATTCTAAGATTGAACTCTATTTTAGGAATCTGGTAATTATTTTCTATTAATAATACTAATATTGCTGTTGGTTTCTAAAAAAAAAATTTTCCATAATTGTTATTTCAATAGCAAGATGATTCTTCAATTCTACAATACTAAAAATTACATAATAGCTAAAATTGTAATATATTTTAGTCCATTTATTTGTGTCCCTGTCAACAAAAAAGAATGTGAAGGTAAATCACATACATAAAATTGAAAAAAAATTGAGCAAATTAATATTGTATTTTAGACATTTGTGTTCCTTTCATTTATGTAGTTAAACATACTAGCCTTTAAGTTATTTTAACTGAATAAACTTGGTCTAACAGAACAACCTGAGTTAATTTAAGACAAGTCATCATTGATGGGACAGATAGGATATAATACTTCCAGTACTAATATTGACTCCAATTAAATGAAAGGGTTAACTGTAAAGTTGTAGATATTGAAGTAATAACCCCCTTACTCCCATTTTAAGACTGGTAAAACTGGCCTGCTCGATGTTTTGAAACCAAAAACTTGGAAATCAAAATCAAGGAAGTAAAAGGAGCAAGGGAAAGGGAGTCAATATTTTGGCGCTTGTCCTTTTAAAGTCAGCCAGGACTCAGGGAATGATGGGAAACCTCTACAGGTGTTGCACCTTTGATAAATCACCCTGAACTATTGATTAGGGAGATGGAAAGAACCCTAGACAACAGGGAGCCAACCAGTGCACATTCTGCAAAGAGGAAGGTCATTGGAAAGGCAAATATCCCTAATATTTCCAATGGAAGCAAAACTGACCTATCCTGGTGGATGGCACAATTGGTAGATGAAGGCTAAAGGATCCAAGAGGCTTCTCACATGTTCTTATGTATGATCTCTGAAGAATCTCAACTGACCCTAACAGCAGATGGGAATAAAGGACAACCGGAAAAGGGAGTATAACCAAAGCACAGACACACATAGACATTAAGAAAAAGGCAATGACTTTTTTAATGTGACTTGAAATGTACACGTGTGTCAGTCCTTCCACAAGTAAGTAAAACTGGGAGATTACAAATAAAGAGTTAAAACAGACACTATCAGCCTTTAAGTTATTTTAACTGAATAAACTTGGTCTAACAGAACAACCTGAGTTAATTTAAGACAAGTCATCATTGACGGGACAGATAGGATATAATACTTCCAGTACTAATATTGACTCCAATTAAATGAAAGGGTTAACTGTAAAGTTGTAGATATTGAAGTAATAACCCCCTTACTCCCATTTTAAGACTGGTAAAACTGTCTCAGTTTGTTCTAAGCCAGCTTGAGATCTACTGTAATGTGCAGAACAGGCTGAATAAGTTGTCTGCAGGGCATGCCAAACAAAGTTAGCTGCAGGATAACCTGGCTTCTCTAACCCTCCATCTGGTTCTTTATCACCTGTTTGCTTCAACCCCAGCTCAAGGCTGAGCGCTTTGCCCCCCTGCTCAAGGCTGAACACTCATCCTGACGCACAAGGCCGAGCACTTAACCCCCTTGTGTGCCAACAAGGCAGCTTGCAAACCCAGAGACCCTGTTAGATTTAGGCAGCACAGCAGAAGGGCTATAAAAGCCTTCCCAGCTGCCCACACACACACACACACACACACACACACACACACACACACACACACTTCTCTTTCTTTCTTTTCTTCTTTGTTGCACTGCTGCAATAATGATCTCTTGGTCGCTCCGAGTGTTGTGGTCACTTTCGTTTCATCTACAAATTCCTTACCTCCTATATAGATAAACTAATCTAATTTTACTGATATGATTGCCTAGTTTTAATATTTATTTCTCATATCAACCTAAAAGGTGTAATGTGGCACATAAAAGCTCTAACTGACGTTACCAAGAGAGTTCTAAGAGACACAGCTAAAGGGATCCTTCAACTAACACAGAGGTAATGCCAAAAGTCTACTTTACATAAATCAGATGGCATTTAACAACTCAAGGAGATATCAGATATGGGTACCATTTTAAAAATTAAACGTTGTGTTTCCAGCAACTCTGCTAACGTTTTGAAAGCCTGAACGGTCTCACAAATAAATGACATGTCCGATCACCTTGAGCTCTAATAGCTTACTATCTTTGTGATTTTCAGAGGCTGGCAGATAACGCTAATTATTTGCAATATATAATGCTTTGAATATTGTTTATTATCATCCTAGCATGGGCCCTCCTTCCTGTACACCTTGTCCAGTCACCTGCCAACCACCATCACAGAACTATGGACTGCCCTGATGCACAAGATGCCCAGAGTCCATTAAGTTCCAGATAGTCATGGAAATTGGACCCTCCGTGGAGCAGCCTGCTTCCCAACTTCTACAGAGGACCCCTAGATAGCCCCTCTGGAGGTTATACCTCACTGCCATAGCCAATGTTACCATGAGCTCAAAGAAGCCAGAATAGTCTTCACCCCTTTCCTCTGACAGCAATTCAAGGACCTCTTCAGAGGTAAGATCAAGGCAGGAGATAGATTACCCATAGGCAGATAGAAATGAGGACTTTGGATAATGGGATCCTAACACCTCAGATTAAAACCCTGGGCTAAAACCTTTTGTGTTTGTTTTTGGCTGCCTGACTGAAAGGCCGCAGGCAAGCTTGAATGTTCAACTCCTATCCTTGGCAGAAGCATCATAACAAAATTCAATTCCTCCATTTATTTTAGTTCCCACCAAAGCATCCCACATTCATCTGCCTCCTTTATCCTCTTACTGATCAGAAAATTTTCCTTCTCTAACATTCCTGTCCGCTCTCCTCCCGGAGGTGTCAATGATAGTGTGGGATACCTCCAAGCCCACGATGGCCACATACAATACTCCCTCTAAAGAATCTTCTTCAAATGTGTGATTAACATATCTGTTTATACACTAACTGGACAGGAACTCGCCTAGCTCCTTTTCTCAATTCTCTGTATAATTATTGGCCTTGTCATTGGGCCCTCCCTGTTTCACCTCCTTTTTTATAGGACTGCTACAGATCAGAGGGTCCAGAACATACTCTATTAGAGTATGTTCTATTACTCTATTAGAATATGTTCTAATACTCTATTAGAGTAGTTCTATTAGAACTACTTACTACCAGCACCTACAAGAGGCCTCAAACTCATGCCCCCTTAGTGAGAAGTAGTTTAAGATACATCACCACCCCTTCTCCCATCACCTCTTTCTTATCATATAAAAAGAATAAAGCAGGAATGTTAGGTAGAACCTGACCTAGACAATGCCATTTTGAAGCATATTCTCCATCTTAGAACCAGTGTTACCACAAAATCACTATTACTCAGCCTGACCTAAACCCTGACAATACTCCATCACCATGCAAAGAAACCCCAAGCACTCCATCATCATACAAAAGGAAATAGTTATCTGAGACTAAACTCCTGAAAACACCTAGTTCCTTATAGAGGGGACACCACAAGGACCCTTCCCTGACAACTCCATCCCTCATTACCCTGTGTCTACTCCAGACTGTAAACAAATGACAGGTCTCTATCCCCACTGGGCCCCCTCTGCAGGTCTGTTCCAAATAAGCCTGTGTCACTGTTGAGCAGCCCCACTTCTCTCTTTACTTCCTCCATTTACTTCTTTCCTTACACTCTCCACTGCCAAGCATACCTGGCAAAACTCTAATTCTGATCAAGCCTAGATATGCCTTCCCCATCCATACCTGTATGAAAGCAGCCAGATGATGAAACCAAACCTGGGCTGAGTTCTTTCCCTTCAAATTTCAAGATCCTAAGCCTCATCTAGACTTACAATGCAGCACAACCATCCTACTCTTTTCCTATTTAGGTTTCCTCCACACTCTGGAAACAGCAATATTGTCCTTTACCTCAACCTTGGATTCCCTGTATGCCTTAATTGCCTCATTTTACACTAACAAACTCACTTCATAGCTCTTTCAGGAAAAAAACAAATCAGCTTCAAACCAGAATTCCCATGCCTTCCCACCATCCAGTCAACGTGGCTACCTGCTGTAATACTTCTCCTTTTTTTCCCCTTTGTTATGAGGACAGTTTTTCAAGGTATCTTTGAAGCACATGATCTCTAACTTTGTCAAGACTATTTTTCTCTTGGGATTACCTTTGTCCCTCTCCCTTATGGTCAATTTCTTTCTGCACATTCATGCTATATTATCTCCTTGTCTTCAACAACTGTTCCCTGACACATAGCCACCTTCAGTTATGACAGTTTCTCCCACACTCTTTTAGCTTTGCTTTTATTTCATTGTCTCCTTCTTCTTAGTCTCCAATTTTGTTCCCCCCTCTTCTCCTCCTCTTAAAGCGTTCCTAAGACTATTTCCGGTCAGCCTTTTCTACTGGATATGTACTTTCTTCCTACTTTATCACAATCATTCCAGTGGTATCTAAATATCAACTATTTTAATGGCTCCCAAATGTATTTTATCCCCAGTCAACTGCTCCTTTGACAATACTCAAATCAAAACTCCTGATTCACCACACACACACACACACACACACACACACACACACACACACACACAAGGGTTCCATCTCTCACTAAATAGTTCCAAGAGTTACCTACGCCCAAAGCAAAGATTTATCATAATGATCTATTTCTCTCATCTGTTACATTTAATCCACTGATATCTTTCAACCATTTGCCTTCTATTTGAAATTGTTTGCTTCTCTTCATCTTCATTAACCCAAGTCATCCACAAGAAATCAGAATCATGGGAGATTTGGAAGTTATATAAAGAATTAAACCCAGCACCAATTCTCAAAGCTCCCGATGTGACGACATGAAGCAACACTAGCATTTTTTAAAATAGTGGGATCACACAGATGTGTGCTACATTAAAGGAATATATTTTAGGGCTAAGGAACATATTTGAGAAATAAATTAATGATGGTGTTAATATTAAGAAAAATTCATCATGAGAAAGTTTTCTCAGGTTTTTTTTAAGGGATTAGTAGAATTTTACTCTCCAAGAATGGCGCACTCTGAGAGTAAGTTTATATATGTCAATGGGAACAATTTAGGGGAGAGTGATTTTTAATGTCAAGGATGAGAGAAAGAAGATAAGAAGCCAGATGATCAGGAAGTTGATGAGCAATTGTGGGAACTTAAACTTAGGTATTGAATTTGGAGTTTGAGAAGACAGTGATTCCATAGATAGGAGTCTCCTTCCTTCACACAACTCAGTTTTATTCATGGGGAAAAGATAGACGCTCTTATACTGAGATATAACAAGAAAGAGATTCCTCATTACATTTTTAAATCTTGATAGCTTCCTGTATGCTGAAATTATGTAATGTACTTCAATTTTCTCTATTATTAGCTATATCTGCAACACCCAAAAATAGCGAGAGATGAAAGCCAAAATAAAACAATTAGAAAGAAACAAGACTGATTGCTATTCTAGAATTATTTTGTATCTTGTTCTCATTTTTATAAATGTATCAAAATTGTCAAATGGAAATAGAGCATTATTTTTAGTCTCTAAAACTCTCAATTATGTTTCAAGTTAAAATCAATGAAAGAATTATTGATCTAGAGTCTTAATATGAGACATTGCATCTTCATCCAAGCTATAAATCAGATTGTATCAGCCCAAAGCAAAAGGCTTTGGGAGGCATCTGAAAATAAAATTTAAGGTAGACAGGCATCCAAGATATGACTTATTCATGCTTTTATATTTTTAGTGTCAGCACTGAAGCTGAAATTTCTACTACTTTATGTCAGATTTATCTCGGATGTATTTTAAGCATCAAGAATGAAGTGACAGATCCCATCAGTTATATCAAGACTTTAATCTATAAAATGCCCTGTGAGGTTCCACATATGTTCATAGAAAGACAGTAATATGTTCCATAAATATATATTATGCCCAATTCCCTATTGTCTTTCACTGGTCCACTAAGTAGATGCATCCCTGGTCCTGAGGGGTGTAAGGGAGGTGAAATATTTATGAATGTCTAAAAGTGTCCATTTGACAATCCATCCTCTATACCTTGTAGCCAGAGGAAAGTTATGCAACTGGAAGGAGAAAAGCAATGGGCTGAGATAAAGTATAAATAAATCCCGTAACAGTTCTTAACTCCAGTTTTCTTCCCTCGATTTCCTTTGCATTTCAGAAACTTTGATTAGATCCTATCCTGTCTAATGGCAGAGATCATGTATTCTTGTTTGGGCTTTTTCATAAACATTTATAGATCCCTTACCATATTCTAGGCACTATGCTAAGTAATTTACACAGATTATATTATTTAATTTAATTCTTCCCAATTCTTGGTGAAATTGATACTCTTTTTACTCCCATTTAGCCAATAAATTGAAATTGAAAGAGCTAAGTGACTTGCAGGAGTTTACAAAGCTAACACAAGGGAACTTTGGTTGAGATGGTTTTCATGAGAATAATTTTTAAATCAAAAAGGTTATCAGAGGATATATTGAAACATTCCTTTTATACATGAACTAAACATTTCCCTTTGAAAGTTAAGATTACTTAATTTTCCAAGAAAACAGGGATGAATGAAGAGGAAGGATGAGAATTATGTCTTCTTAATCTCAGCATAAGGCAGTTGTTATAGTTTTGCTTTATGGAAATAAGTCACTGTCCTATGAAATTGACAGATTATGTTCATGTTTTTGAAGAGAAAATTGAATTATGATCAATTTGACAGATACTATATAGCCATTTCATATTTTATTAACAATTTCATTTATATATTTAGCTTTTATTTCATTGCAAAAGTGAATTGAATAATTCATACAATATTAATTAAGAAATCACCTTAGGTCCCTCCTCATATAACTGTGAATTATAAAGTTGAAATAAATGGGAAGGCCATCTATGTCAACCTCACATAAACCATTTAATTCCTCAATTGTGTTCTATCTGGGCTTAAAAATCTAGAGTGAGGAGAAACTCCTCATTACAGAGGTGACCATCAGGAGACATTCATTTACATAACATTTTCCTTATATTCAGCCAATTCTCTTTTCTTGTTCCTTCTGTATGTTGAACCTAATTTTACCTCTTATGGCTATTCTTTGTTTTTTAGCAGCTTTATCGAGATTCACATGCTATATAATTCATCCATTTCAAGAACATCCTTTCAGTCTCTTTTAAATATCTTTACCAAGTTGTACAACCATTACCACAAACAATCTTAGGACATTTTCATTACCCCAAAATAAACATCTACTGATTGTCATTCTTCATCTCCCCAAATTCTCAAGCTCATCAAGCCACTAATCCACTTTCTATCTCTATAGATTTACCTATTCTAGACATTTCATATAAATGGAATCACGAGATCTGAACCCTTTCTTTTGGATATTTGTTTTACTTATCATATTTTTTCAAGATTCATGTACCTTATAACATCTATAAGTACTTCATTCATTTTTATAGCTAAATAAAGTCTCATTGTTTGAATATGCCAAATTTCTTTGTACATTAATTAACTGATCCACATTTGAGTTGCTTCACTTTTTGACTATATTAAATAATTATTCTGTAAACATTTGTGTACAGAAATGGTTTTTGTGGGTGTATATTTTAGGGGTTTCTGGGGATTGAGGGGCATTCAACCACTGAGCCGCTTCTCTAGCCCTATTTTGTATTTTATTTAGGCACAGGGTCTCACTGAGTTGCTTAGTACCTCGCTTTTGCTGAGGCTGGCTTTGAACTTGTGATCCTCCTGCCTCAGCTTCCAAGCCACTGGGATTATAGGCGTGTGCCACCGCGCCTGGCTTGTGGGTGTATTTTTTTGTTTCTCTGGGGTATATACTATTAATACTTCAAGGCACTGCCAAGCAGTTTTCCAAAGTGGCTGCACCATTTTACATTCTCCCCAGCAATAAATGTCAGGGTTGTAAATTCTCCACAACTTTGCCAACACTTGTTATTATCTCTCTTCCCACCCCTAACCCCCATACTGGAACTGAACCCAGGAGTGCTCCACAACTGAGCTGCATATTCTGTCTTTATTATGTTTTATTTTGAGTCAGGATCTTGTTAAGTTGCTAAGATTGGCTTCATACTGGCAATCCTCCTGCCTCAACTTCCCGAGTAGCTGGGATTACAGGCCTATGCCACCATGCATAGTTTATGTTTCTCTCTTGTTGTAGCCATGCTTGCAGATATGAACTAGCATTCCCCTAATGGCTAATAGTATTGATTTTCCTTTCATGTGCTTTGTCCATGTGTCTACTTTGGATAAATGTCTTCTCAAGTAGCTATATCTTTTAATCATTTTTAATTGAATTACTTTATTGTTTTATTTAATTTTATTACATATATTTTGGATGTACAATATGATATTTGTCTGTAGATAAACAGTGAGGTTATTACTATGATCAAAAAAATTTACATATCCATCAATGTTCATAGTTACCTTTTGTGTTTATTTGTAATAAGTGTGTATGTGTGTGTGTTGTGTGTGTTGAGTATGTTTTGGTTTGTATATGAAGTGTCCCTCAAAAGCTCTTGTGTAAGACAATGTAGGAATGTTCAGAGGTGATATGATTAGGTTATTAGAACTACAACCTAATCCTTCATCCAGTTGACATATTAATAATTTGGAAGGGCTACTGTATGGTGTGATAATTATAGGCAGGTAGGGTATAGCTGGAGGAAGTAGGTCACTGGGGGCCTACCTTTGGGGTTGATATTTTTTCCCTGGTAAGCAAAGTTCTCTATGCTTCCTGGTTGTCATGAACTGAGCAGTTTCCTCTCCCATACTCTTCCACCATGATGTTCTGCCTCACCTGGACTCAAAACTATGAAGTTGGCGAACCGAGGACTGAACCTTTGAAACCATGAACCCAAATAAACTTAGACCTCTGAGTTATTCTTGTCAGGTCTTTTAGTCACTGTGACAAAAAGCTGACTAACAAAGAATACTTAAAATCTATTATCTTAGCAGGCACATGTACAATGAAATATTATTAATTATAGGTATCATGATATACATTACATCAATAGGCTTATTCATGCTACCTAACTACAAAATTGTACCATTTGACCCATTTATCCCAATTTCCTCCCTCTTTCTACTCCTAGAAACTACTATTGTACGTGTGTTTTTATTTATTAATTTTTATTTTAGATTCTGTATGTAAGTGAAACAAAAATATATTATTTCTATTTCTGGATTATTTAAAGGGCAACTCATAATGTCCTCCAAGTTTATCTATATTGTCACGAATTGTAGTATCCTTTTTAAAGGCCAAATAATATTTCATTATATATAAATATATATGACATACATACACATAAGTAATACCACAACTTAGATTGGTTCTATATCTTGACTATTGTGAATAATGTTGAAGGAATGTGTCAGCACACATATCTCTAGAAGATATTGATTTCATCTTCTTTGATTCTATTCACTACAGAGGGATTACTGGGGCACAAGCACACTAATAAGGCACAATGGAGAAAAAAACAATTTTGTCAACAAATGGTGCTGTGAAAATTTAATATCCATACAAAAGAATGTAACTGGACTTTTATGTTACCAAATATGATAAATCAACTAAAAATGGGTTAAAGCTCTAAACTTAAGACCTGAAACTGCAAAACTTTTAGAAGAAAACATGGGGCTGGGGATACAGAGTAGAATGCATTCCTAATATACACAAGGCCCTGTGTGCAATCCACAGCACCACAAAGAAAAAAAGAAAAGAAAAGAAAGAAGACAGAGGAAAAAACCACTGTCATTGGCAGGAATATTTTTGCTATCACACCAAAAGCTCAAGAACCAAAAAACAAAATAAAAAAGTGTGACTACATCGAACTAAACAGCATTTGCACAGCATAAGAAATGAAAGGGCAGTAGCAATTGGTATTTGCAAACTAGGAATCTGAAAAGATTTTGATATCCAAAATTTATGAGAGACTTCTAAATAGCAAAAGGTTAAAAAAAAGAAAGAAAAAAAAGGAAGGAAGGAAGGAGAAAGGAGAGGAGAGGAGAGGAGAAGAAAGAAAGAAAAGAAAGCAGAAGGAAGGAAGGAAGGGAGAGAGAAGAAAGAAAGGAAGGAAGGAAGGAATGAAGGAAGGAAGGAGGGAGGGAGGGAGGGAGGGAGGGAGGGAGGGAGGGAGAAAGACTTGATTTAAAAATGGGAGAAGGACCTAAAGAGACATTTCTCAAAAGAAGACATACAAATGGCCATTGGGTTTGTGAAAAGGTGCTTAACATCATTAAAAACAAGAAAATTCATTTCAATTTAGAACAATACTACCTTGCTTTTAAAAGTGGTTTTCTTGTCTTTGAAATGTATCTAAAGAGAATAATAACATACATATTACTTAATGACTTTCTTCTTTTGCTTTTAGTCATATTTGTTAGATTCATCCCTGTTGTACGCCATTCTTCTACATGAGTATACAATTTTTTATTCGTATTCTCATTGATGATTATTTGTATTGCTTTTTATTTGTTTTTGTCTTGTTTTGTTTAATTTTTGTGGATCTGAGGATTGAATCCACAGCCTTGGGCATTCTAAACAAGTGTTGTACCACTGAGCTACATCTTGATACTCCCAGCCTATTTTTATTAAAGTGGTACATATTAATTATACAGAATAATGGATTTATTTGTGATATATTTGTACACTCATATAGCATATTTTGAACATCCTTGACTCCTCCACTACTCCCTTTACCCTCCCCTCCCTCCCTCTCTTGCCCCCGTCTCCTTTCTAATAGTCTCAGTCTGAGGTTATTTTAAAACCTGATGTTATAAAAATTCTTATAAATTCTTATTGCTATCTCCTTGTACACACATTCAGGAGATTCTCTAGGGAATATATTAGGAAAGAAATAACTGTTTTGCATATCTTCAACTTGACTAGATAATGTTATAGGTTTCCCAAAATATTTACTTAAAAAGAGAAATCTATACTGATTCTTGTCACGCAACTTTTATTTATTTTTAAATTTTACATGTCCCTTTGGTAAGTAAGGATACTTAGCTATGATTTATTTATATTTCTTCAAAAACAAATAAGACAGATCAGCTTTTTATTTGTTCATTGGCCATTGGATTTCCTAATTTTCTGGAGTATCTATAAAAACCTAAATATAGATCAATCTATCCATCAGTCTTTTTCATTTTAAGTGAGTGATTTTCTTATACTGATTTGAAGGAATTTCCTATCTATATGTGTTGGAAAAACTTCTGAATTATATGTATGTTATTTTTTTGGTTATATGTACTGCATCTTCTACTGTGCAGTTTTCATTATTTTGATGAAAAGAAATCAGATTTTTAGAGTTATTTTTATTTGTTCTTTTTAGTTATACATGATAGTAGGATCTGCTTTGATATATTTGTACAAACATGGGATATCTTATTCTAATTAGTATCCCAGACTTGTGGATGTACAGAATGTTGATATTTACACATGTACATAGGAAAGTTACACCATTTTAATTCCACCATTTTCCTATTCCTATCTCCCTTCCATTCCCTTCATTGACCTTTGTCTAATACACTGAACTTCTGTTCTTCCCCTCCCACCTCTTTTTGTGAGTTAGCATCCACATATCATTGAAAATGTTCAACCTTTGGTTTTGGGGGGATTGGCTTATTTCACTTAGCATGATAGTCTCCAGGTTCATCAATTTACTTGCAAATGTCATAAAGTCAAATATGTTGTATATATGTACCAGACCATCTTTATCCATTCATCTATTGATAGGCATCTAGTTTGTTTCCATAGTTTAGCTATTGTGAATTGTGCTGCTGTAAACATTGATGTAGTTGAGTCACTGTATCTAGTACACTGATTTTAACTGCTTTGGATATATACTGAGGAGCAGGATAACTCAGTAAAATGGTCGTTCCATTCCTAATTTTTTGAGGAATCTCCATATTGCTTTCCTGAGTGGTTGCACTAATTTTCAGTCCCACCAACCATGTGTGAGTATACCTGTTTCTGCACATCCTTGCCAACATTTACTGTTACTTATATTCTTGGTAATTGCCATTCTGACTGGAGTGAAATGAAATATCAGTGTAGTTTTAATATGTATTTCTCTAATTGCTAGATATGCTGAACATTTTTTGATATTTATTGACCATTCATATTTCTTTTCCCATTTATTGATGGGGTTGTTTGGTTTTTGTGGTGCTAAGTTTTTTTTTATTGGTTGTTCACAACATTACAAAGCTCTTGACATATCATATTTCATACATTAGATTGAAGTGGGTTATGAACTCCCAATTTTACCCCAAATGCAGATTGCAGAATCACGTCGGTTACACACCCACAATTTTTCATAATGCCCAATTAGTTTTTTGAGTTCTATGTATAGCCTGGAAATTAAACCCATCTCTGAAGTGCATGTGGCAAAGATTTTTTTTTTTTTTACATTCTGTGGGCTCTGTCTTCACACTCTTGATTGTTTCCTTTGCTGTGAAGAAGATTTTTAGTTTGATACCATCCAATTTACTGAATTTTTATTTTACTTCTTGAACTTTAAGAGTCTTGTTGAGGAAGTTAGTTCCTACACTGACATGAGGAAAAGTTGGGCCTACATTTTCTTCTAGTAGATGCAGGGTTTCTGATTTAATAACCTAGGTATTTGATCCACTTAGAGTTGAGTTTTTTGCAGAATGAGAGATAGGGGTTCAATTTTATCCTGCTATATATGGATTTCCTGTTTGATAAAAAGAAATTCTTAATTTTAATGTAATCAAATAATGTAGTCAAAAAAGTATTTTCCTTTAGAGGATTTAATGTCTTAATGAAAAAAGTATTCTATAGTCTATGGTCAAGAAGGTATTCTTTTATTGGATTTTATAAAACTTTAACACACCTGCTCTTGACTTTTGTGCATGGTGGAAACTACTTAAAATTTCCACTGAATTTTCAATGAAGGTTCAGTTATGTCATTACCATTCACTGAAAAGTCTGTCATTTTCTACCTAGTTGCAATGTCACCTTTGTTGTATATGCCTGAGACTGTTTCTGATTACTGTGATCAATCTATCCATCAGTCTATTCCTCTAAACCTACCCAATATAGCATATATAGCATAGTCCTTATTTATAGCTTTCTAATATGTCTTTATAGATGTTATTATACTTACCAACAACCATGTTGTTTTTCTTCCAGATGTCTAGATTCTATGGAATTCCATGATAATTTTGAATCAACACCTCAAACTCAAGTCCAGGTCTGCAGTGACCCTTTGTGGCATCTGTATCAAATCTAAAGATCTCTTTGGGAAGGAGTGACATCTTTACAATACTCTTTTTCATTTCATGATCACACTATATCACTTTTTACTTACATATTACAATGATCTTCAAAAATGACATAATTTTATTCATAGATATCCACACACTTTTGTTAAACTTATTCCTAAGCATTGATATATTGTTTGATAAATATTATTTTCTAAAATGTCATTTTCTGCTTGTGTCTGATATAGCAAATATTATTTTCTAAACTTTCATTTGCCCGTTTGTATGTTGATATCTTATTCAGGTTGATTTTGTATCCACACCTTTACTGAATTGCTTCACTAATTTGTAAAATTTATGTGTATTGTGTTGAATAGAATTAGTATTATCAGGCATTCAGGTTCCAAATCTGAAGGACAAGCTTTAAATAGCTTCTAAAAATTTTAGCTTGATAACAAAATTGCATTTTGTTTATCAAATAACCTAGAATACATTTTCTCTGCTATCCTTTGAAAGAATTTGCATAAGATAGCAATTACTTCCTGTTTGATCATCTGGTAAAAGTCACAAGCCATCTTGGTCTGAGATTTTCTTTGTAAAAGATTTTTATCACTTTATTTATTTTATATTAATGGAAATATAGAATTCCCCTTTTCTATTTTACCTTGACTCATTTTGGACAAGTGTTATGGTTTGGATATGCAGTGTCTCTGAAAAGCTCATATGTGAAAAAATGCAGAAATATTTAAAAGTGAAATGGTTGGAGTGGAAGACTTGTAACCTTATCAGTGAATTAATCAATCCACTAATATGGATTAACTGATTGGTAACTGGGAAGATTGGGTGTGACTGGAGGAGGTGGGTCACTGGGGGTATGACTTGGAGTTTATATTTTGTCCCTGGTGAGTGGACTCTCTCTGCTTCCTGATTGCCATGTCCTGAGAACATTCCTCCATCACACCTTTCTGCCATGTGCTACCTCATTATGGCTCAGAGATCTGAAGTTGGATGACTATGGATTGAACTTCTGAAACTGTGAGCCAAAATAAACTTTTCCTTCTCTATGTTGTTCCTGTCAGGTCTTTTGGTCTCAGCAATGAAAAGTTGTGACCAAAACAGCAAGGTATAATTTCTAAGGAATTTGAAACTTTCTTCAATATTTTCACATTTATTGGCATAAACTAATTATAATACCATTTATCTATTTACTCTCTGCAACACTTATAGTGTTTTGCATTATTTATATGAATCATTTATGCTTCCTCTCTTCATGATCAAACATGTTAGAGGTTTGTCAATTTTATTGATCTTTCTCTCCAAAACAGCAAATTTTTAGCTGACATTATTACTTTTTTTCTGTACTTGTTTTCCAGCTCATTATTCTCCACTCAAATTTATTATATTCTTATAATATAAAAATTTGTCATATTTTTTAGTTTATTTTACTGTACTTCTCTGAAATAGATACTTAATATTAATATTTAGTCTTATTTTCTAAATAAATCTTCAAAGGCACAAATTTGTAATTATTGTTTTGTGACCTACTAAAACTATTTGAGTGTCTGACTTATTGTTAAGTAAGTATCTTCTAATTTCCAATAAGACTTAATGCAACCATGAAAATGTGTTTCTTGCCCTTCCATCTTATGAAGGTTTTCTTGTTAACCATTTTATTGCTTTATAACTTTTCAAACTTAATATACTTTGGTGGGAGAACATGCCACATAAAATATCAATGTTATCAAGTTTTTGAAACTTTCTTTTTTAACATTTTCCATATGTTCTTTAAACACAAATGTTCTTCAGTCTTTGGGGTTCAGGAAGTTGATTGTGTCATTTATATTCTACTAACATTTTTGTCTGTTCTATAAACTAATATGTGATATGTGCTAAAATCTAACACAACTAGGATTTACTTACTTATTTTTTAGTAATTCTAAAAATTATTCCCTGATATGTTTTAAGGGTATATTACCTGGTATCTAGGTATGTCAAATTTTTCTTCAAAAATTTATATCTCTATAAAGTGACTGTATAATTCTTTTATTCACTAAAATCAATTTTGTCTGTTAGAAATATAGCTGTAGCTGTGGGATTTTTATTTGTTTCTTTGTTTTGTATTGTTTTTGGTATTTGAATGGTAAATTATCAAGCTCAAGGATTATTTTGTTGTTGTTGTTGTTTTTAGTACCCAAGGGATGAGAATTTTTACTACAACTCAATTCAAAATTCCATGGGTGATAATAATTTCTTAAGAACAGTTTTTTTCCCCTTTTCTCCTGCTCTTTTAAGTGTCAAAGAAACTTTTCTTGGGAGGTCTTATGGATAAAGAGGTAGGTAGGGACGGTTTTAACTTGTGGTTCATACTCCTCAGGTTACAGTCCTTTGAGGAGCTCAGATTTATGGCAGAGCTTCAGAGTTCCTGTATTGCCACCTGCTCCCCTTTTCTTTTTGGTTATTTCCTGTTCTCTACCAGGCCATGAGGTTTGAAACTCAAGTTAGTGTGATCAGCAAAATGTCCACAGAGCAACTACAACATCAGTTTTGAGCCTACCTTCTTTGGAATCTTCATTTACCATTCAATATATCTGCTACCCCTCTAAAAACATTGGGCTTATTCTTTACATGTTTAACTGGAAAGGTTGTATCTTATGATATCTAAGAATGCAGATACTAAAATCAAGGAAACTTAACATTTATCTCAACTCATCAGTTTACTAGCCATGTTATTTGGGCAAATCACTTCACATCCCTGAGCTTCGATTTACTTCTCAGTAAAGTATAGATAAAAATAAAAAACTCACCCCACCCCACCTCACAGTCACTGAGGTACTTAAACAGGAGAGTGGGCTTAAGATAGGTAGCACAATTCCTACACATAATCCGATATTGACGCCACAGTAGGAAATTTTCCTGCACATACACACACCTGAAGGTAGGAAGGTTCCACGGTCCTTTTATCAATGGTTTAAAGACAGTATCAGTGATGGGATTTTTCTTTCTTTACTGCTATATGAATGTGCGCTCGGCTTTTCTTCTCTCTCTGGATGACATTAGCACATATTTTTTTTTATTGCAAAGTCAAAAAGCCACAAGAAATGTCCCGCTTCCTCTGTCTTTTAAAACTTTCCCTTGCTACCCAGTTTTCCTTACAAGTCAGAATGTTCTTTCTTGCCCATTTCTGAGTCAATCATTGGGAATAGGGAACAGGGACACAATGACTGTCATAAATGAGTCGTAATTCCGTGGCTAGGGGTGCCATTTCCCTGTAAGCTGAGCAGACAACAGTTAATAGTAGCAAAATGTGGGCTTTGTTAGAAAAAGGAGAGGACTGGAAATCCATAGTTTCTTCTAAAATTTTGAGTATTCTTATCATTGGGTAGTTGATAAAAATATAAATAAACTCAAGGCACAACAAAGCGATAGCCTGAAACATGCAAGTATAAATTTTCTTATTTGTTTATATTAAGTCATTAGGAAAGACTCTCTGTGTAGAGTTACTAAGTTCATTATTTTTCTTGATAATTAGTAAAGCAATCTGTCATTCTTTTTATCTTGTTCACAATAATAAGTAAAAAGGGCATATCTATTGACGCTAAAGTTCACAAACACTGTGCCTTGTGATATTTGGAGAGATGATGTTGTATTCCAGTCTAGTATTTCTGTCAAAAGAAATTTACTTAGACATGATTCTTTTGAAGTTAATCTGTCTGAGCTTCTAATCACCACTTCCTCTTTTTCTAGCTGCTCCCAAACAATTACTTAAATATTATTTATTTAATAATTTATTTATCAGTCAAGAATCAATGTTAAACACCAGAATCTTCAGGATACAGTTATGAACTTTATTTTCTTCACCTCTTTGATTATTATGACTTCTTCTCTAGCCTTTTATATCTTCTCAATAATCCCTCACAGATTATAGTGGCAGCAATAGTCATAGTACAACATTTTGGACCACCTTACTATGTTCTAGGCTTTGGGTTCTAGGCTTCATTTAATCCCACAATAACCCTGTAAATTTGATATTGGCGCACAGAGAAGACAAATTGCTTACTCCAAATACATCCAGAATCTAGAGGCCACGCTCAGACTACTCTGCAATACTATGATAATGGCTGTCCTTTTGTTTGAACATAAGTCCCATAGGGAATTATTCAACAGGTATTTGTGTTCTTATCAAGGATACACCAGGTTTCTTCTAATATTAACGTGAATTATTGTGATTTGATTACTTTGGTTTTTACCTGTTTAGATTTCAATCTTAAAATGAATTGATAAACAAACTCTCAGTCAATATTTTACTAATATAGTTTGCTTCCATTATTGTCATAATTCCTCGTGTTTGAGATCTCCCTCAAGCACAATTTATATTACCCTATTTCCTCTTAATTGTAAGTCAGTGTATTAGACCTTACCTTTGACAATAATTAATAAAAATTTCCCATCAAACAATATTGACAATGGTCAATAAAATCTGTCTGAAGACTTAAAGTAACTATACTAGAAATAACTATAACTTTACAGTAACTAAAGTGTACATTTTCAATCTTATTTTTTATTTTTTTTATTTATTTTTTCTTTTTTATTGTTGGTTGTTCAAAACATTACATAGTTCTTGATATATCATATTTCACACTTTGATTCAAGTGGGTACAATCTTATTTTTTAAAACATTATTTAACTCTATATTCAAAATGGGAACTATTCAATCATCTGTTACTAAATCAAATCTGGATTCTTTTACGGCTTTATGGAAAGAAGTTTATCAACAAATAAAATTTTCTGTTAAATTCACACATATTTTGTTCACAGTCTCAGAATAAATTTTAAGGAAATATGAATATAGCTCTAGACAATTAAGCAAAATTATCCTATCAGTTTTTTCTAAAATATAAAATGCTACCCATATATAACAAATTGCATCACTGTAGTATCTTTTCAGTACAGCTGTGGTTTTATTATAAATTGGTAGTCAGTGAGCTATATCACATGTCCAAGCCTTCATTGGCATTACATCTGTAGCTTTTTCTAAGTCCAGAGAATTTTTCTATTCCTTCCCTGATGTCAGTACACAGCTGTACTTCCTCCTTATTTTCTCATTTTATATAACTGCTTCTTGGTTCATCCAACTAAAACATACTGTATCAATATCCAAATATAGCAATGTTAGCAAATATAGACTGAGTCTCAGATTCCATAGGCAGTAATGAAAATGCCCTTGTGAGGTGATGGATTCATACTACACAGCAATCTCTACATTTTTGCATTTCTAAATATGCTTCTCCTTATCATCTTCCTCTTTATCTTCTCCCTCTTTTATTGGATTCCCTTAGTTTTGTACCCCTATTTAGATAAGGCTCTATCTGATTATTACTATGAGGGGGGGGAAGGGTTTGGAGAAAAGGGATTAGGTATCTTTGGGATTCTAGCAACATATACATCATCTTATTAGAAAGATGCTCCTGTGTGCAACCTACATATCTTGAAACCGCCTATATATCTTGATTTCACAAATTCATAATACAAGTATTATTTTCTCACCTGATAATGAGAAGTAAGGATCAGATGACCTCCAGTCTGGCAACCTATTTTTAAACCTATTAAAAGAAAAAAAAAAAACTTCGCATTACATAAGGTACACTTAGAAGTAAAAAGCATTTGTATTTAGTTCTCTTTTTATTAGGGACTTGAAGAAATTGATGAGAAAAGTAAATATTTTCATCTGAGTGAAAAATCAATAGACCTAGTATACTATTCAGCCATAGATTTGGTTTTTCTTTTCTCATTCTTTCTTCCCAGATAAGGTACAATTTCTCTACCATGGATGTCATTTTGACCTCCTTAGTAGCCTTATTAAACTAAGAAAAAAGCACTAGATATTAATTATGGAGAAAACATTTTCTCTTTTTGAATACCAACAATACCAAATTCTGTTTGCATTTATTCAAAAATAGATAATTACAGTAATTTCAACATGGGAGTTGATATCACACAGTCCAGATGTATCTTGCAAGCTTTCAACTGCTCTGGGTGTTTTGTTTTGAAGTAGGATCTTCTCCTGTATTCATTCCCTTGTCCTCTCAGGAGTTGAATTCAGACAGTTCGTGAAAGCTACTGTATACTGCACGCATCACTTCCAGGTTCCTTTGAAACCACCACACTTTTTTGGTGGAGAAACTATGTGGCTAGACATTGACAGTACTTTGAAAATCTCAAAAGTCTGTATCCAAAAACCAGTTAAGAAGCAGTTAAGGGCTGAACTATGAAATGGTGTCCCAGACTAAATACTAGAACAGTGAACACAGTGGTAACCAAGATCTAACCCAGTCCCAGCCCTTGTGGAGTTTTCAGTCAAGTCAGAAAAAAATATATTACAATGCCTTATGAGTTTAGAACTAAGGAATTGAACTGGCCTAAAAGGCCAGGTGGAGAAGGCTTCCCTGAGGAAATGAGACTTAAAAACTGGAATGAGTAGGTATTAAGTGGGAAAAGTACAAAAGTCTTCCTGATTTCAGGAAGCAAGAAGAGCTTAATACCGATGGAGACACAGCTTATTTGAGCAGATAGAATTTAATGGTGACTAGAGAGAAGATGAGAGAGAGAGAGAGAGAGAGAGAGAGAGAAAAGCCTAGAAGAGAAGGGAGAGCATAGTAAGACAAAAAGAAGCAAATGGAGCATGATAAAGAGTCTTATCTTGAGCTGGGAAACAACAGGAAAAGAAAGGGGTCTTTATTCAAAGTGGTGACATTATCATTATTATGATTCTGGCTGCAGTGTGAAGCTGTGTTCGTGTACCTCACATCCGTGAGCTCCCATCTTCACATTTTAGAGCCGAGAGCTGTGGTTGCAAAGGATTAAAGCAAATTACTCTTCTATCACACTGAATAATTCAGAGTGCATGGGACTTATTTTTCACATTTATACTGAAGGCACTTATCGCCACCTCTGATGCTCAAAGCTGTTTATATTACCATGATGGTGGTTTGTCTATATTCATACCATCACAGTAAGTAATCTCCATTGGCAAGGTTCTCTCAGTAGCTCCTGTCTCTGGAATTTATTAAAGGAAATCTGCATTTTCTTTCTTAATGCAAACCCTCATGTTTATTCTGACATTAGCTTGATTATTTAATTTAATTATATGCAAGAGTCCCAGTCAATGGACAGACACTTATATGTACAATAATTTCATATTTTATTGCTGTGACATCTGTACAATGTTTGAAATGTGTTTTAAAACATGAAAATAGGAAATGACTAAATCCCATCCTCTTTAACACATTTAAGATTTGAGATAAATGTGATTGACTTCTTAAGTCACCAAACTAAAGCCATATATGGCATTTTTAATATGAGCATTATCCGGCTTCTGATTTCTCTGAGCTATATCATGTCACTAATGCATCATCACTTTTTCACAAATCTTGATAAAGGAACTGCTAAAATTGCCTAATTTATGTGACTAGGAAATTAATAAATAAGCTACAGAAATATGCCATCAAAACATGGTTAATTCTAGAGCATGTTTTTCCCCATTCCTCTTCTTGTAAAGTGAAGATATTTTGAAGTAAAAGTAAGTACTGAGCACTGTCTGGACATGTCTTTCCAATCTATCACATCTCTGTGTCCCCTGATGCCATTTGTCATGTTGATTCTCAAATTGTAGCAGTTCTAAAATTACAAAAAGACTTTCTAAGAATAGTAGCATTGATATTTTGAAACAGCGACACTATTTTTAAGTATTCTTTTTTTTTTTTTTTGCTCCCTTCTAATGAAAGTAGCTCCATGCTTCCACCCAGTGGGTTTCTTCAAAAAAGTATTAAAGAAAAAATAGGAGGAAGGAAAAAAGGGAGAAGGGGAAAAAATAGTAAGAGTAAGAGAGAAACAGGGAGAAGGGAGAAGAAAAGAAGAGGTGATGAAAAGTATTCTTTCTTTTCAAGTTTCACGGATGGAAAGGTGTCTAACTCTACCACTGATCTCAATGGCATTTGTCCAAGTATATCTACAGCTAAGCTATACTCAAAAACACTCACCTCTATGGGACAAAATGTGAACTTGCTATGCACATGAAGTCTAGTAATGCTAATGTTTGATTAACAATACTTGTCTCCTTGTCTATTATTACCTTTGACAATATTTTCTTCCAATCCAGCAATCTAGGGGTGCAAGCATTTAAAGCTCCAATTTAATACTTCTTGAAAACATGTTTAAAATGAGGACATAATCATGGCTTCAAGTCATGAATTACCTTTAGAGGCATTAAATGCAAAAGAGTTCATATAGAATGGTATGTAAATAAAAATAATTTGTGTAATTTCCCCCCATCAGAAAACAAATTAAGTGAATTTTCAGGATTAGTGCAACTTTAAATTGATTCACTTATTCAACAGCTATTTATTGATCAGTTTGTGGATGTTGGGAATGAGGAATATAAAGATGATTAAAAGAATGTCCTGTTCTCACAGATTTTTGTATTGTGATAAGACAATCAGCATATATGCAGATTAACACAGAATGCAATACCAGAGAGTGATAAACAGGAGTACTAAAATTAAACAAGAAAACTAAAGCATCAGAATAAGCTAGCCAGGGAATTTCTGTCTAAATAGATGAGATTGAACAAAGAACTAAATGACATAGAGTAAGATCGTATTGAACAACACTCCAGAATGAGGGAATGGCATTACGGACTGGATCTGAAGTGTCCCCCAAAGGCTCATATGTTGAAGGCTTAGTGCCCAATGCAGCAATATTCAGAGGTTGGTTGGACTTGGAGAAGTGACTGGATCATGAGGGTTCTGATCCCATCAGTGGATGGATCCATTGTTGAATCGATAGATAAAGGGAATATTAGAAAGTAGTAGAAACTGTAGTAAGTAGGAGTTGGTTGAAAGGAGCATGTCTTTAGGGAAGTGACATTGGGGTCTACATCTTGTCCTCAATCCCTTCCCTTTACTCTGTTTCCTGACTTCTGCAAGGTGAGCAGCCTCTCCCACTGCATGCCCCCACCATTGTAATGTTCTGCCCAGCCACAGGCCCAAAGCAATGAAGCCAGTCAACCATGGATTGAAATCTCTGAAACTGTGGCCAGAATAAATCTTTCTAACTTTTAAGTTGTTTACCTCAGGCATTTTACCACAGTGATGGAAAGCTGACTAACAGCATGGGAGGTGCTGTGAGGTGCATATATCCAAATAACCCAAGGAAAGTTGAACCTTTGTAAATCCTTCCAACATTTTTCCCTATGAGCTTGTAGGGTTCACCATAGGCAACTGAAATAACATACCTTACAAAATCATATTGGAACACTTGAATACTTATTGGTAAATTTTGATCTATAAAATGAACCCACAATTTCCCAAAGTTTATTGTCTAACCCCCATATGCTTCTAGGCCAAGGAATTTTCTGGCTGGCAACGTAATATGCTCAGATACTCAAAACTCAAAAGATCATGTCAGCCTATGTAATATGGTCCATGTGTGTCAGTATCATTTATATATAATATAATATTTGAGCAAGATGCGCTTTTTCTTGCCTAGGGTTGAGTGTTATATCTGATCCAATAAGGGAGTCCAAACATACTTGAAAATTAGCATTATGTTAACACACTACCAATGCAGACATCCAATAATTCCAAAATCTCTTGTTTTATGGGGTGCACTTACAAATCCTTGACATCTTCCAGTTCTCTTCACATACCTCCTGGAGAAGAACCCATTACTTTAACCCATCAATTTTAGTTATTCCTTTTGGCATGATATATTCTCCAAAATCTGTCATTTAAATTCACTTTGAAAACTCTCTCAGCCACTTGTGAAGGAGATACATGAACCTAAATGATCATGGCTTCTCTGGAGACCCAGAAGGAACCTAGATTCTGGCTTTTGTTTCTATGCTTGTAATTCTTAAAGATGCTCAGTCCATTAGAACACATCTACTCACTCCACGTGGATAATGAAAACTCAAGAACCACAGAGGAGGTGGGATGATTTTACAAAGAGGGCAGGTGTATGTCATAGCATGAATGCAACTGGCCACTACAGCTTAACAACAACTTAACAACTCCATGTGATTGTGAAATTAACTGATGAAAAGGATGGCAATTGCTGTTCTTTCTATATTTCAATTCCTTGGTCATAAACAAGCATGAAAGGTTGAACTATGACAGAAATCCTACCTAAAAGCAAGGATATCTAAACATGCTGGATCTCTTAATCTCTAAAAATGGCCTCTGCCCTACTTTTGAATAAGTAATTTATCACGCCTCAGCCTACCTTCACATTCATCTTTCTCACTTGGCAGCAACATAAACTGGTTTATTTGTTCAACTGATTTGCTGTTATTCGCATTTACACCTATTTTTACTTGTGAATATACTCTGTTATTGGCATTCCCATGCCTTTCTGTCTATTTCTTCCAGGAAGGCCCATGAACTGCTACTCCGCTTATGCCACAGTTTAACCTGGGGCCAAAACACATTCTACAAATCTTTCCAGACTTCTCTTCGCCCTTATTTTCCATCTTGTAAATCAAAATGCTTTAGATGTGTTGTCTGTGTCTAAAAGAAAGACTACCCTAAAAAAACTCCAAGCTTTTTCTACTGTTCATGCAAGCATCCATGACATGGCCATGTTGGTGGTCTTACTTGTCTGTGTTCCTGTCATCATTAGGGACTCTCAACTAAATGGCCCATCTTATATTTTGCTTGAAAGAAATGACCATATTCTCAAAATGTTCTGCTCTTGCTATTTAGATCCAAGTGCAGAACCTTGCAGACTAGATAATTAGAATTATAAGACACAGATCATTTTCCAATTTTAAAAGGCTCACACAAAGCTTTCCTTACAACATCATAATGCCTATAATTTCTATACTGTTGTAGGTATATAAATGATTGATAGCTATTAATAATGATAATAAGGTCCCTAGAAAGGATTTGAAATATTCAGCAAATATTTACAAATTTCCTACAATGTGCCACAATGCTATGATGCAGATAATCAATGGTGAGGGAATAATTTCACTATTATCATTAGAATTTAGAGACCATCAAAAATGACCAATAAATTAGCAGTGTAAGTAAATGTAATTTCAGGGACATGATAGAAAATATAGGGTTTACAAGACGCAATAGGAGCATGTAACAAAGATGGCTGGTTGTCAGGGGAACACCAAGAAAGCTCTTTATAAGAAGGAATTCTGAAATGTGATGGACATCATTATCCAAAGTACATGTATGAAGACCAAATTGGATGTCAACCTACTTTATATACAAACAGAGATATGAAAAATTGTGGTATATATGTGTAATAAGAATTGTAATGCAAAAAGTACATGCAAAAAGATAAAAAACAAATAAAAGCAATATGCTATGTAGAGTTCTCAAAAAAAAAGAAGAATTTTCCTTTATAATGTAAGTGTGATAAGGTGATTTTCTTGTTTTGAACCTTAGAGTTGAATGATGAGGTCTGAAGAAGCAAAGAGAATTCTTGAAATAATTTGTTTCATAATAAATTATGTAAGAATATAAATATCAGTGGATTCACCATGCAGGTGAATAAATAGGTTACTTCTGGTGTGTCTTCCTGATTTCATCTTTCTTTGCATCCAGAGGTGACCACAAGATTAAAAAAAAAAAAGAGGGAGTGCTTAGAGCAAGATATTAATATGCAGGCAATCATCAAAGGTGTGGTGAAGGTAAGAAGTTGGAAACAATTTATGTTACAAAGATGGATTGGCATGTTTAAGAGGCTGGGAGTGAACAACAAAATGATAAGCTTGGAGGAATTAAGAAAATTCATTCTAGCTGCACATCAACCACATGAGAAGGGGAGGAGACCCAGATGAGGCAGTAGAGGTGAGATATTGAAAGTTAGTGAAAGTAATGCTAAGATAATTAGAATTGATCCCCAAAGAGTAAGAAATGGTTGAACATTTTTTTTGCAACAATTTAACTTGATTTGTGATTTAGCAAAAATAGCCTGAACACAATGTTGAAATTTTAGTATAAAACCACAGGACTTTCCATATCAACAACTTAACAAAGTCTACTGCCCTTGTGAAATTAATTGCTATTGCCCATAAATATAGAAGCATAACTTATAATATGGGCAACTAAAAATTTCTAAAGTTCTCAAACTGTAAAACTTCTAAGTGCAGTGGATAAATGTAACATTTTAAAAATATATAATAACTTAGAAAAAGTAACAAAAGTTTCATGGCCCAAACTAAGAGTGAAATAAAATACTGAAAGGTAATTACAAGTTGGTGGAGTGCCTGGGTGGGGTGTACTGCACTAAATTATCTGCTTCAAGCCATTGTCATTCCTTCCCCATCATGCAAAATGGTGTTCTGTAAACATACACCCATTTCCCACCAAAAACAGATGAAAAGATCACTACTTATTCTTTCTCTTGTGCATCTGTGATAGAGGGAAAAGAAATCTCTGCACAAATTTGTGACCTCAGGCTTGACCTTGGTCAGGCATGGTGTTTGAATTCCCACCACCTGCTTGGTTTATGTCTCCAAAGCTTAGAAATTAATATGAATTGCTGCCTGAAGGCTGGTAAATCTTTGAGACTCCTGGTGAAACTAAATATGAAAATCATCCCTAAAGGATCTCCCCAAATTCAGGCAACAGAAGATTGCCTGCTGAAGATGAGCAATCTAAAATTAGAAAGCACATAAGGAAACCATCCACCAAGAGCAAGAATCAGCAGATGCTGTACACAGCAGGTAAAATCCTTAAGACTTCAGATAATAGAACAATCTTATATAAAATACCAAGTATATTTAAAGACTAAGTATATAAAGAAGGAGTGAAAATCCTGAATATAAGAATAAGCACAATAAGAAAAACTCAAGCAGATTTGCTAAAAAGACAAATATAATTTCCAGAAAATAAAGACTATTAATAGAGACTACAATCAGGGAATCAAATGAAGCTGAAAAGATAACTATTAAATTCTTAGTGCTGAGAAAATTACCAAGAAAGCAATAATTATAAAGAAGAATAAGGATTATTTGAGAGTATATAAAATTTAAAATGAATGAAAATCACCTCATTGTTAATAGCATGGAAAAAAAGATGGGTATTATTAGCAAGAAAACATTTACTTAGAAGTCAATTACATTGCTTGAGAAGAAAGAAAAAATTCCAAATTTCTTGTATTTTTTAAAAATATATGTTAAAATTTTAAGTGTAAAAATAAAGAAATATAAGCACAATATGTAATTTACAATTGAGAGAGTAAAAAGGCAAAATACACCTATCAATTCAATAGCATAAATAAGAGGTTAAAAAATAAACACAGAAAAATACCATAAACTTATGGTGAAATGAATAACAACAATAATTGCAATAAAAATAATTTTTAAAAACTCCAAACTTAGAATTTCAGCTGAAAGATTAGGGAAAGATTAAGGAAAAAGTACTGACAAGTATTAATAGGAAACACTGATCTAAAAAATGTTGACATAGTTTGAGTTCTTCTTTATCTATTTGTATATCTTTAATTTTTTTCTTTTGTCTAATTTCTCTGGCTAAAGTTTCAAGGATGTTGTTGAATAGAACTGGTGAAAGAGGACATCCTTGTCTTGTTCCAGTTTTTAGTGGGAATGCTTTCAATTTTTCTCCATTTAGAATGACTCTGGCCTTGGGTTTAGCATATATAGTTTTTAAAATGTTGAGGTAAGTTTCTACTATCCCTAGTTTTTCTATGTTTTGAACATAAAGGTGTGCTGTATTTTGTCAACTGCTTTTTCTGCATCTATTGAGATGATCATATGATTCTTGTTTTTAAGTCTATTAATATTATGAGTTATGTTTATTGATTTCCATATGTTGAACCAACCCTGCATCCCTGGGACAAATTCCACTTGATCATGGTGCACTATCTTTTTAATATGTTTTTACATGTAATTTGCCAGAATTTTCTTGAGAATTTTTGCATCTATGTTCATCAGGGACATTGGTCTGAAGTTTTCTTTCCTTGATGTGTCTTTGTCTGGTGGGGTATCAGGTTGATATTAGCCTCATAGAATAAATTTGGAAAGGTTCCCTCCTTTTCTATTTCATGGAATACTTGAAGAGTATTGGTATTAATTCTTGTTTGAAAGTCTTGTAGAACTGCACTGAGAACCCATCCGGTCCTGTGCTTTTCTTGGTTGGTAAGCTTTTGATGGTGTTTTCCATTTCATTACTTTAAATTGATCTGTTTAAATTATGTATGGCCTCCTCATTCAGTTTGGGTAGGTCATATGTCTCTAGAAATTTGTCGATGTCTTTAATATTTTCTATTTTGTTAGAGTATAAATTTTCAAAATAGTTTCCAATTATCTTCTGTATTTCGGATGTGTCTGTTGTGATGTTTCCTTCTTCACCTTGTATTTTAGTAATTTGAGTTTTCTCTCATTTTCTCTTCATTATCTATTTTATTTATTATTTATTTTTTCAAAGAACCAATTTTTTTTGTTTTGTCATTTTTTTCAATTGTTTCTCTTGTTTCAATTTTATCTCTTATTTTAATTGCTGATGACATGATTCTATATCAAGAACATCCAAAAAAATTCCACCAGAAAACTTCTATAACTAATAAATGAATTCAGCAAAGTAACAGTATATAAAATCAATACCCATACATACACATTCTTATACATCAATGATGAATCCACTGAAAGAGGAATTAGGAAAACTACTCCATTCTCAATATACCTAGGAGTCAATCTAACAAAAGAGGTCAAAGACCTCTAAACTACAACATGCTAAAGAAAGAAACTGAAGAAAACCCCAGAAGATGGAAAGATTTCACATGCTCCTAGATAGGCAGAACTAATATTGTCAAAATGGCCACACTACCAAAAACATTATACAGATTTAATGCACTTCCTATTAAAATCCCAATGACATTCTTCATAGAAATAGAAAAAGCAATCTTGAAATTTACTTGGAAAAAAAAGAGACCCAGAATAGCTAAAGCAATCCTTAGCAAGAAAAGGGAGGCAGGAGGCATCACTATACCAGACCTTAAACTACAGTACAGAGCTAAAGTAAGAAAAACAACATGATATTGGCACCAAAATAAACTTGTAGACCAATGGTACAGAATAGAGGACACAGAGGGGCTGGGGATGTGGTTCAAGTGATAGTGCGCTCGCCTGCCAAGGTTGCGGCCTGGGTTCAATCCTCAGCACCATATACAAAGATGTTGTGTCCGCCAAAAACTAAAAAATAAATATTAAAATTCTCTCTCTCTCTCTCTCTCTCTCTCTCTCTCTCTCTCTCTCTCTCTCTCTCTCAGAGACAAGCCTACATAAATATGGTTATTTCATACTAGACAAAGGTGCCAAAAACATTCACTGGAGAAAAAAATAGTCTATTCAACAAATGTTGCTGGCAAAACTGGAAATCCATATTTAGCAAAATGAAATTAAAGCCCTATCTCTCACCATACACATAAATCAACTCAAAGTGGATCAAAGACTTAGGCACTACAACAGAGACCCGACACCTAATAAAAGAAAAAATAGACCCAAATCTTAACCACTTTGGCCTAGGATGTGACTTCCTTAACAAGACATCTACAGCACAAGAAGTAAAATCAAGAATCAATAAATGGGAAGGATTTAAATTTAAAAGCTTCTTCTCCACAAAGGAAACAATAAAGTGAGGAGAGAGCTTACAGGTTAGGAGAAAACCTTTACCATGTGCACCTCTGATAAAGCATTAATCTCTAGGATATATAAAGAACTGAAAAAACTTAACACCAAAATAAATAAATAAACAAACAAACAAATGACCCAATCAATAAATGGGCTAAAGATCTGAACACTTCACAGAAGAAATAAAATTGATCAACAAATATATGTAAAAGTGTTCAACATCTGTAGCAATTAGAGAAATGCAAATCAAACCTACTCTAAGATTTCATCTCACTCCTGTCAGAATGGCAGTCATCAAGAATACAGGCAACAATAAATGTTGGCAATGATGTAGTGAAAAACGTACACTCATACATTGCTGGTGGGACTGCAAATTGGTGCAACCACTATGAAAGCAGTATGAGGGTTCCTCAGAAAATTGGCAATGGAACCACCATTTGACCCAGCTATACCACTCCTTGGCTAATACCCAAAGGGCTTAAAATCAGCTTACTATAGTGATGCAGACACATCAATGTTTATAGCAGCTCAATTCACAATAGCTAGACTATGGAACCAACCCAGGTACCCCATAATAATGAATGGATAAAGAAAATGTAGTATATATACTCAACGGAATATTACTCAGCTTTAAAGAAAAGTGAAATTACGGCATTTGTTAGTAAGTGGTTGGAGTTGGAGAATATCATGCTAAGTGAAATAAGCCAATCCCGCAAAACCAAAGGCCAAATATTTTCTCTAATATGTGGATAGTAATTCACAATAAGGCGATGACAGAGGGGAGGTGGACAACACTAGGGAAGAATAGTGTTACCTTACATTAGGTAGAGAGAAGTGATAGGAGGGATGGGGAGTGGATAGAAAGGATAGTAGGATGAAATAGACATTATTACTGTATGCATGTATGTGACTGCATGACCAATATGATTCTGTAATATGTACACTCAGAAAAATGAGAAATTATATGATATATCAAAGTGCATAAATGTATTCTACTATCATGTATAGCTAATTAAAGCAAATAAATTTTTTTTAAAAAATGTTAACTTGGACAAAATAGAATTTCTGGATAAAAAGGAAACTGTATAAAATTATTATTAAGCATAAAGAGTAATTGGGTGACAAAAGAAAAAATTTACCAGGAAGATATCATAGATATCTGTTCATGTACTTAATAACATAATTGTAAGTAAATATAAATCAGTCAATAGTAGAAGAAATACAATGATAAGAGTCCTTATCACTTGGGCATTCAATTCCTTTGTTTTTTTTTTGTGTGTGTGTGTACCTATTATGTGGGAAAAAAGTTTCTTATTCCTCAACTAGCATTTCCAGATGTTTTGTTTGGGTAATTTGGCGGGGTGGGGGAGTATCAATACATGTATATAACCAAAAGTGAAGATTGATCTGTGGTTTGTAGAAGCTTACATAAATGGTAAAACACATAGACATTCATGGTAATGACAGACATTCAAATGAAAGCACAGATCATGCCAATGGATGGAGAAAGTGTAAAGGAAAGACGGGGAGAAGGGAATGCCCTTTTCGGGGATGGACAGAGGTTCCAAAGTTCCATGCGATGTTTTCCTTTTAAGAGAGCTGGTGAGTGTGTGGACGTTTATATGATTGTTTATACTTTTCCACACAAAGATTTTTAGAATGAAAGAAAATGATTACCAAAAGACATATAGAAATATTCTTTTAGTTCTCCTTTTGCCAAGTGCAGCTGAATCCCTGTCTGCACCTCTTCATTTTTCACACAACAGTTGAATGAGAAAACTCCAATAATAGGTGGAGAGCAAACGATATATGCTTGAAGAAACTCTTATGTATGACATTATATGTAATCCATCAAAATGTGCTCTTTATGAAAAGCATGTCTTAAAATTTGTTAGATCTATCCAATTATTGCCCCCTTCTCATTCTTATACTCTTAGTTTGGTCATTTCTGTAACCCTGGATTCTTGACTCCTTACCTTTAACTTTCAACATTTATTAATTTGCTGAAGTCCTTTTTAGGATTACTTTTTAAATTATGGCTTGGCTTCTGAAATCACAAGCTGAATCATGATACTTCCCCATTTTCTCTACTCACCTTTCTTGCCTTTCAATACTACCTAGAAAAAACTTCAACATTATAAAGAAAAGAATACTAAAAAGAAAAATCCCACACCCACAAACTGACCCTAGTCATACTGTCTTTGCTGCCAAGGGTGAGGAAATAACTCTCAAGAAGGAATGAGGGTTCCTACTGTTTTCCCCATCAAGTTAAGAACATGACTATAGAATCAGATAGAACTGGATTTATATCCAAGTTTCACCTCTTCCAGAAATCTTACCACAGGCAAATTACTAACCTTTGATGAGCCTTTTTTTTCTCACCTAAACACAGGAATAATGGAGTTGTCCTAAGAATTATTAACCAGTGATTAGCATTAGAGTAAGAACTTGAAAAACGATAGCCTAAAATTAAGATAATTGTGAGGTTATTGACTGCTTTTGTAACACCTGTTTAAAGTACGGTAACTCTCTTCTAAGAACTCTCTCTCTATATATTTAATGTCCTAGTGAAAAGATTACTCAACCATAGATAGATAGATAGATAGATAGATAGATAGATAGATAGATAGATAGATTGATTCTTGACTCCTTACCTTTAACTTTCAACATTTATTAATTTGCTGAAGCATTTTTTAGGATTACTTTTTAAATTATGGCTTGGCTTCTGAAATCATAAGCTGAATCATGGTCCTTCCCCACTTTCTCTACTCGCCTTTCTTGCCTTTTGGGGGCATATCAATACGTGTATATAACCAAAAGTGGAGATTGATCTGTGATTTGTAGAAGCTTACATAAATGGTAAAACACAGAGATACATACACACACAATATGAGTTTGTTCAATATGTTTCTTGTCTATTGTTTGTCTTCTTTCCTTCCTGAATATACTATTACCTTTACAACATGGATTTTTTTTGTGTCTTGTCTATTTTTTCCAAGCACATGAATCATTGCCTGCACATAGTACTTAATAAGTACTCACTAAAATTGATTTAATTGATTTTGTTAGCATATTTATACTCATATCCTGTATAGGCACAAACTCAATTATTGGTGTTCTTAATGTGTTAATCAACCAAACTAAACTTCAATTTCTTTTAATATCATAAAACTTATTTTTAAAACTATACTTGCATGATAATAAATAATATTAAAATGTTCTAAGTCTTATTGAATCATCATTAATCATCATTCCTAGTTTCTTGGTAATCATTGAAACTATCCTATAATCTAGGTGCTATTATAATGAACATTTTACAGATAGAGAAACTAAGACACATAAAAAGTAATTAATTTACCCAGAAGTAGTAGGTGGTAGAGCTGGGATATATTCATTTGTACCACATTCACTCAAGTCATAAAAATATAGAATGGAAAGCAACTTCAGTAATTTATAACAAAAATTAGCCAACTTTTCATCAATATTGTACATAAAATGTAAAACAAAATGAACATATGCTCTGTGGATACCAACCTGCAAACTGACTTAAATGGAGAAAAGAAAGTAAAGTAAGAAAGTAAAGAAAGTCTTTCGCTCAGCTCTTATAGCAATTATCTCCACTTGTCCTCTGGTATTTTAATGTTACCTCAGACAATTAATCTCCTCCAATGTGTTAATAAGTTTTTTTTTAGTTCAAACCGATGGCTTAGAATTCGTTGTAGCTTCCAAAGCATTTTACTGGATATATTATATGATAAAATATATAAAAAATTTTCAGCCAATACCTGACAAATGGTAGGTAAATGTTAGCTCCCTAAACCTCAGAATGGTGTGGAAAAGAATTTAGGAGTCAAGCAGACAGGTTTGAATGCCACCTCTGCTACTTCTCCATTATGATATGTGTAAAATTTCTTATTTTCTTGGAGACTTGATCATCACAACAGTTAAAAGTCATATAATAATATTAATATATTGCTAGGTGCACTAAATGAGAAATGTTTGAATAGACATGGACATAGTAGTGCTCAATCAATATTAGTTATTATACTAGATGATTAGATTATTGATTTAATATGGACTTGAACTTTGAGCTTATTACAGACGTCAAATCCAGAATCAGAAAAAAAATATTACTCTTGAATTCTTCTGCATACAAAATGTCAAATGCAGACCTTATGAATAGTGCAGTCTCAGAACATCATTAGTAGTCTATTAACACTAAAATTGTTTTCTAAATCACAATTTTAATGGACAGGACCTAAATTCAAATTAGATGAAAATAATTATTGTGGCCACTGTTTTTTTGGCAAACCGAAACTACCTAGACAGATGATAATAAGCATCTCAGACAGAAAAAAAATGCTTTAAAAATATTTTAAGGAGAAGATTTTAGAGACTCTCTTTTAAAGGCATAATATAATGCAATCAGATGAAAAGTGCTATACCAGAAAACACTCCCCTGCTGTGCTACATTGGAAATGGGGAATTTTCTCTATATGCAAAAATTTTAATTAGGTGCTTTAGGTAGATAGTGAATATGAAAGGTGAAGTTTTCAAGATTACAAATTCTACAAATAGCAACCAGCTTCAATAAGAAGAAAAAAAATGTACATTTTTTCAACCTGGATTCCTCTAGGGTAGACCTCCCATAGCAAACCACATATTTTATTATGAAAGAATAAATTGTCCTTGTAATGTTAAGTCCTAAGGCACTGATGCTTTTGACCTCTGTACCCTCAAGCTGATCAAAGATCTGAAGCAAAAACCAGGGAAAATTATTGACTGTCATGAAAAATAGAACTTAAGCATTTGATGAAATTCCTTTGAAATAGAGTTTATATCAGATACATCTCCACCCCCAGCTCCTGATATAATTTACAGCATGATTTTTTTCTTCAATATATTCATGAATATTTCTAATTATACTAAAAATAAGCCTCTATGCTCACATCATTTATAATTCAAGTCAAAGATTGAAACTCACATTTCACCAAAGGACAAAAGTCAATGAACCTGTCAACTCAGTTGATTTATCAAACTGTCTAAACATTTCTCTTTGGTGTCAAATAATTGTTTTCCTCAGGTTAATCACAAATTTGGATCCTCACACTTTAAATGTACTTCTGTCAAGGTATAAGAGAAAAACATTTACATATGTAACTCTTGGCTCAGGGTTACTTGGAAATCTCTCTCCTAGCACTCAATAAGAAGACTTTTTTGTTGTTGTTCACAAACTAGCAGAGGTTGCTATGCAACCATATTGAGAGAAAGGGAGATTTTAAGTCATAGACTATGAGCACATGAATTAAGGTGTTAGAAGGAAATGAGTTCAATGTGTATGTGTGTAGGCAATACTGTATAAATTATCAGAGAGTAATAAGCTATAAGTATAAAGTGGTTTTTCTGTGAGGAAAAGAAATAAGCCAGAAGAAGCAGATTTTCCAGTTAGAAGCTTGTGAAGTTCTTAGAGTTAATTAGGTCTATCATTTAATTTGATCATTCAAACAGCAGCCTAGTCATAGCTTAGCACAAAGAAAAGAACAGTGGGTGGACAGTTAGTGGCTAAATTGGGCAGGCAGCTCACACCAGTATAAACCTCATTTTCTTTTTTCTTCCCATTGTGGCTAAGAACATAAGAATACATGGAACTAGAGCTCTGTACTAACCTATGTGACACTTTGTGAAGAGAAGGAATGAATACATGACCTTCAAAATATGTTAGTGAGTTTTCCATCACTGTAACAAACACCTGAGCTAATCATTTTATGAAAAGAATTATTTTGATGCACATATTGGGAAGTCCCAGTCTATGATCAGGAGAATTCATTGCTTTTAGCCTGTGATACAGGGAACAGGATAGCACAGTGAGAGTGTGTGCTATCATGAAACTGCCTACCAATGACTGAGAATCAAAAGCAAACAGGAAGGGGCTGGGGTCCCACAATTCCTTTTAATGGCATGACTTCCTATAACCTGAACCTTCAACTAAGCCTCACCTCTCAGAAGGTTCCACCACTTCTTAATAACACTACACTGGGGATCAAGACTTTAACACATGGACCTTTCAGGATGCTTAAGGTCCCATCTATAGCAATATAATCTCCAGCTTTGAGGCAAGCAAAAACTGAGGAGATACTAGAAACATATGTGCATCGGCCAACATGATCTATAAAGCCAAAAACAAAATGGCTATTTTTAAATGGAAGTTTTTCTTACCTAAGAAATAAAATAGTTTCAATTTTGGATGACCTTCCTCCCTAAACACACACAAACACACACACACACACACACACACATCCCTCAAATCTTTATTAACAAATATGTCTTGTTAAGTCTTCTTCAATTATGGAAATAGTAGCATAAATCTCTAAACTCTTGATTGGAAATTTCATGACGTTTGTCATTCTCCTCCCATTGAACACCACCAGAATCTCAACTGTGGTTCCTCAGTTTAGGTTTATTATTCATTTAAAGGAGTGTGAACATACATGGAAAACTGTGGTGCATCTCAACAAGAGGGCTTCGTGGACTTGTGTCCATCAGAAAAATTTACACATTAGTATCCTAGTTTGCAGTATCTCAGACTATGAAAGTATTTGGACATGAGTCCATTAAAGAGGTCATTAAGTTAAAAATGACACTATTTGGATGAGCCCTATTCCAATTTGACATGTTCTTATACAAGGAGGACATTTGGGCACACAAGATAACTCAGAGAATGGCACGCACAAAACAAAGACAATGTGCAGACACAGTAAGAAGGTGATCATCTGCAGACTGAAGAGAAAGGCTTCTCAAGAAACCAAGCTTGACAAAGTCACAATCCTGGGCTTCCAGCCTCCATACTGAGAAAATACATTTCTGTTCTTTAAGCCAATGAGACTTGCATTTTTTAATAGCAGCCCTAGCAAACAAATACAGAGGTTTTATAAATAACCTATCACAGGATTTGAGCTTTGGATAGGTGCTTCTGAGGAGTCTAAGAAAGTGGGGCTAATTCTGTGTTTGATCATGTCAAAATATCTTGTCTACTCTGAAAGCAGACTGGAGTGAGGCTAAGACTAACATTGGTAAAGAGGTAGCAATTCCTCCTCTTAGTCAGGAAAGGGGGATGATGGCTACTATTGATGGATGACATAGTGACCTTGGTTTTGTCTGTGTTTAAAAACAATGAAGTGCCTTGGTTTGTCTTACTCTGTCATAGTCTCTTAGTGGCTTTGCTTGATGCTGTTTTTGGATCAGCTTACTTATGTCCAACAGGAAAACAACTAGCTATGCATGCTAGGCCAGCTTCAAATAATACTGAAGCCCAGAGCTGTGTCACATCAGTTTCTAGGTGTCAAGGACTATTTTTTTCTTTCTCATTTTTGAATAATTTGGGAATAAATACCTTTAACTGTGTTTTGAAGTTAGACTCTACATAAGAACTATGGTCAAGATCATTTAATATAATGTGGGATTTATCAGAGTCGTCAGAAAGGTTGACCGCCACACACAGTATGACCTTTTTCCTTCCGTGTTTTCAAGGACTTGTTTTCTACACACAGTCCTATCTCAGTTGAATAGCGAGGCTGCCCATAAATATAAGTGACAAACACACTCCCACTGATTAAATTACCATGACAGTTGACATTCATTTAGCTCTTATTTGCAAAAGAGCTTTACATCATCTTGTCAGTTATGTCTCACAAGGTGGCTATGGATGACCTGAAGAGATCAGGTGGCTTTCTGAAAGGCATAGAGTAGTGGAACCAAAACAGGAAGTCATTTTCTGAGCTGGGAATCCACTAGATGTGTTGTTCACCGTTTCTTTTGATCAACTAACATAACAGCACAGTGCGGGAGGAAGCACAGATAGGAGCAGTGTACTTCTGTTTGTTCCCTGCTCTGCCACATACTACCTTTGTGACTTTTAGAAAGTTGTTTCATGTCTCTGTGCCTCAGTTTTTACATCTTCAAAATGGAATTCATAACATTATTTAGACCATAGGTATTTTGAAACACATTAAACAAGTCAGTACATGAAAATGGTTTATACGAGTGCAGACCTAGAGCTGGCATTTATTAAATGGTTCCTACTTGTATCATCTCAACTATGATCTTTCAAAATTCATATTGTGAAGTCTTCACACCCTTATCCTCAGAATGTGACTGTACTTACAGAGAGAACCTTTAATGCAGCAACTAAGGCAAAATGGGTCCATCAGAGAGAAATCTGATCTAGTACAATTGGTATCCTTCTAAGAAAAGAAGATGAGGACAGAGACAACACAGAAAGTGGGGCAACCATGTGAGGACACAAGAAACCTACCCACACTTGCTTTTGGACTTCTGTCCTTGAGCACTGTGAGGACATTTATGCTATTCCTGAAGTTTGTGGCAAACTTAAATTTGAATTTGTATCTTTGCTGTTATTTTTTCTTTTCTTGCTATTTTCATGATTACAGAAAGAAATTTGCCATAGAGTGAAAGAAATCACTTCTTCATAGCTTTTATGTTTTGAGTGAGGTAGTTTCAAAACAAATTTGATTCATTTAACTTTGTTTTTGCTTTACTAAAGGTTAGCATTTTTAAAGTAGGTTTTATAATTTTTTTTGTTTAAATCACTCAGTCCATGATATTGTCGTGGTAGCCCTAGCAACCTAATACAGCTATTTATCAAAGTTAGCCACTCCTGGAAACTGAACAATTCCAGTGAATTCTTGTTGCATTTCTTACATGAAGATATTGATGAGCTATTGAAGAACACAAAATACTTTGTTCTGTATTTTAAAATATGGAACATCATCTCTTGGATCTTCTGTTGATTTTTTTCTTAATGCTTTTTACAGAGGATTCCTTGGTTTTGTCTCACTGATAGCACCTTCTTATATACTCACTACCTATTACATTCTAATTAGCATGTGATGACATCCACATACAAAGAATGAGGGAGACTAGTTAATGAGAGAGAACGAGGTAATAAAGACAATAAGCATGCAGATACGAGTTCCAGGCCATGACCAGTCACTAGTCCCTTTTGAAAATTAGCAAGATGCAAGAGAGAGATTTCTACTATTGTCGAGACAACCTATGCCCAGATCAGGACCTGCAACTATGCACAGCCACTTTGAAACCCTCCTCAGCTAAAACCAGGACCCTAGCTTCTATTCAAATCAGAGATAGCAATGCAGATCATTAGGAATGTTCAACTCATTCTGCAACAAAGAAACATTTTCCTACGTTGTGCTATCTGAAAACAGACTCTTTCAAGGAACCCTTCTTAGCCTGCAATCCCACATCACCTAAATGAGGATGGGTTCCCTAAATGCCTTAACTCAACTTCTAATTCTTTCTATCAAAAATCTGGCACTTTATTCCTTCATTATTAGAAAACAAGAACAAAAATAAACTTGGGTATGCAGAGAACCAAGTTGAAAATCTGGCTCCTGTTTTGCAATTATGTGAAATCACTTGAGCTAATGATCTCTCCATCTCAGTTTTCTCCTCTAAAAAATAAGAAAATATAAGTTAGGGAATAAATTAGAAAAAGACCTATAACATATAAAAAAGATATAAAAATAATATGTTGGGCTGGAGTCGTGGCTCACCAGTAGAGCACCCACCTAGCATGTGTGAGGCACTGGGTTCAATCCTCAATGCCACATACAAATAAATAAATAAAATTTTAAAAATAATAGTAATATGTTTTATGAAATATATATAAAATATACTATGTGCAAAATTTTAAAATGTTATTCAATATAAAATATTAGGAAAACATAATTGTATACAATTGAAACGATACAGGAGAAAAAGCATCAAGTTTTTAAGTTTCTATTTTCATCAGAATTGGCATTCATCTGCCAGTAAATGGATGGAATCAGAAACTATCATGCTAAGTGAAATAAGCCAGTCCCAAAAACCCAAAGGCTGAATGTTCTCTCTGATATGTAGATGCCAATGCACAATAAGGGGGAGGGAGGGAAGGATAGAAGTTCATTGGATTAGACAAAGGGAAATGAAAAGAAAGGAGGGAGGATAGGCCTAAGAAAGACAGTAGCATGGATCAAACATAACTTTCCTATGTTCATATATGAGCAGTAAAACTCCACATTATATACAATCACAAGAATGGGATCCCAATTAGGATAAGTTATACTCCATGCATGTACACAATGTCAAAATACCCTCTACTATCATTTATGTCTAAAAAGAACAATTTTTATGAAAGAATTGATGCTGATCATTAACTGCCCTGAAATAATTAATTATCAATAATAGAGTGGCTCTAAAAGTAGAAATTTCTTTCTCTTAACTCATAGTCTGAAGTGAGCAGTCCAGATAAATAGTCTGCCCTGCTCCATGCAGTTAGTCAAAAGACCAGGATCTTTCTTTACATTCTCTGACCATTCCTTAATGTCTCACCTTTATCTGTAGGAGTGAAATTGGGTACTGTCATATTAAGTTTAAATTGGCTAGTAGGCAGACAAGAATGTGGTACAACATACCCAGGACTAAGTCCAAAAGTGGCACACACTATTTCACTCACATATTTTCAGAGAAAATTTAACCATGTGACCACATCTAATTTGAATAACTTGGAAACAGAAATAGCTGTGAAAGGGGAGAAGGGAAATATCAAGACAACAAGATCATGCTAACATAACAACAACAACAACAACAAAGATTAATGGGAATTAAAATGTATCTTTAACTTGAAATTTAAAAAATATATATGATTGTTTCTATTGTCACTGAATAAAAGCAACTATAACAAAAGTATCTTCCAATATCTCACCCATATAAAAATCTTCAGACTGTTCTAAGAACAACATAAAGCACATTCAATTCTTTAGAGAAAAATGTGAAGTATAAATCATCACCACATCTTGTTTGGGATATTTAAATGAAACAAATATTGCCATTATTTTACCTTTTCTAATTGTGAGAAAATGTAATTTACAATCTATTTTATGTGATCTAAATCTTTTAAAATCATATTCCCTTTTACACATAGCAATATAAAGAATCCAAAGGAAAACTTTTCATTTAATAAATTCAACTCAAAGCTATATATTCTTGTGGTTACCTAGGTAATAGTTGCTATAACTCTAGAATTCATGATAAGTTTAGCATTGTATTCCTAATTAGTGCTATACTATAGATCCAAGTTATTATTTTAAATACAATCATAACTAGATAGGTTAAACTTTGCATTGTTTCCATCAATATCAAACATGCATATTTGTTCCATCATTGTCAATATTTCAAATGCCAATTTAAAATTCATTCTTCCTTGACTATTTTTCTCAAGACCAAGAGTTTTATAAAATTATATATAGAAGAGATTTTAACAGCTATATAATTGAATTTGTATAAAAATAATGTCAATTCATTTCTATACTAAGTATATATTTGGAATATATATATATATATATATATATATATATATATACTCAAAGACTTTTAAAGTTATTTGTTTCTACTAAGTAGGTCAAAATTAGTTATAATTATTTAGCCAACCAAACTTTATGTTGGAAAACCAAAAAATTTGAACTTGATTTCTATGTATCATGGTAGTATCTTTAATTATTGGATTGGAACCCATTCTAAAGTACTTAAAAAGTTTAATTGGTGTTCACACAGGGCATAAACGATTGCCTCTCTTAAGCTGTTGGTGATTTTAAATCAAGAAGTAGTACTGCATATAAGAGTAAGAGCCTAATGAAGGACTGACCATGAATGCTGTTTCAAATGCAGTTTATATAATTTGTATTGATTTGTGATGTATTTAAATGTAAGTATCCAAGGTAGAAATTTCTGCATTAGGGAAATTTGTCCAACTCTTTTTCCAAAAGCATAATGTCCATAAAATGTTTAGTACTACCTATATTCTAAAACAACTATAGCATAAAATAATTTGACTGGCTTCACCAGATCTCTCTTCTAGGGATAAAATATAAACACACACACACACACACACACACACACACACACACACACACACACACTGCTTCTCTTTTCTCAAGATCAAATTCTTTCTCCTTAACATTCTCTTCAACAAGTGTTTCTTCTGTGCTATTCCAATGACACTGCTCCTGTCAAAGATGCCATTTATTTTCATTGTACCATTTCCAAAATTCAACAATTAGTAACTCATCTTACATGTCTTTAGTCAGGAGCAGTAACATGTACCTGTAATCTCAGTAATGACTCAGGAGGCTGAGGCAGGAGGATTGCAAATTTAAGGCCAGCCTGGGAAACTTACTGAGACCCTGTCCCAAAATAAAAAAATAAATATGGTTGCAGATGGGGTTTAGTGGGCAGTGCCCCTGGGTTCAATTTTCAGTACCATAAAGAAAAAAAAAGTGAGTAAAGAAATCCTTGGGTTTCCAGGACACCAAATCTCCTGGTGTCTATCTATATTACTGTTCCTTCTTTGTAGCTTTCACTTTCTCCTCTTAGTGTCAACTTTTGAACTTTGTAGTACCTTAGGGTTTAGTCAAAGTCACTTCTTGGTCACTTCACCATTTACCCTCACTTCCATAGATGATCTTGCCTGATCACATGACTGTACATGTCATCTCTATGTTAATGATTCCCAGATTTAATCCCCATTCTACTTCTCTTAGGAGCTTCAAAATGCCCTTATCAAACTTTTTACATGTCAACTCAACATCTCATAGGCATCTTAAATTTCACATATTTGAAATAAAACTCTATCTTCCCACCTAGACCATAAACCTTTTCCTTCATTTTTACATTTTTCCGAGGCCACCCACCCAGAAGTCTCCCTTGACTTCTCTCTAATCCTCATTTCCCCAAATCAACCCATCAGAAGGTCATGGGCTATTTTAAAAATTTTGTTTGTTTTTGCTGCACTAGGAAGTGAACCGAGGGTCTCTACCAATGTACTACTTAAATACACCCCCAGCTCTTTGTTTTGTTTTTTTTTTTTTTTTGACACAGGGTCTTACTATGTTTCCCAGACTGGCCTCAGACTCATGATCCTCTTGCTACTTGGGTTCTCCAGAAAGTAGACACTAAAGAGGAAGTGGCATTGAAAAGATTGGATAGTAAATTTATGAAAGAAAAAGGGGAAAAAAATGGGATCGGGGTGAGGTCAGTCATGATGCTGGACCCAACAATGTTCCTACCAATTTATTGAAGTACTCCTTAGCAAAGAATGCTCATTATAAATGGTGAGCATGGTTCAGCCATTGACTGAGGTCACCTAGATAAGAGCATCACTTGTACCCAAAAGCTGAGGTGGGTCTTTCTTTCTTTCAAAAATGTACTACCTAATCTTTTCAATGCCACCTCCTCTTTAGTATCTACTTTCTAGAGAACCCAAACAAAATAGCAAATTATATCACATTTTTTAATTGTTTGTCCACCTCAGTAGAATGCAAGTTCTGTTAGGAAAGTGACTTTGTCTGTCTTTTTAATCATTGTACTAACACATCCCCAGTATTAGTCAGCTACATGTTACTGTAATATAATACCTGAGATAATTAACTTAATAGTGGAAAAGTTTTATTTTATCTTAAAGTTTGAGTTCCAATATCCTATTCAAGGGCAAGTCCCTAATGACCTAAGTTTCTTCTATTAAGCTCACCTTTTAAAGAGTGCACCAATCCCAATAGTATCACAGCCTGGCAAACAAGCCTTCAATACATGGGCCTTTGGGGGACACTGGTCCAAACCATAGCAATCCCCCACCCCCCAAAAAAACCCCTAAGATAGATAAATTGTCAACACAAAATTACTTTGAATAAGTAAATTACCTAATCCATAAACAGCATTGCAGGACCACAATTAAAACGTGAAAAAGGAAGAACTAGAAATCCACAATTTTTAACCCAATATACCAAGCTTTAAGTTATGTTTCTTTTTCTTTAGTCAAATTCTTATAAAATTCGTTAGTTTTATTCACAGAATTGCTAACATAATTTTTAGTCAGCTGATTCATTTCCACTCAACACAAAAAGTTTTTAAGTTTCCACAGTGCTTAGATTATACATTTTAATGGTGTCCATTTCATTAAATACATCATTCATTAAATTGTTTGAATTTTTAAACCAAAATTTTTAGTGTTGAAAGAAACAGCACAGGAAATTTCTTGTAAGTATCTAATTTTTTTTCAGCAGACAGAGCAAGTTCAGGCATATTTCAGAAATATTAGGTTAGGAATGGAGAATAATTTTCTATTGTATGAATCCCAGTTTGTTGTACTTTGCCAAAGGCAACGAAATAAATGTTAGAAAATGTTCTCTCATTTTGGATGGGCCTGGCAGAAAGAGCATAAATTGAAGGGAGAATAAACTAAAAGTCTATGTGACCTCTAAAATTGTAGTTGACTGAAATATACATGCATGATCTCTAGAACTGTTTTTAAATGGGTAGGCAAACTTAGAAGTGTGTCCTCAAACTCTCTGCACAGAAGCTATAGATGCAAAGTGAGGTTGTAAATCAATGATACCAAGTTAAAACCGCTGTATTTTAAAATATCCGGGCATTATCACTCAAGTTATTTAATTATAATATCAAAAGCCTTTCTCTCAGTTCTAGACTCACATAATGGGCATGGAAAATTGACAATGTAACAAATGCACATTTTATAACACTTCTGATAATACCCTGAGAAAAGTTGATTTGAAAAGGTGCAATACAGTGGTACTTCCTAGTCCTTGGCATTCAAGTAGGAGCTTCCTGACATGAGGCAATAGAGTGGGAGCATGGAAAACCCTTGAGTTATCTACCATAGACTATAAAACTAGGGTCACCAGCATCATTAAATATTGTTTCACAAAAAACTTTAAATACCCACTTTCTTTAATACTCCAATTAATTTACTAACCTGTTTAGTCAAGCTTCATAAAGACTTAAGTTTTTTTTTAACTACAATTGAAAGTGTTAATTAAACATAGGCCTTTTTTGACACTTTATTTTTTGTAAATATTTATTTATTCTAATTTGTTACACATGATGACAGAATGCAATTAATTTTATATTAAATATATAGAGCACAATTTTTCAAGTCACTGATTTTACACAAAGTATTTTCACATTATTCATGTCTTTGTACGTACTTTGCTCTATCTAAAATTCCTTCATTCCTCCCATGCTCCCCCTCCATCACCATTATGAGTCAGCATCCTCATATCAAAGAAAACATTCAGCCTTTGGATTTTTTAAAATTGGCTTGCTTCATTTAGCATTATATTCTCCAGCTTCATCCATTTACCTGCATATGCCATGATTTTATTCTCTTTTAATGCCAAATAGTATTCTATTATGTATATGTACCACATTTTCTTTATCCATTCATCTACTGAAGGGCATGGGGTTGGTTCCATAATTTATTTTTTTAATTTTTTTTTAAAGATGGAGAGACGGGCGGGGGGTAGGGAGAGAGGGGGGGGGGAGAGACAGAGAGAGAGAGAGAGAGAGAGAGAGAATATTTTTAATATTTATTTTTTAGTTTTCGGCAGACACAACATCTTTCTTTCTATATGGTGCTGAGGATCGAACCCGGGTCGCACGCATGCCAGGCGAGCACGCTACCGCTTGAGCCACATCTCCAGCCCCTGGTTCCATAATTTAACTATTGTCAATTGTGCTGCTATGAACATTGATTTGACTGTGTCCTTGTAGTATGCTGTTTTTAAGTCCTATGGGTATAAACTGAGGAGTGAGATAGCTGCATCAAATGGTGGTTTCATTCCCAGTTTTCCAAGGAATCTTCAAACTGTTTTCCAGATTAACTGCACCAATTTGCAATCCTACCAGCAATGTATGAGTTTGCCTTTTTCCCCACATCCTCATTAACAATTACTATTGTTTGTATTCTTGATAGCTGCCATTCTGACTGGAGTGAGATGAAATCTTAGAATAGTTTTGATTTGCATTTCTTTAATTGCTAGAGATGTTGAACATTTTTTCATATGTTTGTTTGATTGTATATCCTTTTTTGAGACATGTCTATTCAGTTTCTTGGCTCATTTATTGATTGGATTATTTGTGGGTTTTTATGTGTGTGTGTGTGTGTGTGTGTGTGTGTGTGTGAGGTTTTTGCATGCTTTATATATCCTAGAGATTAGTGCTCTGTCTGATGTGCTTGTGGTAAAGAATTGTTCCCATTCTGTAGGCTCTCTATTCACCTCTCACTGATTATTTCTTTTGGTGAGAAGAAGTTTTTTAGTTTGAATCCATCCCATCTATTGATTCTTGGTTTTAATTCTTGCGCTATAGGAGTCTCATTAAGGAAGTTGGGGCCTAATGCAACATGACGGAGATTTGAGTCTACTTTTTCTTCCATTAGGTACAAGGTCTCTGGTTTATTTCCTAGGTCCTTGATCCACCTTGAGTTGAGTTTTGTGTATGGTGAGAGATAGAGGTTTAATTCCATTTTGTTACATGTGGATTTCCAGTTTTCCCAGCACCTTTTTTTCTTCATATTACAAGAATAATGCATATACTTATTCTGTTATTTAGGTTAGACTAAACCATGGTAGCACACTCCAGAACTTCTGGAGTTTAACCTATCAGAGTGTATTTAGTATGAATATAGTTCTCTTACCTGCAATAACTCAAGACAAAGTTTCCTTTCATCTATGGCTGTACATTCTTATCAGACTTCATAAGTAGATAGAACTAGAGGAAAGGAATCATGAAAGAGACCTAGCCACTCCCACAAAAGCCAAAGAAGAGAATGACACATTTGTTTTTCATTCATGTATTGAGCCACATAACACTTCCACCACAAAGGAGTTAGGGATATATACAGTCTCACTATGTTCCTGATGATGATCCTATTGATACAAAAGGAAAGAATGGATTTTTGAGGACAGTTCATGTTTGCTCCTCATTTATACAAAATTGAAACATTATAAAATACGATTTTAAAAATAAATCACTCCTTATGAAAACCCCATAAGGATAATTATCATAAAGGGTTTGTTACATGTCCCTATACTTATTGTAGTCATGAGTTTAAACATATTTTAAATGAGTCCATAGTGTGCCTAACACATTTCAACTTTAGAATACAACCAAAAATTCTTAAGAAGGCTGAAAAGATGTCAAAGAGACTACTTCATTGCCCCTCCATCACTGCACACTAGCCACATGATGTTTTCTTCTGTTCTTAGGATATTCTCATTTACTTTGTAGTTTTCTCTGCCTGAAACATTCCAATTTGTTACAGGAATGGAGCATTTCTATTCTTCGGGTCTCAACTCATCAGTCATCTCAAAGAATTCTCTCTTCAACACTGATTTAGGATAGTGTCTTCCACTCCATGATTCTGTCTCATGAGCATATGTAAATATTTTGTAGCAATTATCACCATATAAAATTATTTTATTTATTTTTCTCCATTAGGATGTAAGCTCCAAGAAGAAAGGACCTTATCTATGTTGTTCAACGTGGCTTCTCAGCATTTAGAATGTTGCCTGGTACACAGTAAGTGCTGAATCAATCAATCAATCAATATTTCTAAGGCTATGTGACAACCTGGCCAGGAATTTTGAGGCATAAATCAACAATGATTTCTTATTTCTTGACTTTGTGCATTAGGAATTCATGAAGTGCTCACTTGAGCAGTTCTTCTGCTATATGTAGTATTGCCTCGTTTCACTCATGCAACTGTAGTCAACAGGGAATTCATATAAAGAGGCTTCTCTTGCTCCATGTGGCCTCCAACCACTCAATAATCTGAACTGGGTTTATTTACATCATGGCTACTGAGATCCAAGATAGAGGAATGAAAGCTGTAGTCTGGCATCAGGTCATTCCAGAATGCCGTTTCCACTCCATTCTATTGGTCTAAGCAAGTCAAAAGTCCAGCTCAGATTAAGGAGAGAGAAAACGGAGCACATTTCTTGGAGTCTCTGCATACACAGTGAAGGAACTGAGGAATCGTTGACAGCCATATTTAGAGACTTTTCTCAATAACTGCATCAGTTAGGATTCAATCCGTGACTCATTAACAGTTAATATAATAGTTGTAGAATAAGTTACAGAATAGTTAAAGAATAGGGTGATGATTTTGTAAGAATTATATCTTAAACAATTGTGAAAGAAAAAGTTAGAATCTGAAAAAGGAAGTTAGATGATCAGCGGAGTCATCAACATCAGTGTGAAAAGCCAGATAGATGCAGCTACCAAAGCAGAACCACAAAGAGGAGCAGGCTAGAAAATCTATGGAGACCTATTACCTCTGTGGATTCACAGTATGGTAGTGGTAGACCTGGGATTAAGACCAACAGTTTCAAAGAGGTGTTAGAGACTGGAGCAAAGCAAAGCAGAAACCCACTAGAACCTGTGTACTCTTTGTTGAACTTTGAAGCTGATGTTTGTCAGCAAGACCAAGAATCTGAACAAAGAGCTGGACATGTGGTAGAGGAACAGGAAGATAAGTGAGAGTCCAACAGCTATCTCTATAACTACCCCAGATAACCATGACAACTTTCATAAAGTGAACTTACTGATTTGATTCTAACTTCCAAATCATGCAAATACTTCTTTTGGCCAAATCTAACCAGAAACCATCTATGAAAAGAAATTGGGAAAACCTCAGTATATTGATTGACATTGCAAAAAAATCACAAAAGCATACTTACTTTTTTTATTGATATAAAACATAAGCATATACTGTGTGAGTTGTATATCTTTCAAAATCTATACACATACCTCTTCCTTGTTTTTTTTTAATTTAAAATATTTAGGATGCCCTAGACATCAACTTTCACCTCATATCTCCACATGAACTCTTGCTCTAGCTACCTAATCCCACCCCAATTACTGTTCAACTCCTTAACACCACAAAACCTAGCATGACAACTTTCTAAAATATAAAACCAGAAATTGTTTCATCCTTCCTCAAAAATTTCATATGAGTTCCCATTATACTTAGAAAAAAATCCAAATACTTCACCCCAATTCACAAGCAACACACCATGATCCATAGTCTGGCCTTTTTCTTCTACTTTTACATTATCTAATCACTCCCCTCTCTTGTCCTTTGCTCTTCAGCAACATTGGTCTTCTTTCTATCTTCAGATAAAACACATTCAAATTTTCACTTGCTGATGCCTTTGATTTTCGCCCACCTAGCTTTTCCTGGTTCTTTCAATGTCAATTTGGCACCTCCGCAGAGAGGACGATTTTAAAGTAACCATGTGGTCTCTTGTATAAGGAGCTTCTTTATATCCATTGGTATTATGCACTGATTGCTTAATTGTTTATTTGTGTCCTTCCACTAATAAAAGTTCCGTAAAAGTAGGAATCTTTTAACCAGTGTTCACATCTTAAAAAACAGAGCCTTAGTGAGAATTTGTTGACTGCATACAGAAACATATTACCCCTTTTTACTAAAAAGAGCTAAAACTTGAAGAAAAGATGGTTCAAAGCATTTCTGGGGAAAAAAAATTCAAGATGAGTAATTACTTTCCCCTAAAAGTTGCAGACCTCCTTTAATTACTTCTAAATAAATTTTTCAGTCAATTAATGCTATTGAATTGCTAATTAAACTCTAACTGAAAACAAACACCAAAACATTAGGCAGGATCCCTAACATCAAGATGACTTCGGGAATGGGGTTATGGCTGAGTGGTAGCGCACTTGCCTAAGCATGGGTGACACACTGGGTTCCATTCTCAGCATCACATACAAATAAATAAAATAAAGATTCATCAACAACTAAAAAATATTAAAAAAAAAAGATGACTTCGGTCAGCTGAGGTTGTGGCTCAGAAGTAGAGCATTTGCCTAGTGTGTGAGACACTGGTTTGAATCTTAGCACCACATATAAAATAAACAAATAAAATAAAGATCCATCAACAACTAATAAAATAAATAAATAAATAAAGATGATTTCGGTGAGGAGAGGACTGTATGCATGAAAAGCTAAATAGCTGCCAGGCAGCAAAGGGTGGGTATTAGAATGACACAAATAAAAGTAAGGAGACCTATAATGAGATTCAGATGTATTATTTTACAGATAATTATTGAGAATATTTTCCTCTTCATGTTGAAATATAATTGCAAATTTTAAAGATTTTTGAGCCTAACTTCATCTATAACTTGGTAACAAATGTTTGAGAACCCTAAAAAAACTATGTTAACCAATTCAAAAACAATAAAGACAAAAAATATAAATGATGTTCTCAAAGAAAAAAAATGGAACAGGGGAAAAGCTGTTGTGTAAGGGAGAAATGGACATATTCAGTTGTTATAATATACACATTGGGGAATGATTTAAATATTTATAATTTTTAAATAATGAGTTCATTGTGTCTTTCTATTTGTAGAAATTTCTACCACCAGTGTCACTTAAAAAAAAATTCAAAATGTTTCCCCTAGTGTAACTCTCTGCAGTCATGACTTCAGAGTCTACATAATGCCACTCAAATACAGCTATATGATTTTTTAAAATAAAGCTCAGTGTGAATGGGATTAACAAATTCATTTATTCCTGTTAGAAAGATCTGAGGTAATATAAGGTCATCAAATGTCTAGAGAAAATAAAAGATGCTGTACTGGGGAAAAGGTCACAGAAAAGGAAAGTATAAAAAAAGATAAATGTTACCTACTTTTGAAAATAACCAGCTTAAACATCTACCAATAGCAAAGTTCTTTAATAATTCTTAAAAGAAATGGCAGGGAGGGCAAGTTTAAGTAGAGTCTATCAGCAAAAGACAACCATCTTCAGTTCTCCCAGGAAAAAAAAACTCAGCAAGATGTAGACTTGAAGTCATTCTGTGTGGCCATATCACCATGGTAACCTCCAGCTCAGGCTACATTATATCTGCAGAGCAGTTAAGAACATTCCTTCAAAAAGAAAAGCATACATGTAGGTCACACTTGGAGTGGGGTATATGATGCCTAAGAAAAAAAGATTCATTTATAGGGATATAGAAGATGAATGTTGTAGGCATGAAACATTTGGACAATAAAACCTTTTTGAGTTTCTCATTATAAGGAAACACTCGAAATTTTAACCTCAGCTCGTGAAATTAGGAGTATTCCTTATATGGCAAGAAAGACCAAGTATAAAACTAAAAAATGGTTGAAAGTTTACGGCTACATAATCCAGAAAGTTATTTGCTCCACTTAAAACCAAGGTGGAAGAAATGTCATTTGTCCTCTTCTGGAAGCACAAAATACTTTTATAGAAGCCATGTATATCCACCCCAGGGCATGACGATAAAAAGACATGAGTGAAATACATTTTTACATAAGAAAACCCACACCTCATTCATTAACAATACATGTATCTGAGAAATAAGTATGAAAAATTAACTAGAATAATTATGACACCAAACACTTGCATAATGTTTATTATTTGATTGATGCTTTATAGGTATTTTCTTTCTTAATCCATCCATCATCAACACCAAAGAATAGATACCATTATTTTCTCTATTTTATTAGATGAAGCAACTAAAACACAAAGAGGCCTAGAAATTTCCCCAAGGACACATAGCTAATATTTGTCAGATCCAGATTGCAACGTGGAAGAGCTTGGCTCCAGAGTTGATTTTTTTTTTCTGCTATGTTGAGGCAAGACTATGTTAACAACACATTATTCATTCATTTTTCTTTATGTACAAATAATTAAACGCCTCAAATTTTTGTTGTGTGAGTTACCTGTTCTTGTGGGCCATGAATTCAAGAGTAGCATGATTTTTGTGGCTGAGGGTTCTTATGAGGTTATAATTAAGATGCTAGATGAGGCTACAGTTATCTGAAGGCTTGATTCAGAGTGAACACTCAGCTTTCAAATGGTTCACTCATGGCTCTTGGCTGGATGCCTCAGTTCCTTGTCACTTGGACTTCTGAATATAGCTGCTCGTGTGTCTTTACAAAATGGCAGCTGTCTTCTCCCAGCATGAGAGCTTCTCCCAAAAGCAAGACCAAGTCAGCGGCCAAAACATTACATTTACCATCATGTTAGACATATTCTGTTGGTCACACAGAATGCCATGTATTTATAAATACCACATCTAAAGGCATGAATACCAGAAGGAGAGGATCACAGAGAACCATCTGGAGATCAACTCTCACAGCTATAATTTTAATTTCTCTGATTAGTGCAAAGTAGGCCTGGGATCAGGGCAGGTCAATCGATTAAAGCATTTGGAAGGCAAAATGCAAAAAGGTACTCATTCTTGGTGCCAACTTGCATGAACTTGCATGGCCCAGAGAATGAGTGCCTCTTTTTATTTTGTATACTAGGTATCTTGCTTTCTTTACCCTATTCCCAACCCTGGTACAGAAGATAAACATTTTCCATGTTTTATTTTACTATCTTTTTTTTTTTTAATTACCAGATCAGTCATTACTTATCTCTTGAAATCTTTATCTTCTAAATTTGATTGGTTTTCTTTAAAGTTTAAATATATTAAGCCTACATTCTTGTCATAATTTTTAATAGTGCATTTTTTTAACAGACTTATTTAATATTCATGTATCAGTAACCTGTCTTATGGGTCTAGAATGGAAACAGTTTTTAAAAAGTGTTCTTAATCTATTTCTCACAGGTATGTTCTATGACTATCCTAATATCATGATATTTGAGTTATATTTATTCCAGTTTTTCTGGGGTAAAGCTCTATAATTTTAACCAAAAAAGTTTTTCTTTAATTTTTTTAGTTATAGATGGACATAATAACTTTGCCTTATTTATTTCTTTTTATGTGGTGCTGAAGATCGAACCCTGTGCCTCATACGTACTAGGCAAGTGCTCTGCCACTGAGCTACAGCCCCAGCCCCTTTACCAAAAAAAAGTTTTGAAAATCTACTTCTTCGTTGTGAATTACAGCATCAGATGCAGACTCTGAGGTATTTGCTCTCATTTGTGCTATAAAATTCATCATTTTTCAGTGCAAGAATACTTCTTTAATTACTAATTATGGCTTGGCAATATGAGAACTAGAATTCATTTTTAAATTTAACTTTATTGAATTAAAGTTTATGAGGAAGAGATTTATGGAAAAAATGTTTAAATCGATTTAAAATTTATATTTAGACAGGCACAGTGACACACGCCTGTAATCCCAGCAGCTCAGGAGTCTGAGGCAGGAGAATCTTGAATCCAAAGCAGCCTCAGCAAAATCAATGTGCTAAGCAACTCTGTGAGACCCGGTCTCTAAATACAATACAAAATAGAACTGTGGATGTGGCTCAGTGATTGGGTGACCCTGAGTTCAATCCCCAGTACCTTCTACCAAAAAATGAATATTTATCATATGAGCAATACTACAAAATAAAGCCAATGCCAAAGGAAAGAATGCATCTTCTCTAACATATCAGCTTCCTTTTTTAAATGCATTTTCTCCTGGTCATGTCCTAGTTGCACACAATAAATCACCCTAGATACATACTTGTTTTTCTCTTAAATCTTAACCATCTCTATGTACTAAGCACCTAACTATATATTCATCATTTCACATATAATTTTTTATATTTTACTTTGTAAATTCAATCATACATAAATATAAGGAGGTTGGTAAAATAAGCCTTCAGAACCCATTATCCAGCTTCAACAATTATCAGTCACCTCGGGATCAATCTTAAATGAGAAACTCTTTTGCTGAGATGTATTTCATCTCTCCAAATCTAATGAAGTTATGAACTTAAATCATTAACTTGCAATGTAGATTTTTAAGCTTTTCACAACTCCATAAGAGATGTTCCCTACATTCCTGGTTCATCATGAGGTAGCCCAATCACCATGGAAAAATATCTTCCATGGACGATAGCTGCCAACAGAGGTAAGAATGAGCTATACATCTCTTGAGTTGCCCAAGAGATGAGAATATGTTATAAATTTCTACATTATTATATATTTTAAGTGAATGTGGAAAGCATATTAGAAGCAATTAAAAATAATCCCAAGTTAATTTTAAAATAGCAAAGCCTCAATACTAATCACTTAATGGTGAGTTGTTTATCCTTTTCAATTGCTTAATCATTGTAAAAATGCAATTTTTAAAGAAAAAAAATTACTGGTTTGAAAAATGATAAATCTGGGTGGGGGGAGAAAAAAAACAAAATGTATTTTTGTTATCTGAGACCTGGGGAGAAGAGGGATTGACCGCTGAGTTCAATTAAGTTCTAGAGAAGAAAGTCAGAATTAGCAAATCCTTAACAAGTCACTCTGGCAGGAAATTAATTTTTGATTAAATAACATGATTATAGAGTGAAAGGGTTTAATTCATAGTGAGATATTGGATGGCTTCCAAGTATGTTACTTATTTCTAAGAATTAAAGAATTACTTAAAATAGCCTAAAATGATATTTTAAACAGGAAAAAAATGACTTAAAAATTGGCAGCAACTAGTTATCTATGGTTAATACTTAAATATTATGCTGGATTTGGCAATGTATTCTCATTCTAGTGACTTTTTAAAAGTTTTGTTTCAAATATGCCAAAATTCTTCCATTGCTGATTTAAATATCCACACATTCCTAAAATAGATAATTATGAAGCTCAGACTTCAGAGGGACCCAGAGCAGTAATGGAAGGAAAATGCTGCAGAGGAGCTCAGGAGTCACCACCTCACTCTAATGACAAGCACAAAACCGCAATAGACACGAAATATCAGCCACCCTTCTTAGATTCTAGATCTGTCAGAGAAATAAGATCACAGGGCAAACCACTTCCCCCAAACTGGAAAGACTAACAGTTAGATATCAAGAAACCAGAAGAAACCTCTATGGGAATGGGTACCAGGTAGGAAACACTGGGCTATCATTAACAAACTGCTGGAGATGAGTAAGTACAGAGTTAGGAATTCTGAAAGGACTCACTTCCTTTTTGTGAATTTTACCTCTAGGAGCTCACAAGTCCTCACAGTAAATAAATATAAGAGAAAAATGCTCTCATGTTCCCAGCAGGGGAAGTAGAAAAGTCACCATTTTGAATTACACCAGAGCGCTTGCTTATTCTGCATGAGGTCTGTCCTCACAAGACGCTCTTTGATCAGAACCTAACATTTTGGGATTCTAGCAAAACCTAACCTACCCAACACTAATCAGTCCTTGTCTTCCACAGAGAAAGGAAAATAAGCCAAACCCAGCTCATTCTATCCATCCAGTCTCATCGAAGCAGGGCACAAATCTGAGAAGCAAACACTGGTGAAGTTCACAGGTTAGGGGCATGAGCTTAACAAAAGACTGAGATTTAATCATAGGACTGTATATACTTCCCCCATCCCCTACATCATACCATCCTCCTGTTACCATCTAGTAGGATGTCCAGTCGGAGTCCAGGTTCTCAGTGTCCTGAACAAAGAATTGAGTAAGACATGCATAAGTGATAAAGATTAATTGAAGGTGAAAATAACAGTTCATAAAGTAGAACAAATACACTCCACAAAGCAGAGAGGAGTGGGAAGGCTCCAGGCCCCAATGTCAAGGGATTATTTCCTTACATGCTGAATTGTGAGGTGTTCCCCTCTCTGCACAGACCTGATTAAAGACCACTGCCTCGATTTTTCCCATTGGTCACTTTGTGATACCAAATTGGAATATGAGCATTTTGCCTCCATTGGTTGCCTTTATTTTTGCCTAATTAGAATACTGAACCTATGGAGGGAGTTTTCACAGACAATGAGCCCTTAGTGGCATGAGTTGTCATGGTGATATCACAGGGACATGATGACTCCTCTCTTATCGTGTACTCCAGCTATTTTTCTTACACCCTGCCTCCACCATCTTGACGTCCCTAAACTGCTACCCTAACACTACTACTATGGCCTACTTACTGGTGTCTATTGTACACAACAAGTGGACTCAGGAACCATGATGGCTTTATGCTAATGCTAGTCAGAAATCTGACCCTAGAGCTGTGTGTCTTCTTCTGGCACTGGGGCTGTTCCAGAGACTCTGTCCACAGACAGTCCTGGAAATGGGAGCTGGAAGGATCTGCCTAGTATTAGATTTAATCATCTGAACACTAAGTTCCAGTGCAAAGTCTTGGACTTACCTCCCTGTCCTATCCCCAGTGAATGAGATCCTGTGCCACACTATGCTGCCTGAGTTTGGGGTAGTGTAGGTGAAGGCAGAGCCCTGGACTTCAAGGTAACACTAAACTGGGTCAAATTTGATTCTTACAGCCACAAGGACCTGCACAGTCTCAGTGGTGTACTGAAGTCATTCCATAACTGGTAATGATCCAAGTTGACACAAAAGTCTGTCCCTGTGGGGCGCAGATCTCTTTCTAATGGAGGAACAGTTCTGGAGCCCTGTCTATAGGCACTGACTTGGCAATAGCTGACTTGCTCAAGGTTCGGAAATTGATGGTGGAGATAGTCACTTGGCCACCAAGGCTGATGGTAAGCTGGTAATACCTGAATCTCACAACAAAAGGGACAGTCTATGTACGCAGTCTCAAGTGGAGTCCCACTCCAAGGCTGGAAACGATGGTGGCTGAAACTCCCGTTTATCACAGCAACACACAGATCTCTGCCAGTGCCAAGGCAGGTCTAGAGGTTCCATCTATAATCTCTGACATGCATGTGGGACCCTTATTTTCTACCCAATGTTGGGTCTCCCCATGGCAGGCCTGGCACTAGTCCCATGCTAGTTTTCATGTTCTACTCCCCAGTAGAGTAGAGGCTCCAGGCTCTACTCTGCAAGGTTGGAGGGGTAGGTGTGGTTACAATCAGCCCCCTGACCTGACCTAAGGCACTTTTAGCATCTCAGATACTGGCCTTGGGATAGGGAATGTGGGGCTTTTCCTAGCCCTGGTTCACCATGGCAGGCAGCCCTGGCACTACATTTCAAGTCTCAGACCTGGACTTAATTTTTATCTCCCTCCTCAAATGAGAGGCCTCTCTCCACACTGGGCTGCTTGGAGTTGGGTTAGGGGCAAGGTTGATGCAGGCAACTTTCCATCCTGCCTACTGCAATACACTTTTTTTTTTTTTTACTTTTTATAGATTCTTTTTAGTTATATGTAACTGTAGCATCCACTTTGACATAATTATACAAGCATGGGTTATATCTTATTTAATTCAAACCCCAGTACCTCTCTCTTCCCTTCTATTTCCCCTCCCCTGCTCACTTCCTTCTATTTATTTCTTTTCTTTTTTCATACTCTTAGAAATACCCAGGTGCCATAAGAAATCAACACATGCTCCACTTCACTTCTGCCAGAAGAGTGAGCTCCCCTAACTGGCTAGCCAGTACACCTGGGCAGGTAGTTGGCTTGCTTTTATCCCCAACATATCACTCCCCCTTTCCCTGATAGGAGGAGCTTAGGGTTCGATTTACACAATTAGGTAATTTTAAAATTGAGACTGGCAAAGGGAAGGGCTATAGTTAAAAATAGCTACAATTAGATCTTTATATCCCAATTAAGGCTAAATAGTATATTGTGAAGGACCATCAAACTTTCTATTTCTCACAATACTATAAGCAGATATTATGGTCTCTCACCTGATTTCCTTTGCTCTTGTGAAAGTTTTATATGTGAATATCTGTTCAACTTAGAGTGTCTGTGAGGGGACAATTGTCAGAGACCCTGGACTCTGCCGCCATCTTGTTCCAACCTCCAGAGAGGAAAAAAGAAAAAAGAAAAAAAAAAAACTAACAGAACAGAATATCTCGGAAACTGTGGGACAACTCCACGTGGCATAATAATGCATAATGGAAGTGTCTGAAAGAGTGAAAAGAATAGAAGAGATATTTGAAGTAATAACTTTTACTGAACAGGATATGAGGAGGTCCCCAGAAGGGAAGAGGACTTCAACTCAGGCTTGCCAGTTTCTGAACTTAAGCCACAAAAAAAGAATTTAAGAAAGCATCAAGAGGTACGGGCGGAGATTTATAAGGGCAGGCATGGTGTTTGAGCTAGTTGTGCCATTCACATAGACCAAACACATTTTTGTCTTTCCACAATGTCAGAATATATTGATTAACAATAAATTGACAAGATATACCACTTTCATCAGTGGCAATTCACCAAATACTCATGGGTCACCTGATAGTCACAAGCTGGGCAATCACAAGTTCTTTTATAATTTCTATTGCTATAATACTCAAGTCACACTTTACACACACACACACACACACACACACACACATTATAGAAAGGCCAAGAAAGGGTTCAGGCAACCACAGGGATTCAGGAGGCTGAACAGAGGGAATAGCCAAAGAGCAGACAAGAATGCAAAGAGTCACCTTAGATGATCAGGCAAGATTAGGAACCAGCAAAAAAAAACTTGTTCAGGGCTTCAGGTTTGTGAAAGCACAGGAACTTATTAAAGGATGAGGTCCAGACAAATGTCAGTTTCAGACTGTCATGTCATCTTGGGGTGCCTTTCCTTTTATGAGACTCATGTGAGGAGGTTGCTTCTTTCAGTGGTCTGGTATGTTTTTTTTTTTATTAGTTGTTCAAAACATTACAGAGCTCTTGAGATATCAAATTTCATACATTTGATTCAAGTGGATTATGAATTCTCATTTTTCCCCCGTATACAGATTGCAGAATCACATCGGTTACACATCCACGTTTTTACATACTAGTGTGTGTTGTATTCTGCTGTCTTTCGTATCCTGGTATGTTTGATAAGATCATGGGCTCAGTTTTTTCTGCTAGGAATTTGATATGCCCATGTATTTGATGTGCTTCTGATTAGTTCAATAAGTTCACAGGTGGTTAGTTTTATTAGCATGACTAATTTATTTATCAGTTTGTGCCTTACGGTTGTACTAGACAGATGGTATATAAACAAGGTGTAGAATCATTCACCACCTCAGCACTTAAACTTAAAATGGAGTAGCTCATGGCAACCTACTGCTTTATAAAATAGAGTAACACAAGTTTAGGCATGGTCTAAGGTTACTATTCTACACATTGTGGAGTAATTCGAAACAGGGCATAGCCTGGTGTCTGCACAAGGAGATTTATTCAGGATAGCAAGCTATAAAGCAGGATATGCATTTCAAGAAAGAGCAAGCATGAGCACTTGAGTGAAACAAGTTTTGGGAATCCTCAGCCTTCTTAAAGAAAATGTAAATGGTGAGCATGAGAGGTATACGGGGTGGCATCAACCTAATGAATTCAATGTTTTGTTGTTGTTTTGGGTTTTTTGGGGGGATTGTTTTTTTACAGAGTGCAGATCAGGTCTTGATGGTCTGATTCTGAGAATTTTCAGGTTGACATTAGATATAGAGGGCACAGATGACTAGGTAAGATTAGGGACTTAATAGATAGCATTTGGACTGTACCCATAGCATGGATCTCACTCTGTCGTTTGATTTTGGGTTTTTTTTTTTTTAAATCTCTCTAAAAGTATGTTGTGTAAACTAACAAAGTATATAGTCATCCATTAAGTAGACTTACAGCACTCACATGAGAGATATCAAAGAATCAAATAAATGGAGAGATATTCTATGATCATATATAGGAAGACTCAATAGTGTTAAGATGTCTGTTCTTCCTCAAGTCATTTGAAGAGTCAATAAAATCTCAATTCAAATTCCTCACATTATCATTGAACCTCAACAAGCTAATTCTAAAGTTTATATGGGAAGATAAAAGGCCTAGACTAGACTACCTAAACAATATTGAAGAACAAAGCTTGAGAATTGACATTACTTCAAGACTCACTACAGAGCTACAGAAATAGAGAATGTGATATTGCTGAAATAATTCACAAATAGATCAAAAGAACAAAATACAGAGCACCAAAAGGGCCCCAAAGACATGATCCATGAAGAAAATAATTCATAAACAGGACTTCATTAAAAGCAGAATCTACTCTGCAAAAAACAATGAGAGAATAATGATAAAGCGAGCCAGAGATGGGGAGAAAATATCGGTAAAAGACATATCTGATAGAAAACTGTTATCCAAAACACCCAATCACTCTTAAAACTTAATTTAAAAAAAACAGTTAGAAAATGGACAAAGGACCTGGACAGGCACCTCGCTAAAAAATGACAAAGATGGCAAGCAAACATGTGAACAATGTTCAGCATCTTAAGTCATTAAATATCTGCTAATTAAACAATGAAGTACCAATCGAACAACCCAAATCCAAAATACTGACACTACCAAATGCTAAAAAAAAAGGTAGAGAAACAGAAAAAATCCTCATTTTTGGTGGGAATGTAAAATAGTATTGTCACTTTGAAAAGACTCTAGGGTTTTTTCCAAAACTAATATACTTTCACTATATAATTCAGCAATCACACTCCTTGATATTTACCCAAATGAAAAATGTTTGCCCACAAACAAGTCTACATGTGAATATTTATAACAAACCTATTTATAATTACTAATGTATAGAAGCAAACAAATCAGCAGATAAATGGATAATCTATAGTACAGATAAAAATGGAATATTATTCATCTGAAAATAAACAACCTATAAAGAGACATGGAGGATACTTAAATGCATGTTACTAAGTGAAGGAAAATCTGAGAAGACTAGATATCATATGGTTCCAACTTTATAACATTTTAGAAAACGCAAAATAATGAAAACAGTAAAATGTCAGTGGTGGCCAGAAAAAATAGAGCACAGAAGATTGTTGGACAATGAAATTATGTTGTGCAATACAATGCTGGATACATAACATTGTACATTGATTCCAATCTTTAAAATGCACATCAAGCCCTAGTATAAACTGAACTTTGGATGATAATGATACATGAACACAAGCTTATTTACTGTAACCTGTGCACCATTCCATCAGTAATGTTGATAGTGGAGGCAATTATAAGTGTCAGGGTTTGGGTTTATTGGAACTCCATAATTTATGAATTCTATTGTGAACCTAAAATTGCTCCATAAAATAAAGTTCATTAATTTTGAAAACTTTGGACTAATTGTTACAGGATTTAGTTACTAATTTCAAATCATTCTCTAAGTGTTTATTTATTGGGATCTCAAAATATCTATTTAAAAAGTATAGAATAAACTATGTCAAAATACAATGACTAAGCTAAAAATCTAAAATAAGAATACTCTCCAATATACACAGAATGAAAGGATATGATGAAAATTTAAATGGCAATTCCATTTAAGCTTCTATTTCAACAGAATCTTTTTAATTTTTTTTAGCTGCAGATGGACACAATACCTTTATTTACTTATTTATTTTTTATATTGGTTCTGAGGATGGAACCCAGTGCCAAACTTGTGTGAGAGAAGCACTCTACTACTGAGCCACAGCCACAGTCCCCAAGAGAATTAAAAAAAAAATTCTCATAGTGGCAAATGTCTTATGTGTCTGAGCATAATTGAGATTCAGAAAAGGGGTAAAAGAAGTTTTATGGAACTATATGATAAAGTTGCCATCACCCAATTTGGCTTTATTCCAAAAACTAAAACTAAAGATGCATACTGAGCCTATCATAAACCATTCTAGAATAACTTAATAATTATTAAATCTGTATTGAAACTTCTTTGTATGCATTTGGTTGTAAATGCAATTAATAGTTCCCATTTGGAATGCAATGCCCAATAATGAGCCCAATTGTTGAACTTTTGAGAAATGATTCTGGCGTGCATAGATTATTTGATACATAGGACAAGGAATAATGCATTACATATTCTGTGTAGGAATACTTAAGAAATATTTTAGATTTATGATTTTTCCAAATGTGGTGATTTTCCAAATGTGGTTCTTGCTTCAGCAATCTGAGAATTTCTAATATTTCCATATTCTTAGATCCAACCAACTCCATGCCTCATTCATCAGAAATCCTGGGAGTCAAGTCAGATCATCTGTTTTTTAAAGTTCTTCAGCTAATTATGGGATATGCTAAACTTTGAAAAGTTGTGCTCTAAATATTTTCCACAACACATTTAATACAGATTGATGCTTACAGTGTCACTAAGAAGACTGCAAGACCAAGCTCACAACAGGGTTTCGAGAAATAAAGAACAGAACAGAACTGACTTCTCAAATAGTTACCACTTCTGGATCCTGTACCAGAATAACTTATTTCATCAGCATGTGCCATGACTACAGAAGTGTCAGGATACTGATATTAAGCCACCATTACTGTCTACATGTATGTATATCTCAACCCCAAACACTGGAGAATGAAACCTGTAGGCAAACCTCATGTGTTCCTGACTGCTTCTCACAGAATAAAAAAAAAGGGGAGGGGGTCACAAATACTGATCCTGTCTCACAAATCTTGGATCCTTGTATTTGTTTGGTAGATCACAGTATAGAACTAGAAACACAGATGCAAGACAATAAACCCAAAGGACAAAATCATCACTTAGACACGATCCATTGTGTTTCCAAGTCAGTAACTAGAATTATCTTTGGTTCAATAGCTATCTTCAAGCATAATTAAAGAAATACTAAGGAAACAACAGTTTAGAAGCAATTATATGTTAAAGCAATCATTACCAACTTGTTACATGTCATTGTCTGTCACGAGCCGTCCATGGGCTTTCTGTGTGGACTGTTGCACATAGTAGCCAAATAAGGGGACAGGTCTGGCTCTGCAAACTCACTGAACCGCTCCCTTAAGCTCTGCCTAAGATTCCACACAGCAACTGAGATGGGTGTGACCTGGCAGAATGACAATCAATCTGCTGAACACAAGATATCGTGGTACAAGACTCCACCCTTGAAATCTGATCCCTGCCTTTGATGTCCCCCATTATAAAATAAACCAAAAGTGGGCTCCTGCTCTCTTTCTAGCATGGAACCTTAACCCTTAAGATCAAAGAGCCGTGTCCCGAGCCGTGCCCCGAGCCGTGTCCCACCTCCCCTTTCTGGATACTACTTTCTTTGTTTAGTGATTTTTCGCCACTACTTTCTTAGCTTCTTAGCTTAATGTTGCAGCCAGCCCATTTAAACCCAGTTTGTCTCATCTGTATGGGTCTCGGTTGAGAATTATCATCATTTATGAATTTATATGCTCTTATATTTATTGATTAAACTGATCAAATGAAATGATGCCCAGCTATGCCTTGGAAAAACACACCTAAGCAATTCACATAGTGGATGAATGGGTATAGATACATATATAGAGAGAGAGAGATCAAATTCATTTTGTATAATACAGCACTTTACTCTTTATATACTATAATTGAAAGAAGAATATAATAAGTTAATCTTTTTTTTTTTTTGTAGTGGGGACTGAACTCAGGGGCACTCAACTCTTAGCCACATCCCCAGCCCTATTATGTATTTTATTTAGAGACAGAGTGTCACTGAGTCGCTTAGCACATGGCAATTGTGAAGGCTAGCTTTGAACTCAAGATCCTCCTGCCTCAGCCTCCTGAGCTGCTGGGATTAGAAGCATGGGCCACCATGCCCAGCATAATATGTTAATTTTCAAATAAAGAAACTGACTCTCACATGACCACATGGCTAATAAATGAACAAAAAATATGTGTGTCTTACAACTTCTCAGTCAATGTTTATTCCAATACAATTAAATGCTCTTGGTTAAATGTTTTCTAGAAATCCTTACAACAGCAGCAAAGCATGACAGAAGAAAATGGGTACTCAGCTCAAGGCAAGAAAATAGTGTGAGTGCAGAGCAACAGGAATATGGAGCAGTAGCCCAGGGAGAGATTTTAAGTAACTGTCATATCCAAAAATAGACATTGTACATCTAATGCAATTCCATTTACATATACATATTAGTCAAAACATGCTTGACTATGCTGAGATAACAAGCAATCTCAAAATCCCACTGACTTAAACAATGAAGGTTTATTTCTTGCTCCACTGAGGGATGGATGGGGGCCTTAATTCACCTTATCTTCATTCAGGAACTCAGGCTTATGAAGCAGCCATTAACTGTAACATTGCTGATCATGAAAGCAGAGGGAAAGCACACTCTAGAGAACCACTTACTGAGATCTAAATGATACACATCACTACTACTTACACCTCATTGACCAGAGTAAATCACATGGCCTCACCCAATTACAATGGAGCTAAGAACTATAATCCTTTCATATGCTTGTAAGGTAGAAAGAAAAATCAGAGATACTTGGTGAGAAATATTACTGATGATTACAACAGTGTCAAAGTCAAATTAGTAAATAAAATGTTTAATCAAAACCTGGAATTATAGGTCAGAAACACCCAATCAGGGTATATTTAAAAATGTTGATAGAACCTCATATCTGTGAGTAACCATATTCTATCATGGATATGGAGAAGCAGAAGCCAATTTGCAAGGAAAGAAAAAGTGAGGCAGATTTTCTGGAAAAAAATGCAAGTTTTGATATCTTTCTTGATCTTGACTCTAGTCAAGAGAGCCTTTGCTGCCTTTAAGGCCACTGGATAACTCAATATCTGTTGTTAAATTTTTAATTTTTCTTAAATTCGATTAAGTAAATTTCTGTTGTTTTCAATCAACAGTTTTAATTAGGGCAATGACACTAATACATTTTTAATGTCTCTCTATCAAGTGAAAAACAATTTATATATCATATGATATATTAAAGTAGTTCCTATCAAAATTAATGAGATTTATTTTATTTTCCATGTATATAATGTAGTGGCACAGAAAATTATTTCAAATTTGAAATTACTTATCACAATTTTAGAGAAAAAGAAATAACAGTGACAAAGAATGTGTATTTCTTTTCAAGGTTGAAAAGTTGAGTGACATTAATCTGAACAAACACCAAAGAAGATAAGTTGTTATTTTTCAGTTTTGCTTTGTTTTTTACCAAAGCAGACACATACAAGTAAAATCATAAAGTACTATTTTTAAAGGCTGAGAAAGTGCTAATTGATCAAGCAACTCTCATGTAGAATGCAAAATACTAAAATAAAAATTATATCAGTCAGAGGACAAACTATTAAAATGTATAATGATATTTATAAAAATAAAAGAAAGCTTAAATAAGTTTTCAAAACAATTAAGCAAAAATAAAATGTTCAAATTCATAATAAAATTCACATTACTGGGCTGGGGATATAGCTCAGTTGGTAGAGTGCTTGCCTCACATGCACAAGACCCTGGGTTCAATTCCAAGCACAACACACACACACACACACACACACACACACACACACACACCCAAAAAATTCATATTACTTTCACCAGAGAAAATGGAATGTAAAGAAAAAAAATAGGGGGTGTTCTAAAGTCCTTAACATAATTCTTGCAGGAACATTTCATATCAACTCTCCATGTCTCTGAATAAAGCTGTAATATTTCTATAAATACTCAACTGGAAAATAACAATTTTAGGAAATAACCACTTTTTGGTTAACTTGATATACAAGAAAATCTTATGGTTTCACTATGTGGAAAAATTAGACAATCACAGAAAAGAGCCTCAGTTGGCCAAACAGTCTGTTTGGTTTGAACAATTCCAAATAGGAAATAATTTGACCAGAACTGCCAAAAATATGCCAACCCCTTCAGTGCATGCCTGAATAAACATGAGACAATATTTATACATACTGATTAAGGATAAGATTTTGTTATAGATTATAAGATTCCATTCAAATACTTTTTTCTGTTAGTAGAAGTTTCAGTAATGCCTTCAAACATAAACACTGAAACCCACTTTTAGAAAATGTAACATGAAAATAGTATGATATTACTCACACAAAGGTTAATTTAAGTGATCTAAGGTAAAACATATGGCTTGCCATATGATTAAACTTTAACAATTTGACTCCCTATATAATCTCATAGTTTTCTGCAAGAAGACATAAATTTCTTCAAACACAAGATTTTAATATTTTTCTTCTGTATTTATATAGGGTATAAAACTGTGAATATATTATTACTTCTGTTTTTCAGTCTCAAGTAGGCTCAAAACTATGATCAACCCGTGCACATTAACAGAGTGGGAGCCAATGTTGAGTGGCTCTCTGCACTGAGTTAGTATTGATTTATTTTTAAAAACAGTTGAGTGTCTACTGGGTGCCAGACATTATTTTAAGTGCTCAAGATTCAGCTGGGAACATGATAGGAAAAATCTTTGCTCTAGTAAATATTGTTAACTAGTGAAAAAATATTTTTAAACAAGGAAATAAGTGATGTGACTGTTACAAATAACAATTCAGTCAGGAATTATGAAGAAATATGATGCCCCTTGTCAGGGCTCAAACTGAGTATTCCAACAACCTCTTTTAGCCTCACCTAATAAACTCAACATTACAACTTTTATTTATATATAAACCCTTTTTGCATGTGCACAGTCATTACTTTTTCACCACAATACCATAATTAAACCATATACATAATATATAGTTTGTATATTATATATATATATATTTATAGTATTTACATAAATGTAAATATATGTGTACATATATGTAAATAAATACACACACACATATATATATATACATATATATGTATATATATATATATATATAAATTAGTCTGTTTTGCCTCAAAATGCAGATACAGAAGCTTACTTATTTAGTTACTTACCTCCATATTTATTGGTACTGGAAATTGAACCCAGGGTCTCATAAATGTTAATCAAACATGCACTCTACCATTGAGCTACATCCCCAGCTCCAAGCAGCTTTTTAAATATCCATTTTATACATGGAGAAAATGAGCCTTAGGGACATTAAATACCTGAACCACGTCTGTGTAACACAGCTTGGACTTGAACCTAAGTTCATTTAAGAAAATTCAATTTTTTTAAAAAAAGAGAGAGAGAATTTTTTTAATATTTATTTTTTAGTTTTCGGCGGACACAACATCTTTGTTTGTTTGTGGTGCTGAGGATCGAACCTGGGCTGCACGCATGCCAGGCGAGCACGCTACCGCTTGAGCCACATCCCCAGCCCCAAGAAAATTCTTTTAATTAGTTGATATATCAGGTAGATTAGCATTTCCCTGATTGCTAAAGATGTTGAATATTTTTTTCCTTTGTTTTTGGCCATTTCTATTTCTTCTTCTGAGAAATGTCTGTTAGTTCACTTGCCCATTCATTGATTGAAATTTCATCTCACTCTGGTTAGAATAACAATCATCACTAATAATAATAAATGTTGGCAAGGATGCAGGGGGAGAGAAACATTTATACACTTTTTGTGGAACTGCAAATTAGTGCAACCATCATGGAGATCAGTATGGAGATTATATTAAAAAAAATCAGGAATGAAACTACCATATGACCCTGCTGTCCCATACCTCAATATTTATTAAAAAGAAATAAATCGCCACACTGTAGTGATACATGCACACAGACATTTATAGCAGTGCAATTCATAATAGCCAAATTATAGAACCAGCCTATATGTCTGTTAACAGATGAATGGATGAAGAAAATGTGGTGTATACATACACAATGTAAAGAACAAAATTATGTCATCTATTGGTAAACTGATGGAACTGGAGAACATCATGCTAAAAGAAATAAGCCAAATGAAGAAAGTCATGGATCACATGTTTTTTCTTACACGTAGAAGTTAGAGAGAAAAAAGTGAATAGAGGATTTAATGAAAAAAAGAAAATAGACCAGTAGAGTAGAAGAAGGGAAGTTGTAGAAGTGAGAAAGAAGGGAAGTGGTGGTATTGGGATATGAAATTGACCAAAATATGTCCTCTGAATGTATGAAAATATTTCAATGAATCCACTTTTGTGTATGATTATAATGCACTAGTCAAAAATAGATATTATAAAAATAAATATGGCCCCATTATGGCTTGAAAGTATTTATTAAGAATGGTTCATGGTTTTTAATCCCTGAGTAGCAGCATGATTGGGTCTTCTACAAGTAGTAGGGCAAAAACAAACAAAGGCTTGGAAGCAACCACATAAGCTTGGAAATTAGAGCGATGCTTAGTGTAAGCCATTCTTCCTGTTAACGGTGTAATTCCTTCACCTCCAGAAGGCAACAGAGGTTGGGTACAAAATATTTAGATGACCTGGTTTAAATTACATTTAAGGTGAAAGAAGAACCAAAGAGTGAGACCAAGAGAAGACCATCAGGGACTTCCTGGTTTTCCCCACGTGTGATGGCATGATCCCATTTGAAGACAGGAATGTGTTTCCCACAGCCCCAGTTGGCATAGCCAGAGTTGTCCTCAGCTTCATATGCAAGATAGGGGAAGTGGCTCTTCACCTGCTTAAATGGTATCTAATGAAAGTAGCTTCTTGGGGTCATTGATGTGGTGCTAAACGGCTTTTTGAGAGTTGAACTTAGCTAATTGAGAGACAATCCAATAGATTTCCCCAGAGACGCACCAGATAGATTCTCAAAGTGAAGGGCTGTTGAATTCCTAGAGGTGTCATCTTTTGAATGAGATTCAAAATGGAAGTGTTCATGTTAGTGCTAAAAGGCCTAATACTGACTAACATCCACAGCAGGACAGAACAAATAGGAAACTGTCCTCATTGATACCTCCAATAATATTGGCAATGATTGAACACCAGGTTCTTCCTTGTTTAAATGGTTTTATGTTTATTAATAAGTAGAAATATATCTCTTTAAAAAGTGTATTTACCTTTAACCTATACTATACTGCAGGGAGATCTCTTATATGTCACTAGACAAACATTTAATCATTCGACTTAAAATATTAAAAGGAGAATAATTCACTATTTGTCATTTCTATTGCCTGTTTCACCCTCCTTCTGAATGAGTTATTGAATAAGTATAGCCAGTTACCTTGAAGACTATACTTCTATATAGATTTTTACACATGTAAATGTGGTCAATCAAGGTTCAAGTACATGATAACAAAACCCCAGGAATCTTTGTGACTGTTACATTCACAAGTCTCTCCATTCCTTCCATCCAATTCTGGCACAGGCCATACTCTCATCTGGAGCCTATTGTGTTCAAAGGAAACAGCAAAGAAGTGCTATTAAGCCAGTACATAGAGGAGATTGGTTCTTCAGATGACTCTAATACAAGGCCCCTGTGTACGCAGTCCTCCTATATTCACTACTAATGTGCATCCAGGTTTAAAATCTATTTCACGGTTAAGGCAAGAAAGAAAAAAAAAGAAGAGGAGAGAGATACACAAAGAAAGGGCACAATGAATGGTGATACTTGTCAAATAAATCAATTAATTAGCAGATACAGAAAAGTGGAAGCATCCAAAAAAGCATGATAGTGTCAAATTTACAAAGCAGGCAAAAAAAAAGTAAGTCAGGAAAAGATGATAATAACTTTAATAATTTTTGAATCAATTAAATGACTTTGATAAATCATACAATGTATACTATGCTAAAACTGACAAAAATCATAGGACTACAAGGAACTCCAAATACACATTAGCTTCCATTCCTTGCCCTCAGGGAGGTGAGTTTCTACACTGCCCAACAAAATGGTTCTCTCGTCTTTTTTAGAAAATCTCTAGAAACAAATGGTTTATATCCTCTTGAATAGATTGGCATAAAAATTTCATCAGAGTAAACCAGTGAAAAAGATGATAAATCACTATGCCATTTGAAACAACTTTTCTTAGTTTCCCAATAAATCATTTATAAGGTATATTTCTATTTCCTTTTCATTTACCATGGTAAGAAAATTATAAATACTATATGAGATTTAAAGTCCATTTTCTTTGTGAAAATACTGGAAAACACTAGAACCAATGAAGGAAAAATAGACCATTTTTGAATCAATACCAACCAACATCCCAAAATAAGATGTTCTTTACAATTTTTATGTAATTCCTCTAAGATGTTATTAATTCACACCTTTTAGCCAAAATGAGTACTATTTACTCAGAGCATGTGTGTACATACACATATACATACATATTCATACAAACAAAATTTCTATCATCCTTTCTTAATTTAACATTACCACATGAATATTTCTATAGATTTTCAACATCAGTCAAACTAAGATTTTTTTAATAGCACCATAACAGTGTAACATATTGTAACAGGTTGAAGAGTGTTCTCCCCAAGATATGTCTACATGAAAATGTGAATGTGACATTATTTTGGAAAAGAGTATTTTCAAATGTAATTAGACTCTCACAAAATGAGGGTATCCTGTATTAGAGTGGACCCCAAACACACCCAGTATCCATATAACCATATAGAAGACAAGACAGAGAGAGGTGATTTGAAGATTGAGTTATAGATTGTGGTTATGGCCTCTGAATTGTCAGTAGCCACGTGGAATTAGGAGGCCTGGAACTAATTCTCCTTCAGAGTCTCCAGAAGACATCAACTCTGCCAACATCTTCATTTCAGACAGCGTGCCTCACAGTTCTGCAGTTTCTAAAATTTCTGTATTTAAACTACCCACATGGTGGTGATTTGTTACAATGGCCCTAGGAAATTTATACACATGGGGATGAATCACCATTTATTTAATCACTTTCAGACAAAGAGGGATGTTTTCTATTTTTTTTCTTTAGCTATCCTAAATAAGTTTAGGATGAACATCTTTGACATTCAGTCATTCAATCCTTTTTTTTATAAACACTACATACTAGATGTTCTTCCAGATAATTGGGGGAATAAGACACCATGGAACAAAACAAAGGTTTATGTCTGTTGAGCGTACATTCCCCCAAGGGGAGACATAATCACTACACATGATAAATAGATAAATTATATTAAGATATAGTATGTGTTATGAAATAAACAAAAAGAGAAGAATTTGAGAGTATGGATTGGAAGGGTAGGATATGCAATTTAAATAGGTTGGTTAGGGAAGGTCTTGTTGAACAGTTGATATTTGAGTGAAGATCGATGTCAAGGAGGTGGACAGTGAGGAGTGAGTCACATGGTTACTTGAAGAAAAGCCACTAAAAAAAGAGAAAGTCCAAAATGTCAAAGAATGTGTTCTGGACAAATTCTCAAAAATGCAATGACTAGGTCAAAGTGTGTGAATAATTTTAAACATCTTGATAAATATCTTTCAGCTTCTCAAAAACTTGCATCAGATTAAACATTCATTGAAAATCACTTACCCAGTTTTCAACTATTTATTATTACTTTTGCCTTCTAAATTGAAAGACAAAACCAAAACCTTCAATTGTCCAAGTCTGCAATTTCTGGTGAGAGTGCATCTTTTTTTTTTCATGTATTTAGTAATCATTTGATCATTTGTATCTTTCTTTTAATAAATGCCTATACTTTGAAATGTGTATTTTTTTTTTGCTAAATATTGAATTGAGAAAGTTTATTCTATGAATCAGGGAAGTTTATTCTGTGATCTGTTGTTTTAATATCCTGTACAAAGGGTTATTTTTTCAGTTTGGATGTTGCCTGCTAAGTTTAATTATATTTATTTTTATGCAGAAATATTTTAAGTTATTTATTTTTAAAAACTTTTTATTTTATTTTAATGTTTTAATTATATTTATTTTATGTAGAAATGTTTTTAAGTTAATGTACTAAAATATACTTATCTTTTTCTTTCATTTTGAAGTAGTACCCAAATATTCTTTTACCTCCAGGAAAACATAAGTAATAAAATACATGTTTTCTACTTGTTTTATAAGTCTATTTTCAAGTGGGTATGTCTCATGAGAATACTCATAGGTTTTTGTAAATTATGACTAGAAATTTAAAAGTACTGTAGTTAAATTTGTTTTTTGTTAGCAAAGTTCAAAATCCAAGTGCTCATATTGAACAAAATATTCTGAACTGGAAGCATGGAAAATTAGTGATAATTTAAAGATATTATTCTGAAATGTACTTTAAAATTTAATTCTGGCTATTATATAAATAGCACATATTTGAAAAATTTTAGTTTAATAATATATATATGTATGTATATACATACATATATATATAATTCTCAGTGCATTATTTTCCCCTTGTTTAATTTTTGTAATATATTATCCTTTCTAAAAATAAATTAACATACCCTAATATTAAACGTATATATATGCTTATACATCAGATAAGTATCTTAACAGCAAACAGAACTAAATCTAGAACAAAAATGAAATGGATATATCAAATTCAGAGTAATGGAGTTACCTTGATAGAGCATCAAATTTAAAACTAAGCTTCCTGGCTTAAAAAATATTTGATACAACAAAATCAGGTCTACCTCTGCTATCACATAACAAGTGGCCCCCGGGGCTTTTGTAACCTTTGCTTGATTGAATTACTGCCACGGAGAGGTTCAGTGAAGCGTTTTCTACTTCATAGCAGTCTCCATCATTCTGATATTTATAAATAGCAAAGAGCAGCAGGCTGCAAGAAAAAACTTCCACTGGAATAACACAGCTTTTTCAAAGTATCCATGATTAGCCCATTTATAAGTTCCTATTAAATTATCATCCCTTTTTACCTTATCATGCTTACAGTGTTTTCTAATTACTATCGTGTAAAGGAACCGGCACTTCAAAATATTCAGTGTCATTATTCATCCAAGACTTTCACTTGTTTACATGCATATTCACACATTAGAGAACAATGTTCATTTGATCAAACGTAAGTGGTTAAATAATATATACACATTTATTAATTATTCTATAATCAGCTTTGAGTTTTTCCTGACTTCAATCTCCAAAAGTAGATAGGAATCACACTTAGTATACTCCATAAATCATTTCAATTTTATGGTATGTGTATTGTGTGCATAAATTAAATTTTGCCCCAAATTCTCTCATTCAAAAGGCAATTTAGGTTCATCCCTAAATTCTGTGATTTATGGGGGACTTATATTTAGGCAAGTTTTGAGTTATGTAGGCATAAACTTTGATCCATAAAAATATCTGAATGATTAAATATTTTGAATACTTAAATTTATTCCATTAATCAACAAAAGAACGAATTTTAAAACAAATTTAATTTCTCATGAGGAAAACAGTGCCTTGTACTCCCTCTGCTGGTTTTATGAAGGTAGTTTAAAAGACCTAATATTCTAACACGTAAACAGAAGCACTTACAAGTACTTTAAATATTACATAATTACTCCAACTATAATAAAATTAACATGAAATAAGCACGCTTATATTCTCTCTTGGTCTTAAAAATACAGCTTGAAGTCACAAGAAGTGAATATTAAAAGGAGATTAATATGAAATTACAGTGATTAACATAGTTTAGGAAGGCAGAGGTAAAGACAAAAAGATTAAAGAGTATCTAAAAGAGCCTTTTAGGGATTGAATAAATTAAAAACAGAACAAATTAATCAATGGAATGTATAGTTTATTAATAATATATATTAACATAATTGGTTAGATTTCTGGAAGATACCAAGCAATGACCTTTATCTCATACTTTATGCCATAGTAAATTATATATGGAATTTTAAAACTTTGTTATAAATTATAAATCAATATAAACATTACTATAATATTTTGAAGAATTTTATAGATTTAGATAGGAGCGGTCTTTCTAAACTAAACAAGAAACTCACAATTCACAAAGGAAAAGAATTAGTTATACTTAACTACACACACATTCTGATAAACAAAGTTAAAGGCAGATAGATGATTACTGGCAAATATTGCAACATATATAATAGATTAAGGTATAAATTCCCTTATATATGAATAGCTCATAAAAATTGGTAAGAAAAAGTAAAGGAATGCAATAGAAAAATAAGCAAAGACTTATGTTAAGGAAATTCATAGAAGAAATCTAAATAGTCAATAAGAATGCATAAAACTGCTGTTCCTCCCTAGGAGTCAAGGAAAATGAAAACAAAAATGAAATGCACATTAAGTTTACAAATCATTAATGGAGTAGTTAGCTTAAGTTTTGTACTAACTGGCAAAATTAAGAATATAATAACATTCATTGTAAGCTTCTGCAATATTTTTAAAAACATTTTAGCAATATCTATAAATCTGATACACATGCAACTTTGATGAAGTAATCACACCTGAGTGAATCTAGCCAGTAAAAATGAAAGAACCAACACCCAATAATATTCATATAGAAGACAAGATAAAGAAAAAGTTTTATACGTACACAGTGGAATAGTACTCAACCAGAAAGAAAAGTGAAATCCTGTCTCACTTGTAGCAAAATTGATGGAACTAGAGAATGTTATGTAAGTGAAATAAGCCAGACTTAGAAAGACAGGTAATACATATTCTCTTTCATATGTGTAAGCTAACACTTGCTGAGGCAAAAGAGCAATTATTAGAAATTGGGACGGTGAATTGCTGCAGTCTGGCTGGGCACAATTCAGAAGCCACTTGTCAAAAGAAACAAACTTTATTTTTAGAACACATACACCGCACCACACAGCTCTTCAGGAAAACCCTCAGAGCCCAACTGCCACTACCGGCTTCCCACAAGCCTCTCAACCTCCCCCACCCCTCCTGGTTATTATGGGAATCCCCGATTGAGCAGGTCCCATATTAACCATCTCTTTATTAATGGCTCTTAAATCTTGCAATAATCTCCATTTACCAGATTTCTTTTTGATGACAAAAATGGGAGTATTATGGGGAGATACAGAAGGTTGTATATGTCCTTCCGCTAATTGTTGTTTGACCAGGTCATGGGCTGCTTGTATCTTTTCTTTAGTCAGGGGCCACTGAGGAACCCACACTGGTCTTTCTGATTTCCAAGTAACTTTTATTGTCTCAGTGGCTCCTTCTGAAAATCCAACCCATGTCTGTCTTCCTTGATCTATTTGTATTGGTGCTTCTATACCTTGTTCTTGTTTTTCTAATCTTTTTCCTTTGCCAAAATCTTGTCTAGCCATAATAGTGTGTGCATTTTGATTGATGTTATTTGTTAATGTCAACCTAATTGATCTAGGACATCTCGTCCCCATAAATTTATAGGAAGATGATCCAATACATATGGCTGTATAGTTCCTTCACATCCTTCAGGATCCTTCCAATCTAATACCATTGCACTTCTATGGGGATTAGTCACCACTCCTAGGCCTCGAAGCGTTTGAGTGGCTTGTTGTAATGGCCAATGTTTTGGCCATTCTTGACGAGAGATGATGCTAAGGTCTACACCTGTATCCAGTAGCCCATTAAATTCATGTCCTTGAATATTTAGTTTTAGCATGGGGCGAGAATCTAAATTTAAAGAAAGTGTAGCCCAATCTAAACTGTGGAGCCTAATCCCTTGGAACCTCTTTCTACAGTACGACTGGAAAATTTATCATGCAGGCTGGGTATTATTAGTAACTGTGCTATTCTATCTCCTGGTGAAATTACTGATATACCCTTTGGAGAACTGGCTATAATTTTTATTTCACCTTCATAATCGGGATCAATTACCCCAGGACTTATCATAAGTCCTTTTAGAGTAGAAGAACTGCGTCCCAATAATAAGCCTACTGTTCCTTTGGTAAGAGGTCCTTTCACCTCTGTGGGAATGATTTGAACTCCCATCTCTGGAGTTAGTACTGTTCTGGCAGAGGCGCAGATGTGCAATCCTGTGCTTCCTCTGGTTTGTCTAGTGAGGGATTAAATGGACAATGTGTTCTGGGCACTACCCGATGGGGTTTCTGGGTTCCTCCAGTGCTCCGTATATTTGTGGTCTTGGGCCCCGGAGCATTGGGTCCCCCTATCCATTTTTTTGGCAATGGAGCCCGATGCCTTTCTCCACGACATCGTGGATAAACATCTGGTTCTTGTTCATTGTTTGATAATGGAGTACCCTCTATGGTGGTTTGAGAACAGCATTCATTAGCCCAATGTCTCCCTCTACGGCATCGTGGGCAAATACCCAGTATTCTACTCCTTTCATACCTAGTTTTGATAAACCCTCCTCCTATGGGGCAATTCCTTTTAAAATGTCCTGTTTGTTCACAATTGTAGCATGTTTTTGGCCTGGCATCTAAAACCTGTTGTACTGCAGCTGCCACAACTTGCCCTTGTTCATTAATGTCTCTACATAATTTAATATATGTGTTTAAATCTTCATGTTTCCATGGTCTAATGACTTCTCTTCACCAACGATTCACTTGCTCAAAAGCCAATTGTTTTATTAATGGCATTGCTTGTTCTGTATTCCCAAAAACTCTGGTAGCTGTTTGAATAAGTCTATCTACAAATTCAGCGTAAGGTTCATTAGCTCCTTGTATTATCTTAGATAATTGACCTTGTAAGCCTCCATGTCCTTGTAAAGTCTTCCATGCCCTAACCATATCCACAGCAATTTGTGAGTATACGCCAGGATCATATGCAATTTGTTGCTGCTGATCCTCATAAGGTCCCTTTCCTAACAACATATCTAGATTTCTCTGAGGATAACCAGCTGCTGCATTTTGCCTAGCCTAGCTGTCTCCTTGCAAATTTCCTCATTGGCAACCTTCCATAGCAGGTATTGTCCTCCATTTAGCACAGCTTTACACATATTAGCCCAATCTGCTGGCGTCATGTTCAAGTTGGTAATGGATTCGACCATGCTTACATTGAAGGGTGCTTGAGGACCATAGGTTGTTACAGCCTCTTTTAGCTACTTCACTTTTTTGAAATTTAAAGCATGGTGAATTTGCTGCCCTCCTGCCTGCTCAAATACTGGGCATGTTAATATTTGAGATCCTGTCTCAGGATCCCAACTATCAACTGTGGGGGTTGGGGGCCTCCCAGCATATGGAGGTGGTGTTGTTGGTTGGACACTTACGCCCTCTGGTGATAGAAAGGTGTTAGTAGCAGTCTCCTGTTGTAACTTTTCCCCTAATGGCTTTTTCTGCTCTAAACTTTCTTTCTCTGTCTTACTAGCTCAAGAGGCCTTCTCTTTTACTTGAATTTTTTCTCTGCCTGACTAGCTCGATAGACCTTCTCTTTTACTTGAATTTTTTCCTCTGTCTGACTAGCTCGAGAGGCCTTCTCTTTTACTTGAATTTTTCCCTCTGTCTGACAAGCTCGAGAGACCTTCTCTTTTACTTAAATATTTCTACTATAACTATAATACAACCCAACAAGATAATGCCAAACAAAACTGAAACAGAAGGAAACAAAATGGGAACAACAAAAAATCATTATAGCCTTTCTATCCTCCTGAAATGTCCATCCATCCTTTCTCCCTATCTGTTCCTCAGATGTGAGCAGTTTTTCTTCCATCTTACACATCTCCAGGGACAGGCAACTTAAAACAAAAGTGAAGCAAAACAAAAGAAGAATCTTAAAATGGCTACCCATCCTCTCGTCCTGCCCTCAGGGGCGAGCAGTTTACCTTATCACTTACCCTCAGTCGTTCCTCCGTGTGGGCCACCAATGCCACAGTCTGGCTGGGCACAAATCAGGAGCCACTTGTCAAAAGAAACGCACTTTATTTTTAGAACACACACACCGCACCACACAGCTCTTCAGGAAAACCCTCAGAGCCCAACTGCCACCACTGGCTTCCCACAAGCCTCTCCACCTCCCCAACTCCTCCTGCTCTTGAGGCCGATTGGCTGGATCTCGTGGGCAGAGCCAAAAAAAGTCCCCCAATGAGCAGCTCTATGGTCTGAAAGGGCGGAGAAACAGCCCAATGAGCATCACTGCAGAGGAGCCAATCAGTTGGCAGCTAGAAGTTTGCTGGGGCCCCTTCGGCTGTGGCTCTCAACAGTGAATAAAGGGAGATTGGATTTTATCAGTGCATAATGTATGCTTGTATGGAAATGTCACACTGAACCTCATTAGTACATATAATTAACACATGTTAATAAAAATAAACGGTAAAAGGAATATATATGTAGTGACATTTAATGTAACATTTGTAGCAGCAAAAACTGAAATATTCAAATATCAAAGAATAAACAAAGAAATAATTTTAATAGTTATTGTATTATGTAATTATTAAAAGGAAATATACAATTAGACATAGAGACATTGATTAGAAAGAAATATAAATTGATCATGCTGAAGAATCATTGAGATGAATCATGATGGATCAAGAAAAGCAGTAACAACACTTTAATTATATAATTTTTATGTCTGTGTGAGCATAAGGTAAGTTGTGAAAAGAAAAGACTAAGGAATAGGGTTGTGGCTCAATGGTAGAGTGCTTACCTAGCACGTGTGAGAGGCACTGGGTTTGATCCTCAGCACCACATACCAATAAATAAATAAAGGTACATCAACAACTAACAATATTTAAAAAAAAAGACTAAGCCCTTTATAGTAACTAACAAGTGGGACAAGAATAGAAAGGGGGCAAATTTTAACTTTTTACATATACATCTTTGAAAGTTTATACTTCCTAGAATGAATATTGATGTATCTATAATGTACTGTTTTAATAGTTTAATTTTAGTAAAGAAAAACAATCACAGAAAAAGTTAATATGAAGTATTCATGTCTATCTCTAAGAACATAAAACATGTTCTACACACTTTTTCGGGGGAGTAGGGTAATAGGAATTTAGGAATTTAGGCCAGGGCACTTTACCACTAAGCTATATCCCCCTTCCTTTTTATGCTTAGGGCCTCTCTAAGTTGCTGAGGCTGGCCTCAAACTTGCAATCTTCCTGTCTCAGCCTCCCAAGTCACAGGGATTCCAGTCATGTGCCACCACGCCCAGCTTTTCTACATATCTTTAGGTCAAAGTAATTTTCTTAATATTTTTTGCTCTTTTTCCCACCAAAAAGTAAAAGAAATCTTAACCACACAACAGGGGATCCATGAAATATGTGTCTGGGAAAGGGAGAGGTAGTAGAGGAACTGTCCGGGAAGAAGAACACAGAAAGATCTCAAGCACGCAAGTTCATGGGAAACTCCCCAACCCATCGCATGCTCACAGTCAGCATTACAGATTGGGTAGAGAAAACCTTCTCATATGTTTCTTTGGGGCCGGCTGTGATCACAGGTGCCATCAATAAATACTGACTCCCAAAATATCTTTAAAATCGTTCCAGTAGTGTGGTACCTGTCCCTCAGCCTTCACTTCACATCAGAGTTGAGTGAGGAACAAAAACCAAACAGAAGAGTAAAACATGAAAGACACGTGAAAACTGTCCTTCATCTGATCAGATGAAAATGCCTTTCATCTGGTGAAATCCAAATCTTGGAACTGGGGATTGGATCTTCTTTACCAGTGTTTGAAAAAGCTCCCCAGGTGATCCAGAAGCATTGTGTGGGCTGAGAACCACTAACAGGTTCAGCAGCTTGTCCCTCATTCTCAAACAGTAGCTGGAGACTCTTGACTCCATCCCAAAGGGAAGAAGAAGGTTATCAAGCACAAAACAAACAAACAAACAAACAAAAACCCTTTTTAAACCTGGAGCTCTATAACAATGACCATATGTCTTATTTTCACTCTACATTTTTTTTAGGTATTTATTCATTTATTTTGTTTTTTGCTTTTTTTCTTTTTTATTGGTGCATTATAATTATACATAACTGTGGGATTTCTCATAATATATTCAAACGTGCACACAATGAAACAGTATAATTTGATCAATTTTATTCCCCAGTACCTCCCCTTTCTTAAAACAGCTTTTTGGAGGTATAATTTGTATGTCATACATTAACCCATTTAAATATATAGTTTGAGCCAGGCACAGTGGCACATGCCTGTAATCCCAGCAGCTAGGGAAGCCTCTCTACAGGAGGGTAGCGAGTTCAAAGCCAGCCTCAGCAATGGTGAGGCGCTAAGCAACTCAGGGAGACACTTTCCCTAAATAAAATATAAAATAGGGCTGGGGATGTGGCTCAGTGATTTTATATAATTGTACAAACATCACCTACCACCAAGTTTTAGAACACTTTTATCATTCCCGAAAAAGTCTCCTCGTGCACACTGTTAGTCTATCCTGGCTCCTATTCTAATCTGAAATATCCACTGATTTTGCTTACTGTCTCACAATTTTGCTTTCCTGGAAACTTGGTTTTGTAATTGTATCATATATACTCATTTGTATTTTGCTTCTTTTCCTTAACACAATATTCTTTTAAAACCACTATGCTGTTGCATATGTAAATGGTCGATTCTTTTTAATTGCTAAGTAGTATTCCACATTTTTATTTAACTGTTCAACAGTTGAAAGGCATTTGGACTTTTTCCAATTTGGAGATATTATGAATAATGCTGTTATAAATATTCATATGCAAGTAGTTGTGTGGATATATGATTTCATTGTTTCATTGATACCAAGGAGTAGCTTTACTTAATTTTATGAAAACATTTTAAGAAACTGACAAAATTTCCAAAATGACTGTACTATTTTACAATCTCACCAGTTGTGTGTGGTTGCTAGGAGACAGTTTTCACGTGTCTTACATGTTTCTGCACATTTTGCAAGCACAGAAATTAACTGCTCTTTTTTGCTTCATACTACCTCTTTTAAAAAGAATGTTTGTACAGTGAATAGACTTCAAAGAGCCAAGAATAGTTTTGATCACTAAGATAGTAAAGAAAACTTCTTCCTCTGGGAATAAAGTCAGAAAAATTTGTAGTCCATTACAAAAGATTCAGATTCCTCAGGCATAGGGTCTGCTCTCTATATAGACTTAGATGTAAACCCATTCTATCCACAGCATTTGCATGGCCCTTCTGTACCACCCTGTCAGAATTTGAGCTCAGAAAACTGATGCAAGAACTGACCACTGATATTTTTTTAAGTAAAAAATGTTTTTGTCTCAAAATCAGGAATCTTATGTTTTCTATCAGCATCCATACAGCATAGACTATTCATTAACCTTGACACTAAGGGAAAATGTCAGACTATTTACCATTTTTGATATGTTTCCAAAGTCTTCACATCTCCCTCAACTCTTGATATAGTCTATTTTGGATGTTAGCCAGCCTATTAAAAGTGTGGCTTTAATTTTCATTTTTCTAATGACTAAGGATACTGGGCATCTTTTCCTGCGCTTTTTGACATCCATACGCCTTCTTTGGTCGATTCAAATCATTGGTCCAATTTTAACTGAATTACTTGTTTTCTTATCTAGTTCTAAGTGCTTTTTATATATTCTGTACTCATGTTCTTTATTGGATATATAATTTGAAAGTATTTTATCCAAGTCTAATGGCTCATGTTTCATTCCCTTAATAAAGACAAATCTAAGAATGTTTTCTTTTATAGATCATGTTTTTGTTGTTATATCTAAATCATCTTTCCCTAAGCCAGGATCACAAATATTTTCATAGTTTTATAGAAGTTTAATATTTTTAGATTGTAGGTCTATGTGCTACTACATGTACGTCTATGTGCTACTTTGTATTTTATACAGATCAAAATTCTTTTTCCCCCTTAGTATATAAATAATTCTTCTAAAAGCACCGTGTACATGCTCCTCCAATTAAATAACCTTGTCTACAATGAAAACCTTGATCAATTATATATATACAGATCTATTTAGGTATATTTTTATGTTACTATCACAATGTTTTAATTACTGTAACTTTGTAGCAATTTTAAAATCAAATAGCTAAAGTCTTTAAAGTTTTCCTTCTTTTTTCAAAACGGTTTAGCCATATTTAGGTGTTTTGCATACTAGTCTGTTTTAACAGTTGGGACAATAGCCAGTTCAGGATGGTAAGGTAGAGTTGAAGCAGAAATTTATCAAAAAGAAAGGTTATAGCCCGGCGTGATGGTTCACACCTGTAATCCCAGCTGTTCCAGAGGCTGAGACAGGAGGATTGAGTTCAAAGTCAGCCTCAAGCAATGGCGAGGTACTAAGCAACTCAGTGAGACCCTATCTCTAAATAAAATACAAAATAGGTCTGGAGATGTGGCTTAGTGGTTCAGTGCCCCTAAGTTCAAACCCCAGCACCCACACCCCCAAAAAAGAAAGGTCTTAGAGTGTCGTTAGGCATTTAGACTTGGAACATATGTGGAAGAACATGGTTTTCAGAGAGTCAGCAAAGGTATTTTCTATTTGTGGCATCAAGTGGGAATCTGGTGTTATGGTTTCTCCATTCAATGACTATTCCTCATTCTCATATTTTTAATTGTTCTAATAAATTAACCACTTCCATTCAGTCTTATTAACAATTAATAAGTTTTTCTTTATGTTTTTTTGAAGTGTCTGCTATACACTACTTACACAATTTGAGTCATTGAAATGATTGTACCAGATAATCTGTATAGAGTTAGATTAATAGTTACAGGCTTTGAAGTTTAAGCAGACACGGCTTAGACAATTTTCAGATTGCACTGGATGACTCGGCTATGATTTCCTTTTTTCACAAGATTTATTTCAATGCCTTTAAGTCTACTGCCATTTAAATCATCATCTTCTATTAATTAAAGACCTAAACTGAGTAATTTTACATGTTAAATTTTGTATTTTTCTCCGGAAGTTTGTTTCAGTAGATGATATAACCCCAGAAACTATACTTTTATTGGTCAATAGGTGTTAACCATCTTGTATCATTTCAGATCAGAAGCAAAGGGCTTCAAGAAATTAGATCCCGAGGAACAGGAATTAGTTACATAAAATCAAATACTTGAATGAGGCTTATTTAATTGTGGGTTTTTTTTGGGGGGGGGGCATACTATTGGCATTATTTCTAGAGATATATTTTCTGATTGGTTTTTGAGGAAAACTTGCTCTTCTTTCTTATAAATCTCTTTCTAACCTTCAGTGCAGTGGACTGTGCTTTTACAAACTTAAAGGATATATATATATTTTTTAATATTTATTTTTAGGTGTAGATGGACACAACACAATGCCTTTATTTTTATGTGGTGTTGAAAGGATATATTTTTAAATGATATCTGATTCTCACCTCCCAGAATTCAGAAACAATGATTTCACTGAGTCTGGTTATTCTTCGTGGTGATGCATTTATTGCAGAACTTGAGTAAGAATTCATCCTTCCTTGTATCAAGTTATATTTGACAAATTGATAATGCAACTAAGATCATAATACAATGTTATACATGATTTTAAAAAAAAATCTCTAGAGCTCTCCAATAAGGAGTGTTTCAGGTCACATGCAGAACCAATATTCACAACTCCTCATACCAAATTGGACTGGGACTTATTATATGACTTACAAGGTCCTTCTGCCACAGGGATAAGAAAAATCACTTCCTGTCAGACTGTGGATTTCAGAATATTTGACAAATTTTGAAGAGAGAAGAATTCACCTAAATTTAAAGGCACTGAAATAAATCTTGTGTTAAAAGACTTTGATCGTTGGTTTTTCTAGACTCAAAAAAAAAAAAAAAGCAAAGAGGGATTTAAAAATCCAACCCTATATTTCTTCTGAATTTCCAGACAAAAGTTAATTTCTAACCTCTATTTGCTCAACCTTGAATGTTTTCTGATATTCATATTAATTAACACTTCTTAGTGTATCTGATATAAATAACAGGTCCAAACACTATGAAACCAGTCATTTTTTATTTGGAATAATCTTTGGGTCTTACTTATCTTACAGGGTAGAGAAAACTAGCTTTTCCAAAGTTTAAAAATAAAGTTTGAGTTTCTTAAACCCCAAAAATCATTGAAAAATTTGTACCAGATGTTCTTTCTCAAAATCTTTCTAATTTGGGGGTTCAAGGAAGAGCTTCATATCCTTTCAATGTCATATTAAAACATTAATTAACATATCAATCAAAGAAATATTTTACTATCTATAAGAATTAATAAGTCTACTGCCATTTAAACCATGATCTTCTGTTAATTAAAGACCTAAATGGAGTTATTTTACATGTTTAAATTTTGCATTTTTCTCCAGAAGTTTGTTTCAGTAGATGATATAACCCCAGAAATGATACTTTTATTGGTCTATAAGGTATTAGCCATCTTGTATCTAACTGGCAAGCTTACTCAATAATGTTTTTCCAATGCCAATGAAACTTTTATCCCTTTGAATAAGATTCCTTCTAGTTAAGCTGAACACATTTTGACAAGCATTTATTCAATATTTTATAACAATCATATTTTTAACCTTTAGATAAACATACTGTGTCCCTGGCACAAAGCTTACAGAATCCTTGCTTTTCACTCATTAGGGAATTATAGAAGTTGATCTGCGGAATTGATAACTGAAATGAATTCACTTATTCCTTTAACCAGTCAGTTAAAAGTATTTATTAATATCTCATATACAAGATCTCTCCTAGACATTATAGGCACAGTGGTAAATGTGGCATGCTGTTACCCTGCTATATAGGAATTTAATATAGTCACATGAAGATGAATGAAACAAATACATATCTGTTAGTAATTTTTTTAATAAAATAAGGCAAAGAAGGAGAATAAGAGATGTGTTTTATGGGTGGGGAATATTGTACCCTTATAATCACTCTTCCAGGTGATCTTTAACAAGAGAATCAAGGCAGCAAGTTATTTACTATCTAGTGGAAGAATGATCTAAATATTGATTCTCAATCTTTTTAACATCAGAACTTCTCCTCTTTTAAACTCGAAGTCAGATGTGATGCTGCGCACCCAACTACTTGGGAGACAAAGGAAGGAGGATCACAAGTTTGAGGCCAACCAGAACACAATAATGAGACAGTTTCAAAACAAAAAATAAACGGAGCTGGGTACATAGTTCATTAAGAGAGCACTTACCTAGCATAGATTGGGCCCTGAGTTTATCTCAGGATCTTAAAATATAAATAAATAAACAAACAAACAAACAAACAAATAAATAAATAAATCCCTCCAGATTTATTAAATACGGAAAAACTTGTATGCAGACACAGACATATACACACATGCACACTCCTGGTATTACTGTATTGTAAATTATAACTATATAATTTTAAAACTCTGTACTATTTTTTAAATATCAGTAATAACCCATTACATGATAACTTAAATAACATAATTTATGGAAAATAACACTTTCCAAAATGAAAAATGTGTGGTGAGAAAAATGGCAGTATTCACTTTTTGGAACTCTCTTTATTGTTAGTCTCAATAAGAGACAATCCAATATATTAATCTGTATTCAGTCTGTTGGAATATGATGTTTTGGTTGTATATGAAGAAATTCCTGTTTCACATGGTTATGTGGTTGAGGAAACAATTGTTTTTATTATAGCTTTTTCAGATAATCAGTTTAATTTTAATTATTACTGTGTTTAGTAACCACTTTGCAAAATTCCAGGCTATCAAGCTGGTGTCCTCTAAACATATCACATTTATTATTGCCTTAAGGAAAGAAGTATCCTCAAGTATCTATTTTTGGAGTATAATAAGAAGAGGTTGAATAGATCCATTCTAACATTTCTTATTTTTGAGCCTTTGGATTTCTTTCTTTGGAGAATGATACCATCATTCAGGCATTTCCACTTTATAGAATTCAGGTTATTGATGAGTCCAGGCTTCAATCAACCAACTCCTTGGGTTGCTAATCCCTTTTTCACATATGTAAGCCAATATATTAAATAGCATATTCTGGGTGAATGCATCCATGGCTATGGCATCACCCCAGTTACATCTGATATTTTACTCTCCTTGCTCTTATCCCTTCAAATCCACTCCCACACATACTTGTTGATGTCTCACCAACATAGACTGTGAAGCTCTGAAACTCTTTGAGGGTACAGGCTGTCTTTTCTTAGTGCAATTCTTGTACTCTTCATTCATTCTAGATCTGACAGCATTCATACGTTGCTTATGAAGATCAATTATCCATTAGGCAAATACAGTCATTAAAAGGTTTTTATCGGAGGAAATATGTACTTTTAGTTTTCTACATGAATTATATTTGAGGAAATTGATGGCCAAAAATGGGGAGAACATTAAATTTCTCGGTCTCATCCATACTGCTCAAGTGTCCCTGTCTTATGATTTTAAAACTGCACACTCCTTCTCCACCAATACTTTTCCATCAGTGAGAGGAATTGTGAATGCATTTGAATGAAAACACTGAAACTTCTCAATAACATTGGACATATTCCATGTGGCCCTTGAATATTGAAGATTCAAGATAGCTCCTTAAACTTTCTGATTATCCATGCATGACATATTTTATCAATTGTATCTAAACTTTTTGGGCCACCAAAAGAAGCCAGGTAATACCAACAATTTATAATCACTTTTTGTCATGGAAACTAACTTTCACAATTACTTGAGTTCTCAACACTTTGACTTGCTTATATGCTTTATCCCATGCTAACAACTGTGATCACTTGAGTAATAAGACTGCCATTTCTTGTCATGAATTATCTATATCCCATTTCTTCTTAGCACTTCCCAAACATGTGAGCAATCTGTTCCTCTAATTTGAAGTTCTGTTTCCTGGGGCCATTTTTGGTAGCAATTATTGTACAGTCAAGGTGCTGGCAAGGTACAGATGACACAAACGAGGAAAGAGATTCATAAAGAAACAATTTACACAGATAAAAATAAGGCGTAGGGAAGCCATGGGCTATCCTGCATAATATTATAACATTTCTAGGTACTTACCCACATACACATACCATACACATCATGCTTAAAGCTTCATTTTACTTTTCACTTAATATATAAATTGGGAAATCATCCAAGATTCTCCCTCTGCATCCCAATCTTAATTAACTAAATACCAAGTCCTGTCCATTTTGTCTACTAAATAAACATCTAAAATATGTTTTCCTTACAACACTGATCCTCTCCAATGAGGCATTGTGGTCCCGTGCATACTAAATAAAAAGAATTTTTGTATAACAGGAGGAGCAGGAGTAGGAGTAATAGGAAGATCAAGGTCATGGAATGGTTCTTGTATCAGATTAGGAAGATCATTCTCCTTCTATTTACAGCAAAAGGAAAATATAGGGAAAGCAAAGTGATTTATATGTCCACATTGTTTTTGCTTTTGCATTGACTGCTCAGCTTGAGAAGATGCATTAATATAACATCAGCATAAAAGATGTGAATTTTAATATGTAGCACATTCAGTTAAAGCACTACAGAGAGAATTAGGAGAAAAGGAGCTATAAACATCCAGCTGCAGTTTAAACAATCTCATGCTGTGACTTCAGAGAATGCAAATTATATATTCTCAACTCATTTTAGAAACCAAAATTGCATTATATTAAGCTCAATCTGTATGTTATGACCTGGGAATTATAAACTTCAACTCAATTGTAGGAATGTATAAATTTATTGAATTATTTATTTTGATTAGTACCACTGGAGAAATGTTAAACTACATTACAGAAAATGAAAAGGACAACATAGCCCAAGGTGTTCCTACCTGAACTACAGTACAGGTCATTGGCCAAGTGTCAAGGTAAAATGTCCATAGTTCTCCCTACCTATACTGTATTACCTATATACTTTATATTAATTGATATACTAGACTGAACTTATAACCTTATATTAAGTGTAAAATGTGAGGGCAAAGCATATCATGGGTCTCCTACCTGTGCTCTAGCAGTATTTATTAAAGTGAATTGCTGCTTCACTAGCAAGTTAAGTAAAAATTCATGGATCTTAGTCTTTCTGTTTTTGTCATCTGAAAAGATCTAAAATATAGCATCTCATAGTAACTTCTTAACTATTATAAATAAGTAGCTAACAGAAGACAGCTGGGAAGGAAATAACATAATATCTGAATAAATTATATATATGATGATCCAAACCTAATTTATTCATCCTATTTTTCTTCACTTAATAGTATCTGTATCATTTACTTTAACCCAAAATTGAAGTCACACCCCTTTTTGAACAATAATCTGCACCATGGAATTGAATAGACTCAATTCTTTTATGAGACTCAACACACTCTTCAATTGCTAGAACAAAATGGACCTCAGAATCTTGAACTTTTACAAAGCCATATAAAATTTTGAATCATAAAACTTAAATAGATGCAGGATGAAAAAATCACTTTTACTTTCCTTATAAACTTCATCAAGGATTCTTCAGTCCAGACAGTCTTTTAACAATTATGTATCTTTGGTGCATAGAGGACATATGTGTTCCAAGGAAAGACCTTTCCAAATATAAGGGATTTTCTACTATTCTGAAATTGATGATTGCATCGTTAATAGTTATTTATGTGCACAGGGAGGGGAGAGAATGCCAACTTAAGAAATAATGATCCATCTGGCCATGGTGGCACAGGCCTATAATCCTAGCAACTCAGGAGGCTAAGGAGGTAGGATCACAAATTTGAGGCCACTCTCAGCAATTTATTGAGTCTCTAACTTAGTGAGACCCTGTCTCCAAATAAAGAATAAAAAAGGCTGGGGATGTCGCATAGTGATCAAGTGCCCATGGTTCAATCCCCAACACCCTCTGCAAAAAAAAAAAAAAAAAATAGTCCAGAACTTCCTGTACCCCCCCCCATAACTTCTGCCCATCAAATTGACATTCTTAAATTCGCCAGTTGGGTGTGGTCATAGTTTTAAGATTTCAGGCACTTAATAAAAAATGTCATGTTGAGGCCTAATACTAATAACTTTAAATAAGAGTATTGGGCTGGGGATATAGCTCAAGTAGGTAGAATGCTTCTCTCACATGTGCAAGGCCATGGGTTCGATCCCCAACACCACAAAAAGAGAAATAAATAAATAAAATTCTTTTTTTAAATTATTATTTTACATTACAAAACTTACTTTTGAATGCATGGAGACATCATTACACATAAACATGTTAAATTACTTAAAGAAAAATACTAATTGCTGTACATATGGTAAACCTTCCTTGAGCATATTATAAATATTGAAAGGTAAGAACCATGCTATTTTTCCTCTCTGGATTTGGCATTATACCTCAGTTAGTACTTTCATAACAATGTGAAATCAATAAATATATTTGATGAATTTTATTAACTACCTGTCTTCTATGATATTATTTTCTAAGTTTTATTTTTCTTTTTAATTGACACATAATAATTGTATATATTTATGGGGTACCATGTGATATTTCAATACATGTATACAATGTGCAGATCAAAGCAGGGTAACTAAGTATTACCATGTCCTTATACATTTATCATTTATTCATGTTTGAAGATTTTGACTTCCTCTCTTTCAGTTCTTCATTAAGGATATAATAGGTTGTTGGGAACTATCATCATCCTATTCTGCTATAGAACACTAGAACTTATTCCTCCTATATTTTGGAAACCATCCAACTTCCCACCATTCCTCCTTTATTCTCCTCCTGCAACTATCTGGTAAATACTGTTCTAATCTCTTTAAATATCTATGTTTTAAGCTTCTATGTGACAACAGGCAGTATTTGTTTTACTGTACTTGGCTTATTTCACTTAACACAATATCCTTCAGTTTCACTCTTTTATTTTTTAATATTTTTCTAGTAGATGGATGCAATACACATAATACCTTTATTTTATTTTTATGTGTTGCTGAGTATCAAACTCAGTGCCTCACATGTGCTAGGAGAGTGCTCTACCAAGTGAGCTACAACCTCAGCCCCTCCAGTTTCATTCTTAATAAATTTTCTAAAAAAATTCTGGAAGTTTCTAGAAGTATACTACAACATACCCTGTATTGTTGTGTCAGTTTAGTTAGGAAAATAAAGCATTCTTCAATAAGTGGTGGAAGTTATTGTACTTTCCAATAAATTAATTAAGCATTTTCATCTTTCAATAAGTAAACATAAGAAAAAGTGTAAGGATTCTGGCTTTGGAAATGTACAGGACAGTGTTCCTTGGTGAGCAAACTCCTGAGGGTAACAGGCTCCCTGTTTTACACACTTGGAATATTCTGCAATTCCACCCAGGAACTACTAAGTTAACTAATACATGTGCAATGCCTGGTTGCTGTGGCAATACTCTGCATGAGGAGGCTCTGTGCTAGAGTCTTATCAGCCTCCACCTTGATCTCAGGCACTCAGCTCCTGGGAATAAAGGAATTTTCTTGTTAGACAACCACAATGTTTCACCAAGCTCAGCTGAGCCTGAACCTGTCCACATAACAGTAACTTTAAACAATGGACTTTCTTGAGAGCTACACAAAGCTCCTAACATGCACATTGCAACTATAGTGTGTAAGTGAGAAATAAGTTGCACAATGTTGCTAACTCTGTAACCTGCTTATTGACACAATGAACAATAATGTACTACTGATGCCAGTGACCTAATGTAACCTATTGATATCAATAAAGCTGTCAGCTTGGACAAGGGCCTTTCTGCCTCTCTGCCATTCTGCCTTCCTGCTATTCTGCCACTTTGCCTGTGCACCTTCCTTCTGTCTCCTTTTGCTTTCTTTACAAAAGGTTTGGAAAAAAATTTCTTTCATTCTTTTTTTAGAACTATGTGATGCTGTTTTTCTATATTTAATTTCCATTGTTGAATTAACTATTTACATTGTCCAAGAGAGTGTTTTAAAAGCTCAAAAAGAAAGACTTTATAACATTCACCTGTATATTCTTAGGATGATGGTTAATATGATAATGTTTCCCAAATACTTAGTTTAGCATGAATGATGATATTCATTTCTCTATAGATATTTTGTATAAAACCTGAAATTGTAAAGGAAAATTCATGAGAATAATGTTTAAATATTTATACACAAAAATTTCATTATGGTATCTTTTTTCTTGAATAGTTAAAATTTCAGAGTCAATTTTTGGAATTAATTAAGAGATTATTGTTTAACATTATAATAAAATGTTATTTGACTATAAATTAATAAAATACTGGTTTAGAAGAGTATGCAATAATGTAAAAAGATGCTTATACAATTGTAATTATGATATAAAAATATTTGGAAGATGTGTGTCAATGCATTAATAGTTCTTACCTCTCCATATTTTTAAAAAACATCCATTTTCATCTGTGACTAACATTTAGGAAAAATGCAATATTCATAAACTGCTACTGTATTTATTCTTTAGCAGAATTAACACTGTACAAAAAAATGTATTGGTCACCAGATAGCTGAAAGAACATTATTATGTATGACTTTGATACGAGGATATAAGAAAAGATAAGCACAGGTACTTTTTAATCTATGATTTTCTTTGGAAACATATTATACATAAGAATGATAACTTTTAAATACACTTTTAAAATTTTTGTAACTTTAAAATGAGTCACTAACTTAACAGAACTTTCATAATTTCTTTTTGAAAACAAAGTGATTGAATAAATTGGTATACTAAATTTCAAAATTCTGGGCTCAAAAAACAAATATTGAGGAATTTAATTTGGATGAATACTATACATAAAATATATTAATCCTGGTTTGCACATAAATTAATTCACCAAATATGATTAAAAGACACAAGGAATTATAATTTCCTAAATTGTAAAATAGCACCAAATAATTTTATCAAAGGGCTGTTGAGGGAATTAAATGAGAATGTACCTAAAAGTCTTAGTTCAGAATTTTACAGTATTAATATTATTTTATTATATTATTGTTATTTAGCCAATCATAAGTCTGGGTGAAAGCATAGAGTTTGTTGGGGAATTAAATAAGATAATATTTATAAATCTCAGCACAGTGTCAGGTAATTATAAAAACAACAATAATGATAGTGTTTTACTTCCAAAATACATACAATATCAGATTATTAATGTCTAAATATTTACAAATTCCTCTAATTAAACATCTTTTTTCCTCTTATAGTTATCCTTCATGTGGAGATATATGATAACTAACAGGAAAAAATATGTTTAACATTCAGCAAAGTTGATCCAAAACTCAAAATGTCTGAGTTCTTAGTTTATATTGCTACAAAAATGTCTTTAGAAATCAACACTGGAAGAAATGATTTTTAAAAATAATTCTCTGCAATTAAATTTTGAGAAAGATAGAGTTTAATTTGTGTTATATAATATAAATTTATTTTTAAGAAACAAAAATGTCTAAAAAGTTCACAGAGATAAAGAGACATGAATGGAAGATGATTCAAATGTTGACAGGTTTTATTTAGAAGGCATCTGACATTAAGGATTTTTGTATGCTCCTTTTAAGGCTATAACTGCCATTTTAATTAAACAGAGTTTTATCCTCTAATAGAAATAACTATTAGATTATGCATGATTATCAATTAGGCAATATAAAATAACTTTAAAATACTAGGCAATATAAAATAAAATAATCTTTATTTCATATAGAATATAAAGCTACATAGTATTAAAGAAAAGTAATTGTAGTTAGTTGTGTTTTATATTGACAACATGTATGTTTTTATCTAATGCTTTTATTAATTTGGACTTTTAATTTTTCCTCATGACATAAATTCCATCAACAAACCAGCCAAACACATCCAAGACATATCTGGTGTAAACTTGGATAAAGCATCTCATTTCCTTGCAAACAAGATGAGTATGTCAACATGTAACATCCCAAAAATAAACCAAGGTACATAATATATTATTATTATTATTATTATTATTACAAACATACAAATATTTAGTATGTGTCAATTGCTGTTTTAAGTACTTTGCATGAACTAAATTTATTTAGTCATTTAGTCATTTAAGTTACCCCTTGATGAACATATTATTTCCGACCTGCAATCTCTTACCTACAATTTTGAAAGACAAAAATCTCTGATAACTTTGTTTTGTTTTTTCAAACACACAGGCTGAAATCCGACTTTATATGAAGCTTTTCACTTCTTGATTTATCCCTCTTTGTTTGAATTTGTTTTGCTGCAGCTATTTAAATATGCTGCTTTAGGCCTTACGGTGGTGTTGTCTACACTAAATTACTTTCTAAAATCCTGAATATTCTTAATTCTGAAATAACCCCTTGACTCAAGATTTTTAGAAAATAAGTATGAGGGCTTGGGATGTTACTCAGTGATATAGAGCTAGCCTAGCATGTACAAGGAAAGAAGGAAGAAGGGAGGTTGGGAAGGGGGACATAAGATATGAACTGAATCCTTATCATGCTCATTTCACAGACAACTGGAGAACAGAGAAGGTAACTTATCTTGCAAAATCACACAGCCGTAAGCAGTTGATTGATATGTGATTCATTTTCATGTAAACATTTATCATGGTTTTAAATGTTTCTCCCATCCTCCTGACTTTCCCATTGACTGCAATATCTAAAATATGGAAAGTTCGATGTGTACCTATAGATGAATGTCATTTAAAAATAGTATAGAAAACTTTACCAATGTTGCTGGCTAAAAACTAATTTTGCCCTCCAAGAAAAACATCATATTGGTCATCCCATATATGTCAGTTGAAGATGAAACATTAATTTATTGGAGAGTGTTTGTGTCTGTCATCGCAGCTGCAACAGGGTGGCCAGATTCTGTGCCAGCATAGACTGTCAAGAAAAAAAAAAAAAACCCACTGTGAACTGTAGAGTAATCAGTCTGAAACTGTGAAACTACAGAGAAGGCAAAGCTTTTCAAGGACTGAAATACATCTGTCTTGATTGAAATTTCTAGAGCTATCCATATAGCAGATTGAGATGGATGTTAGGAAACTGAGTTTCTGTTTCTAGCTCAGAAACCAAATTTTTGTATGACCTTGAAAAAAGAACTAAGTGGTATTTTGCTTTATTTCTTTCTAGTCCTAAACTCTAAATTGCATTTAAAATTCTGCTTTCATGAATTCTAAATGAAAAAAAAAATGTATATGAGTACGGTTAATCGAGTCATTTATAGGAAGCCCTAAAAGTAGTATCAACTATTTTGGTGTCTAATCCTGAAAGAGTATGTCCTATTTCACGGTATCAGAAGCCAAAGTAGAATTTGTCATCTGCAGTGTGCACCAAGATTGATCAATTAAGGTTCTCAGAGACTTTAATAGTGTTTTAAGGAGTGGCAAATGAATAATAATTTTATAACTCTAAATATAAATGCCATGCTTAGTCAAAGCGTAAACATGTAAGTTAATAATTTAGATATTTTTGACCCTATTGCACTTTACATAAATTGTTAATGATGTTCCTCAATTTCAGTAACTATTGGGATAGCAGAATACTGAAAACTGACAAACTGTCTCAATCAAGAGCAAAGACAATGCTCACATTTTACACTAGATTAGTGGTTTCTGATTTCTAGAAAGTGCATATTCCATTACTGCTAATGGACAGTATGGCATGACTCATGTGAATGGCCCCTTTATTAGGCCACTAATGCAAAACATTCCTATGAAATAAAAAAAAAATGTGCATAAGCCTTTTCAGTTGATTAGAGTACACCCTGTAGAAAACACATGAATGTCCAGAATTATAAATCATGATTATTCATATCACATAATGCTACTTCTCAAATATTTTTCAAAGTTAGCCAGGGGTTTCTATAAATAGTAAGCTTTTCTTTTACAATTTAAAACGTAAATTTGTCTTTTTAAAATTACTTTATTAGTAAACGATATCAAATGCCTGAAAGCAGTTTGGGGATAAGAATTAATAGTTTAATTTAGCAGCAGTTGATCCTTTTTTTTTACTAAGGGATGAGAGTTAATGTGACTGTTTATAACTTAAGACAGTGAATGAGCACTTCAGATCATTAACCCAGAACCAAAGAAAATCAAACTACCCTTTTCCATATGCAAACATAAAATACAAGTCACACAAAAATGCTAGTATTTTTTTAAATGGATTCACATTTTAATCTAGATTTAAAGCATGAAAATTAACCTTCAAAACTTACAGCTTTGGTAATTGATTCAAGCAGAATTTCCAAAAGACTTTTTGTTCTAAGGATATTAAAAGGGAAGGAAGGGATGGCATTAAAGTTGCATTTTCTTGACTTTTCCCCACTGCTGCGAACATATAATGAGACCCCGACTCAGATACAAACCCAACAAACTCAGTATTTTCTAACCCAAACCAGGTTCTTCTAGTAGTTTCTCTATTCTTGTATTGTAATAGTTATATCTGTGTGTGTGTGTGTGTGTGTGTGTGTGTGTGTGTGTGTGGTGTGTGAATATAATTAAATAATAACAGATCAAATATTGAAGGCTCTGATAAAAGAGGTTTTAGGGAGAAGGAAAGGTCTTCAACAACCACAAGATTATGAACCATCCCTGTTTCATATTAGGAAATTAAAATCTTTCAGTGATGTCTATCAGATGATTATATCTGAATTTACGGGTTAAATAAACACTGGGCTGGTTGGAATGTCCATGTGGTGCTCATTTTAGAACAATTCCTTCTGCACTCCTCTGCTTTGTGAGTTCCATACTTTGGATTTACAGCATTAGGCTGACTGAGCTTTATAGGTGCTGTGCTTTAGGAGGCAATTTCTGCAGTTGCTTTCTTGCAGTTTTTCTTTTTTTCCCAGAAGAGAAGTTTTGAACATAAGGATTTGGTCAACTTTGGCAAAGAATCATCATTTAAATGTCACTAAATGTCACTCTATATCTGAGGTTCAGCTATCAATAGAACTGGTTCCTTGAGTTAATGATTTTCTGGAAACTGCATGATCACACTTGTATTATTATTATAAATATAACCATAAATAGAATTTTGCCTTGAACCAAGTGATCTGTAGAGCCAGTGATGAAAATTTTTTGATGAGTGGAATATTGCTTTGTCTTCAGTAACGTGTCTGTTAGTGGGAGCAGGATTGGCCTAGAAATGACAGATAGGAGACCACACCAAGTACTGCAGGCATACACAGGCAAGGCTTTAATTGGGGCTCCATTGAAAGGAGGCAGGAGAGTGACTGGGCTGCTCCTGGAACAAAGGAAGGAACCAGGTCCTTGTTGAGTTGGTGGGGTGGGCTGGGGTCTGGTATTTCTCGCTGGTCATGCATGTGATATTTTCTCAAGGAATTTCTTCTTTGTGAAAGATGCAGATCAATAGTTATCTGGTTTATTCTTGGAAATGTTTTGACATCGATATTCTGTCTTTTTGCACCTGGCCTCATGACTGTCTTGGTACTTGGAATAATATTGTTGAAAAATATGGAAGGGAAGGAGACATGAAAGAATGCGTGGCAATTTTAAAGAATGACAGGGGCTAAGGCCTTGAGTGTTTTTCCGTCATTTCTGTGTACCATTCTTTTAATGGATGACAAGTCAGAGGCTGAGGCCTTGGGTTTTTCATCTTCTGTTCCCGAGGCAGCCCCTGTCTCAGGTCCTGTACAATCTGCAAGGCTGACATAAGGTGGGCTAAATTACTAGGAGTAATCACCTAGCAGATAACATCCATCAAATACCAGTTCCACAAATCTAATACAAGGAGGAAGAAAATACTCAAAAATCAATCCCTAGGGAACTAGCACAAAAGACAATTTGTGTTATTTTCCCCTATCATTTTTATATTATATTTCTCTCTTGGATATTGCTGAAAATGACACATTTTTGATAACTATTCTGTTATTGTTTTTACTTCCTAAAATTGAATTTTAACAAATGCTATCCCCATTCAGACTCTCTGACCTATATGGTTTTTGATCAGGCAAATTGAGCCTCTATTGAGAATCTCCAGAAGTTTTTCACAAACTTCTTTTGGATTGTAGTCAGTGGAGACTAGAGCAACCACAGAATTCTGTACATAACTGGAATTATAAGGAACTTGCAGTATGTAGATATGTTGTATATTAAAAGGAAAGCCCCCATATTCCTGACCATTTTTGCAATTGTACAAGCTAATTTGAACCGTGTGTGTGTGTGTGTGTGTGTGTGTGTGTGTGTGTGTGTGTGTAGATGTTTTTGGACCTTTATTTTTTATTCATTTATTTATATGTGGTGCTGAGAACTGAACCTAGTGCCTCACACATGCTAGGCAAGTGCTCTACCTCTGAGCCACAACACCAGCCTCTCTCTCTCTCTCTCTCTCTCTCTCTCTCTCTCTCTCTCTCTCTCTCTCTCTCTCTCTTACACACACATATATATATACATATATATATATATATATATATATATATATATATATATATATATTTTGAATGTACTAAGACTGAATATGGTTAAGCTCAAGTAGGCTGAGAGAAAACAATACTCTGATGATATTTGGACTAAATCACCAAAAAATACCAGAATCAAAATTACTAAAAGAGAAATGTTTTCAAATAAATTCATTTAGCTGACCATTATTTTGTTTTATCAGGCACAGGAGATAACATCATGGTCATTTTATTGGTTTACAGGGTTTCAGGCAGAGCTGTATGCTTCTAGAGACTTTTTTAAAAAATATAGCCTTGGTTGAAGATCTTATTGAATGGAAATCCATTTATTTGGGTTGATAGTTTGTTTGCACAAAGAACCCTTAAAAGAAACATAAATTGTCTTCCAGCAATATTGTAAAACATTTTCATATTGGGTTGTATTATAAGTTTGTGTTCTTCAGAAAAGATACATTGGATATCTAATTCCCAAGACTTCAGCATGTGACCTTTTTTGGAGATAGGATACTTACAGAAGTAATCAGATTAAAAAGAGCTCATTGGAATAGTCCTTTCTAAAATGACTAGTGTCTTTAGAAAAAGGACATTTGGATACAAAGGTGTGCATACAGGAAGAACACCAAGAGGTGTTATGCTCTCATGATTTCCAGAAGCTGGAAAAGAGACCCAAAGAAGATCTTTGTCTAGTGCTTTCAGAAGGAGTAGACCCTTCAAACATTTAGGTTTGGGATTCCAGGCTTTTGGCCTTCACAAACTATAAAACAATACATTTCTATTGCTCTAAGATACCTGGTTGTGGCTTGATTTTTAATGGCATCCCTAGGAAAGTAATACAATATGTCTTCTAAAAATCATAATTTCTGGCTCAAAGTTTTGAGTGTTTCCTTTGAAAAGCTGTCTCATCCCTCCTGGGCTTTAGACTGAGTAAAACAGATTAGTCTCTTGCAGTATTTAGGTAGACCTGCATGTATAAGCATAGTATCAGTGGAATTATTCCCAGTGATAGAAGATGTCTTGTAATGATCTTATAGAAAGCTTGTGTGAGTTCTGATGAGAGGATTGTGTGGTTATTAATGTCTAATTTAGGCCAGCTCAAGCACTGTGTTTATGAAAATTTGGACAATGCCATCTTTAGCATCTCATTTACTCCTTTTACTTTTCCTTATGATTGGGCTAATATTTAACATGTTAAATATTTTTGTATTAATGGAAGTGAGATCAAGCCATTTCTCTTTAACTGTTCCCATAAAATCAGTTGCTTTATTTGGGAATATGTATAGCATTTTAACAACTGGTAGGGTTAAGAAAGAGCTTCTAACCAGCCAAACATTTTACCAACAATAATTAATGTGTATATATAGCTTGAAGATTTTGGCAGTTGTAAAAAGCCCATTTGTGAATCTCAAGAGGGATATTGAGGGGAAATAAACCATATATTACCATTACACATTAACCTGGATTATGATTGTTATCCACCATTATTTATTTAATGATAATTTTTTCGAAGTCCAAAGTGCTTGCCATTGCACCATGGAACCCCCCAAAACTGTTTTTCTATTTCAAAAAATGAACGATCATAAAGTAATTTGTCCTGGGTCTATTAAAGGGATTGTGATGGTATAGGGAACCCATATCCAAATCACCGAAATCTCTATGGAAAATGAGTTCTTGTGTTGGCCAATTTTGTCTTTCAGGAGGTTGAGCTTATCATAGTGAATCCACCATAGCAAGCTTAAATCAAGACAGTTACCTTTCTAGGTTTGTTCGTTATGTATGTCAGTTTAGAAACACTACATGTAAACTAATGGTAAAGCTACTCATTCAGCATGTGACACTTCAAGGGCATTGTCCTCAGGCTTCAGTCTACATGTGAACTTCTATCTCAAGAAATCATGTGTTTTTAATAGCTTGCATGAAGTCATTGATCTTTTTCACTGGTAGTCAAAATATATGAAGAGGTTATAAATCCTTTTGGTCTTCATATCATTCCATATTCATGAACAATTATTAAAAAGAGTATACCTACTCTTTTTAAATCTTTTTTCTTTTGTTACAATACAGGCTTCAGCTACCTAGGAAGATTGAATACCACATAATGGAGCTGCTTTAATGGCTGTATTTTCAGTGAATACAACAAAAGGGGATGTCATTATTATTTTTAAAAGCAAAATCCATCTATAAACTTATTAAAGCAGGAATAAATAAAAGAATGTGTGTAGCATCTGTTTTGGGCATAATGAACTCCTGAGTTATTGCTATAGTCCTGTATTTCATCTTCATCTGAAAGAGTGAGATTTGAACAATGTTACATAGTGATAAGCAAAAGATGATAGAAGGATTTCATAAATGGAAAAGTTGCTAATAAAGAAATTTTTGCATGTTCTTAGAAGTAACAATGATTTTACAGCAGCTGCCGATTCTTGCAAACATGACAAATAGGCCTTCATTATCAAACAGGCAATAGGAAGCTTCTAGTGAGTCGGTACTCCCCATGCAACATCTTGCCTTTGTTCAAACAAAAGAGCAGTTTTGACATAATTAGTGACACACAAAGCAGAAGGTTGTTAAAGAAGTCAAAGAAGAGAAATCTTCTTTCACTTTTACATCCCATGGGAGAGGCTCAGAAATTATTCTTAGAAAGTTCAGGAGAGGTCTAAACTATTATAAATAGATATTTATTTCTTGCAATAACCAGTCAATCATTAAAATCGTTTCATCCTCCTTTAGTATAGTGCTTTGTTAAATTGAAATTCTTTGTTCTGTGAAGGACAGAAAATAGTAGGTGCTGACAGATTGTGACATAAAAAATTTTCTCAGTTTTTTGATAATATCATGCCTTTTCTCTAGACTCATTTGGCCCATTTTCAGCTAATCTTGAAAAGAGATAATGTATAGTCTTCCTGTGATCTATGTAGACCAAGCAGGTACAAGAGTAAATCATCTACAAATTATATGAGGATGGATGCTCAAAGAAAAATCATTTTGTTTAAATTATTTACATTGAAAATAATATGAAGGAAAGTCAATTAAATCCTTATGATCATCCATGTATGCTATTAATCTGCATGCAAAAATAGCAAACAAATGTCAACCACCTTTAATTATATGTTTACTAAAGAAAGCTGTACATAAATCTACTACTATAATATATTTAATTATTCAGCAAATGGAAGATGGAACACCTATTGTTGAAAATACCAGAAATCTATGCTTACTCTAAATTTTTGATCAATATAAGCAGCCTTTTATGACGGACTTCCTAACTGGCTATATGAGAATATTGCAAAAATTGAAATGTGACAATAGGTATTCTAATAAAGACTGAATAATAGGTTTTATTCAGGTTTGAATGGATATTGGGATGACTTCAGTTTATAAGATTTCATTTGAACCTTAGGTCAGTTCCAAATATTCTACTCTGTTAGTAGAATGTTTAATCCGAAATTGAAAGTAATCTGATCTAATAGTGCATAGAGAGAGCATAGAGAGTGCATATCCTCTATATGTAGAAGAACAGAACTGCTGTAATTTAGGTTGTTTTAATATAGTGCCTTCTGACAAACTATTAATTTCTGAATTCCATTATAGAATAAGTATCAATAAGTTATTTGGAGCAGAGACATATAATTAAAACTGACAAAAATTTCAAGACTGGGAGGATCATATGTTATCAATATCTATTGATATCCTCTACAATTGTACTATTGGTGCTCGAAAGGACGCACTGGGATCAGGTGGTGAGCTTTAAGGTGGAAAAATAGAGCAAGTGCCTCCACTAGGAATTGGAAGGCTTGCCCTGCAAACTGGAATAATACAATCTGCCAACTACCTTGGAGAGGTGTCACTGTTAAATTTCTCATCTAATTTCAGAGGCTTCTTTCTTGGCTTCGGCAAGAAGACACTTTTCCAGTGACCCCCCCCCTTTTTTTTAAAGATGTCACATTTCCTAAAAAGTTGGATCTTCTTCTACCATGTGAATCAACTATTCTCCTTCTAGGTATTTACCAAAGAGAAATCAAAGCATACACCCATACAGAACTTAGACACAAATATTCATGGTAGCTTTTTTTTTAATTTGATCTTTTTAGATATTTTTGACAATAGAATGTATTTTGACACATATACATGGAGTATAACATTCTAATTAGGATCCTATTCTTATGGTTTTACATGATATGGAGATTAACTGGTCATGTATTCATATATGAACATGGGAAAGTTATGTCCAAATCATTCTACTCTCTCTTTTTTTAAAGAGAGAGAGAGAGAGAGAGAGAGAGAGAGAATTTTTTTAATATTTATTATTTACTTTTCGGCAGACACAACATCTTTGTTTGTATGTGGTGCTGAAGATCGAACCCGGGCCGCACACATGCCAGGCGAGCGCGCTACCACTTGAGCCACATTCCCAGCCCCTCATTCTACTCTTTCCTAATCCCATCTTATCTCCCCTCATTTCCCATTGTCTAATTCAATGTGAACTTCTCTTCTTCTCCCTTATTGTATGTTAGTATCCACATATCAGAGAACATTCGGCCTTTGGTTTTGGGGAATTGGCTTATTTCACTTAGCATGGTAGTCTTTAGATTTATCCATTTACCTGCAAATATCATAAAGTCGTTCTTTTCATGGCTGAGTAATATTCCATTGTGTACATATATCACATTTTCTTTATCTATTCATCTATTGAATCGGACCTAGGTCAGTTCCATAACTTAGCTATTGTGAATTGAGCTGCTATAAACATTGATGTGGATATGTCACTGTAGTATGCTGATTTTAAGTCCTTTATGTATATACTGAGGAGCAGGATGGGGTTAAATGGGTCAAATAGTGGTTCCATTCCAAGTTTTCTGAGGAATCTCCATACTACTTTCCAGAATGGTTGTACCAATTTGCAGGCCCACCAGCAACGTATGAGTGTATCTTTCCCCCTGCATCTCTACCAACATTTATTTTTACTTGTATTCTTGGATTTATTGTTACTCATATGCCATTCTGACTGGAATGAGATGGAATCTCAGAGTCTTACTTTGCATTTGTCTAATTGCTATAGATGTTGGACAGTTTTTCATTTATTTGTTGCATGGTAGCCTTATTTCTGAGATCCAAACACTAGGAATAACCCACACAGCCATCTACAGGTGAATGAATAAACAAACTGTGGTGATAAAAGGAACAAACCATTGATAATACAATAACACGAATAAGCCTCCAAATAATTATGCTAATTAGAAAAGCTAGACAAAAATAGAGGAGAGTATGTAGTTTTTGTTATATAAAATTTTTGAAAATTTAGACTATGTTATAACAGAAAACAGATCATGGGCCTCTTTGTTTCAGTTTGTTGAGCCACTAGGATTAGGAAGGGCCATGAGGTAAATTTGGGAGATGATGGTGATTGTTGTAAAGATTTCATGGGTGCATACATGTGTCAAAACTCCCCAAATTACATATAATAAAATAGACTTTAATTAATCTGTTTGTAAAACTTAGCCACTAGCCCTGTGAGGTTTGCATTTCTTCCATAGGGCTCTATATCAGCTCTATGTATGATTCAATTAGGTGTTCTCAATGGGAATATACAAATACATAAAGAGAACCCAGCAAAATGCCAGTAAACATCAATGTTCCCCATTTTAGCATACATTTTTCTCCTTATCCAACTCCTAGAGGAAGAAAATGAGGTATATATTAAATTACCTTTTCAGTTAATGTCTGAAGACAAAGAAAAAACAAATCAAACACCAGAATTAAATCCACCTGCTGTCATAAGGTTAAGAATTCAGCAAAATTGAAGTTCTTTCTGTTGATTTCATCCCCTCACAACCAGAAATGTTTTTAATGTCTAGGTAGCTTTCTTCATTATCTGCAGCCTAGGTGACTTCTTAAGAATAGATGTGACTCAATGAGCTCCTTAAAGTCTAAATCAACTCAACATTAAGTCTAGAGCGGGCATTAATTTTTAGAAGGCCCAAAGAGTAATAAAACGCTGAAGATAATCACACTAACCTCACACTTATCAAATATAAAGGGCATTTACCCTGTACAAAATTATGCTCCCAGTCATTATTATTATCAAATATAATAATCTAATAAACTCTCTAATAGAAACTCGAAGACCTACAGGAAGGTAGCTGGTGGTGGCTTTAGTTCAATAGAATGCTATTCAAATCAACTGCACACTTAAATTGGAAGACATTTATCAGCAAGAAGTTAAATTTATCACCATGAACACAGCATGGCACATTGTCTTCTCTCAGACAACAGTGTTAGAGACACTGATACCATCTTGCCAAATATAGAATTTGTAGTGGTTCAGTAACCAATCATGAGACACCTTTGACTTGATTCTTTGCTTTCTAGAATGTGCAAAATCTTTAAAGTTGCAATTCAATGACTGGCATAATCAATCTGAACCTTGAGCTTCTCTAGAACTGCCCACAAGGCATCTCTTTTGAAGTTTAAAAGCAGCAAATACTGATAGTCATTATGTCTAGCTTTCCTAAGACATTCTGTCATTAAATCCTTGCTGCAAGAGATGGCTTTCCAATCTTCCCAGTATCTAATAAGGCCCCTGCTGCTTGAACATGCAAATTTAATGTAGTTCAAGGTCAAATCATAACAGCCTGCGTCTGAGGCTACCTTCTCTTGCCAGTGACTTTCTTGATGATGGCACAGCAAGGGTAGCTTGCTAAACCTCTTCTTGGCTGACATCTGCTGAGGCCATCCAGGAGGCCACCCTCTGGGTGAGCCTACTGATTTCCTATAGACAAAGCTACACTCATTTTCAGATCAAATTCTCACAAGTTTAAGAGCTTCAAGTCTTTTACCAAAATTACAGCAATTAAAAGTTCACTGTACATTTATAAAAATTCAAATCAATGGTCTACTAAAAGTGCCTACAAAATGTCAAAATAAAAACTGTGTATAAAGTCTAAAGCCTAAAACCACAGACTCTGGCTACCCCAAAGCCTCTCTGTTTGTTTTTATGCTGCTCCCTCAAGTTTTACTGGATCCATGCAGCTTTAATGATTAGATGTTACATTCTCCAAAACATAGACTTCCCCCTTGCTCTGCATCCATCCTCCTCTTACTCTTCATTGATAGAGCCAATTTTTGTTTATAAAATTTATAGTGGTATGAACATAGAGACCAAGTACTGCAGGAAGTGCCTGTAGTACCAGTTACTGGAAGGAATGCTGGAATACTCGTGTCCACTTAGGAAAAGAAACATTCAGAATAGACACAAAGTGTTATATCCTATTAGCAATAATAGATTTCATAACACTTTTTAGTTCAGTACACTCAATACTTTCTTTCCCTTTCTAAATTTTTCTTATGTATTTTTACCTCTAATCTTTGCAACCTTGATGGCTCCTCTCAACTTCCAATTCACCAATGAAATTTTTCATGTTTTCTTAAGATGAAACATCTTTCCAGAGGCTCTGGCCTGATGTTTTCTTTATAAAGTGTGGTACATACAAGTCCCCTGAGGAGCCCATTTATATTATCTAAATCTTTGAGGGCAGGGCCATCAGATATGGTTTTATTGAAGTTCCCTGGGTGATTTTCTAGTTCACTAGAACCTTTTGTTTTGTATCTGACACTGTTTACTTTTTGCCTTAAAATGTGATTATTTGACATTTATTACCCTGCAAGATCCTTGTAATCTTTTTTTTTAAAGAGTATCTCCAAATATAATATTGCATATAGTAGCAGCCCAACAAAAAGTTAAATTTTCAATCGCTTCTCAAAACAACTAGATCTTCTTCCATGTTTTATGACTAAACTATCTAGAGGAATACAAGCTTGAAATGATTATAAAGATCACTGCCATCATTTAGTCAGCATCATTATGTATTGTCTTTACCCACATAGACAAATATTGGCAGTCTTTCCAGTCTACTTAAGTACAGTATACTGTATTGCAAATTTCTGAGCATTATTTTCCTATGCAATAGAAAATAAATTTAGTGTTTCCTAAGCAACCCCTACTGTACTTTCAAATGCAGGAAGAAATCACTAGACAACAAAGGCTCCCTAAAATCTTAACACAATTTCAGACTGCACATCCTATCATTTAAAAAAACATATGATGCTTTACAACTGTTATGGTACAATCTCTTTGCTTACACTGACTATAGTCAAACTTTTATTATTTTGCTGCAATGACCAGGCAAAGAAACAGTTGTATTTTCTCTCAGCTTACTATTACACTGTAGGGCATGACTTGCTGCCCACTTCCCGGTCTTGGGGCCCCACATGTGGCTGGGACAGCGCCTGGTGATCAGCCAGGACTCGGTGCTGTGGGTGGTGACGGGAAAAGGCAGACCACATCCAGGATATGTCCAGGACTCTTCTGCCCTCGTGGACAGCTCATGCCTTCCCTTACAGACTATGGGATGGGTGTACACGTGAACTCACTCCACCCCTCTGACCTTTATCCTGATTGGTTCCTGTGCAGTATATAAGCTGGGCTGGGTGCAAGCGGCCAGTTGACCTTTTCCTTTCTTGGCTTGTTCTGGTCGGGGCGTGCACCAACAGAGTGACATGGTGATCATGCAACCATGGTGCACCTCCCATAGGATCTAAGAAGCTTTATTCTTACTGTGACACTGCTGGGTTTCCACAATAATTTAAAAGGTTTTACACTAATAAGCTATATGCTTCCACTTAAGAGAATGTTTATAAAAATCAGACTCAATTCTTAAACCAAACTCCTTTACCAAGCCTACCTTGTTATAATGGCAATAGGTTATTTTAGCACTCAGGCATCCTATTCTTGGGTGTCTGGAAAATACATTCTCCTATAGCACACATAATTTAAAATAAATAGAATATTAAATACTCTTGAGGGAGTCGCTGCCTTCCTTCTCATCAAAATGAATTTAAAAGCGATATACTGTAGCTGATTACTAAACTGAAACAGGTACATGTACTTAAAATGCTTCATTGAAAGCTGTCACTCTTATTTTTAAAACTTTTATTTCACAAATATCATATAATACAAAAGCAGTACACGCTTGATCATGTTTCTCAAATAGAAGGTTCTTTCAGTTCTTCAGGTCATCCTTCTTCCAGAGGAAAATAAATAAGTCACAAAATCTACAGCATATATAGAAAATTTTCTTTCACAAGAACAAAAATATTTGCAGAATTTAACCCTTAATCATTTTTCCTTAGGAAAAAAAAATTCTGATTTAACTTTTTTCTTGTATTTTTTGAAGAAGATACTCCATTTGTAAATTCAAGTTTGGTTGGCCCTTTCTAGTCTTTTTGCTCAATATTTTGAACGCTTCCATTTTCTTCTTTTTGTAGAGTCTTTGAGCTTCTTCTCTCTCTTTTTTTCTCCTCTCGAACTCCTGAAATTATTAACATATGTGAATTCACTAATCACAAGCAGTAGAAATAACTTAGAAGTGGTCTTGAGATAGCTATCACCATGCAAACACTCTTTAGGTTTCTCTCTTACATTCTGTAAAATGTAAATAGCTTCCCCAAATTGAAGCAGTATATTATTTGTCTTCACACTATAAAAATACATGGTATAACATGGACTAATGTAAAGTTACTGAACCATTTTACATATTTATATGCAAATAAAATTAGGTCAAAGAGAGAAGACATATATATCTGTACTAATTAAATCCACTGAAGTTAGAGAAGACTAAAGATTGTCTAGTGTAATTTTCCAAATAAAACTAAAAACTTCATTTCCAAAAACATATATCTGGTATCCCTTTTGTCATCTGCTTTGCAGTTTAATTTTTTTAAAAAATTATTGACTACTTATGATATATGTGCAAAACATTCTGCTAAATATTATGATTTTGACCATTAAGAATTAGAGTTATTTTGATATGTTAAAATAAATATTCAAGTCTGAGTATAAAGAAAAAAAATTCAAAGTTCTAAATGGTTCTGAAAAGCCACTACTCAAAATTTACTACAATATTTTTAGTAAATATAAAAGTTAAAAGTTCTTAAATAGTATACTATGCGTACCATTTCCCAATTTCTCTGTGATGCACATAGCCAAAAAAATAACACATTACACAAATACAGGACTTATATTTACTCATAATTAACAAAATACTTTCACAGACTATGGGATGGGTGTACACGTGAACTCACTCTACCCCTCTGACCTTTATCCTGATTGGCTCCTGTGCAGTATATAAGCTGGGCTGGGTGCAGGTGGCCAGTTGACTGTGAAATCACAGTACATTCCATTGTCTTAAAACTTTTTATGCTAGCTGGGTTCAGTGGCACACACTGGTAATCCTAGTGAGGCTGAGGAAGAGGATTGCAAGTTCAAGACCAGTGTCACCAATTTAGGAGACCACAGCAACTTAGTGAGACTTATTTGACAACAACAAATTTAAAAAAAGGCCTGAGGAAGTGGCTCCAGTGGTAAGGTACTCTTGGGTTTAATCCCCAGAACACCACCTACCCAAAATTAAAAATAAAAATTTTGACGCTAGTTTTCTATGTGCATATTACAGGTGAGGAGCTGAGCTAGTGATTTCTGACAGGATTGTTCAAGATCTCTGATAAGTGGTAGAGCTGAATCTTTTATCCAAATACTGTTAAGTTCCCATCATGCTACATTATATTACTTAAAATTACATTATTTTGTATTTAATTTATTTTTATAAGTACTTGAGTTTTGAATCATTATTTGTAAATTTAGGTATATGAAGCCTAGTTTACCCCATGGAGTTTTTCTAAGCAAAATATATGTATTTTAATATCTTTACCATCAATTATGGGTCTGTACTTAACATTCTTAACAATTTCCCATGTGTAATGGTGTTGAGCTTTAAAATCTGAGATCTACTAGTTTTAAGAAATGGCTAATTTTCATGATCTAAAACTCTTTTTATATAACCCCTTCTATATAAAGGAAATTTTAAAAGTATACAAAATGTTTAACAACATAACGGTCCTTACTATGCTTCACCTGATATACTGTTTCCAAAGATGGCAAACTGTGCACGCTTAGAAAAAAGCATAAGGGTCCAGTATTTCCAGAGAGATATTTCTACTTCATCCCAGTCTGCCATTGTTAAACTCTTAAGTTTTCTTAACTACATATATTTATTTCAAATCAAAAACAAAAAGGCAATTGAACTAACCATAACCTCTATATCAGGAAAATTTTGTCAAAGCTATAGACAATTGTTGTACTCATTGGAAAAGTCTATTAAAATTCTGATTTTCTGAATGATAACTGAGTAGTAACTTTCTGCTAAGTTAAAAAATAGCTAACAAAATAATATATAAAATAGTAGGTTTTTTAGTTGGCAAAAATCAATTCTCAATATTTTATTCTAATACCTCCCCTGATTTTTACTTGTTTTAATGCAAGATTATGAAAATCATCCATATTTTGTATTTTAGTGGTTCTCAAATTTTATTAAGCATAAGAATCTCTTTGCCAGTTCTTGAACCATTATCCCAGGTGCACATATTATTAACCCCCAAGCAATAGTTTTAAAATTCTATTCTTGACCAAGCAGTATTTCTTGAGATAATATAAATAATCAATGAATGTGAACATGATGCAATTCTATTATTCTGCTCATTCATTCATTTAAGAAATATTTACAGTTGGGAGGCAGAGGCATAAGGATCACAAGTTCAAGACCAACTTAGTGAGACATTGTCTTAAAAACAAAAAAGGGCTGGGGTTGTAGCTCAGTGGTAGAGTACCCTGAGTTCAACCCCAATGACCTCCCCCCAAAAAAAAGAAAAGAAAAAAGAAAAAATTATATATATTTACAGAGAGAACTACCCCAAGAATACCACCCCAAGAAACACAAGTTATATTCCAGATAAATAAGGGAAAATATACCCAAATATTGTAAAAGTAGAACTTACTTGTTTCTTGGCAGCACGTTTAGCTTGTATCCGTTCATATTCTTCTAGTGCTTTTTGATTCGATGTTTTCTTTTTATTCTTTTTTGGAATAGTCACAGAACTTTATAAGACAAATAAATCAAAAGTTTTAAAAATGACTTAACCAAAATTATGATGCAATTGTGTCAAATACATATTTATATACAATCTTTTCACCCTAACTTTTCAGTCAAGTTATAAAGAACAGAAAATAGACTGTCACTTCTCGTTCACTCCTTAAATCTGATACCTGAGTCTCACTAATGCATATTAATTGAGAATAGAAGAGAGAATAGGAAAAAACAATTTGCATATTAATAATAATTAATAAGATTAAAAACATACTTGCAACTTGCAACTATATGGATTATGAATCATATACTTGTTGATCAATTGTACTTCTTCTTCTGTAAAATGTCTGTTCAGTTCCTTAGCCCATTTATTGATTGGGTTATTTGTAAGATTTCAACTCACCCCAGCCAGAAAGACAATCATCAAGAATACAGGCAACAATAAATGTTGGCGAGGATGTGGGGGAAAAGGTAAACTCATACATTGCTGGTGGGACTGCAAATTGGGACAACCACTATGGAAAGCAGTATGAATATTCCTCAGAAAACTTGGAATGGAACCACCATTTGTCTCAGTTATCCCACTCCTCAGTATACCCAAAGGACTTAAAACCAGCATACTACAGTGATGCATCCATGTCAATGTTCATAACAGCTCAATTCACAATAGCTAAACTATGGAACCAACCTGAATGCCCTTCAATAGATGAATGGTATATATATATTCAATGGAATATTACTCAGCATTAAAGAATGAAATTATTGCATTTGCCAGTAAATGGATGGAGTTGGAGAATTTCATGCAGAGCAAAATAAGCCAGTCTCCCAAAACCAAAGGCCGAATATTTCTCTAATATGCAGATGCTAATTCAATATAAGGGGTGGGGAGCACTAGAGAAGAATAGAGTTACCTTAGATTAGGTAGAGGGAAGTGAAGGGAAAGAAGGGAGGGAATGTGGAGATAGGAAGGATAATAGAATGAAACAGAAATTATTAGTTTATGCATATTTATGACTGCATGACCGATATGATTCTACAACATATACGCTCAGAAAATGAAAAATTATATTCCATCTATGAATGATATATCAAAGTGCATAAATGCATTCTACTGTAATGTATATCTAATGGAAAAAAATTTTTTTAAAAAGATTATGAATCAATTACTGGGTGGTAAATGAAAATTGTTGGAAATATTTCACTATGGGAAATAGAAAAAGCTTTGAAAGATCCTACAATGTTAAAAAAAAAATTTAAAGACAGACTACAAATTACATTACATTGAAAGACATTATAGAAGTTGCTTGTATGAAGAAACTTTAAGCTCAAAGTTCTTTGACCACCTTGTCTCAATTCTATTTAATCCACCACCATGCCTTGGACCTAGTTTCCATTTAGAAATGTTCAATATTACAGCATTTTCACTTCTTTGAAAGTGTTCCTCCTTCCAAGGCTAATCTAAATACCTGGGATACCGTTTATTTCCTCAGGATACCTGACTGAGTAGTAATCTTTCTTTCCTTTGTCTCTGAACTTATCACTATCTTCATACCATAACATTTTTCTGCAACTCCCTTGCTAATGTAAATTTTAAAAATTCATTATCCATTATTAGAGTATATGTCCTCTTAGCTCCTAATCTTTCCCCCTAACTTTTCATAGTCAAGTTCCTAGAAAGAATAAAGCACAGACTATGACTGTCACTTCCTATTTACTTGTTACCTTTTCAATGTCTGACTTCTGGTCCCCGACTCCAATCAAACTACCCAGGCCAAGATAGTGATGCCCTCCTATCCAAGGATCATCAATGGGCCTTTTTGGTCTCTTTAAATGACTATTCACTACTTTGAAAAGTCTACTCTCTTAGTTTAGGTGACCTTTTTCTCTTCTGATCCTTCTCACAACTTTCCTCTGCTGAGTTAGCTGTCCTTCCATTTCCCCAATTCTTCAATTTTGACAAGTTTATTTATCTTCTTCAATGACAGTTTTTCAATCTCAAAATAAAAAGCTTTTTTTTTAAAAAAAATCTTAACTTGTTTCCTGATTTAACTCTTCTCACTTCAATTATCACTGGTAATAACTCAAATCTATAGTGCTAGTGCTTACTTTTTCACTGCACAACTCCATTGTTTAGTAATATGACAGATAAGTCTACTGAAAAAAAAAAAAGTTTTAGTCTCTATGCCTTTATCCCCAACTAAACTTTTTTCCTAGAGTCCTAGTGCGTGTTAGTTTTAGCACAAATAATTCATAGTGTTAAAAGAACAAATTATGGACCCAAGTATCATCTGACTTCTTTGAAAGTTTAAGTTTTTATTATGTTTTTACCTGAAACATGTGGAGAAACAGTTTATACTTAGCTCTTATAATACCAAAGTGTTGTGGAGCCATGTCATTTTTTAGTTACAACCATTTCCTATCCTTTGAAGAAAATCCAGATTAGTAACAGGAGTAGTAGCAGTTTACACTTATAAGCACTTACCATGTGTTATACATCCTTTTAAATGCCTGATATAAATTAACTCTGTCATCACACATCAAGATATACTAACACCATTTACCTCAGTGAATGATCTACTCTACAGCTATGCAACACAGTGGCTCTCAATTACACACTTATTATCCTTCCCAGTTTAAAGGACACTAGGAAACAATATGCTAAGTTTGGCTCTACAATCTAAGCTGTTACTGACCACACTTACAATAATTCTCAAATATTACTTAAATATATTAGTAATTGGAGTTACTATGGTCCAAGTAAGTTACATGTACGTAAGGCAGAAAGCCAAAGCTCAGATATTTTAATTTTAACTTCATCACTTCTTCATTTATGCTAAACTAGTCTAATTCAGTTATTTAAAGTTAAAAAGAATTCTTCCAAGAAAATATGATCACCTACTTACACCGTGACTTCTAAATGTGTTAAATAAGAAAAATCACAATTCCTATGTAAATTTTCCTATAATACCTTTCAGAAAATACTACTTACATTTAAAGTAAAAGACTTCTGAAAAAAATACATACTTTTTCATTTTGCCACACTGTTCTGGTTGAGGCTGATGAACACTACCTTCGTCTTCAGACAAAGTCTGGTCAATGCTATGCTCTTTTTCAGGCAAAGGCTGGTCAACTTTTTCTTCTGACAAAGGCTGGGTAACTTTTCTCAGTTGCTTCCTGAGTCTTTCTTCTTCAGCTAAATAAAGATGTTTCAGATGATCTGGATACTGATCTGTGAATTGGGACTCCTGTGATATTTGAGCCTTCTTTTTCTTCCACAGCAATTTCTTGTAATGTTGTTGAATCTTCAGTTTTCTCCGAAATGCAAAGCCTTGCCCTACATTGAAGGATATAGGTAATGATTATTATCACAAAACATAAATTGAATGAAAAGATAAAGCTGTTAATTAAAAATGAAATCTTAATACATTATTACATTCAAATGTTACAATTATTTTGTTTTATTCTCTAAGAGAAATGTGTCTGGCAACAAATTTAAGCAGAGGGGCTGAACAGCAAGTTGGCCATCTGCAAAAAGATTAGGCAGAAATTTGTCATACAACCACCTAAAAATCTCAAAAACTGAGCAGTTCAGACTGTTGCAAACTTGAATTTGTAACTGTACTCACAAATCAAAAACCAAATTCCTCTAGGTCATCTAACATAATCAGGCCCTTCAACAAATACGTACAAATAAACACATCTTTTTACCTTAGAGAAACTTACTACACAACGTAATACACAACTTACTACAATACGTTGTGTAGTAAGTTTCTCTAAGGTAAAAATACTGCAATCAAAAGAAAAAAAAGTGCTTGACTTTCTTGCACAACTAACAATTATCAGAAGACTGAATTTTTTTTATGGTTATGCATTCAAAATGGAATCTGAGGGACCTAACGGCAAGAAAAAAAGAAAAAAAAAAAGTTAAGAAGAACCGTGAGATACAAATGGCTATTGCGATATCTGGAATCAGCGAAGTTTGAGAGCTGTATTTCTGGCCCCGTCCTGCACTCCATTCTTACCATAATACAGGTTCAAATGTGTAAATGTAACACACCCAAGTGGAAATGCAGGCGCTCTCCCCTTAGGGCCACAGAGGAAAGGAGTTCTCATCAAGTCTGATATTATTTCTAAGGAGACATTTTAACCCGATTTAAATGATCAACTCTACCCCCATCTGCCCATCCAGAGCTCTGGTCAGCGGTTTTAGGAATGGCTTCCTCTGTCCCTAGCAGGACCCAGGTTTTGGTTCCTAAAACCTTCTTGCAAGCTTAGGCGGGTCGCGCGTCCCAGGACTTCGCAGGCCTAAGGGCTTCTAAATGGCTGTCTTCTTACGCACCCTCGCGAACGCTGCCCGAAAAAGCTTGAGGATAGTTAGGCCGCCAGGTCCTCTTTTTCCCATTCTTATTCCTGCCTCCGACAGGTGAAACCCCCTCAACACGCGTCCCCAAACCACCGGCTCTCAACCTCGCTGCCGGCCTGACGGGTGCCATCGTGGACCAATTAAGTCGACAGATCCCCACGATCGGACGTTCCTGAAAGACGTCACCAAACAAAAGCAATCCATCGCCAAACTAAAGGCCGACTCGGAGCTCTACTGATCAGGTCTGCACCACTTTTGTCAAGAGTCGATGCCGCGCGGCCATGTTTGCGCCACCTACAGCCCGGGAGGTTGAGCGTCATGGCTGCTGCTTGCCCTCTCCCGGCGACCCAGGACCTGCCCACGCTGCATGCCAAGTTACAGGGACTGCTGCGGTTCCTGAGGGACGCTCTGCCTATTTCCAACGCGCACACGGTGGACTTCTACACAGAGTCCGTGTGGGAAAAGCTGGTTGACTTGTCTCCGGAGACTGTGCTGGCTGTGTTGAAGAGGTCCGCGGCGGAGGCGGAGGCGGAGGCCGGGTTTTCGGAGGCGCGCCCCCTGGTGGAAGCAGAGGCGCGAGCAGGTGAATGACGGAGTCGGGGCAGGGGGTGAGAAGGGAGGAGAGATGGGTCCTGTTTGCACCACGTGCAGCCAGGTGGAAGCACACCTGACCCGGGCAGCGGCGGAGCGTCGTTTTCCCGGGAAATCAGGGATTAGTTTGCTGGGGACTGGGTGGCGATAGCCCTTCTGCGATGCCTCTTTTGTATTGGGGTGTATTGAGACTTACCATAATTTAAGGAAAACAAGGGACATTCATTTAGTCATCAAACAATTTTTGATTTGAGGGAAACCAGGGTACAGTGCTTTTACTGGGTTTATAGATTCTAGGTGGAAACATGGTAGGAAATAAGGTAATTTCAGATGTTACTAATGGCCAAGTAGAAAAATAAAAACAGTGTGAGGGGACAGGGCTTGTGGAAAGAGCCTCCCTAACCTAAGATGGGAAGGTAGTAGTTGGCCTAGAGCCAAGGGAACAGGATTGCTGACTGTGGGAACCACAGGATAGACTAGCCAGGACCTGAGGGCAGCAACAGGTGCAGTCATAGAAGTACACAGAGACCAGGTCACATAGAGCTTTCTGGGCCATAGAGAGATTTGGTATTTTAAATGTGTTGGAAAACCTCTGGAGTCACTTAGGCAGCTTGGTGACCTAATCTAACATATATATTTGAAGAGATAACTCTGAGGGATTTTTGAAGAATAAATTACTCAGTGGTGCAAAAGCTAGTTAAGAGATGATTTCATGCAGTGGGGCACGCTTGTCATCCCAGCTACTTAGGAGGCTGAGGCAGGAGGATGGCAAGTTCAAAACGAGCCTTAGCAATTTAACAAGACCTTCAGCAACTTAGCGAGACCCTGTCTCAAAATTTAAAAAATAAAAAAAGGGATGGGGATGTGAATCAATGGTTAAGCACCCCTGGGTTTTATCCCGGGTACCAAAAAAGAAAAGAGAGAGAGAGAGAGAGAGAGAGAGAGAGAGAGAGAGAGAGAGAGAGAGAGAGAGAGAGAGAAGAGATTAATTAGTGTACGGAAATGATGACTTATTTGAATTAGGATGGTAGCAGTGACGATTTTGCATATCTGCTAATGCAGTGGTGAGTTTTTGTGGGCTCTGTAGTTCCTGTCCCAGAGTAATGTGAATTCTACTAGAATCTATATTTTGAAAATAAAAAAACATTTTTTTTGTATCCAACAGCAGTGAAATCTAGAGAAGATTGTTAACTTTTGAAATATCTCTAGACCTAAAAGCTTTTTTATACAAAATATTCAATTATCCAACTGCTCAGCCACTTCTTGTATTTAAAAGAATGAGTTTTAATAATCTGTGTTATAAGGAATCTTAATTTCTGATGATGGAAAGATGGGCATTTCCCTCATTATTTTATGAGGTTCATTATTTGTGTTAGAGAAGAGCATTAGAATCATTTTGACTAGATTTGTTCTTTTATTAAATAGTTGTGAGTTATTATGGACATTATAGAGTAGCTGTGAAATTTGTAAACTTTGGAGTCATGGTTCAAATCCCATTTCTACCATTTATCAGTTCTGTGTTCTTAGGGACTTCCCATTTATTACTCCAGTCAGCAAACATGGTAATCAAATGTCAACTGTGTGCCATGTACTTTTCTAGAAGTTAGAGAATTGTAAAGGGATGAAGTAGCACACCCCCCCCCAATTTTTTTTTAAGTGCTACAGAGAAAAAGTACATAAGAGAAATAAACAAGGGGAGACAAGGTCTTATCCAGGCAAGATCTCATTGAAGTTACTCAGGAATAAAAGATCTAACTGAGGAGGAAAAGAAACCATGATAATAGCTATTTGAATTTTTAAAATTAGTTTAGTTTTTTGTTTGTTTGTTTGTTTGTTTTTTAGCATAGTGTAAATTATCACTGCTCTGGGCAATATGCTGAATTATTAAGTACTAGAAATGGTTGACTTTAAACTTACTGCTATTTGAGAGAAAGAAATAGGCAATCCTCGAGCCTCCCTTCTGCAACCTCTGCAGGGTCATTATTTTTTAAAATGTATGTTGTCATTTGTAGAGCCCAGAATAGGTCAGTATTCTCTAAGCCTCCCAATCCAAGTGTGCCTGATTATTTTTATTTTTGCAAAAATTACTTGGTATTTTCTGAGTAAAATGTTGAGCTAGGTGTTGTGAATACAATAGCGAACAAGGTATAATCTTTTTTTCAAAAACTTGCATCCCACCAGGCACAATTGCGCACCAGAGGCTCTGGAGGCTGAGGCAAGACAATCGCCAGTTGAATGCCAGCCTCAGCAACTTAGTGAGGTCCTAAGCAACTCAGTGAGACCTTGTTTCTAAATAAAATATAAAAAAAGGTTGTGGATATGGCTCAGTAGATAAGTGCCTCTGGGTTCAATCTTCAGTACCCAAAGAAAAAAGAAAAACATTTCTTTTTAGGAGACTTTTATTTTAGTTTCTTCTCATTTCATGTGATCTGGTAATTTAATTATTATGCTTTTTAAAAATCAAATAATCTGTAGAAATCCTGTGCTCTTAGTATTGCCCTAGAATTGCTTTTTGATTTATTATATATTATTTAATTTCAACTATGTGAGAGTGCTCTTATCTAAAACTAGTTGGTTTCATTTTCCAAATAAATGTTCAACATTTTTTAATCTTTGAGATTGAAAATGTGTGGGTCTCAACTGTTGTATTGCTTTCTGAGTTAATTGTTATATAAATTTCCCCTACAAAATTCTAGTCCCGTATCCCACAAGTTAAGCTGTTCTTCATTTATTATTTTAGTCATCTTCCTGTTCCTAAGATTTTGGAGCTGAAATAATCTTTCATGACAACTGTTTACATACTAGGCATCTCTGACTTAATTTACTTTTTAACTAATTTATTTTTATTTAGCAAATACATTTTTAAATTTGTTTCTTTGAATATTTTTGTTCCTCTCAAGAGAAAAGAATCTGATAGAGTTAAAATACTATGGTTAAATTTTTCTATCTTTATATTTAATGTCAGTTTTATAAATATAATTGTGAAATTACTTTTGGCATGATTAAACGAACTTATACATTCAATGTGATGTTAGTATTGGTACAGTAAAGATATGAATGTCAATTTCTTGTTAATTATTTCTTATTCCTATCCAAAAGCATGGTTTAAATGTTTAAGTAACTTATTAAAAATTTCATATGCAACTGTAAATTAAGCTGTAATGACTTAATCAAAAAGTTTCCTAGCACATAATTGGATGATATTAGTTTCTTTTAAAAGCAATAGGATATATTCTGGTTTTTTCCTTGGTAGAGTATAGGAAGATAGATAAACTCAAACATTCATAAAATTTAGCTAGGCCTATCTTTAATTTTCAAAAGTTGATAAGACATTTTAGCATTTGATTAAATTTTATTAAAAATTTATCAAAGATTGAAGTTAAAAGTCAACTGTTAACAGAAGCCAAAACTTTAAAATGCTTAATTAACCGGTAATCCCAGTGGCTTGGGAGGCTGAGGCAGGAGAATTGTGAGTTCAAAGCCAGCCTCAGCAAATTATTGAGCCCCTAAGCAACTCAGCAAAATCCTGTCTCTAAATGAAATACAAAAAAGGGTTCAGGGTATAGTTCAGTGTATTAAGTGCCCCTGGATTCAATCACCAATACCAAAAAGGAAGAGTTTAATAAATTTGTATTGAATAAAGGTAAATTTTTATGTTAGAAAACATGTTCAGTTCAACTCAACAAGTGAGCATTGTGCTGTGGGACTTTTATCCAAAAGGAAAATAACAACTATGAAGCCTTTACAGTAGCACTGGTGAGAGTTAATAGGGTTTGAACCACAGCAGTGATAGAGGGAGGAGGTTTCCAAACAAAAGACATTTTTACATCCAGATGGAGGCGTGAGTAGATGTATAAATTGAGGACACAAGAAATATTTAAGATAACTTGAAGAATTTTAACTTTAACACTACATGAAAATGCTCTTAAGTCAGGAAATAAGAGAAAGATTATGGTAAAATGACAACATTCAGTTTGGTTCTGAACCTTTGAACTGAAGAAATCTTTAGAATATTTGTGTAGAAATTAATATAAAAACTTATGTCCTTTGAAGATTATTATGAGGAAGGCACCACTGGTTTTTTGAAATTCTGATCCATAGGCTGTGTGATATTGAGTTTCCCCTCACTCTTGTAACACAAATTTTGGTGCATAATTTCATTTTATGTCACATTCTAAATGTTCTAAATCACTCTCACCTTATCCTACAATTATAAATATTTGGGCTGAAATGAGATTTTATGCTTCTCTAACAGGCTATTGAAGTCCTCGTAGAGGCCTCAGTGATTACATCCACAGAGTTTTTAGGAGAGTTCGTCTCTCTTTCTGTAGCTGATGATGCTACAATAGTAAGTGTATTGAAATATTGCTGTCATTCATGCATGCAGGCATTCATTCGTTCATTCATTCATGCTGTGTGCGAAGTACTTGCTTTACAGTTAGCTTGTAGCAGTAGTATTTTGTCTCTAGAAATAGATTACACAGTGAATCTTATAAAAACATTTTTATTCCCCTTTCAGAGACTTATCAGTTATTTTACATGTAAAAATTACTTTTCAATTTCTAAAAACTTTTAAATCATTCTGGTGGAGAGAAGGTGTTAAAGGGGAATGAAAAAAGTGGTTATGAAGACAGAGTACAAAATATTTTAATCTCTACAGGAGGAAATTATTGCCAAACCTGAAGCTGACAGGTTTGCTTAACGCTTTTTTTTTTCACTGCTATTTTGCCTGATTTCCTTTATTGTCCACTATACTTATCACTGTGGCATGATAACAGAATTAAGAGCAAGTTCTGAAGTCAAGACTGCCTCAGTTTACATGCCCTGCCACTTAGTATCTGTGCAAATTTGGATCAATCATAGCTTCCCTATGTCTCAGTTTTTTCCTCAGTAAATGGGGATAAAAGCACTAATTAACTAGCTTAGAAAACTATCATGAAAGGAAAAGAGTTTGGCATAGTACTTGGCACATAGCATAATAGTGAAGAATTACTGTGAACCCTGACAGATGTCATCTCCCATAGTGTTTCATAACATTCAAGAGACATTTATTTTTGAAATTTAGTTTTTATTATTAATTGTAAATGTATATTCATTGTATTTTTAGTTTTGAAATTGTATTATGAATTCGTCTGCTTAAGACTTTCATAATGTAATATATATGAATGACTTTTCTATCTTTTCTTACACATTGATATCTGATATAAAAAAAGATATTCTGGTCTCATATTTATAGAAAATACCTCCTTCCTCCACTTTCCACTCAGTTAACCTATCTTATAATAACTGTCTTATAACACTGGCCTTTTTCTTATAAGAAGTTTCTCTTCTCTGAAATAGTAGGTTGCATGAAAAATAAAAGTATGTGGAGAACACAAGAAAAGCATATAATGAAACAGAACAGGAACTTCCAGTAGAGGGTGTTATGGGCAAAATAATCAAGCCACATAATATGCAGGTAAAATGGGCAACAAATTTAACAAGCTTTCCCTGTACAAAAATAAAAAAAAAATCTAAGAATTAACTAAATATAAGTAATCCTGTGGTTTCTGTTTTACTAGTTGCTGTTCCCAAACTGATTATACAGGTACCCAAGGAAGCACTGTGCGAACTCTTGACACCGTTATCATTGCCTTATAACTAACTTTTCACATACTGTTTCAGAGACAGAAGTAAAGACAAGATGGTTGACATTTCTTTCTTTGAATCTCTAAAAAGTAGCAAGTCATGGAAGTTATAAGTGGGCTGAATAACTTAAAAACAAAATAAGTATAGTGGATGTAGTTCCATAATTCAAAAAGATTTTATTCATGGAATTCTGGCCTGAATAAAATGGTGTTAACTCTAATGATATAAACTATTGAGCTGGATCAGAACATTGGCCTTTTTAAAAATTAATTATTGTTGAAAGTTATTATCATTACAATTTAGATCTCCAAAATTTCTGAAATAATGGGGGTAGGGGGCTATTATTGAAAGCAAATTAACAATATTTAATTCAGGTTTGATTGAAAAATTTTCAAGTATTTTCAGTAGGATAGTTAAGTTGATTTGAACCTTTACTTTTCCAACAGAAACATCACATTTCTTTCTGTTGGCAACATTGTCCAATAACTGACTTTTATAATAGTCCCTTTGCACATTGAGATTTAATACTCTTATTCTATCACACTCTAAGAAATTGCTGCCCTGGAACTTGGGGATGTTGAGACTGCTCTTAAACCTGAGAGTCTCACTTAATAGTTGACTGAGTTTTCCCTCTGTATCATGCCTAAATATTTTGATGTGGATTTTATTACTTTTTGGCTGTATCAGTTCAGTTTGTAAAATGTCCAAAGAACTTTATATAACACATAAAATATATCTTAAATAAATTCACTATAGTAATTTTGAAATCTTCTTTTCTTTTTAGTTGATTAAAAAATAGAAGTTGCATATCCCTGCCAATTTTCTATTAATGAATTTGGTAAACATTGCCCCCACCTACTTAAGAAATACTAGCTTTCAAAAGATAATAGCTTAAATATGTTGTTTTTGTTTAGAATTCTATAAACCTACATCAGTTATCTTGCTTTCAGGCCTTGTCAAATAGCATCATTATTCTTTGTGTTTAGGTGAATTTTTATAATTTTGTAATTAACTGAGGATCAGCTGTGCTAGAGAAGACTTCTGTAGTATATAGATTGTACCATGCTTTTATAAGGTGAGCATTTTATGTATTTTATTTTTCCACTGGATGGAGTTTTTTGTTGTTGTTATGTCAGTTTTTTAAAAAATAATTATCAGCAAATAGGCTTACTTCGACCCCTCCATCCATCTAGAGTTACTTTGAACTACTACAGACAAATTGGAATGCCTTTTTAAAAATCCTATTAAGTAAATTGACTTGACTTAAAAATGACCATAGAAAAATAAGATTAAGCAAATCTGTCAATGTGCCTTTACATATCCATCAGAATAGGCAGCATTATCCTATAATAATAAGCCTAAAACCTCAGTGATGGAAAGCAATGTAGTTGACTTTTCATCCTGTATTTCCATTGGTGTATACTTATTCATTATAGTTTAATACTGCTTACCTTGACATAGTCATTCAGGGACTCAGATTGAGATGAGTTCCATCTTCACAAATCACAGAGCTAGGGAAAGTTCTTCCCATATTCTTAAATCTTCTGCCTAAAAATGGTCTAGTTTACCTAAGCAAGATATTGCTATACCTAAGTTTAATAGGGTATTTATCCATACTCCTACCCAGAGGGACACTGATATTTGTAAACAGTATACCACTTTCCCATACTATTTTGAATTTGTGAGCCTTTAGAAACTGTCAACAGTTTCTAAGAAAATGTGTGGTTAAAAACTGACCACGAGGAAAAATGAACTGTTTTACCAGATCATAACTTAGTTAGTTTTAGAATTATCAGACTGACAACACCTTCAGCAATACATATAGGCCCCCACCCCCCGCCCATGTGTGTGCAGGCGCACACACACACAACACACACACACAAGTAAGTCTATATGGTCCAAATGACAGAGGAACTGTTTTATAGTAACCTTTATACCACTGGGGTTATTACCATTGTTCTGTAGGCAGTATGGATAGTAAGGTAATAGTGTTATAAAGGGTTGAACTGAAAATGCACAGTTATAGATCAGACAGGACTATTCCATTAATTAAGTAACTATCTTACTGTTAAGATTTAAGTCTTTCTTTTATTAGCTCTTGAAATGAGCCAAAATTTGATTTGATATTTAAACATATAATTGAGTAAAATGTTAAAACAGGGTGCTGCGTGCAAGGCCCTGGGTTCGATCCACAGCACCATATAAAAAAAATAAATAAATAATAAAGTTATTGTGTCCAACTACAACTACAAAAAATATTTAAAAACACAGTCTTTGATGCTGAGGTAGGAACCAGTTTTAATATTATTATCTAAATAATAAAATAATGAATTACAGACCTTATTTATTGTCTACAAATAGCTATAGTTTAAATAACAGATACAAATGGAACTTTTAGAGATACTGCCAAAATTCACACTGAAACAAAAATATTGTAATTTGCTATAAAATTCCAACATTCATTTATTATTTTAAAATCTCATACTGATTAGTTTTTGGTTATTTAGTTATTACTAATGTTTTTGTTTTTGTTCTCCTATCATGATTTTTTAGGTGTTAGTGATTTTCCAAAAGCATTTTGTGAAACTTCTCAGAAGCTAGTGAGTGTGGAAGCCTTTGCTCTGGCTGCAAAATATTATTCTGTTCAAAACTTGGGAATGTGTACTTCTTTTGAACAGTTGCTTGTAGCTCTTCAAGGAAATAAAAAACAGAGGACTGGTATGTGTGTTTATGTGTATACATGTATGTGTTTTAGATACTTAGAAGATATATACTATCTTTCCAACATATTCTTATTGTTAGACCTTATAAGTCATGATAAATTATCTTATACCTAGAATAATTGATTTTCTTTTATACCATATTAAACAGAATAACTTATAGATCTCTGAATTTTGTTCTTACTTTAGCCTCTGGCTATCTTTAGTTAGTGCCTGCCCTTCAAACATAGATTACAGTGGGATAATACAAATTACAAAATCCTTTTTTTTAAATTTTTGTTGCTGTGGGCTACTGGTTGCTATGGCTGGTTCTTTAGGAAGAGGTGGGAGAAATGCACAGTGTGGTTGGGGGTATGAGGGAGAAACCTGAGTGTGAGAAAGTAGGGATGGCACAAGTGAAAAAACAAATGGCAACATAGTAGATTAAAACTCAGTTGATTCAATAATTTTATTAAATGTGAATGACTTATATGTTCCTATTCAGATAGAGAAAAGAAGACCGATTTTTTTTTTTTTTTTTAAACACAGTCTTTTAGGGGCTGGGGTTATGGCTCAGTGGTAGAGTGCTTGCTTCGCACATGCAAGGCCCTGGGTTCGATCCTCAGCACCACATAAAAATAATAAATAAATAAATAATAAAATTATTGGGTCCAAGTATAACTACAAAAATAAAAAAAATTAAAAACAGTCTTTAATGTTGAGGTAGGAGCCAGTTTTAATACTTATTATTATCTAAATAATAAAATAATGAATTACAGACCTTACTTATTGTCCACAAAGCTGGGAACTGTTATCTCATTTAATCCTCCTTTCCCCATCTTTTTATTTTGAAAAGTTACAAAAAGTTGCAAAAAGTTGCAAAAGTAGTACAGTGAACCCTGTATAATTTTCACCTAGATTCACTGTTTGTTAAAATGTCCTCACATTTGTTGTAGTTCTTTACACACACACACACACACACACACACACGCATGCACATGCAGCCTTTTATCTGAATCCTTTGAACATAAATTACATATATCTTAACACTTTACCCTCAAGTACTTCAGTATATATCTTGCAAGAACAAGGACATTTCCTAATTATCTCATAACACATGAACACACTTAGGAATCTAACCTTGCTAGCATAATACTGTCTAATAAGCAATCTAACATTGCTAGAGTAATATTATCTAATAAGCAATGTGTATTCAAATTTCTATTAAGTTTCTTAAAAATATTTGTATAGCCAGTTTTTTCCTTAGTATTGAAATCAGTCCAAGCTTGTGTGTGGTATTTAGTTTTATGTTTAATTCTTTAATCTAGAACAGTTCCTCAGCCTGCCTTTTGTTTTTCCCGACACTGATACTTTCAATGCATATAGGCTGGGTCTGTTTGATTATTTCCCTATGATTAGATTCAGGTTATACATTTTTTACCTGAAGACTACTTAACATAATCCCTTTCTCATTCATGATACTAGGAGACACATGTAATTTTCACCTATTACTCATGAAAATAAGTTTGCTTACTTGTTAAAAATGTATCCACTGGAGTTATCATTTGTAAAGGGAGCTTTTTCCCTTTAAATGTAATTCTTTCATTATTTTAATCTTTTTCATTAATCTCTTTAATCATTTTAAGCAAAATTATTTCATAGTTTCTCCTGCAGCAAAACAGAGGGCTTTTTGATAAATCATGGCTCTTGGTAGGGGTATTCCAGTTGCTAAATAAGTTTACCAGCAACGTTGCTATTGAAGCTGTATAGAAGTTCACTGAGCTTTAATCTCAGATGTTGCTGACTGGCAATAACTGAATGGACTCTGTATCAAGGATAGCACCGTTGGCCCTTCCCTTGATTATAATGGTTAAGGACTGCATTTTGGAACTCAAAGTGAACAAAACTGTTACACTATAATAATCATCCCAGCACTACATTTCAGTTCCCTACTGCCTGGCTCTCACATGTGTGATGATGTTAACTACTTTGTCACATGCTCTTTGGCCACTTTTATAATGTAGAGTATATACCGTAATGCACCATCCTATGTGATATTCTGCATTGATATAGAAATACGTATCTTTGATTCTTGGGACAATAGAAAACAACATGGTTGTTGAGCATTTTAAGTGTGCCTAATGTAGCTCAGAAACAATTTGCAATTTTATTTGAATTTTTTAAATGCAAATTTAAATAATCATGCATGGTTAGTAGCTACTGTACTAGACAGTACAGGTACTTATTGATATATAGAAATTCATTTTGTTTTTGTAGTTGTATATATTGGAAATATTTTTTCCCATTTTGTTGCTTGCCTTTCCACTCTGAAGTCATCTCTTAATGAAAAAGTTTGTTTTGTAGTATAGTTTTTCAGTCTTTATCATTAACTGCTTATATCAAGGGACATTTTTAATGATATATAGATCTTTATTCAAATTAGATTCATAGCAGCTAAGGAATAGAAATCTATCAGATACCACAATAGAATTTCTATCTTATTTTCATATTTAATTCCAAAAAATGAACATTGACTGATAATTTTAATTCTATTAAATTTTGCTTTAGAAGTGTTATTTCAGTTTTGTTTTATTTTCATTTAGCTGAAAATTTGAAGCCAGTTGAGTTTATGAATATGAAAAAATCTCATGAAGTTCAGGCAATGTCACAGCTGATCTGCAGTATTACTGATTACTATGGAGTAAAGCAGGTAAGAATATTTCCCTGTATTTTTACTAGCCAGGTATGATTGGGCATGCCTATATTCTCAGCAGTTCTGGAGACTGAGGCAGGAGGATTGTAATTTGAGGCATATGCCTGTAATCATGGAAATAGAAGTTGCTGTAGGGCACTTAATCCAATTACTCTCGGGCCTTACCATGTCATAGTGTGCTGCTAGACTGGTTTATACCTGCACTATCACCATTTCTTTTCTGTGGGCTTTCTCCTGCTGCTAAAACAAGTACTGCTCATATATAAGTTCTGGAAATTAATTCCTCCCCTCTATAGCCTTGAACCAATAACTGATGTAACATTTCAGGTGGTATGATATTTTAGTCAGCTTTCTTGCTGCTGTGACTAAGACCTGACAAGAACAATTATAGGAGGAAAAGTTTATTTAGGGGCTCACAGTTTCAGAGGTTTCAGTCCATAGACAGCCAGCTCCATTGTTTCATACTTGAGGTGAGACAGAACATCATGGAGGAAGAGGGTGGCAGAGAAAAGCACCCAGGAAGCAGAAAGAGAGAGACTCCACTCACCAGGTACAAAATATATACCCCGGAGAAACATCTCCAATATCCCACCTCTTCCAACCGCACCATACCTGCCTTCAGTTATCACTCAATTAATCCCTACCATCAGATTAATTCACTGATTGGGTTAAGGCTCTCATAACCCAATCATTTCATCTTTAAACCTTCTTGCATCATCTCACACATGAGCTTTTAGGGGACACCTAGTACTAAACGATAACAGATGATTCTTAGATATGTGCTTTACCCTAGTCCTCAGCTTCTGAGTGGGATTAAACCCAAGTTGCCCTAAAGTAGTATGTTATCTTGTTTAAAAAAACACCTTCATTGGGCTGCTATTTTTTCTATTTTTCTCTTTTTTACTTCCCTTCCTGTGTTTTACTACCAAATAGATCACTTTCACTTCAGTCTTTGTTGACAGATTTGCCTCTGGGGTAACACAAACAAAAATGAGGGATATTTATTCTATAACTTTATTTATATTTATTTATCTCTCTGTGTGTTATGTTTATTTTTATGTAAGATACTATGTAATAGTAAATAAATTTAAGTTGATAAACTAGATTTATTTGTATTTATAAAGTACATACAAAATATTTTTAAATAGCTTAATGTACCATGTTAGGCCTTTTTTAAGAAAACTTTTTTATAGTGGTGAAAATTATATTTAGTGAATGAAACAAATCTAAAATTTGTGATTCTGATAAGGTGCAAATTACTACAGATTAGAGTGTCCTTAGCACTAAGGACACTAAGATTTTTCTCTTGAAATCACTTAATGATCTTATTATTTGATTCTCTTAATGTTTACATTTAAATGTTTTCTGTGTATACTAATTATACTTTTTAAATGGAGATTAAATAAATACAGATTTGGTAGACTGAGGCTGAGATTCTGAAATACTTAACCTTAGCAGTAATCATAGAGAAGTAGAAAAGAAAAAAGAAATTCATTTCTACCTCTTCCATAGCACCACTGGAATGCCCAAAACTTTACTTCTCACACTCATATTACCAAGCCTTCTTGATTTGTATTTCTTAAATATGTGCATCCCTTTGCATATTTTGTACATGTTCTAGTATTCGTTCATTTAACCAATATTTTCTTTAGCTCCTACCATGTTTCAGAGGCATTGTTTAAAACACTGAACACATAGCAATAAATAAAAAGTACTTTTGCCCTCATGGCATTTATATTTTAATAAGGACAACTAGACAATAAAAAGATTCTAAGTATTTTTTGTTATATATGTTAAAACATTTTAAAGAGGAAAGAAAAGGGGAAGGGAGGGGTTAATCAGAAGATAAGGCAAGTAAGACCTCTTTGTAAGGATAATGTGAGTTAATACCTCTTTTAGAAGATACAGAAACTTCAAAATATCTGAAGGAAAGGGTTTTCAAATGAAGTGAATGTGTTAGGTGGCACTGAAGTGGGAATGTGACTACTTAGTTCTCGGAATAGCCAGGAAGCCAAATAGACACCAATGGAGTGAATAAGAGAAAAATAACAGCTGAGGTTGGGGTGAAAAGGGAAGATTATGAACTTATAGATTTTTGGAGGCCTTTGTGATCATCATTTGGCCTTTTTATTCTGAATGAGAAGAAAGCCATTGCAGCCACTGGATCTTTTTTTTCTTCTCTGTCGTTTTATGAAGAAAATAGATCGACTGTCTTTGATTCTCTACTTCACTGTTTTTAGACATGTAAACTGATTCCTTTAAGAAACTAGCTCCTATTTAAGTAGACGCTTCCAGAGTTAAAGCAAACAATTTAGGCTGGGCACAGTGGAGCAAGCCTGTAATCCTAGTGCTTCAAGAGGTTGAGGTAGGAGGATTTTGAGTTCAAAGCCAACCTCAGCAATTTAACAAAATCCTAAGCAACTCAGCAAGATCCTGTCTGTAGATAAAATATTTTAAAAGGACTGGGGATGTGGCTCAGCAGTTAAGCACCCTGCCCCCCAAAAACCCCAACTTACTAACAAAGCTAGTCATTAAGAGATAAGATCAAAAAGGCAGTGAGGGTTTTGATGAAAGGAATGTTATGATCAGACTTTGCATTTTTCTGTTGAGAACAGAATGAGGGTGAGAAAGGTAGGATCAGGGAGACCACTGAGAAAGCCAAGTTGTTACAGTTATCAGATTTAGAATAAAGTTGGTTTGCAAAGCTTTGGTAAATGATCAGTTTATGGATTTGCTCAAAATTAACATGTAGATGATGAGAAAAAGAAGGAGTTCTGTTCTCCGCCTGGAAATGAGGTATTATTAACTTTGATGAAAAAGATTATGGGAGAGGCAAGTTTTACAGAGAATATCAATAGATCAGTTTCAATTTGAGATACTTATTACATATTCAAGTGGAAATGTCAGGTAGAGTATTGGATTTGTGAGTCTGGAATTCATATCAGAATTCCATACTGGAGTTATAAATTTCAGAGCCATTACCCTACAATGGTAAATCTGTAGGTTAGTCTGTAAAATGTAGCTCATCTATCTAAAAAATAGCACCATAGTAATATTATGAAGAAATTTAACTATTATGTGCACTAATGTTTCTAATTACTCTCCTTAACAGAATTAGGACAATAGGAGATCTCTCTTACCACTTACTAGTTTAGAGACTCATTTGTCTTCAAACCTATAGACTATGCAGATGATCCAGGAAGGAAAATTCTATTGTGGGTAAGGGTGTTGGACATTATGATTATGGGATTTTGCTATTTGAGCAAGATTGTTTGAAAGCAGAAAGTTGCACGGCTTCTATATTCCTATCAGTGGAACTTAATTGCAGAATTTTTCTTTCTGTTGCTAACCATCTGTATGTCATTGTAATACCAGTTTGGAGGGGAAAGGTAATTGAGGTCAATAAGGTGCAAGTGCAGACCTGCTAGGAAAGTTTGTCCTAATTAAAAAAAAAAAAAATCTTAGGAATTAAACTACATGATTTTTTTTTTAGAGTTTCTATAGCCATCTTGCATCCAAATAAATAAAAATCAACTGGTACAAAGGCTGGGCATAGTCAGTCTCCCAAAGGTGCGTTCTACTTCAACATTTCTTATTAAGTGAAGTAATGAAGTTTCTTCATTGTTCAAAACTTTGTGTGGTGTTACTTACAGCTAGAACTTTCTTGATTCAGTAGAATGGTAAACAGTTCTAGGAACAAAATCAATTACTTCTTGGAAGCAAACATTTTTAGATTTAAGGGAACAAATGTGCTGGTGTTTTACAAAGCAGCACACCAATTACAAACATTAAGCTTGTCATTGGCATCATTAGTGTGTTTTATGGGAAGAAGGAAATGGAGAACTTTGCTTTCTCATGAGATTAAGAAACATCGGAATTTATTAATAAGGTTCTACTATATAACCTTTGCATTTATGAATAGAAATATGGTAAATTCAGTTAGATTTTATTTCCTTAAAGTAAGATGTTATTGTATAGACCTTGCATTTGAGTACAGCTATTGAATCTTCAGTTAGAGTTTTGTTCCTTACAGTATATATGTATGGTATATACATACATGCACATACATACATACAATACTTCTCTACTTCTCATAATACTTAGCTTCAGAATTATTATAAAATAGGTATAGAGGAATGTTTGTAAATTAATTTCTTATTTATGGAAATTTTGGAGTCTTAGCTTTGAACTTGTCTAATTTTAAGATCATGAAATTTGTTAGGACTTAATGGCATTCATTGATTTACATATAGAAGTGTTTCCTAGAGTAGTTTATACTAATGTCAGAGTTTAATTAACTTTAGGAATTAAAGATGTGTGTGTGTGTGTGTGTGTGTGTGTGTATAAATAATAAGATTAGGTAATGGTTTGTTATGATAGTTGTTATGGTTTGGATGTGAGCTGTCCCCCAAAAGTTTATGTGTGAGATAAATAGGAATATTCAGAGGTGAAATCATTAGATAATGACCTGTGGCCTAAATCCATGTATTGGTTTAATCTAATTGATCGATAAATAATGTGGATTCGTGGGTGGTAACTATAGACAGGTAGGCCATAACTGGAGGAAGTAAATCATTAAGGGGGTATCATTTTTGAGGATTATGTTATTGCTGGCTTCTTGCACTGAAGCTATTACTGCTTCTTGGTTCCCATGAACTAAGTAGCAGCTTTTCTCTGCAATGCCCTTCTGCCATGATTTTGTGCCTCACCTTAGGCCCATAGCTATTGAGTCAGCCAACCATGTACTGAAGTTCTGAAACCACAAGCCAAAGTAAACTTTTCTTCCTGTAAGTTGTTTTTGTTCAACGTTAGTCACAGCAATGCAAAGCTAACTAACATAATAGTATTTCTGTATGTGTTCATTTATTTCTTATGGCAATAAAAACTTATAATTTATTTTTTCTTATCTTTATATTTTTTAAGGTATAGTTTAGATATTCACCAACTTAAGGTTTGATGAGTTTTGGTGATTATATACAGTTATAAAAATGTTTCCTCATACCATTCTGTAGGATACTTTCTTCTTCATTCTCAGGGAACCACTAATGTGCTTGTAGTTTTGACTTTTCTAGAACATGGTATAAATGGAATTATAGTATATAGAATTTTGTGTTTTGAGTTCTTTCACCGTGTACATAGCTTTTGAGAGCCATAAGTGTTGTTTATATTGATAACTTTTTGCTTTCTTATGAAATTATGTTGTGATATGGATATAACACAATTTATTTTTCCATTCACAAGTTGATAGACTTTGAGTTGTTCCCCCCTTTTTTTCCTGCTATGAATGTTCACATACAAGACTGTATGTGGACATATTTCATTTCTTTTGAGTAAAGAGCTAGGATTGAGATTGGTAGGTTATATGTTAAATGTATGTATCAATTTGTAGTAAACTATTTTTTTAATCTTTGTATATAAATGTTCTATTACATATTTTTTTTTAGTTTTGTACTTTTTAAAAAGTTTTAATAGCACATAATAGTGGAGTTCATTTTGACACATGCATGCATAGAATGTAATTTGCTCCATGTCATTCTACATGACAATACCATTTGACATTTGTGTATCTCATTGTGGCTTTAATTTACATTTCTCTAATGAGGGCTAACATCAGGCATCTTCATATTGACCATTTGTATATCATTTTATAAAGTGTATGTTCACATATTTTGCCTATTTTCTAATTGAATTGCTTGTCCTCTTATTATTGACTTGTAAGACTTTTTTATATGTTCTAGGTACACAAACCCTTTTTCAGTTACATGTTTTGAAAATATTGATTTTCATTTTGGACTATAAATTTTGAATAGCTAAAGTTTTATTTTAATGAAGTTTTAACTATTTTTTTGTTATACATGAATTTTTGTATAAAATCTTAGCCTATCCCAAAATCACAAGAGATTTTTCTCATGCTTCTTCCACAACACAATAGTTTTAACTGTGTTATTTAAATCTGTGATTCACTTTTTATTAATCTTTGTGTTTGATGTGTGACAGGAAAAGTTCATTTTTTTCCTGTCACACATTCAATTTTACCTACAAGTTTTTGAAAAGACTATCATCTTTTCCTTAGGCAGTTGGCAGAAATCAGTAGTCTATTTAGTCTATTTCCAGACTTTTCTTTTCTATTGATTTTATATGTCCATTTTATATCATTACTAAACTCTTTTGATTAGTGTAGTTTTACATTAATTCTTGAATCAGTAATATTCTTTGACCTATTCTTTTTCAAAATCATTTTTGTTATTCTAGGAACTTTCTTTTTCCATATTAATTGTAATATCTGCTCATGATTTTCCTTAAAAAGCCCTTCTAATATTTTTATTAGGATTATGTTGAATCTTTAAGTCAACTTAAAGAGAATTTCTATCTCAGCATTTGGCTTGTTATTTCGTGAATCTGATATATCTTTTTATTTAGACTTTCTAAGTTTTTGTTTTGTTTTGTTTTGTATACCAGGGATTCAACTCAGGGGCACTTGAACCCTAAGCCACACCCTCAGCCCTATTTGTATTTTATTTAAAGACAGGTCTCACTGAGTTGCATACTTCTCCTCATTGCTGAGGCTGGCTTTGAAATCTGGATCTTCCTGCCCCAGCCTCCCTAGCCAGTGGGATTATAGGTGTGCACCACCATGCCTGGCTAGACTTTCTAAGTTTTTTATGGGATTTTATAGTTTTTAGTGTGTGTGTCTTATATGCCCTTTGTTAGTTTATTCCCGGATATTCTATTGTTATACTGTCTTAATTCAAATGTTTTAAAATTTTGCCTTGTAACTATTTATTATTACTCTATTATATATGTTCTGATGGTTCATTGTTAATTTCCATTACCTTTTGTATCCTAACATGTTGCTAAATTCACCTACTATTTCTGTTAGTTTTTTCTATTCAGAGATTTGCTTTGGATACAGTCATGTCATCTTTGAATAAAGATATTTTTCTTCTTCCAACAATTATCTTTTACTTATTTTTCTTGGTTTATTATGCTAACGAAAACTTATAGGAAAATGTTTAATAAAAATGTTTTTTCAAAAGAAAAATAGCAAATACAACAGGCTGTGTAAATATATAATTCATTTGTTTACTTGCTTTAAAAAATATCCAGAATGCTTTCTATTACAAACTGACTAAAATTACTTAATTCATTCCATTTTTCTTACTTTAGGTTATTGACCTGGGTTCTGGGAAAGGCTATTTAAGCTCCTTTTTGTCCTTGAAGTATGGCTTAAAAGTTTATGGAATTGATTCTTCAAATACCAATACTCATGGGGCTAAGGAGAGAAACAGGAAATTGAAAAAACATTGGAAACACTATCATACTCAATCAAGAGTAGATGTGAATGGAGTGGCCTTAAAAATGGCAAAAGAAAGGAAAGTGCAAAATGAAATTAAGTATAATGCAAACGTTGAAGAAACATATAATAACAGTTCTGCAAATCAAGAAAAAATGTCTCCCTCAGATTATTTGCCAGATTTTTCAGGCTCTGTAATTTCTGACATCAGAAAACAAATGGAAAACCTACACGCTCAACCACATGGAGAAGATAATTTGTGTTTTGAAAATTCCTTTTCTCTGATAGACTTTTTACCTATCAATGCTGTAGAGACAAACTCTTCATCTCAAATAATCAACCGAGAAATTTCTGAAGCAAATAAAGAGAGAAGAAAATTGGCATCAAAGTCAAACGAATCAAATATATATTCACCGTTAACCTCTTTTATCACTGCTGATTCTGAACTACATGACATTATTAAAGATCTGGAGGTGATTTGACTTTTAAATTCTTTTATTTGATTTACAAAAATGCTGTAAACAGAATTTAATTTTAATAGCTTATTAATGTAATTTTACATTTTACATTAATTTTAATCTGATAACATTTTTCTAAAAGACCAAGAAAATAAAACACTAACCAGGTGTTTAATCTACTTTCAGCTGTTAAAATCTGCCAAGAACACATTCCAGAATAGAGTACCCTCTTCTAATTTCAGTTTTAGTAAGCTAAATCTCTATCTCCAACTTGGGTATTGTTTAAATTCTAATAGAAGAAAAGTCTTATGTGTTTTTATAAGATTTATTTTTAATTGACACAAAAATTTTACATGTTTATGGAGTACAATGTATATATGTATACATGGTATAATGATCAAATCTGGCAAATTAGCATATGTATCACCTTCAACACTTGCATTTCTTTGAGATGAAACTCGTACTTAAAGTAAAGAAGTATCTAGAACAAAATTATGTTTAATGTTAGACTTGGTGATCAAATATGTGATTTCTTTTGAGTAAAAATAACTTCTGGATATTCTTGCAGGTTTGAATGATATAAAGAGTGATATAAAGAAGCTTCTAATGATCATTTGGCTTAACTCCTTTCAAAACAAGATAGCTTTTAGAATTGTGTTATTTTACCTTGTTAAAGTTTTTAGAAATTCTTCCCCAAAGGAAGGAAACAAAAGATATCAGAGTTGTTCATAAATTTAAATCCTTTTTTGGTAACTGACTAGAGTTTTGCCATTTTTTAAAAAGTGAAATTTTTCTTTTCCAACATATTTTTGAAAAACACCAATGAAAGGAACCTAGTTAATCCTCATGAATTGTTTTCATTTTATATATGAATCCAATTATTAGGTTTGTTCTTCAGGTTAAATGACCCCACTAATTTAACCCAACTTTAGAATTTTTAGTGAGTATTGTCACTTTTTTTCAAGTTTCTCCAAAACTATTTGAAATATTTGAAAATAGACAATAAAAATAAACTCAGAAGAATTATTTAAAATAAAATACAAGACTATTTCTTGGATCCTGTAATAAATCAATTTAATAACCCAAATTAACCAATCTTCCTATTATCCCTCTCCTGACAAACAATACTTAAAGATTTTACTATTAGAATAGAGTTTTATTTATGTGTCTTTGTCTCCTAGCTGCTACCTGCTAATAATAATTCTATATGATAAATACAGTAAACAGTGAGATTAAATGTTGTTATTATTTTCTTTAATGAGAGTTCAGCTAAGCTTAAAGAGAGAAATGTATAACTGTTATACACTTCCTTAATTAACAATAAACCTTTCCTGACTGAATTTTTTTATTTATAGTACTGTAGCATGGAAAAACTTATCCAAACTATCTAATTAACAAGAAAAGTAAAATGATTATAATATCCCTTCAAAAAAAGTGTTGCAATTTAGTTGTGAAGGAGTTCAGAGGAATACAAATGGATAAATAACCCAAAACACTCTCTAAATAAAATACAAATTAGGGCTGGAGTTGTGGCTCAGTAGTCAAGTGGCCCTGAGTTCAATCCTTGATACAAAAAAAAAAAAATAAAGACACTGAAAGAAACTCAAAAGTCATGTTAAGAGATCACAGCCTTTAAAAAAAAAGTGTAAAAATTACTTATTATAAAGCTTTGCATATTCAAATGGATCTTTAAAATTTTAACTTGAATTGTTTTTAACCCTCCTTTTAATTGCCAAAACTTATTTTTCTTCTTTAAAGGAATGTTTAATGGTGGGTCTACATACTTGTGGTGATCTTGCTTCAAATACTCTGCGAATATTTGCTTCCAATTCAGAAATCAAGGGAGTTTGCAGTGTGGGTTGTTGCTACCACCTCTTATCTGAAGAGTTTGAAAATGAACATAAAGGTACAAAGTTCTCCATCATAACTTTTTAATTATTTGAGTAAAAAGGGCTGTTTTTTATTTCACACACTTTTTTTCTTTTTGCCATTGTTGTAATTTGAATTAATATTTAAGATAACATTTGATTTCCTTACAAATTTAATATTATGGTATATTTGAAATTTGATGCAGCATCACTTTATATATTTCAGTATGGTTTATTTGCTCATAAAATGGTCTAATTAGTCCTGAAAGCTTTGCAAATATTTGAAAATTTTATGTGATACATATTTTAGAGAACTTCTGTTTAAAAATCTTGTGAGGAATGCATTTACTGAGACATTAAAGCTAAGTTATTTTGTCATGAATAGTGTTTCAAGATTTGCTTTCATTTCCATAGCCTTCTCCATTTCCAAAGGAATATTGATATTTCTAAAATAAAATAATAGTTGAAGAGTTAGCCCACCAAGATTTTAGAAAACTACAAGACTGCTTGCATTAAAATAATTGTACTCAAATTATGCTCCCTGGATTTAGATGCCTGCAGAGCAAAGTACAAAATAGGTTGGGGAATTTGAAGTACCTCATAGCCCTTCATTCAGAGTTCCTGATGAGTACATTTTATATGTTAAATTTCTCCATAAAATATGTGTTCAGAACTGAAGCTTCAGATTACATGGTTAGTCTATTAATATTAGCAGTTCTCTTTTATATTAGTTCAATGAATTTTTAGATCAGAAAGTTGTGTACATAAGGATGATATTATTTATTCTTATTCTTAGTATTAAAACCCAGTTGAATGTGAAATTTTCATTATTTTCATTTAGTCAGGTCCAAGAGGTTAAAGTAATAATTATAGAAGTCTATTGAAGTGAGACTAAGTGAAACCATCTTTGGAAGTGGCAGAATGTTTTATGAAATAGAGTTAATTGAATTAGAATTACTTTGTCCGGGGTTTGAAAAGTATCTTATAGGAAAGATGCCTAAAAGTAAAATTATGAATACAAAGAGATAGAATGAAAGAAAAACAATTCGCAAAAAGTTAGCTATTGCTTAATTTATATGGAAAATATATGAGTGCTAAGCTAAGTACAAAAATATTCAATGTGAATATTAGAGGAAAAAAGTAAACTTAAAAATAGAATAAGAAAATGTTTCTATTAAATTATATACTGATACCTTACAGTATTTTTATGTATCTCTCCTAAAGGAAATAAAGGAGAAAATTCTTGAATGAAATCACAGTTCTATAGCTTTTTAAATTTTAAATGTGTAATAGTTTTCTTAATCAGTAATATTAAACAACTCTAGATAGATAAGCATTGGCTTCTGGAGTATATTATTTGGGTCTTTGTTCATGTGCTTTCTAATCTGTCATACAATGAAATGCAATTTAATATTGGCCCAATTTAGAGGCAGAGGTAAATGTTTCTTGTCTCTAATTTCAGAGATACCCTCCTACGTTTTAGGGTCTTTAGTTTCAGCTGCCTGCTTCCTTCTTTCAGTTCATCATCATTGCTTCTAAGGATGCCTTCTTCCAAGATGCCCTTCTCTGCTCTTCAGGCAATATCTTCTTTAAACTGCCATCACTGGTCCTTCTGGACCTTAGCAGCCAGTTCTGTACTTTCAGGTCTCAGATCTAGCCTCAGTACTTCCCCACTAAGAATGACGTCCTCTTTTTTGAGCAATGTATTCCACTCTTGCACACTATTTTCTCCACTGTCCCCACCTTATTTTTCTTTTGGAGTGATTCCCAGAGCCAGTCAAGCTGATCTGAGATGTTTCTTTCCTAACATGTTTAAATCAAAGTTCATTGTGTAGTTGTAGGATATGATAATTTTATTTCTTCTGATATTTGTCAAATATGTAAAGAGTCCAGTTAAGGTGAAAATCACTATTTTATGGCAACTGGAAGGTATCAGCAGTGGTGCATTTTTCATTGGTATCTTGTTGTTTAATCCTATTCATAAAGAGATTGGCAGAAGCTCCTTGCCGGGATTGAAGAAAATTAAAACGTTATTCCTTTGACAGTCTATTTTAAATCACTCTTCAGGTACCTTTTCTAGTAGATTATTGTGTTAAATAGTTATGAATTTAAATAGGACAGGTTAGATATAGAGTTCCTTTGAAGAGCCTGAAAGGAAAAAGGAAGGTTGGTATACCCACATATTTTGTCACTTCCATTTCTTTCCTATCAAGGAAAGATTTGATAAATTGATGAGCCTTCAGTGTATAGACACTTAAGTTTATAGATGAGCCTATAGCATATTTATACACTTTTGTGTCTTCCAAACTAAGCACATTAACCAGTCATGTTTAACTTAAACATGATTGATGTAGATTGTTTGTATGATGGGTATTGAATAGATCATTGAAAGTAAGTGACTACAATAGAGCTTTATTCAACTAAAAGTAAAATTATGTAATTTTCAGGAAAATGGATAAAGGTAGAGACTATTATGTTAAGTCAAATAAACCAAACTCAGAAGGTCAAGGGTCATTATGTTTTTTCTCATATATGGAAGCTAAGAGGAAGAAAGAGAAGAAAGAGGGCAGGTATCTCATGAAAATCATAACAAGATCAATAGAAGAAAGGGACCAGGGGGATGGGAGGCAGGAGGGAGGGAGAAAGTACTGGGGATTGATATTGGCTAAATTATATTGTTATATTGTGTGCACATCTGAATATATTATAATAAACTATATCATTATATACTACTATAATTCACCAATTAAAAATATGAATAAAGAAAAAAATCACTGTTCCCCACCTTGGCAGCTGCATTTCATACAAGTAAGAGAGAATATGATTGAAGTGAATAAACTTATATTTACTACTACTACTATTTTTAAGGGATTGTATTTGGCACTTTTTATATGATAAAGGGAAATTGAAGAGGGGCTCATTAAAAGTCAATACCAGGAAATATTAGAAACTAAATAGATGACAAGCAGATCTTAACCCAGTAAACATTCATTGAATGCCAACTGTGTACTATTCTAAGTGTTGGTGATACAGAAACATATCTTTACCTCAGAAAACCTTTTTGTTTATTTTTTAAGTTCTTTATTCTAGGAACCAGGTAATATTTGCTAGTAACTTACCAAAAAGAAAAAAAAATGTAAAAATTTATTTAGACAAGAAAAATACAAATAACAGAAAAAAATGAAAATATAAACTTCTTACCCCCTAACCTTCCCAGGATATAGTATATATACACACATACACATTCTATATTCTTATGTTTTAGGGAAACAAATACATAAACTTTTCCAGTATCTTACTTATCCTTGATCTCACATAATATATTTGGTGATTTTTCCATCAGTACAGAAGATGTTCACTTAGTCTTTTTAATGATCCCAAGATTATTTTATACACTATATTTATTTAGTACTAAAAGTTAATATTTGCCTAAAGTGGTACTCTTTGTTGTGTTCTTTTGCTCCCCATGGATAGCTATAGTACTGAGTTCTTTCTTTTTTAAAATTTTCTTTGTTCTTTTTTAAATGTACATAACAATAGAATGTATTTTGACGTATTATACATACATGGAGTATAACTGATTCTAATTAGGATCCCATTCTTGTAGTTGAACGTGATATGGAGTTACACTGGTCATGTATTCATATATGAATGTAGGAAAGTTATGTCCAATTAATTCTACTGTCTTTCCTATTCTCATGCTCTCTCTATTCCTTTCATTCCCCTTTGTCTAATATAGTGAATTTCAGTTCTCCACCCTCCCCTACCCCTTATTGTGTGTTAGCATCCACATATCAGAGAGAACATTTGGCCTTTGGTTTTGGGGGATGGGCTTATTAGACTTAGTATGACACTTCCCAGTTCCATTTACTGGCAAATGCTTTAATTTCGTTCTTCTTTATGGCTGAGTGGTACTCTTAATAAATCAAAATTTAGTGAACAGATGATGGGTTCAATGTAAAATTTAGAGATCACAAAATATGGCACCAGAGTTTATCTTTGTCATCTTATCCTCAGACATTAGTTTCAAAATAGTGTAGTAAATGCTCTTAAGATATTATATCAGTGTCGTTTTATTGCAGAGGAGCATATAGCTCAGTAAATAAAGACGTGGGGTAATAAGTGTTTCAAGTCAAATTTCCTTCTCTTGACTTTCATATTAATTATTTCTTTTTGTAACTCTCTTTTTTCCTGTTGTATATTTCCTCATATCTTTCTCACAGACAGTGATAATCCTAATATTCAATTCTGAAAAAAGGCACAAGTTGTAGAGCAAATGAGGCATCCTTTTTCATTTCAGTTTATGTTATAACCTGTTTCCCCACAACCTCTTCTTGGTTCACTTAGTTGACTTATTAGAACTCAGTAATTTACAAGATATTCTTTGGAATATTCTGAGTAAATTAGTTAAATAAAATACTTCCAAATTTTTGCACACTAGAAATGGAAGCCTCTGTTAACATATTCTTGAGAATTGGTCTTCGATCCTACCTGGTTAAAGGCAATTTTGCCCTTCCTTACTAGAGTGGAAGTTAACCATTGTTCACTGTGAGTTAATAGGACATTTTTGGTCTCAGGATTCAGATAAAAAGAAGTCTTTTCTGCAATCTTTGTAATGTTTTGAACAACCAATAAAAAAAAAAAGGAAAAAAAAAGACAAATAAAAATAAAAACACAAAATATCATCTCATTGAAGAGACTGTGCATTCCTTTGGTATGAAACACTGTGCTTTCCTCTATCCCAATAGCTCTTAGATTTGGTCTTTTGATGCTGTCCCATGATTCTTTGATGTTCTGGTCATAGTTTATTAGTATCTTTACTGTGTAATTAACTTTATTTTTGAGAAATTTGTTGATGCCTTTGATGTTTTCTATTTTAATGGAGTACAAGTTTTCAAAATAATTTCTAATTGCCTTCTGTAATTAGATTGTATACTTTGTCTTCATTATCTATTGTTTTCTTCCAAGTGATCTTGTCTGTTGGTTATGCTTTCTTTTGTCTTTTTTATTTAGTTTATTGTTTCCTTCATTTCAGGGATTTCTGACTGGTTTTTATCAGAGTCTCTCTTTCTTGAATTAATCTTTTGCTGCCTATATTTGCTCTCTTACTTCTTTGTTGGAGTAATCAACTTTTGCTTGTATTTGCTCATTTAGGTCATTCTTTAATTCACAGATTATTTTAGTTATGAACCTTCTGAACTTCTTCTCTGCATTTCATCAATTTCACTTTTCATGGATTCTGTTATTATAGTGTTCTGGTTTGTTCTAGAGCTCTTTCCTCCCTTGTTTATTCATATTGTTTATGTGTCTTTCTTTCTTGCAGTGTGGATCTTGTCAGATATTACAGTTTCTTCCTTAAATTCTTGTAGTACCCGTGCAGATTGTCTGTACCTCACCTTGATGTTGGGCTTTCAGACTCTGCTGGTGGCCCTCATATGATACTGCAACTAAACATGGTGGCGGCAATAGCCAAGGTAACTCGAGATAGTAGTGGAGGTACCCCAAGATGGATGCAATGTCTTACAGAGATGGGGCTGAAAGGGTTGGCTTTACACTGTCTTTAGGATGTTTGCAGTATCCCAAGATGGAAATGGGTTAGGCTTGGGCTCCCAGGTTGTGAAGGAGGGGTTGGTTAGTGAACTGGGACCTACCCTGGGTCTGGGTCCTGCATGTCAGTTTGGGCATGTCTGAGTGGGGCCTGAGCTCCTGGGCCTGGGTAGTCTGCTGGTTGAGGAGGCAGTCCTGTGCCTGAGCCTGAGCTCTGGTGAGTGTCTGCCATGCTCCCCCTCCCTATCCCATTATGAATCAGCCTCCTTATATCAGAGAAAACATTCTGCCTTGGGCAGAGGGGTGGCAGGAGAAGGGAGGGGACAGGTTGGTGGAATGTGATGGATATTATTATCCAAAATACATGTATGAAGACACGAATTTGTGTGAACATACTTTATATACAACCAGAGATATGAAAAATTGTGCTGTATATGTGTAATAAAATTGTAATGCATTCCACTGTCATTTATTTTTAAAAATCAATTAAAAACTTAAAAAAAAGAAGGTCCACAGGCATTCTAATGAATTGCATGTTTGAAAATAATGTATTTATAATAATTATTTAAGAAGACATGTAGAATTCTGTAAGATTTATAGAAATATACTCAAGATAATACATATTTATTTCACCTTCTCCCATGCACAGTTAGATGGGCTCTACTCTGAAGCCAGTTTGTAGATCCAAAGCAAAAGTTGAACCCCAAATGGCCCAGCAGGGTACATCAAAGTCAAAGTGCAGAGAGCTCCAATAAGTACCTCAAAATAAAATCCATGAATTATAGAGTTCAGACAAAAACCTTGGGAAACCAAACACAAATCTAGGAGGGCAGAAAGCTGGGTTGTAAATATTAAATGAAGGTAAGGGTTATAGGCTAAACAAGTTCAAGGAGAAAAAAAATCTAAAACAGCAAGGAGTGTCCAAGATTATTATTATGGGTGCCACTAGAATTTTGATAGCTTACTTTTCATTGATAAACAAATGTAAGATATAGGTAACTGTGTGTGTGCAGGGGTGTATGGTGTGTGAGAGTGTGTATACGGAGGCAGACAATGGCAAACAATTTGTTCTGGACTATTTAGGAGTACTTTTGTGATAAATGAAATATGAATCTAGCTTTATTTTACATATGCAATATATTTTATAAAGTCCTAGAATTTACTAAAATAGAAAAAGTCCCTATGTAGTTTGATCATTATATAAAAATAACTGACAAATGGTTTATGTACATAATATTAGTGTGTTTCCTATCATATATCAAGCACTTACTTCCATGGAGTTTTATCCCTGAATGGCCAACTATGTCACGTTTCCCTCTCTTCATATCTTATATACCTGCCCCTTACCCTTACTTTATTTTTACAGCTGTTTTTATGTTTGAATTGGGGTAGTGTTGCCCTTTGGGATGTAAATTTGAGTTATTAATAGTTCAATATAGTATAGTAGAAAATTCTAGTACATATATTGCAGCTTTTTATGTTGATATTTACTAGGTAAACAATGTTTTTTACATGTTTACCTAAAACCGCTGTGGTAGACCATAGAGGTGGTCTGTTGTGAATGCTAGTTTTCAAAAATACCTCAAAGCTTTATGCGTCATTATGAATACTGAATTTATGCCATATGTTTTAAAAACTGCTTTTAAATATTTTTGTTATGAGCCAGTAGTCCCTAAGAGAACAAGAAATTCCAGAAACTGTTTTTTTTTCAGTTCTTTATAGGATATTCATTTCCCCAAGATTGACTAATGTTCCCATATTTGTCTTTTTTTTTAAATTTTATTTTAGTTGTAGATGAACACGATACCTTTATTTTTTTATTTTTATGTGGTGCTGAGGATCAAACCCAGTGCCTCACACATGCAAGGCGAGCACTCTACCACTGCTACTCCAACCCTCCATATTTGTCTTAACATTGATTATTATTATCATAATTAAGTTCAAACACTTTTATTACTTTTTCTCCTAGAAGGTAGGACAATCAGTATAACTTGTTTGTTTTTCTCATAAATGTAGAAACAGGTCATAGAAACACTACCACATCTACATATCTCTTCTCCCTTTCTAATTGAACCATAATTTTGTTTAAGCATTGATTATCAGGGATATTGAGTCCTTCTATAGCCTCAGAAATAAGTAAATCTCAAGTACTCTAAATTATGGTAATTTCATTGATTTAGGAATGAGTATGATACACAGTTCTTTCCAACTCCGAGGGTGTCTTTGTTAATTTTCTTAGTTTTCTCTTAAAACTGAACACAAGGGCTGGGGTTGTGCCTCAGCGGTGGAGCCCTCGCCTCGCACATGGGAGACCCTGGGTTTGATCCTCAGCACCATATAAAAATAAATAAGTGAAATAAATGTATTGTGTCCAACCACAACTAAAAAATAAATATTTTAAAAAACCTGAACGCAAGAAAAGAAAATCATTTTTTGGTGGGGTAAAGTTCATTTATTTATATTTGTTCGGCCTGACAGAATTCTTGTATCTGCTTACTATTGGCTTTAAAAAGTATGATTAGTACACCGCAAATACTGCAGAACTGCATTTCAAATATCAGCAGTATGGCCCTGGAAAGCCCACAGCATGACTTCATGTCAAACATCAGTCATTAATGTTATGAGATAATAAGGTGATTCTCCTATATAATGAATTACTTTGTTCATTTATTTATTCAAATAGTCATAGCCATCTTTAGGTGACACATTTCAACCTGGTACTGCCATTTCTATATCAAACAAATTTAAGGGTGAATGATACCTTTCCTTATATAGGTTCTTAGTTTGTGTCAAGTAGAGTAATTTTTAAAAAATTTTTATTCTTTTCCTTTGTACATGACAGTAGAATGTAATTTGACACGTTATACATTCTTGGAATGTGCCATTCTTGTGGTTGTACATGATATGGAGTTAACGCTGGTCATGTATTCATATATGAACATAGAAGTTATGTCTGATCCATTTCCAGCAGTCTTGGTAGGATTTTTCCTAGGTATCTTCCTGCTTACAGTTCATCTACAGCTGGCTAAATTAGATCATGTATTTTCTTTTCTTTTAAGGCATTGCTGAGTCCACATAAAATAAGGGAAATCTGCATGTATTAAGAAAAATCAAACCCAAAACTTATAAGCAGAGAAGGGGAAAAGAAAGGAATGGGAATTGAGACCATAGTAGAAAACCGGGAACCATAACATGGTAGACAGTATTGTTCTGAGGCAAGTGCTGGTCACATTGGGATCTACAGCCTAATATTGGGTCTCCTTCACAGTAAGGGAGCTGGACCTATGAAGTCTATACTAAGGCATGCTTTTCAATGAAAGAGAGTAGTCCATGCATAAACAAATTTAAATCATTATAGAGAAAAGGAGTACTTCACAAATGCAGGCCTTCTGAATTTCTACTGATTAAAATTTACCAAATATGAGTTCAAAAACTTAACTACAACATACATATGTCTAGTTATCTTGGCTGATTCTCCTGTACGCAACTAAAAGTACTGAATATAATCAGTTTTGTTTGTTGTTGATATTTTTCAAACATTCAAGTTCTGAAAAGATACTTAATATTCATCAGGTCAATATTTAGAGAAATGCTTCAGTCCACAAAGACAAAGGAAGCACTGAAGCTATTGTGGGTATATGTGTGGTGGCAAACTTGAGCATTGGTTTTATAGCTTTACAGGGGCGGGTTCCAAATGATAGAACTCATATTTAGGCAAACATAGAGTCTCATAGATACACACCTAATTTGAGACTAAAATGGTGAAGACTGAAATTAGAACAGTGCTGAGAGCCATTGCCAAGTAGGAATGACGCATCGAAATTTTCTTGTCAGCCTACCCCATGTTGCTTAGAGGAAGGACTCTCCATTGTGGAAATGGGCTTGCCTTTGGACCCAGGTCATTTGCAGTGACATTGCATGTATGCTTGAGTAAGGTGACCTTGCTCAAGGACCAGGGCGGATCCGGGTTTAGGGCAGATCAGGTTTTAGGGAGTATCCTGCTCCTTGGGTTTAGGGTGGTTCCAGGTTTAAGGTATACCCTGCTGGGAATAGGGCGTATCCTGCTGCCTCAGGCACGCCTGCTCCTTGGTTGAGTTCTCTTGGGATTCAGAGAGATTTTGGGATGGAGAACGTGGATTTCCCCAGAACATGTGTAGAGTGCCAATGTGAGTTCGGGAATAAAGAATTGCTGTTTGGATCTACAAGGCTGTGAGTGGCTCGTGATTTTGTGCCCAGCCAGACTGCAGCAGAACAGCAGTAGTTGTTATAAGGTAAATAGAAGAATTCAAGAAGCATTGAAAATTGTTTACAGGAGTAGGAGGCAAAGGAGCAGAAATTATCAAGAATTATTATCAAGGTTCTGTTTTGAGAAGCTGGGAAAGTGACCACTTATGTAATTTACATAACAGAAAATACTAAGAAAAGGGCAAGTTGGGGGCAAAATTTTGAATGTTTACTTTTAGATTGCTTTATGCATCCGTGATCATATAAGTTTTATAAATACAGATACTTGAAAACATGGAGATAGAACTATTATGGCATAAACACTGAAGATTTATTTTTGTCACATTTTCCAGAAGAAATCTGTAGGTAGGAGCTGGCATTGGTTCATATGTTTCAAGAATGTGAGGGCCAACTATTGCAGTTCTATTGATCTTTCATGTATGGTTACCTTAAAGCTGTGACTGCTCTATTACAGTCCAGATGGAACAAAATAATAATGAAGGTGGAAAAGCTTCCCCCATCTGAGAGAGCCTCCTGTAAAGAACTTTCTTGTAAATTCTACCCAACTGCTTCCTTTTACTTTTTATAGATCTACTCTAGAAGGCTGGGATGGGCACATTACAGTTCCATCTATAAGACTGTATGAGTAACAAAAGAGAAACTAGATATTGTATAGAGAGCTAGCATTTTCTGTGGCAGAGTGTCTGTATGCATGTGTGTAATATTTATGAATAAGGCACTGGAAGGAGGGGGGTGACATGATGAGTAGATGGTGTGACAGTATCTATGTGTATCAATGTAACATTGAAATAATAGTCATTGTTCTCTTCTTTTTTTAATAGCATGACCCCTCTTAATTTAGCAGGGCAAATGTCACTCTGCTAGAGTACCTGTTCCTCATGTTGACAAAGTGTAAGCCAAAAGAATATAAGTCAAAATAATGTGTGCAACTTGTAGTTCCTTTCCTTTACAATGAACCTGCTCCCCAGCCCCATTTTTTAAGTAACAATAAGGAATAATAATAATAACCTATATGTGAAAGTCAATAACCAATTCTTTTTTTTCAAATTTATTTATCTTTTTCTTTTTTAAATTTATTTATTTATTTTAGTTAGATATATATGACAGCAGAATGCATTTTGATTCATTGTATACAATTGCAGCACAACTTTACATTTCTATAGTAGTACATGATGTATTGTCACACCATATGTTCAGTCATATATGTACCTAGGGTAATGAGATCCATCTCATTCCACTATCTTTCGTGCCCCACTGTACCCTCCCTACCTTCCCTACCCTCCCTACCCTTTGACCAATCAAAATTTCCTCCATTTTTTTCCATGCCTACCCACTCCCAGTTATGGATTAGCATCCACTTATCAGATTAGAACATTCAGCCTTTGGTTTTGGGGGATTGACTTACTTCGCTTAGCATGATATTCTCCAACTCCATCCATTTACCTGCACATGCCATAATTTTATTCTCTTTTAATGCTGAGTAATATTCCATTGTGTGTATGTACTGAAGCTTCTTTATCCATTTATCTATTGAAGGGCATCTAGGTTGCTTCCACAGTTTAGCTATTGTGAATTGAACTGCTGTGAACATTGATGTGGATGTGTTACTATGGTATGCTGATTTTATCGATGACGACTTCTTGAGGATGGCAGAACGACCTTACCTGTCTAGCTCCCTGAACAGCGTACTGCCTGTCTTCCTCTGGAGTATGACAAAAGAGAAATGGACTGTCTTATTTAAGAAACTGTGTTCTGAGATCTTTTGTGATACCCTGTCTAGTACAGTTGAATCTAAGGTCTGGTTCTAAAAACTAATCCTTTCTGTGAAATTTTTGCCTTGAGATTATAATTGTATTTAGGTACTCTGAATGTACAAGTGTATAATAATAAAAACAATAAACAAGAAACTATGATTTATGCATTATATATAGATACATATGGTAAGTAATTTCTAAGGGAAGGGAAAATATGTAAATATTAAAAGAGCCATTCTAGCTAGAAGGGAAAGATTATTTCTGCCTCGGTGATCAAGAAGGGCTTTACAATGGTAGTAACATTTGAGTTCAATTGTTACTCAAATGTTACTCATTTGTTCAAATGTAGGGAAGGATGCAGATTAAAAAAAAATGTGGAGAGGAGTATTCTAAGTAAAAGGAGTCTTAGTCCATAAGTGCTGCTCTAAGAGAATATCACAGACCAAGTACTTAATAAAAATAAGTTTTTCTAATAAGTATTTACTATTTCTGAAGCTTAATTCTAAGTGCTTTACCTTTATTAACTATCATTCCTCATTATATTCATATGAGGTAATAATGTTGTCATTCATTTTCATTATGTTTCATGAGATGCCTGTAAGGTTATAATAATACTGTTATTATCATGTTCATTTTTGGGATGAGAAAACAATCATGGAGAAGTTAGGTAACCTGCCTACAATCACATAGCTAACAAGGGAAGGAACTGGAACTCTAGCCCAATCAGCCTGTCTATAGGGTTACACTATTAGAACATCAGAGGGATAAATAGAAATTGTCCTCCTGTGGAAATTCATTAAGTTTAAAAACATCAGGGCCACAACCAATGATTAGCGTTTTGGAATAGCCTCCAGTCTTGTGGGAAGATTGGAATCTGAAGCAGAACTTGAGACAAAAGCATCCTCAGACTTGATGTGAATAAAATGGGAAGATAGAGGGAGCTGCACCTTAGGGGATGCACAGTTGCTACTTCTTCCCAGATTTATGGTAAAAGTTAAGTGTAAAACTGAAAGATTAGTCCTCACCTTTTGGCAAGAATAGGGCCTTTTGAATGTGGAAAAGCTTGATTAGTTTGAGTTGAGGAAGTGGGTAGAGGACTTTGACTTTGGCAGAGATTAAGATAGTTTGGAAATTGATAAATCTGTTTTTACTAACATTGGATGAAGAAAATTTCCTGATCTCTGCCTCCCTCTCTTCAGTTTTGGACCTTATAACTTTCACAGTTGAATAAAGTAACTCATGGTATTTTTCTTCTCTAGAATATTATAAGGGTGGGGTATGTCTCTTCCAATTCATATGGCATTTGCCATATTATAAACTATTTTTTGTGTAGATATCAGTTATTTTGTTTATTGGGTTTAAGATTAAATTAGCATGGTTTTAGTAGTTATTCCCTATTTTAATTTATCCTGTCTTTTTTTTTTTTAACTCTTGTAACCTGGATTGCACAAATGTTTTGTTTTTCTTTCATCTTTTGTTTCTGGTGAGTTACATGGGCTCTGGAGAAAAGAGATTGAAGAAGTTCAAGATAAGTGCAGTCTTTAACATAGAAGATATGTGACTCCTGAAGAGCCACATGTTGGGGAAAAAAAAGAAGCTATTATTTAGCCACACATATTTTAGTTTTAAATACTTAGGAAGACAAAATAATAGAAAGTTTACCTATAATCAGGAGGTAGCAATTCTAGGGTTGTTTCACTGGTTCAGCTACACTGGACACTAGAGCCATCGTGAAGACTGAGAGTCTTCTCTCAGGACTGAAAAGTGACTATTACAGTTGTTCTCATCATGTCTTAATGAGAAGTGGGCACGGGGTAGAAAATTTCTTCTCAATTATCTCTTTTGGTCAAGAGAAAAAAAAATGTATCCAGAAATGTCTTAGAATTGCTTTTTGTTTCTTTGTATTGAAATCGTTCACAGCTAAGTTTTAGCAACAAGGGAATTTGGCAGCATGAATATTTGATTTTTTTTTTTTTAGCCTCTGTTTGGAGACAGGCAAAGTAAAAAGGAGCAAAGAAGACTCTCAAGTAATTAACTAACACATCTGCAAAAGCATCCTTTTTCTTTCTCTCCCCTGGTCCTCCTTCCTCCTTTCTTTCCCGTCTTCTGTCTTTTGTATCCTGTTTTTGGAGTGTGGGCGAGGTAACAGGAGAGCACTAACTCTCCATAAGGAGAGGGGCAGTGATTTCTTTGTACTTTCTTGTGCTTTGGCATCCACTACATTATTTAATCATGGTTCATTTAGTATTTATCTCTCATCATGCACTCTGTTCTCCTCTAAAGCCAAAAGCTTATTTTGTAACACCAAATACTCACTATAATATGTAATATACAGCTTGTACTCCAAACAGAAGTGGCATGTGAAATAAAGATAAATTTTAAAAAATTGATTTGGCACTGATTAAAAGTAGAGATATTCTGTGAGAAAACTTGAGAAGAAATGATTATGTTGACACAATTTAGGTCTTATTTAACTAAATCTATACACATTCAGATTCTTTTTGTGATCATAAATTAAATTTTATCTCTTCAGTATTCCTTAAGAAGGAACCAAAAATTTCCAAATATTCACTTAATAACTACAAAGCATTTATTTCCTTTCCCAAACCTGTGATCTTTAACCACAACAGAGTGAATGACTACAAGGGTTGTAAAACACATTCATGGAAGAAAAATATATTTTTATACAAATTATAGTGGTGGTATCAGACCCATATAAAAATATATTTTACATTACTACTGTTGAGAGCCACAGCCAAAGGGGCCCCAGCAAACTTCCAGCTGCCAGCAAGCTTCAGACTGCCAGCTGATGATTGGTTCACAGTGGCCCCAGCAACATCTAGCTGATTGGCTCCTCTGCGGTGATGTTCATTGGGCTGTTTCCCTGCCCTTCAGACTGCCAGCTGATGATTGGCTCACAGCGGCCCCAGCAACATCTAGCTGATTGGCTCCTCCACGGAGCTGCTCATTGGGGGACTTCTTTGGCTCCGCCCACGCGACCCAGCCAATCGGCCTCAAGAGTAGGAGGATTGGGGGAGGTTGAGAGGTTGGTGTGAGGAGAGGCTTGTGGAAGCCGGTGGTGGCAGTTGGGCTCTGAGGGTTTTTTCCCTGGAGCTGTTTTGTTTGGCGTTTGTAGTTCTAAAAATAAAGTTAGTTTCTTTTTGACAAGTGGCTCCTGATTTGTGCCAAGCCAGACTTCGGCATTTGGTGGCTCGCACGGGGAGCAACTGAGGGTAAGTAAACTGCTCGCCCCTGAGGGCAGGGTGAGAGGATGGATAGCCATTTTAAGTGTCCTCTTTTGTTTTGCTTCCTTTTTGTTTTAACTTTCCTGTCCCTGGAGATGAGTAAGAGGGAAGAAAAACCACTCACATCTGAGGCAAAACTATTTGCGTCTGAGGAACAGATAGGGAGAAAGGACGGATGCATATGTCAGGAGGATAGAAAGGCTGTTATAATGATTTTGTGTGGTTCCATTTTTATTGGATTCTGTCTCGGTTTGGTTTGGTGTTATCTTGCTGGGTTGTATTATAGTAGAAATACGGGATCAGCAATTAGTAAAAAACAAACCGAAAGAGTGTTAAGTAAATTGTTAGAGGAAGGAAGCTTCCCAGTAAAATCAAGAGCAGTCAGGGTATACGTTGATATAATACAAGAATATAGCCCATGGCTTTTAAAGGAGGAGTTGTTAGATATATCACAATGGAACTATCATGGTGAAGATTTAAAAAGAATAGAAAAGAACAACCCAGGGACTCTGCCAGTTGGCACATTGCCATTATGGACGTACATATATGGTTTGCTTAGTCCAAAGCCTTCAGTTCAGACAGAGGTAGAGGAAGAAGAAGACATATTGATTCAAGTAGAAGAGGAAGTCTCTCAAGTTAGTCAGAAACAGGAAAAGATTCAAGTAAAAGAGAAGGTCTTTCGAGATAGTGAGACAGAGGAAGGAAGTTTAGAGCAGAAAAATCTATCAGGGGAAAAGTTAAAACAGGAGACTGCTAATAAGACCTTTTTATTAGAGAGCGTAAGTGTCCAACCAACAGCACCACCTCTACAGGAGACTGCTACTAACAGCATTCTATCACCAGAGGGCGTAAGTGTTCAACCAACAGCGCCACCTCTACAGGAGACTGCTACTAACAGCACTCTATCACCAGAGGGCATAAGTGTCCAATCAACAGCACCACCTCCATATGCTAGGAGACTCCCAACCCCCGCAGTTGATAGTTGGGATCCTGAGACAGGATCTCAAGTATGCCCTGTATTTGAGGTAGGAGGGCAGCGAACTTACCAGGGTTTAAATTTCAAATCAGTGAAGGAGCTAAAAGAGGCTGTAACAACCTATGGTCCTCAAGCACCCTTCACTGTAAGCTTGGTCGAATCCATTACCAACTTAAGCATGACGCCAGCAGATTGGGCTAGTATGTGTAAAGCTGTGCTAAATGGAGGACAATACCTGTTATGGAAGGTTGCCAATGAGGAATTTTGCAAGGAGACGGCTAGTTGAAATGCAGCAGCTGGTTATCCTCAGAGAAATCTAGATATGTTGTTAGGAAAGGGACCTTATGAGGATCGGCAGCAACAAAATGCATATGATCCTGGTGTATATTCACAAATTGCTGTAGATGCAGTTAGGGCATGGAAGACTTTACAAGAACATGGAGGTTTACAAGGTCAATTATCTAAGATAATACAAGGAGCTAATGAACCTTACGCTGAATTTGTAGATAGGCTTATTCAAACAGCTACCAGAGTTTTTGGGAATACAGAACAAGCAATGCCATTAATAAAACAACTGGCTTATGACCAAGCGAATCGTTGGTGCAGAGATATCATTAGACCATGGAAACAGGAAGATTTAAACACATATATTAAATTATGTAGAGACATTAATGAACAAGGGCAAATTGTGGCAGCTGCAGTAAAACAGGCTTTAGATGCCAGAGACATTAATGAACAAGGGCAAATTGTGGCAGCTGCAGTAAAACAGGTTTTAGATGCCAGAGACATTAATGAACAAGGGCAAATTGTGGCAGCTGCAGTAAAACAGGCTTTAGATGCCAGGCCAAGAACATGCTACAATTGTCAACAAACAGAACATTTTAAAAGGAATTGCCCCATAGGAGGAGGGTTTAACAAAACTAGGTATCAAACAAGTAGAATACCGGGTATTTGCCCACGATGCCGTAGAGGGAGACATTGGGCTAATGAATGCCGTTCTCAAACCACCATAGAGGGTACTCCATTACATTGGGCTAATGAATGCCGTTCTCAAACCACCATAGAGGGTACTCCATTATCAAAAAACGAACAAGGACAAGGTGTTTATCCACAATATCGTGGACAAAGGCATCGGGCTCCGTTGCCAAAAAATGGACAGGGGGCCCCAATGCTCCGGGGCCCCAAACCACAAATATACAGAGCACTGGAGGAACCCAGCAACCCCAGCAACCCCATCAAGGTAGTGCCCAGCACATCAGATCCCTCATCAGACAAACCAGAGGGAGCGCAGGGTTGGACATCTGCGCCTCCACCAAATCAGTACTAACTCCAGAGATGGGAGTTCAAATCATTCCCACAGGGGTAAAAGGACCTCTTCCCAAAGGAACAGTAGGCTTATTATTGGGACGCAGCTCTTCTACTCTAAAAGGACTTTTGATAAGTCCTGGGGTAATTGATTCCGATTATGAAGGTGAAATAAAAATTATAGCCAGTTCTCCAAAGGGTATATCAGTAATTTCACCAGGAGATAGAATAGCACAGTTACTAATAATACCAAGCCTACATGATAAATTTTCCAATCATGCTGTAGAAAGATGTTCCAAGGGATTAGGCTCCACAGGTGTAGATTGGGCTATGCTTTCTTTAAATTTAGATTCTCGCCCCATGCTAAAACTAAATATTCAAGGACATGAATTTAATGGGCTACTGGATACAGGTGCAGACCTTAGCATCATCTCTCGTCAAGAATGGCCAAAACATTGGCCATTACAACAAGCCACTCAATCGCTTCGAGGCCTAGGAGTGGCGACTAATCCTGATAGAAGTGCAATGCTATTAGATTGGAAGGATCCTGAAGGATGTGAAGGAACTATACAGCCATATGTATTGGATTATCTTCCCGTAAATTTATGGGGATGAGATGTCCTAGATCAATTAGGTTTGACATTAACAAATAATATCAATCAAAATGCACCCACTATTATGGCTAGACAAGATTTTAGGAAAGGAAAAAGATTAGAAAAACAAGAACAATGTATAGCAGCACCAATACAAATAGATCAAGAAACAGACAGACATGGGTTGGATTTTCACAAAGGGCCACTGAGACAATAAAAATTACATGGAAATCAGAAAGACCAGTATGGGTTCCTCAGTGGCCCTTGACTAAAGAAAAGACACAAGTAGCCCATGATCTGGTCAAACAACAATTAGCGGAAGGACATATACAACCTTCTGTATCTCCCCGTACGGGCCACCAAATGCCGAAGTCTGGCTTGGCACAAATCAGGAGCCACTTGTCAAAAAGAAACTAACTTTATTTTTAGAACTACAAACGCCAAACAAAACAGCTCCAGGGAAAAAACCCTCAGAGCCCAACTGCCACCACCGGCTTCCACAAGCCTCTCCTCACACCAACCTCTCAACCTCCCCCAATCCTCCTGCTCTTGAGGCCGATTGGCTGGGTCGCGTGGGCGGAGCCAAAGAAGTCCCCCAATGAGCAGCTCCGTGGAGGAGCCAATCAGCTAGATGTTGCTGGGGCCGCTGTGAGCCAATCATCAGCTGGCAGTCTGAAGGGCAGGGAAACAGCCCAATGAACATCACCGCAGAGGAGCCAATCAGCTAGATGTTGCTGGGGCCACTGTGAACCAATCATCAGCTGGCAGTCTGAAGCTTGCTGGCAGCTGGAAGTTTACTGGGGCCCATTTGGCTGTGGCTCTCAACAACTACCTAGAGAGAGAAATCTAAAACTAATGCATACATTTTATTACAAAAAGTACTTACTTTTTGGTTAATGTGTATTCTTTTTTCTTTTTACTAATTTTTTAGTTGTAGATGGACACAGTACCTTTATTTTATTTGTTTATTTTTATGTGGTGCCTGGGATTGAATCCAGTGCTTCACTCATGCCAGGCAAGCGCTCTACCACTGAGCCACAACCCTGGTCCTTAATGTGTATTCTTTAATAGGTAATCTTAAAACACACAATACATTATTACATTTTTATTCCATTCCTTTCTCTTAATTTTATAAAATGTGATTCACAATCCAGTAAATTGAGTTCGTAACACATTAGTGGGTTGTAGCAAATAGTGGAATGTTGTTTAATCGTTGGTTCTTATAAAACCCCTAATGTATAGCATTTCCTGGATTTCCATGGTGTAAATATACTCAGGTTGGCCAATTTGAATCTACCAAACTGATACCACTACCAAAGCTAAGTTGGGAAGAGATGCATGAAATCATATATTTCTGGAGTTACTAAGAGCCAGCAAAGAGCTAGCTCCATCAGTATATTGCCTGTACCCTACGTTATATAAAACATTGCTTTTTTAATTTGTTTATCATAAGTAACTGGACTTGCCCATTTAGACTGAAAATCACTTTATGTGTGCTGTGTTAAGCATCCCAAGCAGTCTCTGGTACATAGTAAAAGCTATGTATATTTGTTAAAGGGATAAGTTGCTTTATTTTAAAAAGTACAAAAGAATATTTTTGTCTCCCTAAGTTTTTCTTCAGTTATCCAGCCTTTCGTATGAGAACTTCAGTTTCTCTGCTGAATTTCAACATAATTTTCCAGATTGTAAGCTTCTAAGTTGAAGAGGAAATATGTTACTTTGCTTATCTATCATGGTGCCTGTAGCATCACATGTTCATTACTAGAATTTTCTCTAAGAATTTTTGCATACAATTTGAGAAGATAAAGCTTTAAAACAAATTACATGATTGATGATATTTCAAAATCATAATTTGAAGAAAACTTTTACATTAAATTATAAATGATTATATTTTAAATCATTTCTTTTCATTCTACTCTTAACATTTCAATACTTGATTGAGAATCTGGAGATTGGAGCATGGAAATTTTTTAGCAACTCCTAATTTGAAACCAACATGAAATTATAATGAAAACACTAAAATCATGAGCACACAGAAATTAGTACAATCACACAGGGCAATGAGAATATCACTACACATTTTTACTCAATTTAGAATTGTGCCTAGATTTAGAAACACTCAGCAAATTCTGTACTCATCTATAGCCCACTTTGCTAGATGCTGGGAATATCTAATTGAAATGATTTAAAGAAATGTACAGTATAATAGTAGATTTTGTTATAAATAAGACAGTAGTAATAGATGGTGATAGGTGCTCTAATACCACATTAATGGAATGTGATGTATGTTTATATTTTACATTGTGTGAATTTCCCCCACAGTGTGATATTAAAGTTATATATAAGACATTGGAAGCATAGATAGAAATTATGATTGTTAAATATCCACAAAAGAGATGCTTTGACTGACTGGAATTTTCAGTCTGTTTCTGCAGCACTATAGCTTGAAATAAATTAATTTAGCCTTTGTGGATTATCTATAAAACTAGTAAAACAAGAGGGATTAAATTAGATGATCTGTCTCTTATGGCTCTAATGAAGCTTTCCAAAACATGCCTGTTGCTTAAACAGAACTTCACTTTTCAAAATATTTCAGCTTAGTTTTTTCTTAATTATATTGGGTTTGCATAAACAAATATTCTGCTTTACTGTTATGATTCTTCGTTTGGATGATAACGTGAAGTTTTGAAAATTACACTTTAAAACTATGTTTAATAATGGCCATAAATGTTGTTAAATTTCCCAGAGTGTTTTGTGTCTGGCTTTTAAGAAGTAAATCTATCTAACAATAATTCATAACAAATACATGTTTAAGTGTTCATTTTCTTAATTATCAATATTAACAATTTATTAGCTAATTAAGTAATTCAATGAGAAACTGTCAGTTGCTATCTCAGCATGAAAAGAAGTTTCTGGGGTAGCTATTCTAGGTATTGTTCTTTTCAGTCTTATAGTAGATAAATAGATTTCGCTGCCAGCCTCGTAGGTTCAGTTGTTTATAAGCTTTTGTTACAATATCACATTACTTTTCACTGCCTGGACCTATGTCACAGAAAAATTCTTGCCAATTAATATCAGATGAATAGAGATTTCTAGATGTACTTGGCATTCTTTGTGCAGTTACTTCACACTGACAGCTGTATCTGATCTTCAGTTAGCTCTGTGTTTTCTTGAATGTTGGCACTGATTTTATTTTTGCCCTGAGGCATCTTTTTGCTGCCTAGCAGTATTTAGAAATAGGTCTTTAATGCAGTTTGCTCTTTTCTTTCTTTAATTTGCACCTCATTATTTTTTTTGTGGCGAATATAAAGTGGTTTTTGAAGCTCATGCAAATTGGATTTGTTCAGCATAAGTTCTCCTTGCATTCATGGTAAATAAAAGAATCCAAGAATGTGATTAAGTTTAAAATAGAAATTAATATATCCACTTAAAAGAAGTAGTAAAGAGAATTCATTTGTGCTTTGGATATAAAGTAATATGAAAGCAAAACTTATAAAAGTTGACTGTCATGCTAATAATAAAACAGGCTTCTTAAAAAAAATTTTAACATTTATTTTTTAGTTGTAACTGAACACAATATCTTCATTTCATCTATCCATTTTTATGTGGTGCTGAGGATCGAACCCAGGGCCTTGCTCGTGCTAGGCAAGCAATCAATCGCTGAGCCACAATCCCAGCCCCTAAAACAGACTTTTAAAACGTAATTTACAGTTTATAATAGTTTATAATCTGGATTTGGATGCTGTAGAGCAAATGCCTTCAAATCATATTTTGATAATAATATACTGTTTTAAAATTTTTTCCCATGGTAAATGAATTATATGCAAGTTGTTTAAATTTCCTTCATTTTCAGTCTGAAATTTTTATAGGAATGAAGTTACATGATCCATAGTACAGTTATAAAGATTGTTTCAGGCATTCCATATATGTCTCAATATAAATTATTTTATCAAAAGCAGAGACTTAACAATAAAACAAGCTTATCATAAACAGTGAGAGACTTAATTGGGTTGTGGCTATCACAGTGTTTACCAAACCCAACACATTATTTTCTCTTACTACCTGGGCTTTGCCATTTTATAGTTGTGCATAAAAATACCAAAACAGCAGTACCTTGACTGATATATTTATGCACTGTTTTTATGTAGGTATAACTGTACTTAAATAATGTGTATGTCTTTTTACTGGGTTTTTATCTCTCTTTGTATATACACTATAACTTTACATATGTACCATGAGATTACATATCTAGATTGTGCTCTTAATGAAAGGATAAGTGAAATATTAAAAACATTGATTATATAATGAAACTAAAAGTGTTTATAGAGGCTGAGGAGTCGCTATTATGAGAGCTGGAGAACCGGGAAAGTCAGTAATGTTACTTCCAGTCTGGGTCAGAAGGCCTGAGAACCAGGAGTGGCAGTTATCTAAACTCAGTCCAAAGGCAGGAAAAAACAGATGTGTCAGTTCAGGCAGCCAGATAGAGAGGGAGAAAAATTAACTTTCTCCACCTTCATGTTGTATTCAGGCTCTCAGTGGATTGTTTGATGCCCACTGGGGAGAGCAATCTGCTTTACCCGGTCCGCCAATTCAAATGCCATTCTCTTCTCCAAACTTCCTTGTAGACACATCCAGAAATAATGTTTTAACCAGATATTTCGACATCATGTGGCATAGTCAAGTTGACACATAATTATACCTGATATGGTCCAGAGGGAAACAAATCAGATATAATTATTCTTTTTATATTTATGCAATGTTAAAATTACCATTTTACCATTACCAATTATATTCTTTAGAATCTTTTGTGAAGCCTATATATGGAATCTATATCTCAGTTACTTAAATTAAAAGTGCATTCTAGTGAAGATAATAAAAGGCAATCTGTAGGTACTCAGTAAATTTATAGTAAGAATTAATTGCCATGAGTGTATGATCATTGTTTTATAACTTTCTTTAAATATCTTGAAATCTTGGATTTTTCTGTAGTATTTTGTTCATAGCGTTAATCATGGTTAGCATCTACATATAAACTTTTTTAAGTTACCAAATTTTTACATCCATGTTTTTTCTGATTATATTAAGTGGGTAGGCCCATTTTAGAACTTACTTGCTTTTGAATTAGCTATTTAATCCTTTTCTGGTTACACCATTTTAATTTTATTCTTCATTTTATTATGTTCATGATTAATGCTAAAGAGTGTAGATGTGATTTACACAATTACTTAACTGTATTTTACTACTTGATTTTAATGCATTTGAGAAACCAGTAGACTATTAGAACTTCAGACATCTTGTCAGTTCCATATTACATTTATCAGGTAATTTGAATGCCATGTACATTTGGCTTTATTTAAAAGCTAAAATGATTCAGTTGATTTTTGGGTAAAAAGCTGAAATGAAAATCATGAAATTTTCACAGAATTGTCCTATACATTCTGATGCTAATTTTAAAACTGTAAAACTCTTAGGAGGAAAATTAGTTCATAAACTTAAAAACAGAGATGTCATTTCTCCTGGGAGTATGTCACTCATTCATGCAATTCTTCAGATACCTTTGCAGGACATTTTTTAAAGAAACCTAAGGAATCTAACTGAATCCTGGAAGAGAAAAACATGCAACAAAGACTAAATTTAAAAAAAAAAAATAGAGCTGGTAAATAATATATGTGTGACTTTAAAAAAAAACTATTTTTGTGGAAGACTATTAAGATATTAAGATGACTATCAAATTTTATCTTTTTGTTATAAAGCGTTACAAAATTGACATAGGTGCAAGTTGTACAAGAAAAGATGATTTAATAAAGGGTTTCAAACTGTGAATAAACTCAAACATAAATAATACATACATATATTATTATAAGATAAATTCTGATATTATACAAACATAGCAGTGAAAATTTGGCATTAACAATGACATTGTCTTTGCATGTTTCTCTACATTTACATATACAAATATTTATTTGTACAGATATTTAGGTTTTTTAACAAAATAATCAAACTGAAAGTAATCATTCATTTATTTATTCTTTAAACAAATATTTATCAGGTGTCTGCAACATAGTAGATACTTTTGAGCTAGAGGTGGGAAAAGTTTCTGTTTTCATGTTATTTATATTCTAGGGGGTGGAAACAGCGAAACAGCAGAGTATTTTAATAAAAAAAAAAACAGTAGTATATTAGAAGATGATAAGGTACTATGGAGATATATAAAATGAATGAAATTGGAGGGATGGTATTTGTTTATATAGGGTAACCAGGAAAAGGCCTTATTGTTAAGACAACACTTGAGCAGAGAGTTGAAGGTAGCAAACCATGCAGTTTTCTTAGAGACCAGTGGTCCATACTAAGGGAGTATTAAGAGCCCCAAGGCAGAATTTGCTTGACTTTTTAAAGTTACAACAAAGAGACTGGTTTGTTAATGCAAAGTATCAAGGGCAGAAGCAAGTAGATTCCTTGGGGAGCTATTGCTGTAGTCCAGATAAGAGCTGATAGTGGGTAAGACTGGAAAGGGGAGCATTAGTAAGTAATGATTAAATTCTGGATATATTATATAAGTTTTCCCAGAAGACTTTATTGACTTTATGGAGATATGAGAGAAGTAAAATATAAATCAACGGAAAGACAGAGTTGTGGTCTGCTGAGCTGGGTATGAGTACAAAAGAGAACTGAGATGGAGATTTTTTATTTTGTGGCAAGCTTGAGTTTGACATATCATTTAGAAATTCAAATATGGACTGTTTTTTATCAGTTGGATAATGATTTTGGATATTTCAGAACAAATCTTAGATTGAGAAATTTGTGAATTACTAACATATAGCTGTTATTTAAATCATAATCTAAATGAAATTACTTAGGGAGTATAGAGAATAAAAAAAGGAAGCAAATAATCTGAACCTGAGAACATTCCAAAGGAAATTGAAAAGATAAAAAAGAATAGCAAGATGATCTGATAAGGAAGAACAATGTCTTTTTATTTAGCAATATATTGTGTAAATCTGTTCATGGGTTTTCATGTGTGTATAGATATGTATGTATTACACATGTATAAACATATACACACATATGTAATTTTATATACTACAGATATTCCATGAAATAAATGAACTACATTCTAGTTAGCCTTTCCTGTTGTGATTTATATTTATTTAAAATGTTTTCCTCTGACTTCTATAGTTTTCATTTTATCCGATTTCATAATACATCTGAGTTTATTTTTGTTTATGATTTGAGAAATAGCTCTAATTTAATATTTTTCTGAATGCTGTTTATGAATAGTCAGTAGTTTCCCACAATAATATGAAATGGCTCCCTCTGCATACATTGTATTTATGGAATATATTTTAGTTCCTTAATATGTTTATTCTTATAATAGTTCCATGCAGTTTTAATTAATCATTTATTGGAAGCTTTGAAGTCTGGAAAAGCAAGTCTCACAAATTTCTTATTTTTTAGAATTTTCTTAGCTAATTTCATACATTTGTTCTTGAAAATGAATTTTAGAATCAGATTGTTATGATCCATAAAAACCTGTTGAAATTTTGATTGGCAGGAATTGAATTTATAATCAGTGTTGAGATTATAACATCATTGTGATTTAAGTTTTCCTTTTATAACAAAAATATCCCTCCATTAATCTGCTTCTTGTCTCGCCCAGTATTAGTTTGTTTTATTCCCAAGAATTTTACTTTTTCCATTTATATATGAAATATTTATTGGGTGCCTGCCATATGTTAATCCCTGGTGGTAAATAGTAGCTTTAGTAGGAAAAGGAAGGAAGGAAGAGAATAACCATAATTTATGTAAGGAAGAACATAACCCTACCTTTAGCCTCCTCACTTTCATCAGTTCAGGTCAGGAAACATACCTGAAGTAAGACCATCCTTTATGATTCTCCATTTTTCCAGTGATAACTAAGTGTGTTCCATGTGGTACTGCACCCCTGCTGGGTCCTATGCTGTACCATCTGGAAATGAAGGGATTCCATGTGTCTCCAGAGGTCTTCTCTTCTTCACCAGAAGTAAGAACTTGGACTTGGAAAGTCCAGAACACTCTATCATTCCTTTGGAAAAATTCCCTCCCTTGTCTTCCTATTGTTATAACACTCCTTGCTTCACTATTGTCTTCCTAGGGACTCAGAAAAGTCCCATCATGCCTCTTATCCCTGTACATGTCAGCCACCACCCCAAGTCTCATAGTTCATCCCTTATTTTCAGGATGCTAATCAGATGAATCTGTATATGCCCTTTATTTTGTCGGTGTTTTCTACTTTCTCCAATTCCAAAGTCCTTCTACTATAGCCTCTAGAATTCATTCATTGGGTTAGTTATCAAAATTGTCTTTATCTGTAGCAGCATCTCTGAAAGGCTACTTATTTTCTTTTGTAACCCCAGCCTAAAGAAGAGTATTTCCATACCTTCCAGACAGAAGATTTTTCTGTTTCAGGTCTCTGTATGGGATAATCACGTCCTCACTCCTCATTCCTACTTTTTTGGCAGCATTTGTTATCTAAAGTTGTCTAAGAAATCACCCCCAAAACTCAATGGTTTACAGCTTATAGTTAGAAATAATTTAATAAAATGAAATGGCTTACATCTTACAGCTAGACATAATTATTATATCTCAGTAGTTTTCTATGGGTCAAGAATTTGGAAACCACTTGGCTATAGGTTTCTTATGTTATTTTTTTTTCTGCAAGTGATATACCCCTTCCAGTATAATGTATTTTCAGCAGTACTATACATTTTAATCTAATGTTAAGTAATATATTTTTTGTCCAAGTTTTCTTTAATTTTTTGCTCCAGGAGAATCTCTCTATTTTCAGGCAAGTAGACATGTTTGTTTGTTATTTTTCTCCCTCCCATAACAGCCCAAGGTGAATTACAGAGCAATTGATGGTTCACTAAATATAGCTTTTATTATAAATTTGTTATTTTTCTTATTTTATTTGTTTTAGTAAAATTTGTTTCATGTTTGCAATAAGTGATTTGTCATCTCTTGTTTTCCAGTGTTAGAAGCTTGCTTCCTTTTCTTCTTTCTTTCTTTCTTTCTTTCTTTCTTTCTTTCTTTCTTTCTTTCTTTCTTTCTTTCTTTCTTTCTTTTTCTTTCTTTCTTTCTTGGTATTTGGTTTAGATATTAGAATAAGTTGGGAAATTGCTAGTCAATTAATTTGAATTGTTTTTGGAAAGCATATATTGTTTGTTGGAAGCTTAGGTTTTTTGTTTGTTTGTTTTTTGTTTTATTAAATCACTCCCTCATACAGTCGTCCCTTGGTTTCTGCTGGGATTTGATTCAGAGACTCCTATAGAAGCTACCAAAATCTGCAGATGCTCAATATCCTTCTATAAAACAGCATAATAGCATATGATCTGCATATATCATCCCTTACAGGTTACATATAATGACTAATAAAATATTAATGTCATGTATATAGTTGGTATAGTGTATTGTTTAAGGAACAATGGCATGAAAAAGAAGTCACCACATGTTCAGTACAGATTCATTTTTTCAAGTGTGTGTGTGTGTATGTGTGTGTGTGTGTAGATATTTTTTAATTGGCTGTTGGATATAGAGCACAGGGATATAGAGAGTTCACTGTTCTCTTGGCTTGATTCCTCATTTAATTTTAGTCTCTGTTCAAACATCAGATCCTTAAGGAACTTGTATTAATTAGGAGAGAATTATTCGACCACTGTTGTATATGGGTGTTCCTGTGTTATTGTTTCCTTTATCCCCTGTATTTTGCCTCTTAATAGAATCATCATCATCATCATCTGTTTATTTCAGTGTGTTATTACAAAATTTGCTGTATTCTAAGGGTGCTAATAGGTTCAGAACCAAAGTAATAACAAGACAGAATGATATTTCTGTTTCAGTCCACAAGTAGACAATTGGAGTTGGTATGGAAGCTGTCTACCAACACAAATCTAAGAACCAGGATTTTGCTGTTCTATTGTTCCATTCTCCTAGTCAGCCTACCACCATAACATATTCAGGGGAAAAAATGAAGTTGAAAGGAATGGGGAGAGTACTGGGGAAAGAGGATCACCCCCCAATAAGCATATGACCTAGAGTTTATTTACACACATCATTACTGTCCACACCCAGTTAATCAAAATTTTTTCTTGTAGCTATTATACTAGCTTCATGGGATACTGAGAATTTCAGTCTATAGTATGGACAGTTGGGTTATCTGTTACTGCAAGGAACAAGGATAGGATGGATGTGGGAATGAAAAATTAACTGTTTTATTGGTTGGTACTTTTTCTAACCACTGTGAATAAAATAGCATACTCTAATCTCTCCAGCCCCTTACTCTTTACAGTAAATTTTGCTGTAGTAATACTTTGATTTAGCAATAATCATGTCTCCTAATTAAATCATAAAAGTTAAATCACTGTTTCAAATCATCTTGGAAATAGAAATAACCCAGAGTTCCTAGGACCTAGATAGGCTGCGAGGGTTCGGAGGCTTATGTAGTTATAAGTGAAATTATTTGTGAATATGCATTGATATAGCTTGGTAATTAAAAGCGTGGGTCTCAGAGTCAGACTTCCAGATTTAAATTTTGGGTCTGTCTGTCCTGTGCTAGATGTGTAAATTAGGCAGTTTTCTTAACTTGCTTGTGCTGAGTTTCCCTAACTGAAACATGAAAATAATTGTGTCCCTACTTTATAGAATTGCTTCAGGGACTATAGAAGTTAATACAGTTAAAGTATTTATAAGAGTGTCTCACAATATTAAGTTCTGTATAAATAGTAGTGTGCTTAATATTTATATTCTGGGGGGTGTCCAATTTTCAAATGATTAACAGTAGAGGCTATTATAAATTCTAATTTAATACCTGAAAAAAACTGCTTTCACAGATATCTGAACTGCATGAAATTTAAACTTTGGGAATGGGGATGTAGTTCAGAGGTAGAACACTTGGGTAGCATGTACAGAGCCCTGAGTTCAATCCCCAGTCCATAATATAAATGAATGAAATGACTTTAAACTTTCTTTTAATCAAAACTCATTTGATCTTTCATAGTGAAGAAGTTTATTTAGTGAACTCTACCTCAACTACACTTTCTTTTAAAGAGTTTCCTTGTTTTCAAATTTAGTTCTATTTTATTTTTTAACCTAATAGTAATTTATATTTATGTTTGTCCCAATTTTCTTTTAATTGTCATAGTTTTTATGAAATTCAAATCTATTTTCGAGGCTTTAAGAAATTGGTCGCTTTAAGATATTGGTCTTTTTTTTTTTTTTCCTTTTTAAAGATCCTGAGGAACTGATAGTTCTAAATGAGGGATTTGAACATGAGCAAGTTGAATGTGTAATAATTCCAAATTGGGGTATTCAATATGTGATTAAGCAAGAACATGTACTTTTCTGCAAAGTGATCATAGTAGCAAAAAAAAAAATCATGCTTCAGTATTTTTAGGAATGAATTCATATTATCCTAAATAAATTGACAAATGTCAAAATCAGATTACAATAAATGTCCAGTATTTCATGAGTAATCTCCAACAGTTACACCAAATTTGCATTTTAAATTCTTGCACTAAATGTTACAGAAATATTTTTGTCAAATTGGTTGGTATTGGACCTGGAGCTTAAACACAAAGCAGCTGTTTTTGAGCAAATACTATTTTCATAACATTAATGTGCTTCCAGTTAACAAACTGGAATGAACTGTTAAACATCACCACTTCCATGTTTAACTGCTATTTGACTTTCTCAGTGAATTATTTGCTTTCTTAATAGATTATTTACTTTAACTAAAAGAGAAAGAATTTTATGTAAGTATCCATATTTTTCCCCATCTGCAGAATGTATCCAAGAAAAGTGGGGATTTCCAATGTGCCATTATTTAAAGGAAGAGAGGTGGTGCTGTGGTCGTAATGCCAGAATGTCAGCCTGTTTGGTATGTTTGTATTTTTCTCCTAGAATAAGAAGTTTACCCATATGCTGTAAAATTTATTATTTTTAGCTAAAATCATGAATTAAATTCTGAAGTTTCTAGAGCATCAACATTAATGCTTTTATATATTATAAATTATGAGAAAATTATTTGTTCTTCATGCATTGTCATAATATGTTTACATATAATTATTATGTGAAATGTACCAAATACCAAGTCTTAAACACAGAATCAATTCAGTACTTTATACTTAGCCATTTAGTGTCTTCATGTTTGTTTACAAAAGTCTTTTGGTCTTCTAAATTTTTATGGAATGGGAAAAATATTACTGTAGCTGGGACATGAAAAAACTATGTAGTTATTTTGCTTAACTAGACTAGCATACTTAGATATAGAACACTATAACACATGTGGTCTTTCTTCAGGATGCAATGTTGTTTTATACAGGAACCATTTAAATGGTGTAAGTAGATTTTTTTTGTCATCAGAAATTTAAAATATCACAGTTATATGGGATGACTAAATCTAGAGATCTAAATAACATGAGGACTATAATATCAATATTATTGTATTATATACAGAAAATTTCTTAAGTAAGGTTTTTCTAAGAGTAAGGTTTCAATAGTAACTGAGTTGGGTATGTTACATTACTTTTCTGCAATAATCATTTCAACATATATGTGTGTTTATCAGAACATTATATTGCATACCTTAAATTTATACAATAAATTTTTACATTAACTATAGTTGATTAGATAATCTGTTTCAGTGACTAGCCATAGGATAATTCTTTTAAGGCCCATTGTCTCTATGATGGTTACTTAGCAACATAAGAAATAATATACCAATCTTCTAGGTTATATATCCTAGAATTATCTTAGAATTCTATTTACATTCTAATAATTATTTTCATAGGTAACCCTACCAGAAATACTTTTCTGGAAAATTATTTTATTTCTTTATTTTAGGTTTAAATGATACTTGTTCAGAATCTTAGATATTAGATAACAGGTCATCTTGGAATGATATACTTCCTGGAATGCTGACAGCCAGGCTTATTTATACTCTACAGGAAAATACTGAAATAGGCTTTTTTAGGAAGTATGACTATCTTAAGACCAAATACTTGAAGATACTGGCATCAGGTATTTTACAATGAAACAGTATAAATCTAGTCCTTTATGGAGAGGCCCACAATCTAGTCCTCACATGTAAGCACAATCTATTAATCAGGTTTATGGTATCTGCATTATAATGAACAAAATAAATCATCAAAAGTCACTAGATGTCTTAAGGAAAGTCCCACATTGAAAAACAGACATCAAGCTCAGTGCAAAGCTGTTGCCTAGCATGTGTAAAGTACTGCATTCAATCCTCAGCACCACATAAAAAATAATCAAATCAAATAAAGGCATGTTGTCCATCTACAACTACAAAGAACAGGAATAATTTTATAGAAATAAACATTCAAAGAACTAAAGAAAGAAATTTTAAAGAATAAATCCCATACATATAGAATTTGTAGACCATGATGCTCTTAAGTTCTCCTGACCACTGTCACTTTCTGACAGAATTCAACTCCATTACAACCCTTGCTCACCTTGACTACTACTTTTTTTTTTTTAAATTCCATAGTAATTTGAGAAAGTTTAAGGAATATTTATTTGGGTACATGTTTCCTATATAAACGACCTTTTCAAAAAATATTCAAATATTTAAGGGCTATTAAAAAGGTGCCTTTGTAGGGACACTTATAAATAAAGTTCCTAGCTAGAAATAAAATTTTAATTCAATTAGAACAACCTCATTAGCATTTATTAAGCCTAGTAAAACTGCAAAAATATTTTAGATTAGTATGAAAGGAACACTTTGTATATTTTCTTTATTACTTCTGCTGATTGCCCAAGAACAATATTAATGTTTACTAGAAACTTCTTATTACCTATCTGATTATCTTCTAATTATGTAGTCAAATTTATCATTTGTATTTATAAAATAAGCTCATCAGTACCAAGTTGTTCTCCATTGTATTTATTTAAAGAGAGAGAGAGAGAGTTTTTTAATATTTATTTTTCAGTTCTCAGAGGACACAACATCTTTGTTTGTATGTGGTGCTGAGGATCAAATAGGGCCGCATGCACGCCAGGCGAGCAATCTACCGCTTGAACCACATCCCCAGCCTTCTCCATTGTATTTTAATTTTATTGACACCAAATAGTTTCTTTTTGAAAATTCTTCTGTTTCTTTGGCCTTTAGAAAATTCCATAACAAAGATTTAATCTTATTTTTTTATATAATTTTTTATTGGTTGTTCAAAGCATTACAAAGCTCATGATATATCATCTTTCATACATTTGACTCAATTGGATTATGAACTCCCTTTTTTACCCCAAATACAAATTGCAGAATCACATCGGTTACATACTCACATTTTTACATAATGGCTTATTAGTGACTGTTGTAATCTGCTACCTTTCCTATTCCCTACTATCCCCCGTCCCCTCCCCTCCCATCATTTCTCTCTACCTCATCTGCTGTTGTTCAATTCTCTCCCTTGTTTTCCCCCCCTTTCCCCTCACATCCTCTTCTGTGTAATTTTGTATAACATTGAGGGTCTCCTACCATTTCCATATGCTTTCCCTTCTCTCTCCCTTTCTCTTCCCCCACTCGTCTTTGTTTAATGTTAATGTTTTCCTCATGCTCTTCCTCCCTGTTCTGTTCTTAGTTGCTCTCTTTATATCAAAGAAGACATTTGGCATTTGTTTCTTAAGGATTGGCTAGCTTTTCACTTAGCATAATCTGCTCTAATGCCATCCATTTCCCTGCAAATTCTATGATTTTGTCATTTTTTATTGCTGCGTAGTACTCCATTGTGTATAGATGCCACTTTTTTTTTATCCATTCATCTATTGAAGGGCATCTAGGTTGGTTCCACAGTCTAGCTATTGTGAATTGTGCTGCTATGATCATTAATGTGGCAGTATAGTACGCTCTTTTAAGATCCTCAGGGCGAGGAGGGCGATAGCTGGGTCAAATGGTGGATCCATTCCCAGCTTTCCCAGGTATCTCCATACTGCTTTCCAAATTGGCCTTACCAATTTGCAGTCCCACCAGCAGTGTACAAGTGTACCCTTTTCCCCACATCCTCGCCAACACTTATTGTTGTTTGACTTCATAATGGCTGCCAATCTTACTGGAGTGAGATGGTATCTTAGGGTGGTTTTGATTTGCATTTCTCTGACTGTTAGAGATGGTGAGCATTTTTTCATGTACTTTTTGATTGATTGTATGTCCTCCTCTGAGAAGTGTCTGTTCAGGTCCTTGGCCCATTTGTTGATTGGGTTATTTGTTATCTTATTGTTTAATTTTTTGAGTTCTTTGTGTATTCTGGATATTAGGGCTCTATCTAAAGTGTAAGGGGTAAAAATTTGTTCCCAGGATGTAGGCTCTCTATTTACCTCTCTTATTGTTTCTCTTGCTGAGAAAAAACTTTTTAGTTTAAGTAAGTCCCATTTATTTATTCTTGTTATTAACTCTTGGGCTATGGGCGTCCTATTAAAGAATTTGGAGCCCGACCCCACAGTATGTAGATTGTAGCCAACTTTTTCTTCTATCAGACGCAGTGTCTCTGATTTGATATTTAGCTCCTTGATCCATTTTGAGTTAACTTTTGTGCATGGCGAGGAGAGAAAGGGATTCAGTTTCATTTTGTTGCATATGGATTTCCAATTTTCCCAACACCATTTGTTGAAGATGCTATCCTTCCTCCATTGCATGCTTTTAGCCCCTTTATCAAATATAAGAAAGTTGTACTTTTGTGGATTGGTTTCTGTGTCCTCTATTCTGTACCATTGGTCCACCTGCCTGTTCTGGTACCAGTACCATGCTGTTTTTGTCACTATTGCTCTGTAATATAGTTTGAAATCTGGTATTGCTATACCACCTGATTCATACTGCCTGTTTAGAATTGCTTTTGCTATTCTGGTTCTTTTGTTTTTCCATATGAATTTCATGATTGCTTTATCTATTTCTACAAGAAATGCCATCGGGATTTTAATTGGCATTGCATTAAACCTGTAGAGAACTTTGGGTAATATCGCCATTTTGATGATGTTAGTTCTGCCTATCCATGAACAGGGTACATTTTTCCATCTTCTAAGATCTTCTTCTATCTCTCTCTTTAGAGTTCTGTAGTTTTCATTGTATAAATCTTTCATCTCTTTTGTTAGGTTGATTACCAAGTATTTTGTTACCTTTGAGGATATTGTGAATGGAGTGGTTTTCCTCATTTCCATTTCAGAAGTTTTGTTGCTGATATACAGGAATGCCTTTGATTTATGCATGTTGATTTTATATCCTGCCACATTGCTGAATTCATTTATTAACTCTAGCAGTTTCTTTGTAGACCCTTTTGGGTCTGTTAAATATATTATCATGTCATCCAAAAATAGCGATAATTTAAGTTCTTCTTTTCCTATTTTTATGCCTTTAATTTCTTTCATCTTTCTAATTGCTCTGGCTAGTATTTCAAGAACTAAATTGAATAGAAGTGGTGATAGAGGGCATCCCTGTCTTGTTCCAGATTTTAGAGGGAATGCCTTCAGTTTTTCTCCATTTAGGATGATGCTAGCCTGAGGTTTAGCATATATAGCTTTTACAATGTTGAGGTAAGTTCCTGTTATCCCTAGTTTTTTTGAACATAAAGGGATGCTGTACTTTGTCACATGCTTTTTCTGCATCTATTGAGATGATCATATGGTTCTTGTCTTTAAGTCTACTGATGTGGTGAATAGTATTTATTAATTTCCGTATATTGAACCAGCCTTGTATCCCAGGGATGAATCCTACTTGATCATGGTGGACAATTATTTTGATATGCTTTTGTATTCGATTCGCCAGGATTTTATTGAGAATTTTTGCATCCAAGTTCATTAGAGATATTGGTCTGTAGTTTTCTTTCTTTGAAGTGTCTTTGTCTGGTTTTCGGATCAGGGTGATGTTGGCCTCATAGAATGAATTTGGAAGAGCTCCTTCTTTTTCTATTTCTTGAAATAGCTTGCAAAGTATTGGTATTAATTCTTCTTGGAAGGTTTTGTAAAACTCCACTGTATATCCAGTCCAGGGCTTTTTTTGGTTGGTAGTCTTTTGATGGCTTCTTCAATTTCTTCCTTTGTTATTGGTCTGTTTAAATTGTGTGTGTCTTCCTGACTCAATCTGGGCAGATCGTATGACTTAAGAAATTTATCGATATCTTCATTATCTTCTATTTTATTGGAATATAGGGTTTCAAAATACTTTCTAATTATCTTCTGTATTTCTGTAGAGTCTGTTGTGATATTGCCTTTTTCATCCCATATGTTAGTAATTTGAGTTCTCTCTCTTCTTCTTTTCATTAGCATGGCTAAGGGCCTGTCGATCTTATTTATTTTTTCAAAGAACCAACTTTTAGTTTTTTCAATTTTTTCAATGTTTTTTTTTGTTTCAATTTCGTTGATTTATGATCTAATTTTAATTATTTCTTGTCTTCTACTACATTTGCTGTTGTTTTGCTCTTCCTTTTCTAGGTTTTTGAGGTGTAGTGTGAGTTCATTTATTTGTTGGTTTTTTCTTTTTTTGAGGAAAGAACTCCAAGAAATGAATTTCCCTCTTAAAACTGCTTTCATTGTGTCCCATAAATTCCAGTATGTTGTGTCTGTATTGTCATTTGCCTCTATGAATTTTTTTATCTCCTCCTTTATGTCTTCTGTAACCCATTGATCATTTCAGTAACATATTGTTCATTTTCCATGTGATGTAGGATTTTTCCTTCCTTCTTTTATCATTAATTTCCAGTTTCATTCCATTATGATCAGATATGGTGCATGGTATTCTCTCCACCCCTTTATATTTACTGAGGGTTGCCCTATGGCATAATATATGGTCTATCTTTGAGTAGGATCCATGTGCTGCTGAGAAGAACATGTATCCACTTGATGATGGTTGATATATTCTATATATGTCGGTTAAGTCTAGGTTATTGATTGTGCTATTGAGTTCAATAGTTTCTTTATTCAGCTTTTGTCTAGAGGATCTGTCTAATGGTGAGAGCGGTGTGTTGAAGTCACCCATAATTATTGTGTTGTCTCTTGAACTTGAGTAGAGTTTGTTTTATGAACGTTGCAGCTCCATTGTTTGGTGCATACAAATTGATAATTGTTATGTCTTATTGGTGGATGGTTCCTTTTAACAGTATATAGTGTCCTTCTTCATCCCTTTTGATTAACTTAGGTTTGAAGTTGATTTTATTCCATATGAGTATAGCCACTCCTGCTTGCTTCCGAGGGCCATGTGAGTGATATGATTTTTCCCATCCTTTTACCTTCAGCCTGTGTATGTCTTTTCCTATCATATGAGTCTCCTGAAGGCAGCATATTGTTGGATTTGTTTTTTTGATCCTGGTTACTAGCCTATGTCTCTTGATTGGTGAGTTTAGGCCATTAACATTTAAGGTTACAATTGAAATATGATTTGTACTTCCAGTCATGTTTATTTATTTATTTATTTTAGTTTGACTAGTTTTTACTTTTTGGTTATCTTCCTCCCCCTTTACTGAGATACCTCCTGCTGTTAGTTTTAGGCACTGTTTTTCAATTCCTCTTCTTGTAGTATTTTGCTCAAAATGCTTTGCAGTGCTGGTTTTCTGGCTGCAAATTCTTTTAGCTTTTGTTTATCTTGAAAGATTTTAATTTCATTGTCAAATCTGAAGCTTAATTTTGCTGGATACAGTATTCTTGGTTGGAATCCATTATTTTTCAGCGTTTGAAATACATTGTTCCAGGATCTTCTCGCTTTCAATGTCTGTGATGAAAAATCATTTGTTAACCTAATTGGTTTACCCCTGATTGTAATCTGCCTCCTTTCTCTCGTAGCTTTTAATATTCTCTCCTTGTTCTGTACGTTGGCTATCTTCATAATTATATGTCTTGGAGTTGGTCTATTATGGTTTTGAATGTTTGAGGTCCTGTAGGCTTCCAGGATTTGGCAATCCATTCCATCTTTCATCTCTGGGAAGTTTTCTAGAATTATTTTATTTAATAGGTTGTCCATTCCTTTGGTTTGATTCTCTATGCCTTCTTCTATCCTGATGACTCTCAAATTTGTTTTTTTATGACATCCCATATCTCTTGAATAGATTGCTCATGAGATTTAAGCATCTTTTCTGTGTTGACTATATTCTTTTCAAGTTGATAAACTTTGTCTTTATTATCTGATGTCCTGACTTCTACTTGATCTAGTCTATTTGTAATATTCTCGTTTGAGTTTTTAATTTGGTTTATAGTTTCCTACATTTCTAGAATTACTGTTTGATTTTTTTTTGAGATCTCTATCTCCTGGTAAAGCTCGTTCTTTGCCATTTGAATTTGTTTGTTTAATTCATTTTCAAAATATACTTTTATTGCTTGGACTTGCTGTCTCATGTCTTCTCTAGTATGCCTTTCCATCTGAGTTAGGTATGCCTTGAGTTCTTTCCCTATCCCTGTTTCTGATGCTTCTAGGTCCTCCTGTATATTTAAGTTGTCCTGCATTGTTTGTACTCCTTTTTTCCCTTTTTTTTTCATGATGTTCATGCTACTTTCCAGCTCTATTTGATTGCTGTGTTTCTGCTCTCTTCTATAAATTTGTTTTATTTTTTTATATCTCTGTTGTCTCTCCTTTGTGTTGGTAGACTATGCTTGCTAAAGTGGATTCTGCTGGGAAGGACCCACAGCCGAGCTCCAGTGATGTCACCTCTCTGCTATGGCGGGTCCCAGGCTCCTTACTGGGGTGTCTAAAGGAGGGGTGGGACTGGACTGTCTCTGGTTGGTTTCAGCTCCCGGACAGCAGCGGCCGGGTTGTCTCCAGCCGTCCAGTCGCGCGGGCAGCCGGCGGGCGCCAGTCGCAGGGGCAATGGGCTGGCTTCGCTGGTGGGCGGGTGGTCCCCAGCTGCCCAGTCAACCGGACAGCCAGCGGGCGATTGGTCACAGGTGGGCGTGCAGTTTCCAGCTGCTCAGTCACAGGGGCAATGGGCCAGCTGTTGCTGGTAGGCAGGCAATCTCTAGCTGCCCAGTCGTGCTGTCGGTTGCCGGCGGCCACCCACTCGTGTGGGCAGCAGGTGGAGTTTCGTGGCAGGCGTGCGTTCTCCAGCCGCCCAGTCGCGAGGGCCTGGCCTCTAGTCCCCTGGTTTGTCCTGCTAGTCCTGGTTTCTCCTGCTAGACCAGATTTCCCCTGAGTGATGCCTCTCGGCAGTTCAAACTGTACTCTGGGCCTGCCGTTTGTTGGGCGTGGAGGTTGGCTATTGAGAACCCCCCAACACTCTATTGTTTTGATTTTTTCCGCTTGCCCCTCCCCGGTGCTGGCAATACAGGTTTTGTTTTCCCGCTGATGGGAGGGGGAGTTGAAGGTCGGGTGTCTAGTTTTTCCCGCGTCTTTATGCAGGCTTGCTCTGATAATCCCTCCCCCGGACAGCCTAGGTGAGATTTTATGTGAATTCCCCGCTGTATGGGAGATGAGCTGAGTAACATGCACCTGTTTTATTGTTGCAATCTGTCGGAGAGTGGCGGTGGTTACTTCAGCTCTCCAAGATGTTGGCCGCTGGTTTCCTTGGTGGAGTTTCCTTTGTGGGGGATAGGACTGTCCCGTTTCCTTCCCTGTCTGAAATCCTGAACTCAGCCTGGGGCTCCGTGAGTGCTCAGGCGGCAGGATTCCACAGAATCTGCAGCAATCTCCCTGCTTGCTGGTCGCTTCTCGGTGGCTCCCCGCCGTCTGTAGCCGCAGGGTGGGCCTCGCAGATCAGTCAGCCCGGATCTCCAGTTGCACAGTTGGTTCATGTATGAGACTCAATTACCGGACCTGGGTGCTGGAAATCCTTCCTCTAGGTTTCGGTGCACCCCCATTTTGCTGTAAGTTCCTAACAAGATAGTCTTTTGTCGTTCTAACTCGTTATTCACCCGCGCATTGGCGCGGTACACGGGTGTGATGCACTCTATTTGCGGCCATCTTGGGAATCTCCAGGTTAGAAATATTTAGACTGCAAATCCCAAACCACAGCCCCTACCTTCACCCTGCACTGAGATTGTCACACAAAGACCTCACCTAAAAGGACCAACTCAGATCAGCTACACCCAGTAGATGAGACGAGTTGACATGCGTTGGCCCCTAACAACATGGCAGTCACTATCATAAGGACCTGTCCCTCACAAAACAGGTTCTCTTATTAGCCCACTTCATGGGAAAGGCCCAGGGTCACCGCTGGCTCAGTGGTGGGCTGGAAGTTGCCTCAGTGGCCTCTGGCCACCTCCCGTGTTACTTGCTCCATGTTCGATGAGTATGCACAGCCTCCTCGGCCTCTGTGCCGGCTCCACTATTTACACCACAGATTTAATCTTAAAATTACCACAACTAATGCCATAAATGAAAACTCATTATATCTTCAGTAATAAATCTATTCTGAGCCAGTTGCTGTTTAGCTTCTTGGGGAAATTATCTAATAAAAATCTGCTGTCTTCATAACTTTCCTTTTGGCTCTAAATATTCAATGAGGGTGCCCTTCATGTAAGTTTCAAGTATTGGATTATGAGTATTTATTAGAAATGTGAGGAACATTTTGTAAAATTGCTTTAGATCAACTATAAATATAATCCAATATGTATAAAATTGTAAAAATATATGTTACAGTACTTTCTCTTCTGACTCTTGATTATATGTATATATGCAGACTAAAAATAAAAAATACTTTTCTAAAATAAGCTACCCACTATAATGTGTTCATTTTTGTTTTCTGAAAGATAAAATTATACAATCATTAAAAATTATAACAGGGCTGGGGTTGTGGCTTAATGGTAGAGCACTTGCTTAGCATGTGTGAGGCACTGGGCTCAATTCTCAGTACCACATATAAATGAATAAAGTCTATTGACAAATAAGAAAATATTTTTTAAAAATTATAATAAATATGTTAAAATATGTAAATATATCTGTGTTTCTCTATATATATACATACTACCAGCTTTGGATTTAGTTGATTGTTAATTACACTAAACATGAGTCAAGACCATTTTGTTTCATTTCTTTTCTATTTTCTAGGTCCTTCTGAAATGCAAGATGTATAATTGGAGCATATATGTGTTTATATTCATGACACATACCCATTATAAATGAGTATTAAATTATATAAGTATACTAGTTAACATTTTTAATATTGAAGATTTTAATTGTGTTGACTTACATTTTTATCACTGAATTCATCTTTCCAAAAACCTTATACAGTGTGTTTATAACTTTATAAATCTTATGCTTTTATAAATCTTAAAAAGTTAGACTAAATATATCAAAAGTCTTTGTCTTGTTTTTTCTCCTTAAAGGCATTGGAGCGGGTTGCACTTGGCCAAGGGGTAAGTGAGAATGTTTACTTAAATTCAACTTATGAACACTGTAGTTTTTCTCTTGAGCTCTCTTCATACTTGACCTGCTGATGAACTCAAAACTGGATGGATTTTCATAAATATCACCTCCTGGTATTACCACAGGGTATTCATATCTATACATTTCTTTACATTTGCTTTACATGTGAACTTTCAAAAACTAAATTGAACTTTTAGGAAGATTGCCCCATTGTTCTCTATACTAACCTCTGATTTCTTCATATTAAATTATATGGCCTATAAATATTTCTGGAGACATAATGTTGCCAACTGACCAGGAATTTATATCCTTAGTTCAAGCAAAGATAAACAAGGTATAACATTCAGTGTATTCTTTATCTGTAATACAAAACAAAGAAATTATTTGATTGATATTTTTTTTCATTCACTCAGTCATTAATTGCAACAGCCAAATGGTTTTGCAGGTATAAACAAAAGTTTACTCTCTCACTCAAATATTCACATGATTGCATTGTTCTACCTTGTCTTCATGAAACATATTAGGACTATTTTAAGAGTTTCTTTTAAGCTTATCACAAAATTATTTTTATTAGACCTAATTTTAGAAATCTCTTTTTTGCTTGTTTTCAATAAACATTAATAATGTCAATTTATACTTTTTAAATTAATAATAGTTTTAAAATAATAATAGCAATAACAAGTGTCATTTATTATATGCTCACCCTAGGCAAAGAACATTGACAGGTACTGTGTATGTTTTGCAATTTTTTTTTTAATATATTAATGTACCTATCTAAAAAGTGATAAAAACTGGTCTTTGTGAAGTCATCATTTTTTATCAAGTTTTAGAATTTATTAAGTGTGTGGGTTTTAGTCTTAGACTGCTGTTTTGCATCCAGTCATCATCACTAACTGGTTTAATGACCTAGGACACATCATAATTTCTTTATCTGTAAAGTAGGAGAAGTGACACTAATACCAGTAATAGTTTGCTCATAATATTGTCATTTCAAGTAAATAATGAAGCATGTGAAATGTGTAAAACAATGGCTAGTACATAGTAAGTGCAAAGTAAATGTCTACACTTGTTGTGATCAGTAATCATTTTAATCATGAAAATAACAGTTAAATCTCACATAGAGCTTACCAAAGTACTGCTCAAAGTTCTTCTTATCTATAGGTAATAAATACATAGAATTATGAACTACGTACTGTTATTATCCCAGGATATACATGAAGAAACAGTAAAGTAGTTTCATGCTGAGATTTGAATCAATCTCTCTCTCTGGATTCCATGCTCTTAACTACTGTACTACATATCACCTTAGTGATTCCCTAGGGATTATCATCATAATGCTCCAATGGTGTGGTGTTTTTAATTTTCCAAGTGTTTGCTCATGCTTCCAGTCAATCGTATGAGTTGGTTATTGTGCCAAACTTATATGCAGACTTGCTATACAGCAGCATTTTAATTGTGTTCTAGCATCCTGAATTAATTACAGAGCCCTAATTTCTAGCTTAGTGCCTTTTCCACTAGATCTGTAAAATGCATGTCTGATACATATGCTTTAAGGGTGTACACTTTTTGTTTCCTCCCATATTTAAAATGCATTAAAAATGTTAAGTACATTTATCACTTGTGAGGGAAAGAACATAAACTCTGAACTACATGCAGTATTTTTCTGGAATAGTCAGACTGTTTAGGAGATGTTGACTCCTTTCCCACTCATCCCACTCTGTATTTACCAGGATGGACAGTCCTAGTTATTCTAGGAATGTTCATTTGAAGGCACTACATAACTCTCTTCTTTTTCTCTTAGGAAACAGCTGTAAAGCCTTTTATATACTCAGGGTAACTTGGGAATGATGATTTTTCCTATCCTGTTTGCATTTCTCTGTGCATTCCATTTATGTCTGTTCTTTTGCTTAAAATACATGTCTTAATCTTTTGTTGCTGTCATTCTACACTTTGTTTTTCATAAAAATATGTACTTTTTTATAAATTATGTTGATGTCATTTATATGATTTTTCTCAAAGGCATGATAAAGACATTTTAATCATTTTTAGGCATTTCATATAAAATTGAAGTTCTTATGTATTATAGATAATCAGACATAAAGTTAAGAATTTTTTAAGTAGTTTATATACAAAGAATATTTTAGTTCATGCAATAGTATTTTTAACAAAATGCCTTGAATTTCAATTGAATATTTCCAGATTAAGTGTTAATGTATGAAAAGGGATTTCAGCATTTTGGGGAGAAAAGTGATGTTCAAAGAAATAAGGGATAGATCATAAAGTAAGACTTTGGAACTGTAACAGTATATTTCTCAAGATGAGAAAATGTCAAATGGAAAATATGTCTGGACTTAAGAAATCAAAATGAAATGTATGTCAGAGACTTCAAGGGAAGAAAAGTTTTTAAATTAGTGAAGTCTGAAACTGCCAGTTGTTGGACCGTTAGGACATAATTTGACTTAGTTGGACCTTATTTGACTTCACAAAAGCATTCATTATTGTTGACCTCTTTAGTTCATTTTCTCTTTCTTTTCTTTTTTCAATAGTAACTTTTCAGGAACTCTAGATTATTATTGCTGACATTGTTTTGTGTTGGATATTTCTGTACTATCAGTATCAAGAGATCTGTAGGGATATGGATGGGATTTTGGTGTCCTTTGTAATTTCTTAATTCAGGAGTACCATCTCTGTTTTGCACCGAAGTATTATTTCTCTAAGAAATACTACAGTACTTTTTTTACTTTCTGTGTCTTTGAAGCTATTAGGTTTTATTGAGGACTTCGTCAGCTTCTCCTTCTTTCTTTTCAAAATCCTCTGAATCCTGGTGGGACAGTGCCTATCTCTCATTACCCCAGAAGAGCTGTCTTTCCAAGAACTCAGTTTCTTTTGACCTTTCCAAGACTCTGCAGTAGCCGAAGTTATGATCTTACAGTCTTCAGACATATTTTTAATATTTCCTAACGTAGGTAGTATCTTCTCAGTATGTGAATCCTAGTCCATAATATCTTAGGTCAAAGCCATTCTTTCCTCTTTTACACATATCCTTTCTGACTCCTATAGGCTTCAGAACTGAGTAGCTTGTGTTAAAAGTGTATTTGTACATTTGTATGTGATAAGAACTCCATTTGGGTTACTAGCTTATTTTTCATTGATTTAGACTTATCTTTGTCATTTACTACTATTTCTCTTTTGGTTTCTTCTGTTTTCTTGCAGAATTCGTTTCAGAGTAAGAAATAATCTTAGGATAGTACTGTGAGTTAGAATGGAGACATTACAATGTCCCCCTCTATGTTTAACAGCAAAGTCAAGTTTCTCATATTCACGATGGTCCCAGCTCTCTAATATTAATTTGATTTCTGGTTTTTGTCTGCCTTTTTTTCAGCTGCCTACTGAATCACTCTTCTATCGTGCTGTTCTTCAGGATATTATTAAAGATTGTTATGGCATCACAAAATGGTATGAAGATTTTATTTTAATAAGAATAACTCATAAGTGAAATTATTTTTAGTCTTCAAGTGAATTTTTTAAGGGTCAATTATTAGTAAAAAATAAAAGCTATGAATTTGAGCTAATGTAAGTAAAGAAGATGTAGTCACATTATCTTAGTTAACTCATTTTTAATGTGTGAATTCTAATAATTCTTTCTTTTCCTGAAAGGTTTTTGTAATGCTAAAGTGATATATTTAAAGTGTACTTTAAAACTTTTGAAGTATTAAAATATTATGTGTAAATAATTAATTGAATATTTGAGTAGGAGTTATTTTTAGATGTTTCACAACCAGAGCAGCATAACATTTAACTCACTTGAACAAATCTCAATCATAGGCAACCATTATAGCCATTCTAATCTCTATTGATTCACTAGTAGCCCAGCATTATATTTTTGGTGTGTGTGTGTGTGTGTGTGTGTGTGTGTGTGTGTCTGTTTTCTCCAAATAATTTACTGAATATATAGAAAGGCAAGTAGTTGAATTTTTTCATAATATTGGTTTAAAATTTTCTTTATTCAAGCATATATTTGTAATCTTGGAAAATTGCATGAATGTTGTTTTGCTAATTATAATTTTAGGATTGTGGTAGTCACTTGGTGCAAAGAAGGATTCTTCTTTAAATTCAAGTAGGGTGATTTTTAGGTACTCAAAAAACAATGTATTTGGCAGATATTGAAGAGTTTAAATTAGCTATCTCTTGGCAAGAAAAAAACTCTTGATAGAAATTTATATGTGCATATATCTACATAAACTATTGGTTTCAACTATAATTTCTATGCAAATAACTTCCAAATCTTTATATTTGGGGTAGAGGTTGGGGATTGGTACTGGGAATTTAACCCCGGGGCAGCTTACCACTGAGCTACATCTCCAACTTTTTTAAGGCAGGATCTCACTAAATTGCTTAGGGCCTTGCTAAATTGCTGAGGCTGGCCTTGAGCTTGAAATCCTCTTGTCTCAGCCTCTGGAGCCACTGGTATTATAGTTATGTGCCACTCACTGTTCCTGGCCCAAATCATCATCTTAATCTCTATTCCCTTTTCTATAAATTTACCAATCTTCGATGTATCTAAAAAAGTGAATTCTTCATGTTCTCCTGAAGACCAGTTTTCTTTCTTGAGCCCACCCAAAGATGTCATCCTTGTTGAAAAAGTATTCCTAAAATTGTGCAAACTTGAGTCCACACAAATATTGATTCCCTGCCTTCTTTTAAAACTTCAGATGTATTCATTGATTTGTTTAATGGTCTCTTGTTGACCTCTTAAATTTGTCTCCATTCTTTTCTCAGTCATTCTCTCAATTAAAAATCTGACTTTCTAACATTCCATAGTCCTGCCTTCCTTTAATACACAGAAAATAAATGGTATGTATTATAAGATTTATTTTATTCCAAAGCCTCATTTGTCTTTCATCCTCATTGGACCATGTTGATAATTGTTTATTCTCTAAACTTTCTTGCTCACTATCTTCTGTAACATTGCATCCTATTAAGTTTCTTTTTCCGACCCTAAACATTCATCTTAAATGTCTGGAGGCATCTGCCAATTTATTAGTAGTCAGCTGTCTGCCAGTCAACAGACAAGACAGACTGAGCCCAGCTTTCAACAGAATGACAGTTCTAGTGAGGCAGAAGTTAAAGTTCATGTTCTACCTGGATGAAGACTCAAGAGTAAGCCAAGTAAACCACTCATACATTGAGTTAGGTCTCTAAAGGGTCACACCATAAGAATTAGATATACAACATTTCCAAGATGGACTAAAGTCCCACTTCAAATCATCTGAAGCTTCCATTATGGTGTTTCTGATTATTGCTTCCATTAGCTCTCTGCAAAAAGCATATTCTCTCTGGACAACAATAATATAAATCTGGACCTCAAATTATCACGACAGTTTATTACCTACAGCATCTGGCAGTTAATCTAAACCATTCATGGTATGAAACAAGACAACATGGCCAGAATCTAAAGTAAACCATACAGTTAATAGAAATAGGCCTCTAGTAGATCCAAAGAAAAATAACTATAATGGAGAGACTTACACTCTGGGAAAATGAAAGGGATATACTTCTTGTCGGTTTTCTTGCTAAGTATAATTAAAACCCTGCACATTATATACTACAAACAGTAGAAGACTCTGAAAGATGGAGAGAGTAAGGAAGACTGGCTCTGGATTTCAGAACATGATAAATTTCTTGGGTTTTCTTTTTGATTATATAGTTCAGAATTGGAACTGGAAAAGCTAGCAATCCAGAAACACAAGTGGGTACTAACAAAACATTCTTGAAGGAAGATTAAATTGGGCAATAGAAATGTTTGGAATTTTCCAATCTTAAGAAATAAAATATGTAGATCCCCAGATTTAACAAGAACATAAACCCTTTGGCAAAGGCAAAAATAATAATAATAATAATAGAAGACGACGACAAAGAAGAAGAAATACAAGAACCACCAACTTCTAGACATATAATATTAAGATTGCTGAAAACAGGTCAGGCACAGTGATGCACACCTGTAATCCCAGCAATTTGGGAGGCTGAGGTGGAAGAATGGCAAGTCCAAGTCCAGCCCCAGCAACTTAGCCAAGACCCTGTCTCAAAATTAAAAAATATAAAGGACTAGGGATATAGTTTAGTGGTGCTAAGCCTCAGTTCAATCCCCAGTACCAAAAATAAATAAAATGAAAGAAAAAAAAGGATTGCCAAAAATGAAACCAAAGAGAAAATTCTTAAAGCAGTCAGAGATGGCAGAAAGGAAAAGGGGGAAGACAAGATATCTTCAAAGGAATACAGTTAAAATGACCACTAAATTCTTGGGTTAAACAGTGAAACCAGAAGTTAGTATATCTTTGAGATGCAAGAAGAAAGTCAGCTACATTGTAGGCGATGTAAAGACATTTTGAGACACACAAAAACGGCAAATATGCAAACTAGCATGCAGACCTAAAAGAAATACTAAAGGATTAAGGCACAAAGAAAATTACCCCAGATTGAGTTTTAAGATACAGGAAAAAATATATAAAATAATAGGAAAAATAAGTGGGGCTAAATCTAAATGAAAATTGACTATATAAAACTATAAAAGCAAAATCATATATAAAAATAGCATATCAGTCAGAGGTAAGTAAATAAAGTTAAAATGTTCTGATTGCCTTGAGTTGTTCTTGGCAATATAAAAATAGTCACTTGATATAAGTTGAGGATGTATATTAAAATCTTTGATATCAAATAAGTGGTAAGAGAGTATATAACTAACAAGCTAATTGAGTAGGTAAAATAGAATGAAATGATTTACTTAATCCAAAAGAAGAATAAACAGGAACCTTAGACAGAGATAGGTCTTCATCATTGATGGATAAGTATTATAACTGGGAAATTTAAAGGGATTAAGTACTTTTTCTTGAGCAAAGTAGAACATATTTTGATTTAAAATAGTTACTGTTGTCAACTGTATTAGTCCATTCTTTGTGGCCCTAACAATACCACAGGTTGGGTGATTTATAACAAAGTTTTTTTTGTTTGTTTGTTTTTGTTTTGTTGGCTAATTGAGGTCCAAGATTGAAGGGCCATATCAAGAGATGGCTTTTTCACCATGGTGTTTTAAGGTGGTACAGGATATCAAAAAGGGAGAGATCCCACCCTAATGACCTTAACTTATCCTAATAACTTCCCAAAGATCCTATCTCAAAATACCATAGTTGGATTATTTTCATTCTTTTAAAGTATTAAGTTGAGGATGATTTTTCAACTCAAAAAGCCTTACAAAGAGACACATATTACCACAGTACAAACAGAAGTGATGTTGGTCAGAATATTCCCAGAGCTCAAGTGTAAATAGCTCCATACCACAGTAGACTCAAAGGAGCTGTTTCATCAAATAGTCACAAAAAAAGTATCTAGCACAATCCTAAAATGTTTGAAATCTGTTAAAAAATGAAGTTGAGGGCTACATGCTAGGAAGAAGGACTATGATAACTTTAATTTGGAACCTTCTAGATTTCCTATTTTGGTTATTTGGTATATTTCTAAAAAATAGTATTATACTGTTTTAAGTTGCAGTAGTCAAGTCCACTTTTTAATGCCAGTTGACTGGATGGATATATTGATGAATATTCTGAACAGAAAATAATATTGTCAAATGAAAGTTACAGAAGCTAAAAGAGAAGTTAAGAGATTTAATATAGTTAATGTAAATAGTAAGTACTCAGAAAAAGAAACCTAATAGAGCACCTAGAAAGAGATATGTAGGGGATATCCAACCCAGTGCAAGAGTTAATGGTTTAACCAACATTATCATTTAGTACTCAGGCTTAGGCATCTGATTTACTTCAGCAGTGAGCCTATCCTTAAGAAGGTGTATGCAAAGAAAACCAGAGCCTTGGCAGGGCAGGGGCAGGAGGGGGTTCTGATTGTTAAAAATGAGCTCTCTAGTTCACTAAATCATATTCAGCATGATTCAATTTTTATTTTATATGGAAGTTTTGTTTCTGTTGCCTTTATCCTTATGCTTTGAAAATGCTACAGGTTCATGACATAATTGTAGGGGGATTAAATCAAATAACTGCAAATTATATAATTATCATCAGGCAGTTACACAGCATCAACTATAATAGTAGTTATTTTGGACCTACTATCCTACTGTGGCTTGAGGATTAGCTAAAAAGGAAAGTTCTGAACTAAAATATCAACCAGAATTTTATTTCTAGCAATATTGTGGGTTTAAATGCTTACAAATAAACTACTGAATAAAATAATAAATTTTTAATGCTTTACTGAGCTGAAAAGAAAAAAAAAAGAATTCTTCAAACCCAAAAGTCAAGTGAATTCAGAGGTAGAAAGAAGGAAACATGATAGCTCTGAAACCTGTAATTTCCGGAGTATTCTCTCTTAAATCCTAATGGCATTTCACTTTTATTTTCACAGATGCCCAAGGTAGATGGGGGTAAGGCATAAATCCTGCTATCTCAAAATGAGTTTTCTAAACAAGAAATCCCCTTACAAAGATATAATAACAAAAGGCTATAACTTTACATAAGGGTAAACTAAAAAGGAAGCTTTCTCTCTCTGTCTCTCTGTCTCTGTCTCTGTCTCTGTCTCTCTCTCTCTCTCTCTCTCTCTCTCTCTCTCTCTCACACACACACACACACACACACACACACACACACTGTAATAAACTTATCTTAATACTGAATTGGGGATAGACGAGAACTCTTTCCTGAAAATTTATAACCATAGCCTTTATTATGAGGATTTTTGGAAAACAAAATCATAACATTAATGCAGAATTCATTTCAAGAAGGTTCAGAGTATTAGTGCTCTTTAGTCTGTAGCACAGAGTGACACAAATACCTATGGAGGAATATACCTTCAAAGTATACCTCATGATAAAATTCCAAACAACATGATATTAAAAAGAAAGACCTCAAAATACTATTGGAAAAAAGAATCTATAAGTCAGGAGAACAACCAACAACAGATTCAGATATCCACTAATATATGATATAAAAATCATATTTTAGCATATGTAAGAAAAAATGTAATTTTATATGTTCATATGGATAGATAAAGGGAAAATATAATAAAATATGTGGCTATACTTCAATAGATGAATGGATAAAAAAATGTGGCATTTATACACCATGGAGTATTACGCAGCACTAAAAAATGACAAAAGCATGGAATTTGCAGGGAAATGGATGGCACTAGAGCAGATTATGCTTAGTGAAGCTAGCCAATCCCTAAAAAACAAATACCAAATGTCTTCTTTGATATAATGGGAGCAACTAAGAACAGAGCAGGGAGGAAGAGCAGGAAGAAAAGATTAACATTACACAGAGACATGAGGTGGGAGGGAAAGGGAGAAAAAAGGGAAATTGCATGGAAATGGAGGGAGACCCTCATGGTTATACAAAATTACATATAAGACAGACATTGTGAGGGGAATGGGATAATAAACAAGGAGAGAAATGAATTACAGTAGATGGGGTAGACAGAGAAGATGGGAGGGGAGGGGAGGGGGGATAGTAGAGGATAGGAATGGTAGCAGAATACAACAGTCACTAATATGGCAGTATGTAAAAATGTGGATGTGTAACCGATGTGATTCTGCAATCTGTATTTGGGGTAAAAATGGGAGTTCATAACCCACTTGATTCTAATGTATGAAATATGATATGTTAAAAGCTTTGTAATGTTGTGAACAACCAATAAAAAAATGCAAAAAAAATGTGGCTATAAAATAGTGACCAAATATATTTCAGGATGAATCAAAGCCAAAACTCAGTATACAATGTTGAAGAGAGAATTAATGAGTTGTAAGATGCATACAAAGAAGTTATCCACAATAAAACAGATCATGAAGTGGAAATATTGAAAATAAGATAGTAAAAATGGTCAACATAAATGTCACTAGAGATACAAAAGAAGAGAAAATAGAGAGACAATATTTAAAAAGATAATAGCTAGCTACAGATTTTTCAGAATTTGATGAAAACACCAATTTCGAGATCCAGAGAATTCTAACCAATCCCAAACAACCTAAAGAAAAAGAACCCCACATTTAAACTCCCTGGACTTAAAAATCAGATCATCAGAGACAGAAAGAAGATAAAAGCAGTCTGAAGGGAAAACAGGGGAATAGATTATATCAAAGGTGTAAGTATTATATTGGCTTTCTAATAGTGACAATAGAAACCAGAAGAGGTAGAATGATGTCATCAGTATCCTGATTAGAGATAATTTATCTTAGATTTATGTATTCAATAAATGTATATTTTTAAGATCTCAATAATGCTTGAGAGTTAGCTTTAACAGACCTGCAAAATGAATACACTTGAGGATACAGGAAATAGGACTTAGATGGAAGGACTAGTTCAGAAAAGAATTGTTGGGCACAGAAATTGGCAAACATCAAAGCAAGCATTATGCATATGTAAAACTAAGTTATGAACATAAGTAAAACTAGTGATACTAGCTAATTGGTGAAATCTTTGAAAATTATAGCTAAGATAGTATAAACAAGTACATATGTTTGGAAGAATTAATCAGAGCATCTTACATGGTCTTATACATCATAGAAATGATGGTGAAGATAACTCTTAAAGAGATTTGTGTTAACAATTAGTCGCATAACTTTAAAATATATAATTTCTAACTTCCCAGTTTATAAATAAAAAAGAAAAACAGAAATGCAGGAAAAAATAAACATTAAATTCACAAAATAGCCTGCCAGGTTTCTGTTCTCGCTACTAAAAGGCTCAGGGGACGAAGTTAAACTAGGCTAACTGGGCTGCATGAAATAACCCCACAAGAGACACAAATACCTTTTACTTTGGGGTTGCTGTGACGGCTCCTCTGACCTTAAGGGTCTGCAGAAAGAGAGAGAGCACATGCTGACCCCTTTTATTGAGGAGAAGCTATTCAAATGAGGCAAGGGGTCAGGTTTCAGGGGGCTGAGTCTGTCTTTATGATGTCCACTGTCAGCAGGTTGACTGACACCTGGGTAGGCCACACCCAAGGGCACAGTAAGAGAAGGGGACACACACAAGGCACTTCCATGGAAGATTCTATCCTAAACAGGGCAAGGGGTTATATTACAAAGGAACAGGTGAGCATAGCTTCACCCATGGGGCTGTAGCAAGACACACCCATTTCTGTGACTGAGCGCCTCAGCACCCAGCTGGGGAGTGTAACTCAGTCACCCGTAAGGTTGGCCTCCCACAATAGCCAAAGCAATCCTTAACAAAAACAACAAAGTTAGAGGCCTTATATGACCTAGATTCAAAATATGCTATATAACTTTAGTAAATAAAGCAACATGGCATTGGCATAAAAATAAACATATACACTAAAGGAATTGGTGCTCAGAAATAAATGTATACATTTATGCTCAACTGATTTTTGACAAAGGCACCAAGAATATACAATAGTAAAAGAACATTCTCTTCAATGAAGGGTGCCAGGACAACTGGATATCCTTATGCAGAGGATGAAATTAAACCCATAAATCTGACCATATAAAAAAGTCCACTCAAAATGGATTAAAGACTTAAATATTTAAGACATAAAACTGTAAAATGCCACAAGAAAATGTACAGGAAAAGCTCCATAACATTGGCATAGGTGATGGTTTTTTAAATGTGACTCCAAATACACAGCAACAAATGCACAAATAGACAAAATGGGATTATATCACACTAAAAGGTTTCTATTAAGAAAGGAAATAACAGTAAGAGACAACATACAGAATGAGAGAAAATATTTGCCAACAATACACTGTCTAGGAGTTATTAACCAGAATTTATATAAAACTCAAAAAAAACCTCAATAGCAAAAAACACAAATAACCCAATTTTTCAGTGAACTAAAGACCTAAATAGGCATTTCTTGAAACAAGACATATAAATGACTAATGATATATGAAAAAAAATGTTCAATAATCACTATCATCAAGGGAATGCAAATCAAAACCACAGTGAGACATCACCTCACCTTTGCTAAAATAACTAGCATTAAAAAGACAGAAAAATAACAAATGCTGGTGAGCTTGTGGAAAAAGGGGAACTCTGTTAGAAATGTAAATTACTAACTTTATGGAGAACAATGTAGAGGTTGCTCCAAACAATTAGGGTAGAGGGAGTGGGAAAGATAACTTGTCCAAGTTTACATAGTGTCAGTTAGATAGAAAGAATAAGTTTAAGAGATCTATTCTACAACATGGAGACTATAACTAATAACAATTTATTATATTCTTAAAAAAGGAAATAGAGTAGGCTGTAAGTGTAATCATAAAGAAAATGGTAAGTATGTGAGGAAATGCATGTTACTTAGATCAGTAGAGCCATTCCACGGTGTTTACATATTTCAAAATAACATGTACACAATTAACATATACAACTTTATTTGTTAAAACTTGGAGAGGGGGAAATATAGTTATAAACTTATAAATTGGTAAATGGAAATAAACAGAAATGAAGGAAAAAACCAAACATTAAATCATTTGAAAAGAAACAGGGAAGATAAAGACAAAAAGAAACAAAAATCAGAAGCCAAAAGAAAGTTAATATTCTTCCCTAATTTAAAACAAAATACTTTAGTAAATGACAAAGAGTTTAGCTTAAAAATGAATTTGTATCCTAAGGTGTGCATCAAATGCCACGCTATATGGAGTAACATTAAAAGCTCAATATCAGGAAAAAGGCAAAGATATCTGTTGCTTGCAACCATTATCAGGCTAGAAGTCTTAGCCAACATTGTAAGACTAGGAAAATAAGTAACAGTATAAGCATTGGAAAGGAAGAAGAAACACCATGATTATTTTTTGCTGTTATGGTACTATAGACTATCTAAAATAGACTATAGACTATCTAAAATAATGTACAAATTGTTAAACAAAAAAGCTTAGTGAAATATTCAAAAAGCTATTGCTTTTTAAGCTGTCATTAAAAAACAGGTTTAAATACCACTTTGAATTTTAGTTAAAAAAATGATATTTCTAGTAATAAACCTGTCAAAGGCATGAAGAAAACAATAAAATGTAGAAATATTAAATGACTGCTTAACAAAAGAAGAAATATACCATGTTTATGGGTAGAAAGACTGTCATAAAGATGTCAGCTCTCCTAGTATTTTCTAGAGCACTGCAACAGGGCATTTAGGTAGTGTGTGTGTGTGTGTGTGTGTGTGTGTGTGTGTGTGTACACAAGCTGTTTCAGAATTTATTTGGAAGAGCTAAGGATAAAATAAAGTGAAGAATCTACTGAAGGAAAAAAAATACAAATATGGAAATTCTTGTTTCACCAGCTATCAGCACTTACTTTTGATCTATAGTGATTTAGATGATTGCCAATTAGAGCAGAGGAACCAAGTGAAGTTTAGGGACAAATCTTTTTGGTTTGTCTTTGAAGAACAGAATTGTTCATTAGTAGTAGTAGAGTAGTAATTTATTCAATGTATGTTTTCCATTGTTGTGTTACAAATTATCACAAACATAGTAGCTTAAAACAGCACAGATTTATTATTTGAAGTTCTGGAGGTCAGAGTCCAAAATGGGTTTCACTGAGCTAAAATTCAAGATGACAGCAAAGCAGCAGTTCTTTTGAAGAATTTAGAGAATAATCCATTTCCTTGCCTTTCACAGCTTTAAAGGCATTCTTCATGCTCTGGTTCATGGCTCCTTCCTTCATCTTCAAGGCCAGCAGCATAGCATCTTTTTCTGACTCTTCCTCTTCTGCTTTCCCCTTCCACTTTAAAGGATTCTTATGATTACTTTGGGCCTCATGGATCATCCATCTTGACTTGAAGGTCAGTAGATTAGCAGACTTAAATTCCATCTACATCTTTAATTCCTTCTTGCCATGTAACATAACATATTCACAGGTTCCATAAATTAAAATGTAGATATATATCTTCAGGAGACCACTATTCTGCTTTTTCCTTACCCCCCAAAAAATTAAATCTGACTTCTACTTTATATCAAACATACAAGCCAATCTATTGTGGATTCAAAGCTTAACAATAAAATATAATGCTGTTGTACTTGTAGGAGATTGTATTGAGAAACTTTTATGACTCTGGGATAGGAGAAGTTTTTCTTAATATAACTGCAGATTTTTAAAGACTGAAAATCAAAACACTAATACTAAGAAGTTATGTTGACTTAAGATATCATGAAGAGAGTTAAGGAAAATGACCACTCTCAGAAGCTAATTCTAAAAGTTAGAACTAACAAGATTAATATCTAAATGATATACACAAAGAGAATTCCCACATAGTCAACATAAGAAAAGATGCTCAGTATTTATTAGGAAACAGGAAAATGCAAAATCAAATCATAATAAAATAATATTTTTATAATTGTTAGATTAAAAAATTAAGATTTGACAAAATTAAGTCTTAGCAAGAATATAGAGCAGCTAGAACTGTTCATGTTGCTGGTTTGAAAAAAAAATAGTTGAACTCTTTCAAATCAAGTTACTCTTCACTAAAAAGTTGAAAATGTTCATATACTTATCTAATCAGTTCTACATCTAAGTATACTTACTAGATAAAATTTTATGTGTTTTCCTCTATATTTATACAACAATGATCAATAATAGCAGTGCTTATAAGAGCAAAAGTCTAGAAACAAAAAATTTATTATTATTAAGATTGATAAAACGTTTGTTTATATAGTAAAATACTATGATATAATGAAAATTTATGAATTACAACATATGTCAGTGTGAATGACTCATAAGCAAAACTGTGTACTAAATTATTTAGGATTATAAATATGTGGTAAACGATCAAGAAAAGCATAAGAACATGAAAACAAGGATTAATATTGTGTTTCTTATGGGAGTAGCAACAATGGAGTAGACAGAGTGATGAAAGGAAAGACAAAGAGTACATAAGAAAATCAGTGTACTGATAGTATTATATTTCTCAAGTTTGGTGTTGAGTACAAGGGTTCATTTTATTGACACTTGTATTTTTTATGTATTTTATAAATACTGAAGATTTTTTGTGTTTTCAGTAAAGTTTTAATTTTTTAGCAGGCTACACCACAGGGTCAGTTTATCCACATATGATTTTCCTAATATCTAATAAAGACATTTTATTTTATTTATTTTGGGGAAAGGTACCAGAGACTGAACTCAGGGGCACTCAACCACTAAGCAACATCCCCAGCCCAATTTTGTATTTTTATTAGAGACTGGGTCTCACTGAGTTGCTTAGTGCCTTGTTGAGGCTGACTTTGAACTTATGATCCTTTTGTCTCAGCCTCCTGAGACTTTGGGATTACAGGCATGCACCACCTGACATTTTATTATAATATTAAAAAATTAAGATAATAGTTAAAAGCTTTTCTAAAGTTTTATAGCCTGAATGAACCATGCTAGGACTAAATTCACGGAATTTACGGAAAGTGCTTTCATTATCTTGTACTTACTTTTTATATATTTTATTTTATAAATATTATACACACACACACACACACACACACCACATTTTCTTTATTCATTCATCTATTGAAGGGCACGTAGGCTAGTTCCGGAGTTTAGCTCTTGTAAATTAAGCTGCTATAAACATTGATGTGGCTGTAGAATGCTGATTTTAAGTCCTTTGGGTATAAACCGAGGAGTGGGATAGCTGAGTGAAATGGTGGTTCCATTGCAAGTTTTCTAAGGAATCTCCATACTGCTTTCCAGAGTGGTCGCACCAATTTACAGTCCCACCAGCAATATATGAGTGTGCCTTTTCCCCCACATCCTTGCCAACACTTATTGTTGTTTGTGTTCTTAACAGATGCCATTCTGTGAGATGAAATCTTACAGTGGTTTTGATTTGCTTTTCTGTAATTGCTAGAGATGTTGAACATTTTTTCATATATTTGTTGGTTGATTGTATATCACCTTTTGAGAAGTGTCTGTTCAGTTCCTTGGCCCATTTATTAGGTTGATTGTTTTTTTTTTTTTTTTTGGTGTTAAGGTTTTTGAGTTCTTTATATATTATAGAGATGAGTGCTCTATCTGACGTGCGTCTGGTAAGAATTGTTCCCAATTAGTAGATTCTCTATTTACCTCACTGATTATTTCTTTTGCTGTGAAGAAGATTTTTAATTTGAATCCATCCCATTAATTGATTCTTCAATTTATTTTTTGTGCTTTAGGAGTCTTGTTGAGGAAGTCAGACCCTAGGCCGACATGGTGGGAATTTGGACCTACTCTTTTTTCTATTAGGCACAGGGTCTATGTTCTAGTGCCTAAATCTTTGATCCATTTTGAGTTGAGTTCCGTGCAGGATGAGAGAGGTTGAATTTCATTTTGTTACATGTGACTTTCCATTTTTCCCAACACCATTTGTTAAAAAGGCTATATTTTTCTCCAGTGAATATTTTTGGCACCTTTGTCTAGTATAAGATAACTGTATTTATGTGGGTTTGTCTGTATCTTCTATTCTGTATCATTGGTCTGTGTCTGTTTTGGTACCAATACCATGCTATTTTTGTTACTATGGTTCTATAGTATAATTCAGGTTTTATTATTGTGATGCCTCCTGCTTCACTTTTCTTGCTAAGGATTGCTTTGGCTATTCTGGGTCTCTTATTTTTCCAAACAAATTTCATGATTGCTTTTTCTAATCCAATAAGAATGTTATCAGTATTTTAATAGGAATTTCATTAAATCTGTATAACATATACCATATTTTGGTAATATGCCCATTTTGACAATATTGACTCTACCTATCCAGGGGCATGAAAGGTCTTTCCATCTTCTAAGGTCTTCTTCAATTTCTTTCTTTAGTATTCTGTAGCTTTCATTATAAAGGTCTTTCACCTCTTTTGTTAGATTGATTCCCAAATATCTTATTATATTTTTTGAGGCTTTTGTGAATGGGGTAGTTTTCTAACTTCTCTTTCAGAGGATGCATTTGATTTATGGGAGTTGATTTATATCCTACTACTTTGCTGAATTCATTTATTATTTCTAAAAGTTTTTTGGTGGGATTTTTTAAATTTTCTAAATATAGAAGCATGTAATTGGCAAATAGTGATAGTTTGAGTTCTTCTTCATCTATTTGTATCCCTTTAATTTTTTTCATTTAATTGCTCTGGCCAGAGTTTCAAGGATGATGTTGAATTAAAGTGTTGAAAGAGGACATCCTTGTCTTGTTCCATTTTTTAGAGGGAATGCTTTCAATTTTCTTCATTTAGAATGATGCTGGCCTTGGGTTTAGCATATATAGCTTTTACGATGTTGAAGTATGTTTCTACTCGCCCTAGTTTTTCTAGTGTTTTCAACATAAAAGGGTGCTGTAGTGTGTCTGATGCTTTCTCTGAATCTATTGAGATGATCAGATGATTCTTGTTTCTAAGTCTGGGTGCAGCAGCTCCCAGAAAGAAGACCTCAAGATGGCTTCTATGCTGCAGCCCCTGTGTTTGTGGCAGTGGCCTCTGTGATAGCAGTGTAGGGAGTACCCCTGCTGAGAGAAAAGACCTCCAGGCCATGGTGGCAGAGGCACCTTCATGCTTATTTTTAATTGTAAATTCTCTTTGCAATATTTCTAATATGAGCTGAGTTGCATGGTTCTTTATAGTAGTATTATAGATCAAACTATATTAGTTTTGTTACTGTAACAAAAAAAAAAGTATTGAAGCTCAGTACTTAGGAAGAAAAGAGGTTTATTTAGCTGACAGTTTGGGAGGTCCGAGGGCATGTGTCAACATGGGTTCACCTCTAGTGAGGATGGTAAATAGCATCTCAGTGGATTTGCAGAGGGGACATATCACATGATAAAACAGGAAGAAGTGCAAGTAGGGGTTTTTGTTGTTGTTGTTTTTAAATCACAACTCACTCTCTTGAACCAACACAAGATCCTCAGAGAACTACCTTAAACCCTTACCAAGACAGCATCCCCAGTGTCCCAAACAATTCCCACTAGGCCATATACAGAAAGCCAAGCTTTTAGTACCTGAACTCAAAAGGGGTAAATCATCCAGACAATAGCACAAGGTTAATTTGATTTGAATCTCAAGCCAACAAGGGTATTGAACACAGAAAATAAGATTACTTTCTTTCTTCTTTCACATAGTGTTTAGGGTTTTTTTCATGGTAAGTAAAATAAATTGTCCTTAATTAACACAGTTTTCAAATACCTGAAACATTATTCTGAAAGTTTTTCTGTAAGTATAATTGTTCATATTACTTAAGATTAGAAGTAAATGTTTTTCATAGACTTATAACACTTTTACTATATTAGTTATAATTTTGATTTGCACATTTATGTTTAAAATCCATAATTTATAGAAAATTCCTTATTTTATAATTAGGCCTTAGCTGGAAACTTTCTCTGGAATAAAATATCAAAAAGGAATTTCATGTGATAAAAATATCTTAAAACACCAGACATGGGTGGCACACACCTGTAATCCCAGCGGCTCAGGAGGCTGAGACAGGAGGATCACAAGTTCAAAGCCAGCTTTAGGAAAAACAAGGTGCTGAAAATTCATTGAGACCCTGTCTCTAAGTAAAATACAAAATAGGTCTGGGGATGTGGCTCAGTGGTCAAGTGCCTCTAAGTATAATCCCCAGTACTCCCCCTGCCCCATTCCAAAAAAAAACTTTTTTCTTCAAACACTTAGCAAGAAGGCAGGAAAAATATAATATGTACACAGTATTCATTTTACTCTGTTTTACTTTTTACTGTACTGAGGGTTAAATCTTGGGCCCTTGCACATGCTCAATGAGAGCTCTACCACTGAGCTACATCTCCAACTGTTTGTTCATTTTATTCTCTTTGATAATGAGAACTGTATACATATATTTAGGGAACATGGAATGTTTTACTGCCTGTAGTTATGAGTTATGTTTGTGAATTTTAATTTTAGTATAATCAAATAGGAAAATGAAAGTCCAGATCTTGAAAACTATCTCACAAAATTAAAGCTAATTACTTAATTCATAATGTGTGGTCAAGTTGAAATTATAAACTACATTTTTTAAATTGAAAACTGATTTAAAGAGTTTATGGAGCTCACTTAATGGTCTTTTGAGTCTTTTAATATGTTTCAGCACATATAAGGCACAAAATAATTTCACAGATATTTTGTGATGATGGAGAAACTGAGTTTTGGTAATCCTCTCCTGTATGTGCGTGTTTCCATTTATTTTGTATGATTTCACTTCACCATTTCCTCAAGAGTCCCTACAGTATTGCTGTTTAGACAATGCTAGGAGTAACCATGCTCCTAAAATTGTATTTTTGGAAAACATGTGGGTGGTATTGGATTCACTTGAGTAGAATTTTAATTAGATCTAGTGAATTCACTTTTATTAAAAGAAAGAATACAAATTCCTCTTTAGCATTCTGACCGTGCTTGTTTTTTTCTGACAGAGGGCCCCCTTCTAATCTTGTCTTAACTTCACATCGTTTATTTTTTGGAAACAGTCATGTCAGTTCTCTAACATGTAGAAAATGTTTGATAATTATTCTTCATTCTCTGCACTCTGAGCAGCTGCCCATGCATACAGTCCTCGAGTACCATGTTATTTGTCATTACTCATGTTCCTTATTTTATACCTTGTATGCTTCCGTAGATTCTACTGGGAATATTCTTCTTCCTCTGTCATTCTTTTCCCCCAAACCTCTGGCAGGTGAAATCCTTAATGTTCCTTTAAACCAGCTTAAAAGTTGAGTATAATACCATTTTTTTTCCTTCTTGACCTCTTCTCTCTTCCTATAATACTTAAGGTCTTTATAAAATTATGGGTGTATCTACTCCTGTACCACCTTCTGAGCTGCTTAGTAGAAATTTTTCAGTCTAACTAAATGAAAAGTTCTTTTTGGACTTTATTTTCTTCTTAAATCTTTTCTTTCCTTTACAACAAAACTTGAAACTACTGCCAATTTCTTTATCAATTGCTCTTTAACACATTCCATTCAGTTTTTACCTCCATCACTCCAGTAGACCATCCCTCTCAGGGTACTAATGACTAATGTTAATTAATGTTAAATCCCATGGCCAGTTCTCAAGCCTCATCTTACTTTGTCATCACTATTGCAGCTGATTTACTTCTCTGTATTGAAACATGTTTTCTCTCATATTCTAGGGAAATACCTCACAAGGTACTCACCTTTTCTCTTTTCTCTTGCTTTTCGTCAATTATTTTTCTATTTTTCCCCCCTTGATTTCTCTTCCTTTTTCAAGCCTCTATTTTTAGAATACATTTTTTGGTCCATACCTACTACCTGATTTTATCCCATCTCATCACTAACTACCATAAGTATATTAATAAATGCCAGATAATCCAATTAATGACAGTGATATTATTCCAGGTGCCAAATCCAGAAGTGGTGAGTGTATCCTTGACTTTCTGTCATTGCTTAGATCCAATCTTTTGGCGTATTTATAAGCACTCCCTTCAGTGTATCTACAGTTTTACCACTTTTTACCATCCACAGGGCTGCCACCCTGGTCCAACCACCATCATCTCTTAACTAGATTCTTGTAATAAACTCCTAATTGATCGTCCTGCTTCTACCTTTGCCTGTAGAGTCTTTTCTCTCTATTAATATGTTTAAATGAACCATCTAATTCTCACAGTCTTCCAGTAGCTTCTAATCTAACACCTCACTTTCATTCTGACCTAATTTCTGTTCTTCCCTTTGTTTATGTTTGCATCAAACACACTAGTTTTCTTGGAAATGCCAGAAACATCCACTTCTAAGTCTTTACATATGATGTACCTCTGCCTGACATGCTCCTCCCTAGACATGCACTTGTCTATGTCACTCCCTTCCTTCAGGTTCTTACTCACCTTTGGGATATTCACCAATCTCCATCTCTCCCTCCTGACATTTCATATCTGCTTCCTTTCCTCTATCCCTAGCTTTTCAAGAGCTAGATATTTTTTCCTGTGTGTGTTGTTGATTTGTCTCCCAATTCAAATGCTTTTTGTTGTTTTATTTATTTTCAATTTGGTTCACTACAGGGGATAGAACCAACTAACCTGGCTCTAGAGTATGTTAAAAAAGATTTTGTAAAATGATAAATCAGATTTTGATTATTCCATAACAGTGTTCTCCAGATTTTTTCCCAAAAAAGCAATGATTCTATAAAAATACTTTGAGAGAAAAATATTTCCTCACTAAAAAATATCCCTTCTCTTTAAGATTCTCAGTACACATTCATATTTTAAAGACTCAGTAATTTGGTGAGAGACAGCAGAGTGTCACCATTAAGGAACATAAGCACAGAAATTCTACTGTTTGGTTTCCAATCCCAGTCCCCATTGCATAATAACAGTATTGTTTGGGGCACACTGTTTAACATTTTTCCTCTGTTCTCCCATCTTTAATTTGATGTTACAATAGTACTTTAAAGGGGTGTTTTGAAGATAAGTTAATTCCATAAAGTGTTTCGAACAATATTTGGTTATTTTTTTTAAATAAATTAGTTTATCTTTGTTGAAACCAATATTTATTTGTTAATACAACCTTTCTTCTACCAAACTATACACATACATAATTAATATTTGGTAATACTGTTTTGTGGAATACACTGAAAAATAATTATTCTGACTCTTCTAAGGATCTCCTTTGGAATTTAAATCATTATTTGCCTATCAAATCCAAAAGAAATGACAAAATATAGTTCTTATGATTCTTTGGTGAGCAGTCAAATACTCTGGAAGAGTCATATGAAATAAGAACTTTGTACCGTGGTGCTGGGAATTGAACCCAGGGCCTTGTGCATGTAATGCAAGCACTCTACCAACTAAACTATACGCCTAGCCCGAAGTAAGAACTTTTTAAATGTTAGGATTTTCTGTTAACTATATTAAAATCAGGCATACTTTAAATCCTGGAAACACAGTACCACACTTGTTCTCTTTGGTGACTGGTGTTTGCTTTCCTTTTATAATCTTTATATAATCCTCACATTTAATGACAGAATTTCCTGTGTCCATAAGGCTCTAAATTGTTTTAAAGCATTCGTCTGTGTGGATCAAGCTATTATTTCATAAATAAATTGTAGGTTCTTGTTTCAATTTATTAAACATGAAGACTAAAACTTTATTAAAATGCATCTCTTGATGAAATTGTTGGGAGTGGCTTTCATAATACCTCTAGTAAAGGAATTCCTTTATTTCTTTGATGCTTCAGAAGATTGTAAAACTTACGATAAAGCAGCATAGAAATATGAGGGAGAGCTGTACTTTCATCTCAAGCTACAGCAGAAGAGCTATCTATAACGAGACGTGGAAAATAAAATTTAGACCACAGGCACCTTCCCAGATGAATCCATTTTAGGAAAATGGGTTTAAGAAAGTAGAGACCCTGGAAATTGGTTTCTTTCTTTCTTTCTTTTTTTTTATTGTAGATGAACACGATACCTTTAATTTATTTATTTGTTTTTATGTGGTGTAGAGGATTGAACCCAGTGCCTCACATATGTAAGGCAAGCGCTCTACCACTGAGTCACAACTCCAGTCCCTGAACGTTGATGTTTTTAAAACCATAGCCAACACTATGCCCTTAAAAATGCTTTCCAGACCTCTATCATGTACTCATATGAAGATCCCTACTTTAAATCACTATGCTTAAGCTGTGCATTATGTAAGTGGCCATTGCATATTTGTACAAAAAGTAAACAAAACTTACCAACACTTTGATATTACAAAAGAAAGATTATTTAACCTATCTGTAGCATTTTGCAATTTACTAATATACTTCGTTATCTTCTTTACATCTTTTTATTTCTCTATAGATGTTACTTTTATTTCATTTCTGTTCGGTCAGTGAGAAATTTGGGACTCCAAAGAGTGATTTGTTTATAGAGCTTGAAATTTAGATCTTCTTAAGGGTTTTTCTGTTGTGTTTTGTTTTGGGTTTTGTTATTTTCTTAAGATAACACTATATCAGAAGGATTATGCTTGATTAAAATTAGAGCATTCCTAGCCAGGAGTGGTATCACATTCCTGTCTCATAGCAGCTTGGGAACCTGAGGCAGGAGGATCACAGGTTTGAAGCCAGCCTCAGCAACTAAGGCTCTAAGCAACTTAGCAAAACCCTAATCTCAAGATAAATAAATAAATAGATGGATAGATAAATAGATAGCTGGGGATATGGCTCAGTGGTTAAGTACTGTGGGTTCAATTCCTGGTGCCAAATAAAAAATAAAACTAAATAAAGTTGAGGGCTGGTGGTAGAGTACTTGCCTAGCATGTGTAAGATCCTGGGTTCAGTGCTCAGCACTACATAAAACTAAATAAATAAAATAAATTCATTGTTTTCATCTGCAACTAAGGAAAAATATTTTAAAAATAAATAAATAAAGTTGAGCATTCCTGAGACCTACCTGAGAAAGACTTCTTTAGTGCCAAAAAGACCAAGCTTTGAATTGTGGTCTGGATCTTTCTCTTACTCTGTTGTCCTTGCCATATTCACTGAACAGTTCACTTTGCCTAAAGCACTACCTCCTGTGCTCTTAGGCACTGTCTTAGTCCTTGCAAATAACCTATCAAATTATCTATGGATCCTGCTATCGAAGAACACACTCATAGTAGAATGACAGTTTCACATTACTGGGAACATAACTAAAAAATCAGAAGAATAGTACCATTACTCTTTCTCAGGATGGTAGTAACAATGTTGGGAATTATTTTATTTATATGAGCTACTCAGAATCAAACCCAGTGCCACACACATGCTAGGCAAGCACTCTTCCACTGAGCTACAACTCCAGCCCTAATGTTGGTAATTAATTCAGTAGCTTTGTCCCAGCAGCAATTACCCATGATTCAGTTTGGTGCCCAGGCTCTCTGAACCAAAAACCATGGGACTTGTGGTATAATGAGAATTCATACAGAAAATCCAAAATGTAAAGGACTAGTAGTTCAAAGAGAAATCATACATATCAAAATTTGTCCTTGAAAATTTTTGTATGAAATGTGAGGAATTTTCAAGAGCAATGTGAACTTGGACATTATATAGCCCAGCACAGTAAAATAAATATGTAACCTGCTTAATTAAGTATTTTTGCCTATATGTCATATAAAATATATATGTAAAATATTTTATAATGCTTTTACAAAGATGCCAAATGAATGTGATTGAATTCTCATAGAATTTAACTTTTCTCTATCCTTTGCTCACATGTTAATCATAATATAGTAGTAAGTAATTTTAGGATGTACGATCAGAGGAAGGTTTTATTTGGAGTTTGTTTCAGAGAAATTTGATTATTTCATCTAATGAAAGTAAAGATCCAGTCAGCAACAAGAAATTGAAAACTTAGAAGAAGAGACAGATAGAGATAACATTGAGATCCCTGATTTAATGTGTTAGCTGACAGAAGAGAATCTAACTACGCCGATAATGACTAATGTACAGAAGGATTTCTGTCTTCAAGCACTTTAACATGTATTGAGACAGTAGTGAGTCTGTGGTATCAAAAGGCAGATTCTATAGTGTTACATAATGAAAAAAATGGGATTGGCACTTAATATCTAGACTTGTATTCATAAGGCACCTAAGAAGAATTTGATATCCTAACTAATATTCTTCCAAAACTCAAAAGAATACAGTGTTTTATGTCAAGCTCTCACAAAAAAAAGAAAGAAAAATAAAGAAAAGATAACATGCCCTGTATTCCATTTGTGAATAATCTCTTTATACATGTTGAGTTATGAGGTTCTTGGGCCTGCCTCCTTTTCTTTTATTAACTAATAAAATAACAATATATAGTCATTAAACCATACACCTTATTCAGTACAATGAATCATATTTTTAGAACTTTTTGAAGTTGAAGTTTAGTTTTGCAGGACATGGCACAATTCTCTAAAGTCTAGATGTCTTATAACTCAATCTCATTAAAAATAACAATTGCAAAGAGAATTTATGATATAAAATGTGATCTGCTCATTTGTAGTTGCAAGAAAAGTATAATGTCTCATTAATTAGGATTTTAAAGGATACTTCTCTCTTTTCCCATCCCTATAAATGTAATAAGATCATTTTTTTCAGACTTTTTTTTTTTACCAGGACTCTATTTTCAAATAGTCTTACACAAGATAATTCTATAAATTTTAGAAAAAGGATTTAGTTTTTACATAGTACACTCTTGTTTTATATAAAATTGTAATCTGTTAAAGCACCTCCTTATAGCCCTTAACAAACACAAGATTAAAACAAATTATTTTAACCTAATTAGTTTTATATTTTAGTGTCATTTTGGTATGTTCATTTATTATGTTAATATTGCTAATCACAATACTGTTAGAAAAAGAGACTTTTTGAAGGTTAACTCCTCTAAGAAGACTTCCCAAGTCATTTTCAGAGAATGATGTCACTGTCTGCTTTGTGCTGTCCTCTGTAGTCTTTGAATAGCTCTATCACCATGTATTTATCCTATCATGTAATAATATTTGTTCACTTGTCTTCTTTTATTAAACTTAGAAAAATCCTTGATTTTTATAAAATGAATGATTCAATTCTTAGAGCCTGACATAATATAAGTGTTAGAGTGAGGCTATAAACCCATTTCAATGTTGAGTTTAAAGCCTGTGCTAACCACTATTACCATGCATATACAACATTTCAATAAATGTTTTGAAAATAAATGAATGAACAACCTAATTAGCATGAGTCCCATTTAGAAAGAATTCAAGTATTTCTAGCAAGCCATAAATCCTGAACAGTTTGGGTAGTAAATCTGGCAGTGACCTAGAAAGAGTATCTCCTCCAACCATATGTTCATTCTCTTTCTTCTCATGTCATTTTTTAATTATTAGAATTATTTAGCATTGTTTGGATTACTATTATATCATTGTTGCACTAAAGTACTAAAACTCTTTCTTAAGTACAGCAGGCAAGCCTGCACAGCTTTTCTGTAAGAATATATATATCTACTCTGATGGGCTGCCATGAAGTAGGCTTGTGTATGTTGGCCTAAAATATAGAGGTGGCCATTCTTCATCATCAGTTCACAATATTGAATGTGAGTCCTATCCATACTATGCTAGAGATAATATTGACTAGTAGTTAATATCCCAGATTCTGAAGACAGACATTGGGCATTTTGCATAACCTCTCTATACTTTAGAATAAGACTAATAATGAGACCTGACCAAACAGAATTGTTGTATGAACTAAATGTATAAATGCAGCAAAGGATTTAATAAACCTTGGTACATAGTAAACATGTCATAAATATTAGCTGCTGCTATGGGTATTTTTTACTTTGCACTTTTCTTTACATATTTGTATAATAGTTCTTTCTGTATATTTTAGATTACATTTATCTGTATATTTAAGCCTACCTTTGTGTATTTGATTACAATACACATTTACTACATTATTGTATTTCCCTATACTGTGTAACAAGATATGCTTCTCTCTATTAACTGAAAGATCTATTTGTTTAATTTTTTAATTCCATTTATTGTGATCCTTCTACGTGTGCAGCTCTGTGCTAGGCACTGGGGATATAATCATGAGCAAAACAGGTAGAAATTCTGCTCTCTAGTGATTAAAGTAGTGATCTCGAACATATTTTTGAATGTTATACCTTTGTCAACCTTTTTAATCATGCATATACAAATTAATATTTTATTACTTTTAAGTGATATATGCAGTGCAGCTATGTCTCTGCACAAGAGTATAGATTTTACAATAAACTCAAAAATGGAAATTAAAAATGGATAAAATAGAAATAAAAACTGTCATATTCTTTTTCCCATTGGAAAATATTCACACCATTTGGAAAGTCCACTGGTTTAAAATGTCAGGGGATAGATAATGAGAAAAACAAACAAGAAAGATATGAAGGAAATGTGTTCTATATCAGGGGCTTTATATGGAGTGCCAGAGAAGGCTGCCCTAAGGAATCAACATTTGAGATAGGATCTCAATGGAATGTGGAGTTCCAGAGGCAAAAGTATTGAGAGTGGAGTGTTCCAGGAATAGTGTTTATAGCTAAAAGCATGGTGTGTTCAAGAAACAGACAGAATGTTAGTGTTGCTGAGGAGGTGGTATCATAAAATCATGTTGGAGGGGTCAAACCCAAATATATAATAAGGCTTATATGTTAAGGATTTATACCCTAAGATTCATGGGCAACTCTTGAAGAATTACAAGAGGAAAAGTGTTGTGAATAAATAATCACCTTTCTAGTTCTGTGTGGGTGATATTTTTTTTTCCTGCCTGTTGTTGCTAAAAAGAGGTAATAGTATAGATGAATAAAGGATTTCAAGAAACAATTTTATGCAAAAAATTATTTAATGCATTAAAGTAATCTTAGAATAGTCATGCTGTGAGTTTTTTCTTAATAGTAAAAGATAGTATATTCTGGAAAGGAAAAGTAAGTGAAGGGCAAACTAAAATACAAAGTGTTTTTATCTTCAACTACCCTGAAATACAAAACCCAAGGCACAGACCACTATCATCTATACACATAATATACATCTTATTTTGTTTGTTTGTTTGCTTGGGGTTTTTTATGTTAATATAAAAAATCCAGATTATTAATTTTGGTAATGATAAAAACAACAATAGGATGGTAACAGTTCACATCATGCCTCTTTTCTGAGCATCTTACATGTGTTATCTAGTTTACAGTGACTCTACAAAATGAGTACTATTGATATCTCATTTTGATACTGAGAGAACTAAGAGATGATAAAACTTCTGTGACTGAAACCAAGCCACATTATTCTCCACTGTGCTTGAAGTACTGTGTAAGGCAGCAGTGAATAATATAAGAACTGGAATCACAGGCTCATGGGAATGACTTAATTGGTTGTCCTTTTAGATTAAAAAAGAAATGACAGCATAAAGACCTTTTTAATATGAGAGCAAGTGTCAGGAGCTGTACGTAAGAGAGGAGCACATACCCTTAGCCTTGAGCCATGGAGGTGTGGAATTGGCTTCCACTGCTCACAAAAGCAGATGGACCTCACCTCCAACAGCAGGGGAGTAAAGCTCTGGAAGTGGGCATCACCCAATGGGACTGGGCTACAGCCCCTGAAACCCAAATCTTGCCAATTTAGGTGGAACTTTCTCTAGTGTCTTCCCCCCAATAAATAGGGCTTAAGGTGTGCTCTTGCTCTCTCTTGTCTGCCTCTCTTGCTTCCCTTGTGGGAGCTGGGGCCAAGGAGCTCGTCACTGGACCCCAAGAAAAAGGTACTTTCTGTGTCTGTGTGATTATTCAGTGCCATCCCAATTCACATGAAGTGACCCTGACTGATTTAGTCGTGTGTTGCAGCTGGCAAGAAGTTAATATTAGGGGCCTGGGGTTGTGGCTCAGCAGTAGAGTGCTCGCCTAGCATATGCCAGGCCCTGAATTCGATCCTCAGCACTACATGAAAATAAATAAATAGAATAAAGGTATTGTGTCCAACTACAACTAAAAGATAAATATAAAAAAAAGAAGTTAATATTAAATGAAATCTTTTTCTGGCTATATAATCAATTCAGTATTCTGTGACACATAAGAGGTACATATCTATTTATATGATACGTATTATGCATAAAATATATAGTTATGTGTGGAATCTGAGATTGACACAAATATACAGTTTCTGCATTCTGGAATGCAAACCTATTCAGATGACTTTATTCAAAGCAATGATAAAATAAGAAATGAACGGAAGAATAATAAGCGTTATAGAAATTCAAAACAAGAAAAGATGATTATTAGTTACTTTACCAAAAAAAACATGTAAACTTGACCTTTGTCATTAAGTAATGACTATAGTACAACTAAGCTGAAGTGTAAGGAACCTCGTAATCCATTAAGGGTGACTGCATCATCAAACACATCAAGACAGAAATGTGGAATGTTTGGAATCAATGAGTAGACTCATCTAAGGAGATAAAACTAAATTCTCAAATGTAATGGGATATGAGAGAATGGGAAAATGTGGTCATATATTGGGCCAAGATGGCTTAATTAAGGATTTTCAAATTTGTAACAAGAAACAATTATTGAGAGCTTTTGGAGCAGAGAAGTGGCAAAATAAAAATGTTCTTCTAAAAATGTTTTCTTCTGAGAAAATAATAGGCAGAAATGAAGGAGGAAGACTTCAGTCAGAGGTCCTAACTAGAATTAATTGTAATAATCAAGACATAAGTGATTCAAATTGAGGCAGTCATCTTGAAATGGAACTGAAGGAATATATTTGAGATACCTATCTTTTTTTTTTGTCTGGGGGAGGGGAGAGGCTATTGGAAATTGAACCTCAGGGGAGCTTAACCTCTGAGCCACATCTTTTGGCCTCACTAAGTTGCTGAGGCTGGTCTCAAACTTAGCATCCTCCTGCTTCTGCCCCCCAAGTCCTGGGATTAGAGGCATGCACCATTGTGTCCTGCTTAAGATATATTTTAAGGGAAGAATTTGTAGAATGTATTTTCTCATTAATCATAGGGTTTATATTTATCCTGCCAAGAGTAAATGAAGCTTTATTCATTGTTTTTGATATCGGCCAGGTGGTGGATTTTTATCTCCCTGATTTTTTACATTATGCCAGAATTACAAAAAAAATTGTTAAGATGCAATAGTGTAACACTATATTATTTAAATTGAAAACCATTTCATGATACTTTGTTAAAACTATAACTATAAAATCTGCAAAGTAAAAATTACATCTAGTCAGACCCAAATCAGCATATGGTGCTTGATCGCTGACTGGCATTGAAGAAGTTCTCTTCATGGAACTGTTGAATTATTGCCACTATTAGCAGGTGTTGCAATGAAATGTGCACAATAATATTAAGCCAGTAAAACTGAAATGTATTTTGTAGCACAGTGGAAACTTTTGAAAGCCCTGTTAGTTCCCTTTAAAAATGAGGCTAAGGAGCAGAGGTTGTGACTCAGTGGTAGAGCACTTGCCTAGCATGCATGACGCACTGGTTTTCATCCGAAGCACCACATACATACATACATACATACATACATACATACATACATAATATAAAGGTGCTGTGTCCATCTACAACTATATAAATATATATAGTTATATATATTAATATATATAAATGAGGCTAAATTTTTAATATTGTAAGTTTGAAACTTCTTTCTCATAGCATTATCTTCCTAATATTATCTGCCACCGCTATATGTTGTAAGAATTCTGAAGCAGATCGTAAAAGGTTCACCAAAGTATTAATATATTTTGGTCACATGTATACACAGAAGATATTTTTAAACATGTCATGTCTGAATTTAAAACCATTTATAATTTAAATTGGAAAAACTAAAAAAGTATTTAATTTTGTTTTGCAGTGAGCAGCATGTTGGTAAAATCTATTCCAAATGTTCTTCTTTTCTGGATTATGTCAGAAAGTCTCTAAAGAAGCTTGGATTAGATGAGTCCAAGGTCAGTATATGATTACCTATTAATTTAACAAGAGAAAAATCTTCTATGGGGTAATGAATAGAAATAATACAAAATAATTTGCCTTCTATTTTTCTCCAATTTGTAAAAGAAAGACTAAATTATAATGAAACCAAATCTCTGTTATCTTGATTACAGTTCGTATTCCTGTCACTAGTTTATGATTATATACCTCCAGAAAGTTTTGCTCTTTAGGATTATTGAGTAAAACACGTACCTGTTAACAAATCAAAATAGAATTGAAAAATAAGACAACAGTATAAATGAAAATTAGAAGTATAAAAGAGAGAATAGTGTTAATTTTAATTCTCTTAATGAGAAATTTTATAACTAAGTTTTGTTTTGTTCTTTGGTACTGAGAATTCAATCCATGAGTACTGTAGTGAACTATATCTCCAGCCCTCTTTATTCTTTATTTTGAGATGGGGTCTCACTAAGTTGCTTAGGGCTTCACTGAGTTGCTGAAGCTAGCTTCAAACTTGGAATCCTCCTGTCTTACCCTCACAAGTTGCTGGTATTATAGGTATGTACTGCTATACCCACACCCAGCATAACTAATTTAAATTTAAAATCTTAAATTTAAAAAGTTAAGTGGAAGAATTTTGGAAAGTTGTAACTTCACTGCAGTTCCAAGCTAATAACTGATAACACTGTTAAAGGCAAAAGGTAACCTCATTGCCTGGTACTAATAAATATTCTGAGAATACAAGTAAACTCAATGTAATTTAAATGAATCAATGACCAGAATATTCAATTGAACTTGGATCACTATATTTTGAATTAATTACAAATTGAAGCAAAGAATAATATAGGTGGTTAAAGGAATGATATTGTTCTTTTGCAAGAGAAAAGTTACAGAAAAAATAAGATTAAGTTATATCAAAGTTTAAGTATATTATTATTTATTGTACCAATTATCCATGTTGCTTTGTAATTAAAGTAGTTGGAGTAGTACTAGTCAGTTTCCTCTCCTGTAAAATTTGGAAATGTCAGGAGAACACTAAAGCAGGAAAAATATCAAAACATCAACATCTAGGCAGATATTTTCAAACTACAGAAAATTAAAGAAAAAAAATATTTAAAGAAGCCAGAGTAGAAAAACACCTAGCATGTGTATGAACAAAGATAATAATTACCTCCAAATTCTCCCCAGAAGTCATGCAAGCAATAAGAATGTAGAGTGAAATGTTTAAAATGTTGAAAGAAAAAACACAGCAACATAGAATTCTTTAGTCTGTGAAACAGTTATTCAAAAGTGAAGGAGAAATACCTTCTTAGACAAAAATGGAAGGAATTTATTACCAAAAGATGTGCCAGCAATAAAGCCCAGTGGCCCCAGTGGCATATTCTTATAATCCCAGTGAATCAGGAACCAGAGGCAGAAGGATTGCAAGTTACAGCCAACATATCTAAAAAAAAAAAAAAAAAAAAAAAAAAAAGCTCTGGGGTTGTAGCTCAGTGGTAAAATCTTCCTGGGTTTAATTGCCAGTACTGAAATAACTAAAAACAAACCACATGCTGGAGACAAATAAGCTATAGTTTTCAAATGGAATCTATCTCAGGTATGCAAGCCCAAAGCCCAGTTCAGCACTGAAAAATCAATTAATGTAATCCATGTAATCAATAGAATAAAAAAGAAAAATCACATGATCATGTCAATAGACATGAAAAATTTGACTGAACCAAACAACTATTTGTGATAAAAACTCACAGTAAACTGGATACTTGGGAACTTTCTCACCTTGACAGAGAGTATCTACAAAACTCCTACACACAGTATCATACTTAATGTGAGAAATTCAGAGCTTTTTCTAAAAGATCAGAAACAAGATCCTGGAATAACCTATACCAAGCTCTGAAAGAAAATGGATGCCAACCAAGAATCCTATACACAGAAAAATTAAGCTTCAGATTTGAAGATGAAATAAAAACCTTCCATGATAAACAAAAGTTAAAATAATTTGCAACTAGAAAGCCTGCACTACAGAATATTCTCAACAAAATATTCCATGAAGATGAAATGGAAAAAAAAAAAAAAGCAAAAGCTAGGAAAGGAAGGAACTACACTAAAGGAATAGTCAATCAGAGGAGAAACTAATTCAAATTAAAAACTAGAAATAAACCAAAATGACCAGGAATACAAATCCTGTCCCAATAACCTTGAACAGTAGTGATCTAAACTCATCAATCAAAAGACATAAACTGGAAGAATGCATTTAAAAACATGATCCAACAATATCCTATCTCCAAGAGATGCACTAATAGGCAAAAAACATCCATAGACTGAAGGTGAAAGGATGAGAAGAAATACATCACTAACATGGACCATGTAAACAAGCAGATAAAGTGGACTTTAAGCCAGAGTTAATCAGAAGAGACAAAGAAGGTAATTTCATACTGCTTAAGGGACGTATACATCAACAAGACATAACAATCATAAATATTTATGCCCCAACAATGGAACATATGTGTTACATCAAAGGAACCCTTCTCAATTTCAAGAATCAAAGAACCCACAACACAATAATATTGGATGATTTTAACATTCCTTGTTCCTCCCAACAAAACTAAACAAAAAAAAAAACTGTAGAACTAAATAATACAATCAATAATTTAGACTTAATACACATATATAGAATATTTTATCCATCAATGAGTGAATAAACTTTCTTCTTAGCAGCACATGTATCCTTCTCTAAAATAGACCATATCTAAGTCACAGAGCAGCTCCTAGCAAATACAAAAAAAAAAAATAGAGATAATACCTTGTGTTCTATCAGATCAAAGTAGAATAAAATTAGAAATCAATGATAAATTAAAAAATAGAAGCTACTCAAACACCTGGAGACTAAATAATATTCTATTCAATGACTCAGTGACGAATAGAGAGCAGAAGAAAGCAAGGATGAAATTTTAAAAAAAAAAATACTTAGAGGTAAATGAGAATAGAGGTACAACATATCAAAATCTCTGGATACTGAAGACAGTGCTAAAAAGAAATTTAATTGTATTGAGCTCATTCATTAAAAAAATGCAGTCAGTGAATAAATGACCTAATATTACATCACAAAGCCCTAGAAAAAGAACAAATTAACCCTGAAAGCAGAAGACAGGACATAATTAAAATCAGATGAAATTGAAATAAAAGAAACCATTAAAAAAATTGACAAGACAAAAAGTTGATTCTTTGAAAAAAAAAAATAAATATGGTTGATAAATCCTTAGCCAGGCTAATGAAGAAAAAGAAAAAACTCAAATTACTAAAATTCATAATGAAAAAGCAAATACCATGAAAGATACTACTAAAATACAGAAGATAATCAGAAACTATTTTGAAAATTTATACTTCAATAAAATAGGAAATTTTGAAGACATCACCACATTTCTAAAGGCATATGACCTACCCAAATAGAATCAGGAGGACATGGAAATTTTAAAAAGATCAGTTTCAAGCAATGAAATTAAAGATGTTATCAAAAGCCCAGGACCGGATGGATTCTCAGCCAAGGTCTACCAGAACTTTAAAAGATGAACTAATACCAATATTCCTCAATTTAGAAAAGGAGGGAACCCTTCTAAACTCATTCCATGAAGCTAGTATCACCCTGATACCAAAACCAAAGGCACATCAAGGAAAGAAGACTTAAGACCAACATCCCTATTGAACATAGATGCAAAAATTCTCAATAAAATTGTGGAAAATTTCATACAAAAACATATTTTAAATGTAGTGCACCACAATCAAATTGGGTTCATTTCAGGATACAAGGTTGGTTCAACTATACAAAAATCAATAAAAGTAATTTATCATATCAATAGACTTAAATACAGTAATCATATGATCATCTTAATAGATCATCTTAAAAAATCATTTCACAACATACAGCATCCCTCATGTTCAAAACACTAGAAAAACTAGAAATAGTAGGAATGTATCTCAACATTATAAAAGGTATATATGCTAAATCCAAAGCCAACATCATCCTAAATGGAGAAATATTGAAAGCATTCCCTGTAAAAACTAGAACAAGACAAGGATGCCCTCTTTCACCACTTTTGTTCAACATTGTCCTTGAAACTCTAACCAGAGCAATTAGATAAAAGAAATTAAAGCGATACAAATAGGTAAAGAGCTCAAACTATCACTATTTGCTGATAACATGATTATATATTTAGAAGATTAAAAAAAATTCCACCAAAAAACTTCTAGAACTCATAAATTAATTCAATGAATAAGAGAATATAAAATTGACACCCATTCATTCCCTATACATCAGTGGTGAATCCACTGAAAGAGAAGTTAGGAAAACTGTCCTATTCACAATCGTCTCAAAAAATAAAATAAAATATTTGGGAATCAATCTAACAAAAGAGGTGAAAGACCTCTACAATGAAAACTAAGGAAAATGGAAGACCTTAGAAGATGGAAATATCTTCCATGCTCTAGGTTAGTCATAACTAACATTGGATGAGACAGAGGAGAATAAAGAGGGGAGGATGGTGGGGGTAGGAAAGATGATAGAATGAATTAGACATTATAGCCCTATGTGTACATATGATTACATGACCAGTGTAACTCTACATCATGTACAACCAGAAGAATGAGAAGTTATATTCCATTTATGTATATTGTGTCAAAATGCATTCTATTGTCATGTATAACTAATTAGAACAAATTTTAAAAAAAAGAAAGAAAGAAACACACACACACACATATACACACACAAAGAAAGAAACAAAGCAAGGATGTTCTCTTGGATCCCTGCTTTTCAACAGTATACTGTAATTACTAACTAATGTAGTAAGACAAGGAAATGAAGATGTAAAAATTGAGAAGGAAAACACTATTGCCTGATCATCTATATAGTAAATGTTGAAAAGAATTGACAAAAACCATTCTTGGAACTAATAATTAATTAAAAGATGTTTGTAGGATGCAAAGATAAAATGTATAACATCAGTCATTTTCCTATGTACCAGATAAGAACAAGTGGAATTTCAACTTAAAAAGACAGAAGCATTTACATTAGCACCCTCCCCCAAAATGAAATAATTAGGTACAAAGCTAACATATTATGTACAAAATCTATATGAGGCAAGCTAAAAACTCTGATAAATGAAATCAAGAAATAAATGGAAAGATATTCCATGTTCATGGATAAGAAGATTCGATATTGTCAGTGTGTCAGTTCTTTTCAATTTGATCGAAAGATCAAATGCAGTCTAAATCAAGATCCCAGGAAGTTTTTTTTATGAACAATGACAAACTGATTCTAGAGTTTATATAGAAAGGCAAAATATCCAGAATAGCTAATACAGTTTTAAAGAAGAACAAAGTGGAAGTACTGAAGTTATGTGGCTTCAAATTTTGATGTAAAGATACAGTAACCAAGACAGTTCAATATTGGTGAAATAATAACTAAATAGATGAAGATCGACAGAATTGAAAACTTTAGCAAGCAAAGACAATAATATAATGGAACAAAATTGTCTTTTCAACAATTGTGCTTGAACAATGGAACATACACATGTAAAATATGAATGTAGGCACAAACCTTGCATTTTAACAAAACTTAAAACCCATAATAGTCCTAAATAAAGAGCACAACACTATAAAATTTCTAAAAACAGGGATTGAAATCCATATAACTTTGGGTATAGTAATGACTTATCAGATATAAAATCAAACACACAATCCATCAAAGAAATAAGTGATAAACTGCACTTCATTAAAAGTAATTTTATGCTCACTGACAAACAGTGTCAAGGGAATAAGAAGACAAGCTACAGAAAAATAAAAATACTTTTAGAAGACACACCTGATAAGTGACTGTAAAGTATTCAAGAAAAACTGTTTAACCGACAATAAGAAAGCAATCTGATTAAAAAGAAAACAAACAATCTAGGCAAAAGATGTTAATAGATACCTCCCCAAAGAAGATATGAGCATATTAAAAGGTGTTCCCCATCATATGTCATTCTGTAAATGCAAATGAAAACATTAATGAGATATGACTACACTCCTATTATAGTAGCCAATGTGTCAATTTGCCATTGTTGTAACAAAATACCTGAGAAAATCAACTCAAAGGAGGAAAGATTTACTTTGGCTCTTGATTTCAGAGGTTTCAATTCATAATTGCTTGGCTCCATTGCTATGGGCATATGGTGATGCAGAACTTCATATTGAGGAGCACAAGTCAGAACAAAACTGCTCTTCTCATGACAGCCAGGAAAAAGATAGAGGAAGGGCAAGGGCACAAAATATACTTTCTAACATAAGCCCCCAGTGACCTACTTCCCCCAGTCAGACCCTGCCTCCTAACGTTTCCGCCACCTACCAGTAAGCCACCAGCTGGGGTCCAACCCTTCAAAACATTAGCCTTTGGGCTGTTTGTTCAAACTATAACAACCAATACTCAGTACACTAGCAACACTAATGCATCAAAAAATGTGGACCAGCATGAACTTTTGTTCAAGCCAATAGATATGTAAAATGGTATAGCCATTCTAGAAGGTGGTGTGATGGTTTCTTACAACACTAAATATGTTCTTATTATACAATCCAACAATTCCTCCCTTTGGTATTTACCTAAAGAGGTTGAAAATTTAGGTCCACACTATTACTTGTATTTGAATGTTTATACACATTAGCCAAAAGCAACCAAGATGTCATTCAGTAGGTGAATAGATAAGTAAACTTCTATAACCATACAATGAATATCTTTAAACACTAATAAGAAATTATCTATAAAACTTTGAGACAAAATGGAAGAAACTGAAATGTATATTACTCAGTGATAGTAGACAATATGAAAAGGCAAATATGATTCCAACTATGTGACATTCTGGAAATGTCAAAATGATGAAGACAGTAAAAAGTTAAGTGGTTTCAGGAATGGCGGGGGGGACGGAGACAGGCATTAGGGCATTGGAATTACTCTGCATTATGTTATAATGGTGGATACATGTTGTACTTTTAACCAATCCCACACAATTTATGCTAACATGAGTGAATCCTAATATGCAATATAGTCTTTGGATGATAATGATAGGTCAGTGTATTCAACTATAAAAAATGCATCACTCTAGTGGGTGATGCTGGGAATAGAGGAGACTCTTTATGTGTACAAGCAGAGTCTGTATGGGCACACCATATTTTTTTGCTCAATTTTGCATAAACCTAAAACTCTTCTAAAAAGTAAAGTCTGTTTAAGAAAACACTCATGATAGGTATTATTATTCCCAATGAAATGATATAAAAAGAATCTCAGAAAAAGGCAAGTCGTATTTCCCACTACAGAGAGCTAGAACTTGAATCAAGACTCCACATAAGGTCAGAACCAGTCAGGGTCACTCCAGGTGAACTGGGCTGGCACAAAATAATCACACAGAGACAGAGAAATACCTTTTTCTTTGGGTTCTGTGACAGCTCCTCTGACCCAGCTCCCACAAAGGAGGCAAGAAGGACAAGAGAGAGAGAGAGCACACCTTGATCCTGGGTTTTATTAGGGAGGCTGTTCCATGGAATATTCTATCTCCAAAAGGGCAAAGGGGTAGTATTACAAAGGAACAGGTGAGTGTAACTCAACCCCAGTGAGTGACTCCTATTCCTGGAGCCACGCCTTGTTATGCAAGCTGGGGTAACGCCTAAGTTACTTTCACCTGGCACTACCAAGCAGACTGAAGGCAATAATTGTTCAGAACCCAGTGCATCAGAACTTAAAGACGTGTTCATCCAGGACAGCTCCCAACAGAGGAAAGTACCAAACTACATGATAAGGCATGAAAAAGCTGTGCTGGTGAAAGGAAGCAAATAAATAAATATACAGTTGGGGAGAGCTTTTTTTTTTTTTAAGCAAGAGATATTTAAAAAATAGTGTCTGTCAGGCCACAGCAATTAGCAATATGAAGTTATCAAAACCAAAGTTGTGTTTCCAATACAATACAAATATTTTATTCTCAAATCATAAACTATCAACGTTAAAATGAAAGCTTTGACAATACACACGATAAAAAGATGGACATTTAATTTTACTTAAAAAATAAATTAATTTTCAATTGAAGTTCTAAACACTGAAAAATATTTAGACCATTTAAATTTGAAATTTTGAATATACTAAAAACACCTTTGACTAAATTCATAATTATTTCTTTTCTTTCTTTTTTTTTTTTTTTTTTTGTACTGGAAATTGAACCGAGGAGCACTTAACCACTGAGCCACATCTATCCCTTTTTTGTATTTTATTTTAGAGACAGTGTCTCACTGAGTTGCTTGGGGCCTCCTTAAGTTGCTGAGGCTAGCTTTAAGGAGATCCTCCTGCCTCAGCCTCCTGAACTGCTGAGATTACAGTGTACATCACAACACCCTGCTCATAATCATTTTTTACAAGCATTTATATGTAATTGGATGTGTAGTGAATGCACTGATGTCTTATAATCTTTAAAATATATTGGGGCTGGGGATGTGGCTCAAGCGGTAGTGCTCGCCCGGGTTCGATCCTCAGCACCACATACCAACAAAGATGTTGTGTCTGCCGAGAACTAAAAAATAAATATTAAAAATTCTCTATCTCTCTCTCCCTCCTCTCTCACTCTCTCTTTAAAAAAAAAAGATTTTCCTTTAAAAAAAATAAATTAAAAAAAATAAAATAAAATATATCTCTTCACATTTAAAACAATGTAAACAAGCTAAGTTTCTAGAAAATCTTCTAAAATACTCTGGGTAAGTTCTTATCCACAAGAAATCAAATTAAATATAAAAGCAAACAAAACATTCCCAATTAAATCATCTTTCCAAAGGACACCAAAACTGCATGTACTGGATAAAAAAGTGCCTTACAAACCGCTTACAAGTTTAATCTGTAACTCATAAAAGAGAGTTGTGAAAGACAGCATTGACATTTATTATAGAGCTTACTTCATCAAACTCAGCACCATTGCATTTGGATTCTTAGTTATGAGGAACTGACCTGTGCATTATGACATTTAGCAGCATCTCTGGCCTCTACCCACTAGATGTCAGCAGTAGCATAATGATGAAACATTTTAAAGAGAAAGAAAAGTCTCTAGACATGGCCAAAATTGACCCCACGTGAGAACCACTGTCTTAAACATTTGTCAACTTAATGATTTCATTTGCAGTCATCTACCATTCTCATCATAAATCCCATTTTTAGGGGATTAAACAGTGATTGAGGTTTTAAACTTTCTATTCAAAATGATCCCTTCCTGAACCTCTCATTTAGGATAGCTGCAACCACTTAAGAATGATATTCTTTCAACCCTCTGTAAAGGATTCTATTTTTAAAGCATGTTTAGATTCCATAACAAAGTTAAGCCTAACTACACCACTGAAAACAATAAGTTGTGTCAGAACATTGACTGCTTTATGGCAAAGTACTTCTTTTTGAAGACTGAATAATATTTGTGTGTGTGTGTGTGTGTTTATACCACAACTTCTTTATTCATTCATTTATCAGTAGACCATTAGGTTGTTTCCATATCTTACTATAGTAAATAATGCTGCAGTAAACATGGCAGTGCAGATATTGTTACAAAGTAATGATTTTTACTTCTTTTGGATGTTTACCCAGAAGTACTGCAGAATATAAGTTCTTAATGATTAAACCCCCAAGCATTATTTCTCATGCCTGCAAATTTTATCTCAGTTAAATCTGCATCATTTTAGACTGAGACTTAATTATGTTATTAATATTGCTGTTAATATAGGACAAATCATTGTTACATGCCATATTAGTTTAGATTATTAGAGTTATTGAAGTATACAAATCTGCAAATGACAGCTCATATGAAATAATTATAATAATAATTATATACATGTATAATTATTGTGTAACAATGATATAATAATTATATGATGTATCTACTTATTTTTAGAATATGAGCTGAATATAATATATGTAAATTTTACTATTCAAATAGGAGCAATTTTAAATTTTATTTTCATTAGCTAGTAATTAAACAGGTATGCAATGGAAAAGATAAGAAATCTATTTTTCGTTCTTTTTTTTTAAGGCAATCCTGTCATACTACCCATAAGTTTGAAGGTTAAAAATATTAGCTACATATGTAATTATATCACTTCTAAAAATAATAAACATAGGAATCAACTTTGCTTTGTGTTTTACGAGAGTATAGTAACAGTAGTTTTTTGACTAAGAGTGTGGATAACTTCCTCTGTCAACTTAAGAATATCAGGATCACTTCAGTCTCCTTGACTCTGGTTTTGTCTCTTCTTGGTTCCTTAGCACAATCAGCTGATGAATCTCACTTCCATAACTATATACCATAGTTTGTGAGCCCATTATGACCTAGTCAAGATTATACTGGCAGCTTCAGTTCTACCATCTAGTGGTAAGACTGTTTCAAATACCAAGTCATCCTCTAATGATATAAAATGTGAGGGGATGTCTAACAACTGTGTGTGGCATGTACTTGTCTACCTGCTTTCCATGAAGTTGTTGTAAGGTCCACCTTTGCTTGTCTGGAGTCTTTTACATATATCTCTTTTAAAAAATAGAATAAATAAATAAGTGAAAAAGAGACAAATCTCTTATGGAAAACAATTCCAAATAATTTATGTAGGTATTCTACTCTTGAGGAGGTGGAGTATAGCTTCCCACTCATTAAGTGTAGTCAGTACATGATGACTTTATCCCCAGAGTCTAGAAAAGGGGACAGAAAAGAAATTTTATAGTTAAAAAACCCAAGAAATACAATTGCATCCAGGTAGTCAAGGTCAATGACAAAAGTACTAGGTCAATAGAAGGGAAATTATCAAAAGAGTAGAGCAAACATATCAGGGAGGAATAAAGGGAGAGAAAGGGAGGTACTGCAGAATTAGATTCATCAAATTATGTTATATGTATATATGAATATGCCATAATGAATCCCACTCATGCATAATTATAATTCACCAATTAAAAAAAAAGAATCCAAGACCCCAAAAGCATACCTTACTCTCAAGTATCTCCATTCTTTCTTCCTTTGTATATCCTGCTCTGTTGCTTGCTTTCCTGGATAAATCTTATCTTGCCTTCCTAAATTAAAAAAAGAAAAGAAGAAGAAGAAGAAGAAAAGGATGATAAGTCACATGGGAAATACATACTTTTGATGTGATATAAGGAACATGACCGTTCTGTGATCTTGTTTTCAAAAACTATAGCCCTAATTTATAACAGGGGGGAAAAAATCTAACACGTCCAAATAGAGGAGTACTGGGGAAGTTGGCCAAATTATATGGTTATGTTGTATAGATGTATGAATGTGAATGCACCAATAAAAAATGTGGGGCAAGTACAAATATAGGAACATTCTCTAAAATATCTGACCAATACTTCTCAAAACTATCAAGATCATAAAAACAAGGCAAGTCTGAGAAAGTTTCAAAACCAAGTGGTCTAAATGTGATGTGATATTCTGGAAAGGATTCTAGAACTGAAAAATCAGGACACAGGTAAAAAACAAAAAATCTGAGGGTAGTATGAACTTTAATTAATGTGTCAACATTGGTTCTTTCATTATTACAAATGTAGCATAATGTAACATGAAGTAGTAGACATAGAATAAATGGAAATTGTACTATCTTCAAAATTTATTTAAACCTAAAACATATGTTTATTTCTTTTAAAATAATATGAGAAAAAAACAGTGTTTATTGAACTTTTACTTTATGCCAGATATGGTACTAAAAGGTTTATTTATTTATATAATCTCTTTGAATACTAAGAACAATAGTATTGAGATGTGAAGTTAAGTGGATTTCTTTAGACCAAAATCTAGGAAACTGGGGAAGAATGCCAATCTATACTGTCTAATTGTATTTTTTTATACTTACATGACAAGAGACATCACACAAAAAAATAATAATTATTTCACATATTTTACAAAACTAACAGTCATCAAGCAAGCAAGCCTAAGAGGAAGAATAAGAAGAAATTTCATACTTACAACAAAGGATTTTTTGTTTTGTTTTTGTTTTTTTGTGGTACCAGGGATCGAACCCAAGGCCTCATACATGTCAGGAAAGTGCTCTACCACTGAGCTACACCACCAGCTCTTTTATTGTATTTTGAGACAGGGTCTAAGTTGTCCGGGCTGGCATTGAACTTAGAATCCTCCTGCCTCAGCCTCCTGAGTAGCTGGGATTATAGGAGTTCATCACTGCACCTGGCAAAAATGAATGTACATCTAAAGCAGATTGAAGAATTGAAGTTTGAATCTTCCTTTTTTTAAAGGCAAATGAAATTCAAAAAGTGATGAGTCTTAATGAAGAGTTGAAGAAAGAATGCTTACATCTTTGACTTTTAGAATTCTGGCAGGCAGAATGAAGTTGGTCAAGTATATGAAACACACACATTGGGTAGTACGACATATTCTCTAACCTATTTTGTTAAGTCAAATAGCTGTCAAGAAATTGTGAAGAAGGGAGTGTAGACTGAAGTGCTTGAGCATGACTGCGCATTTACTGTCTCCAACCCATTTTCTCTTTAGAACTGTATATCTCCTTGTCCCTGACCCAAAGCCAGGGAGGGACCTACTACACTACTCGTGCTAATCCTTTTTTCTAGAATATAGGCCTTGGACAGCAGGGAGCAAGTAGTTCATGTCCAGTATTCCAATCTGTCATTCATTTCACATTTTTAATTTATAAGTTTTTGTATATGGCCTTGCTTGAGTTATGACCTCTCCTGGGCAGTGCCTCAGTTCTGATGCCTTTTTTAATCTCCGTAAAGTTGACCCTTCATAGGTTCTCACTGATTTCAACACTCAGTAATGCCACCTGTTAAATATATGTGTCTTGAAGATTCATGATGACATTAAGTGGGATGGTATCTTCATTTTTTAAATTTCTTAGAATCTCCGTGATCTAATCTGAAGTGTTTTTAAACATTTGATTGAAAAAGTTGACTTAAGCATGAAATCATACCTTAAACACTGAATTTTTCTCCTAGAAATACAAGACTATACCTTTTCTTCACCAATTTTTGATGTAAGAAGAGGGCCATTTATTTAGTTTTGTTTACACAAAGGTTTGCATATGGTATCACTGCTTGAAGGTCTACCTTCACTATTTTTGCATCAAACATAGGATAATGTATAATCTATATAATGCCAGCCTTGGTTCACTTAAAGTAACAGACTTATTTTTAAATAAGAGAGTAAAGATAGTGCTCTCCCCATTTCTCTCCAGAATCACTCAAAAGCAACAAATACAATGAGAAATGGAGGCACAGACTCCCTTTTTGATAAAATCAAGAGGCAATTTAAATATCAAACTATGTGTATTTCAAAATATATTGGATGTAAAAAAGGGATGTAGAAAGAGGCCAAGAGGAAATCCCAGGGTTACAAATCCTCAGACAACCAAAAGAATACAGGTCTCCATAGTAGCATCCCCTGAAAAAGCAAAGTCAGCAATTCCTAATTGCAACAAAGGCAATCAAGGACAGTTCTTTAGTTTAGCACAGAGAAATGAGAATCTAAGGAATCACATTGAAAACTGATGTCTGTAGAAAGCAGAATGGTAAAGATTAAGCGTTCAAAGGTGTCACTTTACAGCTAATCTGAGGATGGTAGCAGAGAAGTAAAGTTTAAAGGCTATGGTTCCGACACACAATTTTGTGAAATGAGAGTTTTTGCTGTCTTGAAATACAGGCCTGAATTCAGACCAATTCATTCTACTGTAGAAGCCTGGTCTAGAGGATACTCAATTTAATTCAAAGATGGGTGAGAGTTTTAAAAGGGCGAGGGGTACATAATCTTCTTAAGATCTATACCAAGAGGGAGATCTTTTCTGGAAAGTTTTATGTGAAATGTGATGACACAGAGCTTTGCTCTTCACTGCTTCCCTTTTATAGTTTTTAAATTCAAAATAGGTTCATGGAGAATATCATGCTAAGTAAAATTAGGCAAACTGAGAAACTCAAAGCTCTCTCAAATGTGGAAGCCAGAGTAAAATAAAGAAAAGCAGAAGAGAAGGATAGAATAATATTTAGAACCAATCAAATATAAATTAATAGAAGACTTAAAGGAAGTCTGATAAAGTAGAGGAAAGAGAATGGAAGAGTGTAGGGAGGGCAGGAGGGGCAAGGGGGAGTGAACTGAAACCAATTACCATGTATATATAGATATGTCTGGATGAACCCAACTACTGTGAATAACTAACTGTGAAGCTCTTAATTTAAAAAAAAAAAAAAACTCTTAAAAAATAGGTTTTTGTACAATAAGAAAAGGAACAGACTTTGGGGGAAAAATTTCATTTACCAGGAAATCTGAAATCCTTTCAGTTTTTTACTCTTTTTATAGATCCAGTCTTTCATTTATTTTGACTTGTAATTTGACTATAGTTTTTTTTGGTGACTCCTTTGTGAAACCCTTCACAAAGTTGGTCAACTTAGAAAAACAACATTTCCTTTTGCATTCATCTTTCATTGGTTATGCAATGTTTATTTATATTATTACAATAACATAATAGGCATAAAAAGATTATAAATGATAACAATCGATTCAGTAAACATAAAGTTAAACTGGTGGGTGCAGAAACATGAGCATGGACTAGAAAGTGGCCATTTAGAGTAGGAGGGGTAAGCATACTTATGGGTATATCTTTTAGAGAAAAAATTTTAAAATAATGTTTATTGATTAATATGTTAAGTGGATGTTAGAGAGAATTATTTGAAATAATGACATTGTGTTGCTGTGTAGTCTTTAAATCTTTCTCTAGGATATAGTTGTAGTGTTTCAAACTTTAATTTTATTCAAAAAATGTTCATTGAAATCTTATTTATTGTATACTAGTAAGTAAAAGTAAATATTTAATTACTATGTATTGAATTAATATCAAAATAGTAGTGATTTTTTTATGATGTTGAATAACCTTTATCAGTGCAGACTTCAGTGAAAGAATTTAGTTACATTAACTTGGTTCAATGTTACATTGCTTCAGCAGTTACATTGACTTGCTAGAGGGAGCTAAGACACCTAAGGTTACTTTAAGTTAACATGATATTTATGTGTGATAAAGAAAAGTTTTAACTATTTTTGACTATTAATAAATTTATTATCATTTTTATCTTTAAGTTGCCAGAAAAAATTATAATGGACTACTATGAGAAGTATAAACCTAGAATGGATGAGCTGGAAGCATTCAATATGGTAAATATCTTATATTTAAACATATTAAATTGGATATGTTGCTAGACTTTGAATTCCATTCTATTAAATTTTATTATGGAGCCAACCAATCTATGTTGTTTTTCTCATTCTGTAGAAAAACTGTTTTGGATCATTTCCTACTTCAGAACTATATTAGGTGTCAGTAATGTAATAAAGAGAGCACATGGTAGATTTCTCTTAAAGTGTATTATAAATGCATGGAAAGACGTTTTAAAGTCCTTTGAAGACATATTGGTCTCGATGCAGTTATTTCACAAGCATTCTTTTTAATGAATTTCATTCTTAGGACCCCTTTAAAAGCTTCCTCATATGATTGCTTGTTGTATTCTACCTCAAAGTCATTTAAAGGGCATTCTTTTCCATTATTAAAGAAAAACCTTTGATCTCTGCAGTATTTATTTTCTGAAGATGCACAATGAGTATTTGGAATTGGCCTATGTAAACTCTAGATGCATTTTCTTAAACATAAATGTTAAGGAAATAGGATTTTTTTGTAAGTACCACTTTCTTTTTTATGCCTTCTTTTAGTTGAAAGTATTTCTGGCTCCTTGTATAGAAACATTGATTCTTCTGGATCGACTTTGTTACCTTAAAGAGCAGGTAAATTACATTACTTTTTAAATGATTAACAAATCTTTATTAAATGTAGTAATGCAAGTCCAGTAATAGTGAGGATAGTTATTTTACATAAAGCTAGTAAGGTAATTTTTTTCATTATATTTTTATAGTTAAGATACTTATACCATCTTCTTGTCAGTATATAAACATATGTACAACAGATGTCTTCACTAAAACTACTCTAATAAAGTTTACATTCTTTTAATTGTATGGTAATTAAGATACATAGACAGTGAACACATGCTGCCATATATGAAAGATTGTTTAGCCAAAATTAATAAAGGCCAGACATAAAAAATATTCTGTACACATTTGATACTGTAAAACTTTGCCTTTTAATTAATTCACTTTTGGATTTTGAACATATCATGTGTTCTACAGTATAGAAAATTCATTAATGAAGATTATTTCTTTATTTTTTCCATAATCTTATTTCATCTAGTCAAATGACAAAATATTGTCTTTTAAGTTATCTTTAGGGAAAATATATTTTTCAGATCTCACTGAGTGCTTTGTTTAAATTATTGTGAACTATTTAAATTAAACTCATTCCAAGATTTGGCCTAATGCTTTCACTGTAAACCCTTTACTTTAAAACAATTTTTTTCTTCCTGCTGGAACAAATGGATTTTAATAAATGGGTCTTTACTCTAATTTGTATTTTTATGTAAAAAGAACAGTTTTTAAGTATTTAAATAGTTATGTACTTTCCTAAGTGGCCAGCTAACTTCAAATCACTGAAAAGCCTTGATTTGCAAGTTGTAGGTGACAGAACAATCAGTCCCTGCCAAAACAGGTACTAATTTCCTTTCAAAACAATTTCCATTGAACTAAGTACAATAGTTAGGCAAAACAATATGTACTGAGATTAGTTGAGATCAATAATAGCATAAATAATTTATGTTTACTATTTTAAATATTCTAAAAGTAATACACATTTATGTTACAAATCTAAAATATATAGAAATATTTTTTAAAAAGGAAATTTAAAGAAACAATCAAACCTTTGAGCATTAACTATTAAGTATTTGGTATATTTCTATTTATGCTTATACTAAAATATATGAATTTTGCAAGTATATATGCGTGCACATTATTTATACTTTAATTAAAATTGTAAAAAAAAATTACAAATGCAGTTTGTATGCAGTTTGTTTCATCTATGTAAAATTTTTCCACCTCATTGGCTATCCTGCACAGAGTGAATAATGTTTCATCATAAAATTATTTATTTACTATACATTTGATTATGGCATTTATTCATAGTCACAGCAAAATAGGCCTTATAATTCAGTATCTGTGTGTTACTTTATTTTGTCAGCATAATTCCTTGAAGGTGAAACTGTAGATGTTAATTTTATTCAACAAAGAATAGTGTTCTTTTATAGTTTGTTTTTTACATGGGTTTTGTTGTTTGGTTTTTGTTTTTTGTTTGTTTGTTTTTAGTACCAGAGATTGAACCCAGGGGCATTTAACCATTTAGCTTTATCCCCAGCCCTTGTTATTATTTGAGACTGAGTCTCACTAAGTTGCTGAGGCTGGCTTTGAATTCTTGATCCTTCTGCCTCAGCTTCCTGAGACGCTGGGATTACATGAGTATGCCACCATGCCCAGCCATAGTATTACAGTATGTAGTCTCTGTCACCTCTCCTTTTCTGTTCAAAAAATGGTTGTATATCTAAATCACTTATCAATTTGCAGGAAGATATTGCATGGTCTGCACTTGTGAAGTTGTTTGATCCTGTGAAATCTCCCAGATGTTATGCTGTCATTGCTCTGAAGAAGCAGCAATGATTTCAAATGAAGCAAGTTATTAGTTATACCCGTTTGCAGAACTTGTTGATAACCTTGCTTTTCTAAACATTTATGTATTATAATGTAAATATTTTAAAATAATTGCTATATTTTTACATAAACAATAAAATAAATAATGGCTAACAACAGAAGGTCATAATCTATTTTTCTATGAGAAAGCATATATAAATAAGAACTTGTGAAAATATTGTGAAAGAATCAACCTGATTCCTAAACTAGTATATCAATAGAACAGTGTGATTGAATCTTTGTTCCTGCTCAATGTTTGAGTCCCTCCATATATACTATTATATTTTGACTGATATTTACTTTTTTAAAAAAAAAAAGGATGAAAGGCACTGGTTCAGATATAGTCAAATGTTGGGAATCATTTGCATTGTCCTCCACATTTTGGAAGGATTTTTCACATTACCATAAAAGAAAAATCCATATTTCAAAAGAAGAAATACTCACAAACCACTCTATTTATAAAATGTGCCTAGCATAAAGCACATTTTACACTACATTTTGATCTGTTCCATAAGGTAATATTATGCTCCCTTAAAAGAGTGTGCATCTTGTGAGAATCACTTTAAGTACTCTTGAGGCTCTTTATTTTATTAAAATTAAGAATGGGTTGACACTTAAGGGAATTACCTTGTACGCTATAAAATGCCTGTCTCAGTAAAGGAAGATTGAATGGAAGGCCAGCACCCTGCCCAGTATGGAAAAATTTCCTTTCATTAGCAGAAAACTTGATCTAACAAAGGATATGGACAACTGAGACTCTTGATGCTCAGCTAGAGAGCATCTCTAATTCTTTAGAGTAGAAAAAGGAATTCTTAAATTTTGGAGTCTCTTCCTGGATGAGAAGAATTATCATTTTGCTTTTGATGGTAGTATTATTGAGTTTGCAGCCAATATAAATATAAGTGATCAGGTATTGTGTACATCTTCTATACTGAGAAAAAAAACCATTGTTTGATATTTTATGTTCTGCAAAATTTCAAACATATCTAAAAGTGCAAAGTAAATTTTAAGGAATCTATGTATTCATTACAAACTTCAGCAATTATCAACATTTTGCCAATCTTATTCCATCTATGCATATATAAATACACACACACACACACACACACACACACACACACTCCACCCAAACTTACCCCTGCTGAAGAATCTTAAAGCAAATTCTAGGCTGTTTGTTACTTGTTATAAATACCCTAGTATATATTTCTAGTGTATTTTTTCTATAGTTATATCTGGTCAATCACATACCTGTGACTGGTTCAAGAAGTCTTTTTAAACATAATTCAGGTTATTGTTAGATGTTTGTTTTGGTCTTTTGGCAAAAATACTTCACAGATAATATATACTTTATATTACGTCACACCAGGAGGCAACAGCATGTTCAACCCACCTTAAGTGATACCAAGGTGGATCGGCAGATTTCAGTTGTGAGCCCAATTTATCTAGTATAAAGTTCCCTCTCTCCTCTTAACTATTTTAGCAGCTGGTTGAAAACAGGAATGAAGGAGGGAGGATGGGAGGGAGAAAGAAAGATAGGAAAGATGGAAGGAAGGAAGTGACCACACACAAGTTCAGTTATCTATCGTGCCAATTGGCTGAGAATCTTCTCCAGTTTCTCTTTAACTACATATTTCATTATTCTGAGATAAATTGCTTGTTTGTTGCAGTGTACTGTTCTTTTATTTTCCCATACTGTTTTCTGTATGAATAGCTGGCTATCCTAGAAGAAGCAGAAAACTTTTCCAGCCTATTTTCTTTCCTTTCATAATTTTATGTAAAATTTTACAATCTTTTCCTGATATTCAAATATTTATATAGCATCCATTTCTCATAATAATAAAGACAAGGGCTTCTTGTGAGCAAAACAGTGTTTAGAAAAGTAAGTTAAAGTTGTTTCATCAGCAAGGGAACTTTGTAGAAACTTCTCTATAAGTTAAATCATGGTCAGATGCTGGGTATGGTGGTGCCCACCTGTAATCCCAGATACTTGGGAGGTTGAGGCTGGTAGATCGTAAGGATATCTTGTCTGTAGATGAATAAACAAGAGGAAGAGGAACTCACTAATATTACATGTTGAGTGTTCCTTATAGGAAATACTTAAGACATGATTTAAATTTTGGATGTTTAGGCTAGGGTTATAACTCAGAGGTAGAATGCTTCCTTAGCATGTGTGGGCCCTGGGTTCAATCCTCAGCACCACATAAAAATAAATTAATTAAAAAATAGGTGTTGTGTCCAACTATATATATAAATTTTGGATGTTTTTCAGATTTTGGAATATTTGCATATACATAATGAGATATCTTAGAGAAGGGAACCGGGTCTAAACAGAAAGTCCATTTATGGTGTGTACATACCTTATTTACATTGCCTGAAGGTAACTTTTTCAATATTTTTAATAATAGGAAACAAAGTTATGTAGTCTGGAATTTTCCATGTCTGGCATCATATTGGTGCACAAAACATTTTGGTGTTTTGAAGCATTTCAATTTTCAAATTTTAAATTAGGGATGCTTATGGAGTACCTGAATTTAGATTCATGTGGCCTAGAATATTTTGTATCATTAGATAAGTCACTTAACTCTTCAGGGTGCCTCAGTTTTCTCCTCTATTAAAAAAAGGGGGGGGGGAATTTAGTCATAATTTTGGTTATATGATTTGTATGTTTTTGTTTCCTCCAAAATTCATGTATTGGAAACTTAATCCCCAGTGGAATGGCATTGGGAAGTAGAACCTTTTGAAAGAGGTTTAGCTCATGAGGGCCCCATGTCATATATGGGTTAGTGCTGCAATAAAGAGGGGTCGCAGTAGGTTCACTCTTTCATCCATCTAATTTTCACCATGGGAAGACACAGTAAGAAGGCTCATACCAGATTCCATCACATTGATCTTGGACTTTCCAGCCTCCAGAGCTGTGAGAGAATACGTTTATATTCTATATAAATTACCCAGTTTCGGGTATCATGTTATAGCAGCTCAAAACAAACTGAAAACAGGTATAGAGAACACTGCCTTGACAGTCTTGACAGTGTCTCTGGAGGGGGAAAATCGGGAGGAATTTATAGGAGTTGGATGTCTGGGCTCACATGTAGAGAACAGACCAAGATTTGAACAGGTTGGTGACATAATTGTCTAGGATTAGTATATATAGCAACACAAGGGTCTTGAGATAAGTTTTGAAAAATAAACTGTTGCTTGATAACTGAACTCTTTGCCAAGGTGAGAAAATTGTTTGTCTGAGATAAATTAATATATAGGAATTTCCTGAAACAAACAATGAAGTTATTTATTGGTATACAGTCTTATCTTTCCTAGGCAAATTGTTCCCATAACAAACAAATAAATCATGTTGACACAGGGGTTTCAGCTCTAGGACCTGATAGCTCTGTCATGCTGATGCAGATGGTTGCAGTTCTCAATATAAACACTTAATTCTTGGAACATAATGCATAGTATTTAATAGTTGCATTTGTTAAATGACCTAGTGAGATAGAAATGGGAACTTAGCCATATTTATAATACTGATTTTGTGGGGGAAAGTGTGTTCTAAATTCTAGTCGAACAACTTACAAATGCATTTTCAGTGTACCCAGTTAAAATCAGTGAAATTATTCACATATAAAAGTGCATTTGGTTAGTGGTTGGAGAACATTACCTTACATAAAGTAGTTTTACAGTAATTTCATTTGCTGAGGTCATGTATTGTCTTCAGACTAATATTTATTTCTAGGATAATTTCTGCCTACTCCCTATTTATATCATTTCTGACTTAGTGATTGCTCTATATCTATAGGTATAAATGCAGAGACTGATAGAAAAAGGCTTTTCCACATTACATGTATCTGAAGATTATTCTTTGATTTGTGATTCCAGATAATGCACATAACAATTATTTACTATTATTAATATGCATTATTGCCCCTTTTAACATGCATAGTTATTTCAGAGTCATCTTCATGAGGCATGAAGTTCCATCCTTTAGCTTAAATTGACTACTCTTTTTTTCTTTTAGCTTTCTGCTATTCTCCATTTTTTGAAATGTCTTTTCAAAACGTAAAACACATTTTATATCGATTTCTCTAACTTTTTAGTTCATCATTCTAAAACCACTGAAAGAATATTGTTGTCATCAATTCTTTTGTTAATTCTTTTGAGAGACATACATAGTAGATACAGGTGGACAAGCTTCTAATCTAAAACTTACTACTAGTAACCCTGTCTTAATAATTAGTACTCCGAATGCCTAGAATGGAGAGGAACACAGATGAGGCTCCTAGAATATGTTCAGATATAACATCTAAAAATGGGCTCTACTACATGTCTGCCACTCTGAAAACATGGTGGGTTACATCACCCAGAGTAAGGTTAAGCATATTTCTTTACCCAGCCCCTAGTACAGTGCCTGCAATATGAAATGCTTACAGTGAGTACATGCGAAATAAATGTATCACCTACCTTAAATTACTTACCAAAATGTCTTTTAGAAAGTAGTATTTGATGGATATCACCACTCTAGAAAGCATTGAGTTTTGTTTTTGTTAATGTTGACCTAAGAATTTTTTATTTATTAAACCATTTGATCTTCTCAACAGTTCATAAAGTAGGTGTGTCATTATCCTTATATAGATTACAAATGGGCAGAAGCAAATCATCTCTGAAAAAAAAATCTCATTCTTCATCAGGCATTATTTCTACAGTTTTGCAAATAAATATCTAACACTCTAGCAAAAGTAACCTGACTTATAGAGAGGTTAAGAAATATGAGAAACTACAGTATCGAGTAGACATGGGGCTTCCATATATTTCATTTATGAGACATAGTCAAGAAAAGAAAGACTAAGAATTTCAGGAAAACTGGAAACTATAAAGAAGTATCAAATGGAAGAGCTAGACGTTAAAAAATACCATTAATCAAAATTAAGAATTTAGTTCATTAGACAACTGAAAGGAAATTCAGAATTAAATATCCAGAAGGAAACCCAGAGACAAAAGGATGGTGTGGGGAATCAGAAAACAGTATAAGACACATAGATAATTCATTAAGAAAGTCTAGCATACATATATTTGGGATCTTAGAAGGCAAGAATATAATGAGGCACTAATGCTCAAAGAAATAATGACTAAGAATATATATATATTTTAACTGAGAACCATAGATTCAAGAAAGAAAATTTTTAAAAAGACAAAATATATCTAGGCATATTAATATTGGTAGAACCAGAGACAGCATGAAAGTCTTAAAAATTTGGCCAAAAATAAATTTTAAAAAAATCTATGAAAACAAAAACACCATTACACTGAAAATGGAGAGAAATATGGAATGGAAGACAATTGAAAAATACCTCCTAGGTGCTAGGGTAAAAAGAAGAAAACATTTCTGTTCCTAGTGAAAATAACTTTGAAGAATTAAAACACTGATCTAGAACAATTATAAAGAATATAGCCCCAAAATAATAGAAGGAAGCAAATGAAATAATGAAATATTATCAACAGACTCACCCCTAGAACAAGAAGAGCAGCACTGGGCAAAGATTTTTTGGCAGGATTTTCATCTACATAAACAGTGTGAATCACTCCAAATGGGTCTGTACTGCTGACAGCCCAATCTTGCAGAATTCTATGGAAGAAATACAGTGCTATCCATCATAAGTAATCTGTTTACCTGGCTGGAACTATAACCTGTCCCATATGGGGGCATAGATTGACTTTATTGGAATAATTCTCAAAATTTGGAGAAACGTCTGATGTTTGATCCACATGTGAGGTAGAGGCTAGGAGGAGAGCAACCCAAATGAGTTCTACACATAATCCAGCTATTCCTAGACACCAGATAGGATTCCCACATTCTATGTAACATGAAGCATGGAGCCCAATATGGGAACCTTGAGATCATGAGATACTGATTCTCAATCTCTTCCTCCCCAAATAAAGATAATGAAAAAAGAGGAAAGGAAACAGGTCAGAGCACATAGAGAGCAACTAATATGATGGCAGATGAAAGTTCAGATATATCAGCGATCCCATTACATGTAAATTAAATCCTTTAAAGGAAAAACAAAGACATTAGAAAAGTAAAGTAATAGTATACTATTTAAAAGAGACTTCTGAAACAGGATACAAAAACGTTCAAAACTAATAGGAAGGCCGGGTGTAGTGGCACATACCTGTAATCCCAGCAGCTGGGGAGGCTGAGGCAGGAGGATCATGAGTTCAAAACCAGCCTGAGCAATGTAGTGAGGCCCTGTCTCTAAATAAAATATAAAATGGGCTGGGGCTATGACTCAATGGTTAAGCCCCTCTGGTTTCAATCCCTAGTACCTAAATAAATAAATAAAATAAAAAATTAATAGAAAAAGGCATATTTGCAAATACTCATCAAAAGCTACATTGATATCAAAGTGACTTTAATATTTTAATTAACATTCCTTCAGAATTTAAGAAAAAAGTTTCAAATTTGCTAGGAAAATATATAATTTTAAAGTCATATCCTGTTGGTAATATAACCTCAAAATACATGAAGTATTTTGAGAAATAAAATTAACTACAACAAGAAAAAGGTAAATCTACAATCATGCTGGGAGTATTTTTGTGCTCCCATTCATTGGATGGAAAACAAACAGAATCATAACAATACAAGATTCAAACAATGCAACAAAGTACAACTTACCTAACAGACAAATATACTATATCCAAATACAGTGTATGAAAAGCAAGTGGAACTTTTAAACTTGTTTGAGTATGTGCTGGGTTTTTAAGTAAATTTCAAAAGCTTGGAATGACATAGTTTGTAGTCTCAGACCATATGTGGGTTAAAAAAAATTTTTTTAAGATAAGTAGAAAATCTCTGTATGCTTTAATTTTTACAATTATATAGCTAAATATCTGTTAGGTCAAAGAAATCAGAATAGAGATCAGAAAATGAAATAAAAGTAATGAAATTGAATTATGAAAAAGTTACACATCAAACCTGTGGGATAAGGTGAAACTATACTATATGGAAAGCATTATCTTTGAACATATATATTAGAAAAGAAAAATTCTGGGCTGTGCTATGGCTTAGTGGTAAAGCACTTGCCTAACATGTGTGAGGCACTTGGTTCAATCCTCAGCACCACAATAAATAAATAAATAAATAAATAAATAAATAAATGGCTCCATCTACAACTAAAAAAATAATAATCATGAAAAAAATAAATGAAAAATTCTGAAAATCAAAGAATTAGTAGTCAATGAAAGAAAAAAAAACAGAGATGATTAATATAGCCAAAAGTTGCTTCTTAGATAACTATAAACTCTGGCAAGACTATTCATTTTAAAAAAGAAGAAGAAGAAGAACATTCAAATAACCAGTATCAGGAATAGAAAAGGGAAAATAGGAAACTCCTTTAGAAACTAGAAAGATAATAAAAAATATTATGAACAATTTTTGCCAATAAATTTTTTAATTATATAAAATGGAAATTTTACTGAGAGAAACACAATATGCCAGATTACCTCAAGAAGAAAAATAAATTATTCATAATTATATGGCAATTTAATTGCACCTATAATTAATCTTTTGTGGTTATCTACCTCTCAATAAAAGTACTTTGTAGATGTTGCATATATTTTGATCAATCACTATTTGTTAGTTAAGTACTGTGTGACTAAGATACATATAGTAGTAGACAATAAAAGTTGAGGAAAAAGATTTAAGAACTGATAGTTCCTAATCTTAAGGAGATATAAATCTAGTCATTGAAACATATACAAGGAACATTTAAGAATTAAGGTAATGCCTTAGTCATTTGATAATGAATTTAGGGAGTAGAAAAAGAAAGTTGCTACATAAACACACAATCTGTTACCAAGAACCATGTCCTAGAATGTTTTACTTCTATCCCATTCTCCCTGTTAATTATATTTTCCTTTAGTTGTTTTTAAGTGTGCTCCATAGAATAGCTTGTTTTCATAGAGTAGGACTGTTTAAGAAATAATCTGCTGTATGAAATATGTACTCTGGTTAGCCTGTGACCAAAGAAACTCCAAGCCTCCAAACCTCCCCAGATGATTTGTACTTGGCCAGTGATGCTACTGTCTGCATGTATGGGAATTTATTAGTTGATGTATTATCTCAGTCGTTGCCTCATTAAGTTTGCAGATGTTCTGTCAATAGAAGACCTTTTTTAAAAATGGTACTGTTTTTACTAGAATTTTCCAATTCACAATCCAGCATAAGATAGTTAACACATTTCAGCATAGAACAAAATAACATGTATTTAAATCTCACGAGAGGAAATGCCTTTAACTTGTACTGAGACAGTTGTGATTGAACATGCTACATTTTAGAAATGGAGAGAAAATATGCAAATTCCAACTGAAAACTCACCATGTTGCTTTCCATTCAGTCAGCATGGGATTTTGTGTGCCTCGGCTAATCATACTGAACTAAATGCACTGATATTCTGAATTAGCTGCCCTCGCAGAAAAAAAGTCAGAGACTTCTAATGTTGCTGTAACTCTTTAAATAAAGACGTGGTCTGAATGGTGGTTTTCCATCTAGCAAAGTATACTCAAATAATGTATTTTAAGGAAAGATAATTCACAATCCATTTGATTATAACAACAAAGTTTTTGTGTGTGTTCTGGTAGCTTCAGCATATTTTAAATTTTCATAGAAAAAAATTAGTAGACAGTATACTTCTGTGCAGGTAAATAATTAAAACTTCATGTGAGATAGATTTTAAATAAAAAAAATTAGTGCTCTAATTTCCATTTAAACTAACTAAAACGGACAAAACTAAAAATAAAATTAAAGACAAAAGAGGATTCCCTTGTAGTATATAGGATGTTAAACATTTTTCTACATAAGCAAAAATGCCTTTAAAGAGTACATTTACATTTACATTAGCAGCTTATAATGGGTTTAAAAAGTTCAGGAAGCCATTTCTTAACAGCCAGTTATACTATACTAAAGAATGAGTGCTAAGGATTTTCAGGGTTAACATTCCGAGTGTGAGAACTGAAAGCATTTACAAGATAAATTATTTCTTAGCTAATTTTTCTCTAACATCAAATGCTGTTTGTCATGCAGATTAGCAGTCTTTAAAATTCTTTAAAAATATGTTTTATATTTGGATTGGGGATGTAGCTCAGCAGCAGAGCATTGGCTTAGCATATGTGAGACCCTAACTCGGGAGAAATAAAAGCTTCATTTCTTAGGTCTTCAGAACAGTTTTGATATCCATATTTTGGTAACTTTTTTATTCTGATATATTCATTGTAAATACTAAAACTGTTGTGATTAACAGCTTAGCTTCTGCCTTTAGAATTACAAAACAAGGATAAATCATTCTCTTTTTATTATGAAAATTAAAACTAATTCTCATGGAACTTTTTTAGTTAAATAAATGAGGCAATGTTTTTTTTTTGAGTTCAAAAATCATATTAGCTAGCCTACTAGAATTACATTATATACATATATTTAATGTATGCCCTGATTTTTAGATCCCAACCTCTCTATAAGAAGTTAATGCATAAGAGGGAGAAGATAGTTATCTGTTGGATCCAAAGTAGAAGTGTCATCTTGGAAAGAGGAAACAGGAGAGCAAATCTCTAGAACTTTTGAAAGAAGTAGTACTGGTGTATGTGTTTCTGATCAATGAAGACGTATTCGAATCCAACAAAATTTTATTGAATATCTTCTATGAGCTGGGCACTCTGTTAGAAACTTTCACACTTATCTCAATCATCAGAACAATAAATAATAATATGCACTAGGGATATGGATCGTTTATATCTAAATAGTAATAGATATACAGGGAAAAAGCAATAATACTTTAATCTCATTCGTTCCCTATTAACTCTATGAATTTAATTATCTTGGAAACATAATTATTTGAATGCCCTATATCTGTATATAGACTTCTCTTTTGTTATTTCCTTTTACCTAGCTCTGTGATATCCAAACCTGGGTAGGACAAAGAACTAAGGTATGCTACTTTTTCAGAAAAGAAAAAATAAAAAAAAAAGGTATAAATGTATTTTTCATACAAACATGTTCTTATAATAAATGTATTTTTTAAAATATTTTGATACTATTCACAGGCCAAGAAAAATTGATTCAGTGAAAAGAATCCCATTGATTCTTATTAATTCTTATTCTTAATTCCCATTGATTCAATATACATATAAAGTAATGTATATTGTTTTTACTACCTTGGGTAATGTCTTTCAGACCTCACTTTTGTTGTCCCATAAGTCTATGATAAGTTATAATTAGAACTTTGCAATTTAGAATTTTAACCTGAGGCTACTTTTGAAAGGAATAAATATTATGACAGTGTTAATTATAACTTACTTATGAAGATCTATAGAAAACAAGAATCTTCCTGTGTAGGTGTTAACTTTATTTTTTAATAAAGTGTAAAATAATTACTAAAAATGAAACTAAAGGTAAGTTTTAATTATTAAATACTTAAATACTTTAGCATTTTACAAATCTTATATCCAAGGGCAACCAAAACAAAATCCAAGGGGGTTCTATAAGGAGATATTGAAACGGAAATTCCAAAGCAAATTTTCAAAAGCAGTCAATTAAACAGATGTTCACATCTGTTAAATTGTGTTAACATCACAATGTTAAGGCAGTAATATTTCAAAAAGCTGGTAGACAAACATTAATATCTAAGACTTACACATTAGAATTACAATATTGATCTTGCTAGATGCTAAAGTGTCAAAAACTGTAAGAACTTTTTCTGATATACAGTAAAAGTTCTTTTTACATTAGAATCCGCTCCAATGATATGCTTCCTTGTCCAAAGTTTGTTTCCATTCATGGAAATAATATGTGAAACAGAGATTATATTGAGAACTCTACTTATCTCTGTTTGCTCATGTAAAGTTAGCATAGAGTCTTAACACTCAAAAATGTAGTCCAGGGATAAACAGCATCAGTATCACCTGGGAACTTGTTTAAAATGCAGAATTTCAGTCCTCACTTCAGACTTACCCAGTCAGAATCAATACTTTAAGTGGTTCCTTAGATAGCTTTATGCTCAACAACCCAAAGGGCCCTATCAAGCTCCATAGAGTCTACCACATTGCAAACTTGGGGCACATACCAATCTCTAGGGTACTCACTATAAGGACCCACATCTTTGCCCACGGTCAAGAAATCTGTATCAAAGATTGGACCACCCTGTTTGTGGTCACTGTCAAAGAACAAATACAAAGGTGATCAGAATTTCCCAAATACAGTCTATCTTTATTCTTTAATAGGTGCTGCTTCAAGAAAATTTGTTAATATATTTGGGTCTAGGAAGTGTGCTTTTGCACAAAATTGACTTTGGCTCTGTCTTTTAATTGTAATGTAAAAGATTTAATTTAGAAGGAAAACTTAAGAATATAAAAAGTTCTGCATTCTCTATCTATCTGCAAAAAAATCCAACTTGTAAATTCTGTGTATTGCAGTTTAGAACACATAATTCTTCAAAAGCTCTTCCTATCTTTTGGTGGTGTCTGCACATTACATGCTGTGCTTTTCCTGTTCATCTCTAATTATGATTATCTTTTTACTCCTACCTTCATATTCATAAAGTAGCATTGAAATTTTCACAAAATTTATTAAGAAAATCAAAATACAAAGCTCAAATTAACTTAACATACAAAGTGTCATTATTGCAAATCCATGAAAAATGAGCAAGAAAATTGACTCTTGCATAATGTGGTCATACCATTTAAATCTGTTTACTTCCCTTTTTTGTCAGAGGAAAAAGAATCAAAGAAAATATATTTATTCAGATTCTCACCACTGACCAGAGATTTTCATTTCATCTGAAGGTATACATTGTTTATATTTTTGTGATTTTGTATTGCCTTTATGATGGTCATTTTAATGACTTCAAATGAGTTCTTTCTAATGTAAGATAACCATTTGCCCATTAGTTTATTGTTAGCCTTTTACTTTGTTTTAATTTCTTGCTATTAACCTAAGGCTGCTATGAGTGCCTTTAGCCTAAAGAACTATTTCTTTTTTCCAGTTATTTCCTCTCCAGAGGATATATTACCAGATGATGTAGGATTGATACAGGAATTTTATACATTCTTATTTGAGAGCTGTTTTTTTTTCTAAGCTTTTTTAAAATTTCCATGGCCAAATTTCCATTTTTAAACAAATGTATGGGACGTTGAATTTAGTTGCTCTGCATATAAAACCTCCCATCTTGGGAAATCATTGGTAATTAAATACAGGATCTGTAGATAACTTCATGACAATGAGTTGCAAACCTTGAATATTTCCCTGCCTAAATAGCATTTCTACATAAAATACCAAATAACATAGATATGCAAGCTACTAATGATCTGACAAATCAATTTAGATAACTAAAGTCTTCTATATAAATTTGTCAAATATATCCCATAAAAATGCCCAAATGAGTACCTAGCACAGTGATATGCACCTGTAGTTACAACTACTAGGAAGTTTAGGCAGGAAGGTCACTGAACCTAGTAGTTAGAGACAAACCTGGGCAACATATTGAGTTCCCATCTCAAGGGGAAAAAAAAGAAAAAGCACAAATGACCAGTTGCCAAATGAATACATAGCACTTTTTATGTGCCCCATGTAAAGGAAAACCTATAACTTCATATGTGTTATAAACTGTTTTTTCTGCCCCAAGGAACCAAGTCTAATCTAGGAAATGCAAAAATGCATACAGTCTAGGTAAAATTATGAACAGACACAGAAGCCCAACTTAAAATATTTCATAATCAAAACATTTGACTTTACCACCTGTATTAGTTACTAGATGTCAAAATAGACAGCTTGACAGCAATAGAAGAATGAGGTCACTTCACTTATAGATTTCATGAAACCCCTCAGAATTTCCATTTTTAGTGGCCTCTTACTTTCAGTCCAAAGGTGTTATATAAGCCCCTTCCTGGCACACAGGAGTGCACCATCAATTTTTTTGATGGTTTAGAAAGTTTACTGTTCTAATTGATGTTTCCCATCTCAGTCATGGTAGAAGGTTCCCATATGTTAACATAATTCCAGGTTCACTCTTCCCGAGTGTGCTGGCATCTGAGCAGCCCTCATTGAAGGAATCTTCTTGAGTGACCAGATCTGTTTTTAAAATTTTGGAGGTGACTCCAATTGTAGATTTCTCTTAGGCTCAAACCATTCAGACACCAGTGTCCTTGGCAACAATTCAATTTTTAAAAGGCTTTTTAAACTCCAAATGACATGATGAATTATAAGAATAATGCCAACTGAATATTTATTGGGTGCTTACTCTGTGCTAGGTGCTTGTTCTAAGCACTTTATATTTTTAACTTATTTAATCCTTACAACAATCCTAAGTAGAAGGAACTGTATTGCTTCTGTTATTTTACTGAAGAGGAAATAGAGATACAAAGAGGTCAGCAATTTGCTCCAACTAGGAGTAATATGGAAACTCTTAAGTGGTAAAATTAGGAGTTTTTAAAATCAGAGGAGTCAGGCATTCTGCCTTAAAAGTCTAACAACCAATGTAGGCTCTGCCTATCCCTTAATTATTTGAGGGTCTTCTGTAATGTTCTCCTTCCATTTTTTCAGTTTTCTTTTGAGAAAAAGAAAGAGTTTACTGGACACATAATCCTAGAGACTGTAAGCAGTTGACAATATCTTTATGCTTCTAAATAGGTAGGTCTCATAATCTTTCAACTAGAATTTTTTCCAAGAAAGTAGGGTAATATTTTGCTTTGTTTTAGACACTAACCCTAAGGATGTCTCCTTATTAAAATGAGGAAAAGATGTAAATAACCAAAATCATATATAATTAATTTTGAATTTTCTCTCTGAAATAATGAGATATTTTCCTTAATTTTATATTACAAAATTAAAGTCAAAATTTTTTTCTCAAAATTACCTAGCTAAAACTTGAAGATGCTAAAACTCAAATAATAATTACCAAGAGTGTTCAGACAGTGTCATTCAATTACATGTCTACAATGAAGCAAACCATTTTCATCCATTTTTCTTATTAACATGAGTGACTGCTACTTCTTATCCATAACTACTCTAGGCTCATTTTAATCCTCTTGCTTCCCAAACTTAAAAAGAAAAATTAAGGAGTTGTTGAATTTTTCTAGCTTTTGAGAACATCCAGCCCACACCAGGACCTCCTAGTTTTGAGTTCTTCCTAGAAGCATGCATTTCAAATCCAAAGCAAAGAAAACAATCAAGAATATGGACAGAGAACCTATAGAATAGGAGAAAATCTTTACCACCTTGACCTCAGAGCATTAATCTCCAGGATATACCAAGAACACCAAAAACTCAGTACCAAAAAATCAAATAACCTAACAATAAATAGGCAAAGCAACTGAACAGGCACTTCACAGAAGAAGAAATACAAATGGTAAAAAATTATATGAAGGAAATATTCAACATCTCTACCAATTAGAGAAATGCAAATTAAAACTGCACTTGAGATTCCATCTCACTCCAGTCAGAATGCCAGTTACAAAGAATACAAGTAACAATGAATGTTTGCAAAGATGTAGGGGAAAAGGTACACTCATACATTGCTGGTGGGACTGCAAATTGGTGCAACCACTATGAGAAGTAGTATGGAGATTCCTCAAAAAGCTTGGAATGGAACCACCATTTGATCCAGTTATCCCACTCCTTGGTCAATAACCAAAGGACTTAAAAACAGCATACTACAGTGACCCAGCCACATCAATGTTTATAGCAGCTCAATTCACAATAGAACAGCTATGTAACCAACCTAAGTGTCCTTCAACAGATGAATGGATAAAGAAAGTGTGGTATATTTGGGGTAAAATTGGGAGTTCATAACCCACTTCAATCTAATGTATGAAATATGATATGTCAAGAGCTTTGTAATGTTGTGAACAACCAATAAAAAAAATAAAAAATTAAAAAAAAAAGAAAGTGTGGTATACATACACAGTGGAATATTAGCCATAAAGAATGAGATTATGGTGTTTACTGTAAATGGATGGAACTGGAGACTGTCGTGCTAAACAAAATAAACCAGTCCCCAAAAACCAAAGGCCAAATGTTCTCTCTGATACGTGGCTGCTAACCTACAACAAGAGAGTGTGAGGAGGGGAAGAATAGAAGGTCACTGGATTAGACAAGGGGGAATGAAGCAAAGGGAGAGGGAGAAGAATAGAAAAGACAGTAGAATTAATTGGACATCACTTTCCTATTCTTGTATTTGAATACACAACCAGGGTAACTGCATCATGTACAGACACAAGAATAGGATCCTAATTAAAGTTTACTCCGTTTTGTATAATATACCAAAATACACTCTACTGTCATGTACATCTTTTTTAAATATTTTAATAGTTCTAGTTGGAAACAATACCTTTATTTTATTTATTTTTTTTTAATGTAGTGCTGAGGATCGAACCCAACACCTTGCATGTGCCAGGCAAGCGCTCTACCACAACCCCAGCCCTGTCATGTATATCGTAAAAGAACAAATAAAAATTTTTAAAAATTCTATAAGAGTCTCCTGCAGACTCCCTTTTACTGGAACAACCGGTGGTTCCTCTGGAGTGCATTCATTATGACTGCCATACTTAGCAAATAAATCTAACATAGACTATTATAGTGTTCCTAGTACTCTTAGTTTAATGGACTTTATTCATTCCTCTATTTTTGGACTAGAGGAATGGGGACACTAGGGTATTCGAAGAACAATATTTTGGGGAAAAACTGCAAATGCCATTTTAGACATGTTGAATTTAGGATGCTGTTGAGACATGCAAGTAATGTTAAAGGAGCACTGGTTCTATTGCACAGAAGGGTGCTTGTTTACAAGTTTAAAAGCTATTGTCACATAAATATTGAAGATAAGATGTGGAAAACATCACTCAGTATAAAAAAGTATTGGGAGAGATAATGATGAAGTTAGTCCAGAATTTACAATGACTCCAATGTGAAGATTCTGTAGAGAAGGATAAACAACACAGGCTGAAAAAGAACATCCAAAGAGAAAAAGATAAAAGACCAAGAGTATAACACCACATCAACCAAGGAGGACACCATTTCAAGGCCTAGAGAGTGACCAGTGGTTGAAAGCATTTGAGAGAAGAGCAAGATGGCAATTTTAAAATTCCTTTTGAACTTCATCATTGATATTTTGTGTGAGCAGTTTTTTTCAAAATTGTGATGGAAACAGAAGCCAGATTAAATGGATGGGTATGAGGTAAGCTAAAGGGTAAGTAGTGCTATAAGTGGTAGTTAAAAGTGTGGAATTCTAGAGCTTAAATCATAGTTTTGTCCTTTATTAGCTGTTTGACCTTGATCAAGTTACTTATTTGAATCTCCGTTTCCCCATCTATCAACTGATGGAAATGCAATAGCTGACCATATAGGATTATGAGACTTAACAGATCAATTATTAGAAATCCTTGAATATAGAAGTCTTTCAATAATCTGGGTGTGGTGATGCATACTTGTCATCCCAGTGACTTGGAGGCTGAGACAGGAGGATCACAAGTTCAAGGCCAACCTCAGCAATTTAACAAGGCCCTAAGCTACTTAACAAGACCCTATCTCAAAATAAAAAATAAAAAGGACTGAGGGTGTGGTGCAGTAGTACAGTACCCCTAGGTACAATCCTCAGTACCAAAAAAGGAAAAGCAACCTTTCAATACATACTAGAAAAAATTATCACAAAAAAACTAAAACAGTGTGACATCACCAGGGGCTTGAATATAGATCCATGTGAATGTTGAATATGGAAATAAGTCCAGGCTGACAGAATTAACAAGATCCTACACTTGGAGGACTTTGAATACCATGCTTTTGAAGTAGATTTCTTTTCTAACCACAAGGATGATTAAGAAAAGGGTGATGGATATAATTATAGTTCAAAAATCAACACAAATAAAATTGAACATTTCTGTCAAGTGTGCCCTTCCTGTAAGACTCCTTTTTAGTGAAGGAAACTTTCAGCTAAAAGCCAAAGATCATCCTATAATTCTCTCTCCTTCTAATCCATTTAAACTTTAAATGTCTGTTTTATTCTACCTCCAACAGTTCCCTTGACCACCTCTCCTCTCCAGTCCCACTGTTACTATCTGGTCATACCATCTGAAATTCTCTTTTGGTTTCTTCCTAATCCTGCTTATCACTCTTCTATGGCTCCCATCATCTACAGGAAAGCACTTTAGCATGTCCATCAAATCCTCTATGATGCTTTCCCTGGCTGCTTCAGCAGCATCGTCTCTTTCTACATACCACCCAGCCCCATGTTTCAAATTATCTGGACTTTTTGTGACTCCCACAGCATCTCAAGTCATTGCCTCTGTCTGGACTTTCCTCTCCCTGATCCCTGTTTCAAGAAGGCAAACATCCCTTTTTCTTTCTGTCAACACTCCTCTATTATCCATCCATATTTATGATCCTGTCCCCACATTTAAATCACTTTCTTTTTATTATGTCCCAACAACCCTCCAAAGAGATGCCTATGACAGCATCAATAGTACTTGACTGCACTTAATTTTTAAACCTTAGTATTCAACCTGGAGGAGTATAAAATATGTCCTTTTAACTGTTTCTCCTATGCTTCTCAGTGAAGGCATTCAGAACATGCTTTGGAGCAAAGAAAGGAAATGAATATGCTGACCCTCCATGGGGAGGGGGGACTAGCCTATCCTCTGAGAGAAAAGAATAAGGTCAGGCAAGTGAAATCAGGAGATTTATAGTTATAGTTTTTAAACACCTCCCCCCCCCAAAAAATGCCCTCCCAATGAGGACACAAAAGGTACCATCTTCTTCAGAAGACTATAATACACCTCAGTGGAAGGAAGCAGAAGCCTTTGAAGGTAAGCCACTTGTGTCCCTGAAGTGTAACTAAGAGAAGGATACTATTCCTGAACGACAGAGAAATTCCCAGATAGGAAGGCTTTTGTCTACATACCTATCTTCAAAAGAATGCTAGGCAATAGGCATCTGGAATTTGCTCCATTAGATACTGGTAAGCAAAATGAAAATGGAGCCTTTCCCAGAGGTATGGTTCCAAATACCCTGGCAGAAAGGAGGCAGAAAAGGCTGTCACAGCTGATATCAGTGCTAAAGAGTCTGTTAGTGTCTAATTAACTGAGGGAACCCTGCTGCTGCCAGGCTTTAAAGACAGTTTGAATTGGTATGTCTCTTAGGATGTAATAAATAGCTTATTTAATCAAGGGCCAGAGAGGACCTCAACTGCTCTAGCCAGGTTGGGTCACATGAACTGGGGTACTGAAGAAAAACGGGGTCTGTGAGTCAGAATCTGGTTATGTCTACCACTTGGACCACTTCTTTAAGTGCACAGTCAGGTTCCACTCTCCAGTGCAGGAGTGAAAGGAACTGGCTAAAGCCAAGGAGGCACAGTGAGAGCACAAGCTGAGGAAGGGCCTAGGACAGAGGAAGGCCCTTGCCAGGAGAGCTTCTTCAGCCAAGGACTCTGCACCTCCTCACAGTTTCTGGAGGAAATGGGCCAAGAAAGAACTTTTTCCTGCCAGAATAAAATGGTAAACACAAACTGAATATTCTAGTCAAGAGTGGAATCCTGTTTGGGCTTCTGTATTTTGAGGAGGATTTCTTCCTTGGCACATAATGGAGGAGTTGGAAAAGGCAAGGAATAATTCCTCCCTTGGCCATTTTGTGATCCCAGGATTTTACCGGTTATTTATCCGATGCTGACACTTGTCCCCTCTGTAGAAAGCAGTCCCTTCTGTTGTTCCTTAATGCCTTCTAACTCTTCAAGTTAATGCAGATTAACTACTGTGCAAAGTATTTTCTGATATTCTGTCCACACTTCTACCACCACACAAGAGAAAGCTAAGAACATCGTTTATGTCACTCCCTGTCATATGATGTGGAATATCCCCCAGAGACCTGTTTGTGTTAAAGGCTTAATCCCCAGGAGAGGGGATCAAGGGCTGCTGTGGGGAGGTAATGGAACCTTTAGAGGTGAGAGATAGTAGGAGGTCTTTAGGTGATTGGGGTCAGGCCTCTGAAAGGGATAGTGTGGTACCTTGAACCCCTCCTCCATTTTTTGGCTTATTATGAATTGGTGCTTTTGTTCCACCATGTGCTCCCACTATGATGGGCTGCCTCACCTCAGGCCCAAAGCAACAGGGCCAACCAGTTATGGACTGGAACCTCCAAAAGCAGTGAGCCAAAATAAACATTTTCTGTTTCTAAGTTCATTATCCCAGGTATATTAATTGTGTTGTACTGATGGAAAGATAACACACTCCCATATGTGCTCACATGTTTAATTAACAAAAGTAAAAGCTGGTAAGGTTGAAATACTCTAAATTGAACTACTAAAGGTATTTTAATATACTCCTCAGGGTAGGGGACAATCTAAGCAGTAGGTTTGAGAAATGGGAATATAGAAGGCAAAGATAAACTGTTTCTATGTCATAGGCCCTTTTGATGCTATGGAAATGTCTTTGGATCTCTTCTCAAACATTTTAAATAAATAATAAACTATGTAATATGAAAAGCTTTATGCTTCTAGAAGAAAATGTAGGAGAAAATTGTTGTGACCTTTGGTTAAGAAAAGGTTTCTGGGCCAGGTTATAGCTCAGTGATAGAGCACTTACTGAGCATACATGAAGCCCTGGGATCAATCCCAGCACCAATCAATCAATAAAATTTTTTAAAAAAGGTTTCTTAGGACACAAAAAGCATAGATCATGAGCAAAAAATATGACCAATTGGGCCTCATCAAAATATAAAATGGTTTCTCTTCAAAAGACATTGATAAGAAAAGGGAAAAAAACAGGCCACAGGATGATTTCTTAAAAATCTGCAAAGCACATGCCTGATATACAGAATACATAAATAATAAGACAGACAACTCAGTAAATAGAGGACAAAAAGGACTAGCTGAGCATTTCATCGAAGATAACAGGAAGTGGCCAAAAAACACATGGTGTCATCAAGTAAATGAGTTGAAAGTACAAGAACATCTTACCACAAACCCAATAGAATAGCTAAAATTTAAAAAAAAAAACAGATAATACAAACTGTTGGAAACAATGTAGAATAAAGCTCAGCACTAAAATGTTGCTAATGGAATACAAAAGAGTTATTTGAGAGAACAATCTGACAGACTTTTATAAAATTAAACATACTTACTATATTACCAAAATTTCCATTCAAAGGTATTTATCCATAAATACAGAAATAAAAACATATATCCCCACAATAAATGTTAATAGCTGCTATATTCATGGTAGCCAAAAGTCCATCAACAGGAGCATAGAAAATTTTGTGGTGTATTTGAATGGTGGAATGTTGAGCAACAAAAAGGGAAAAGCAATGACATGGATGAATTTCAAAGCATTATACTAAGTGGCTAAGTAAAAGAAGCCAGGCACAATACACTGCATGCTGTAGCTTCCATTTATATGACATCTAAGAAAGTCAAAACTGTAGAAACAAAAACCAGATCACTGGTTGCCTGTGGGCTATGGGTAAAAAAGGTATTGTCTTTAAAGAGGCATGAGGGAACTTTCTGAAGACCCAAAAATATCCTATATCTGAATTTTGGAGGTGGATACCCAACTCATGTACTTGTTAAAAGTCTGAAATGTACACTTAATAAGGTTGACTATTATTGATAAATTACAATAAAGCCTAGCTTTAAAAAAAGCTAAAGTTTTATCATAGAGAAATTATGATATTTTGTTACTAGCTTGTCCTACTAGGGAATTCAACCTCAGGCTACACTTCCTCCACTCCAAATGAAAGGCACTGGTGCATGCTCTAAATACAGAGAGTAACAGATGCATTGGCTCAGTGTCTTACAAGGTTTGTGTGCTATTTGGAAATCAGAATGCTTTGATGAATTTCTTGCTAGCCAGGAAAAGCATTAAGGGATTATTTGATCACCAAGATTTCAAATTTTTCCCTAATGATAAAATCATTTGAATTTAAAGAGTACAGCCAAAGTAGTTTTACTCAGGGAAATATTTTTTCATACATAGATATGTCAAAAACACTAAAAGCATGAAAAGAAAATATACTTTGATTTTCTAGTTTTGTTACTTTAAAGTATTAAAAATAACAGCACCAAACAATTTTAATCCTACGTGGTACATATTTCAGAATTCCTTTTATGTACTTGTCATCTTAAAGACTTCCAGTCACCTGTGGATGTGGGTTTTGTAAACTTCAATCTGCACTTTGAAGCTTTACTTCTCAGTCATATTTAATACCTAGTTTAATGATATTTGAGGACATTACCAGATTATATTGTGGTTTTTACTTGTTTATGTGCTCTGTTTTTCTACTGCACTATAACACATTTAGCTTTAATAGACCCCTATATATTTCATGAATTTCTTTGCAAATAAAGGGTAATTTCTTCAATAATGTACAAAAAAACTTTAAAATCTTCATAAAGGTAATTTATTTGTTAATAGAACATTCATATTATATGATTTATCCAAAAAATTCTTTTTCCTATCCACAGTTCATAGAATGAATAATCACTGTTTAATTTAAATGAGTTCCTGTATAACTACAAAGTTAAATTAGTTTATTTTTATTTTTAGGCATTTTCAAAGTATTGTCATAATATTAGTTGCTTTAGTGAACTTGTAGTCAATAATGTAAATTTATTTTTATTAGAATTTTTTTACCAGAAAGACCTAACTATAAATTTAAGCATATTTTTTTCAGATTCCCCTTGAATACAGTTAAGCTTCAAGCAATTACTTTATTTACTATATTTGTACAAAGTGCTCATTTATATATTTAGATGCACTAATGTTCAACACAGTCTCTACTAGCCACATGTGGTTATTTAAGTTAATTAAAATGAAATGAAATAAAATGTTCAGAACCTAAGCCACACCAAGTTTCACGTGCTCAATACATGAATACATTGGTCAATCCCTGACCATTGCACAGCACAAGGATAGAGCATTCCTGTCTTCATAACAGCTCTGTGGGACAGTGATGGTCTAGATTGGGATCAGAAAAATCCCTTAAAGGGCTGGGTAGTAAATATCTTAGAAATTATGGACCAACGATCAAAATCAAAGCTACTGTTTAGATACATATATAACCATTTCAAAAATAAATTTATTGGAAAATGGGGGATGTGGGGATGGTATACTTCACTGGAGAGCCATTAAAATCAGGTAGTGGCTAGATTTGATCCATAGTTTTTCTACCCCTGATAAAGATCATTTTATCTTTTATTCATTAAGAGTATCTTTATTGAGCATGCCTATATTTCTAGCACTGGGCTAAATATTAACTCTAGAGCAGTTGACAGGAAAATATGATCCCAGCCCTCCTAGAGTTTGGTGGAGAATAAAAAGCCATTAAATAAAAAATTACACTATTAATCCATTATTATAATTGGAAAAATATAATAAAGAAGATACACAGGATGGTATGAGAGGAATTAACAAAGGAACATAAACAGGTCAAAATGTTAACTTGATTCTAAAAACCATCTACATCTAGTATTTTTTATTGTGTCAATTACTATTTATTGTAGACTTTCCAGCTGACCTATGTGGAAAAGGCACGATAAAAATTAATATCTACATATATTACTAAACATATTTACACTCATATCTCTATAACATTCTTATATACCATGTTTCATATATGTAAAATGTATAACATCTAATAATAGAAATTGTTTACAAAATAACATGTTGATATTTAAATTTTTCTTTCTTTGTTATCTACAATCTTTTGTAAGAATAAAAGTGTATAAACTGCTTTCTTGTATCCAGAAAAATTTGTCACAGATTATTCCTGAATTGGCCCTAATTTCCTATAAATTATTGATATCAATATTCAAGTTCAGGCCCTTATTAACAAAATATTATGATGAAAATAAAAACAGCCATTTTTTTCTCTGATATGCAGATGATAAATCACAATCAATGGGGGATTAGTAGTACTTTGGATAAGGGGAATCCATTTTCATTTTGGAAAGGGGAATGAAGGGAATGAGAATAGGAAAGATAGTAGAATGAATGGGACTTTACTTTCTTATGTGCATATATGAATACATGAACAAGGTAATTCCACATCATATATAACCAGAAGAATGGGAAGTTATACTCCTTATATGTATAATATGTCAAGATACATGCTATTGTCATGTATAACCAATAAGAACAAATTTAAAAATCAGCCAACTTTAACAGATTCTTTTATAAACACATGAGTTCTTTTCACTTATTAGAACTCAGTATGCATAATCGGCAAAACAAAAATATATGGCCACACTGATCATTATACAATGGCCATTGTCAAGATTATATTTGATTTTATGAGGCCTTTATTGCACTTTACAGCTCATTTCATTGTTGCCTTTTATTGTTGTTTTCAACAAACTTCATATGAATCTGAATATTTTGATCGCTGAGTATATGAGAGCTGAGAGACAAAGTCATTCTACACTGAGTATGCCCTGAATGAAACAAATAGCTCAAATTATAATAGCTTAGAGATTATGTTATGTATCATTTATCAACTTTCTGGCAATAAATAAACTCCAAATTGTTAAATACAGCTGATTATACATCAAAATTAGTATGAAATAAAGAGAATAAAATACTTCCCAAGGTCATGACATTGAGTTTCAATTCTTTAGTTTCATTAAAATTAACAGGCCCACTAGCAAATCCTTCTGCTGATTCAGGGTTTACATTGCTTTTTTATGGTGACAAATTAAGTGTACCAAGAAATTAGAATTGGACATTCCCTTCATGGTTTCTTAGAATAATACAAGTTGGAATAGTGCCAAGAATACTGGAGTTTAAAACTAAATTTAAAAAAGTAAGGACTGAATCCATCAAGAAAACAGATTCCCTTTCTGAATTAGTAATCAAAGTACTGCTTTTCTGTCATCTTTTTTTTTTTATTGGTTGTTCAAAACATTACATAGCTCATGACATATCATCTTTCATACATTTGATTCAAGTGGGTTATGAACTCCCATTTTTACCCCAAATACAAGTTGCAGAATCACATCGGTTACACATCCACATTTTTACATAATGCCATATTAGTGACTGTTGTATTCTGCTACCTTTCCTATCCCCTACTATCCTCCCTCTCCTTCCCTCCCATCTTCCCTCTCTACCCCATCTGCTGTTATTCAATTCTCTCCCTTGTTTTTCCCCCCTTTCCCCTCACCATCTCTTATATGTAATTATGTGTAACAATGAGGGTCTCCTTCCATTTCCATACAATTTCCCTTCTTTCTCCCTTTCCCTCCCACCACTCGTCTCTATTTAATGTTAGTCTTTTCCTCATGCTCTTCCTCCCTGCTCTGTTCTTAGTTGCTCTCCTTATATCAAAGAAGACATTTGGCATTTGTTTTTTAAGGATTGGCTAGCTTCACTTAGCATAATCTGCTCTAATGCCATCCATTTTCCTGCAAATTCCATGATTTTGTCGTTTTTTAGTGCTACGTAATACTCCATTGTGTATAAATGCCACATTTTTTTTTATCCATTCATCTATTGAAGGGCATCTCGGTTGATTCCAGAGTCTAGCCATTGTGAATTGTGCTGCTATGATCATTGATGTGGCAGTATCCCTACAGTATGTTCTATCATCTTTACACAATTTGTAGCCTAGAGCTGGTACTGTTGTTCTTCAATGCAGCTTATTATGTATAAATTAAAAGATGATGGCATCAAACTTTAAATGTCCTCAGTTTATTGAGAGAAAAAAAGTTATATTCATTTAATTCATGAAATTGGAGACCTTCCACAGTAATAAGGTCTTGATGACATCTAAGTAGGTACAGTGAGAAGGGATATTGACAACTGGAATGCAATTCCTAGTGGAATATGGAACTTTTCCTGAGCACCTGATAGTTACTCTGCAGAGGAGCTCATCCTGTGCTGTTTCTATACGTGGGTTTGCCAGTCTGCAGACAGGGGCTTATTCAATACCATCACCACCAGACTCAAAGGTGCTCTTCTAACAGTTTCCATTTATGAGAACCTTGACATGGGAATGGGCACTGGTGCAGGGGTGGGAAAGGGGGACATCTGTTGCTGGGGTCATAGGACATGATAGTAATACAAGAATTATCCTCTTTGGGGTCTACTCCACCCTTTGCTTCTGTATGAAAACTGTTTTCAGTGGATTAGTAATCCTGATCAAATTAGTAAACCATTAAAATGATTTCAGGAGAAAGTTTCCACTTGCATTTCAAATATTAAATCATTATCTTTGTCACTGAGACCCTACAAAGTTCCTATTGATTCCTCCAGCCCCATGAGAAAACTTAGAGTTTCTGGGATCTCTTTTTCTAGCAGAGTCTGCCTGGGTTAAGATCAAACCTTAGTCTCTAGGGAAAATAATAATTCAAATTTACCATCTTATCTCGTGGTTCTCCTTTCCTTGAATTTTTTTGTTCATGATATTCCCTTACTATCTGAAATCCAGTCTCAAAATAAAAAGGGCTATAAATGTATTTAACTCAATGATAGAGCATTCCTGGGTTCAATCTTCAGTATGACACACAAAAAAACAATTATTTTTATATAAAATTATATTTTCATTAAAAATTATTTATTTTTATAATTTTAACACTCTTACTTTAAACTATTTTAATACATTTTTATTAATATAATGTTTGGAAACTCATTTCTCATCCCTATTTCTGTTCTTTTAAATTTTGAGCATCGGGGTTATTGAGGAAAAGATCTAAGTGTGTTAACTGTGTTCATACACCCCCATTTAACCATCTGACACACACACACCAACTGCACGTATATGCACAAATAGCACTTCGTGGCAGATGAATTTTTTCAGCTTACTCTTTTTTTTTAAAGTGAGAGAGAAAGAGAAAGTGAGAGAGAGAGAATTTTTTAATAATTTTTTTTTAGTTTCAATGGACACAACATCTTTGTTTGTATGTGGTACTGAGGATCGAACCTGGGCCGCACGCATGCCAGGCGAGCGCGCTACCGCTTGAGCCACATCCCCAGCCCTAAGTTTACTCTTAAGGATACAAATTATTTTTATTTTAAAAATACACTTTTATTTTGGGGATAATTTTAGACTTAGTGGAAAGTAGAAAATTTGAGTTCCAACATACTGCTTTACCACAGTTTCTTCAATGTTATAGCTTACATTCCCAGGATGCCTTTGTCAAAACTAAGAAAGCAACATTAGTATATTATACTTAATTTAACTGCAAACTACTTGGATTTAAATGGTTTCCCCCTAATGTTTAGGGTTGGGGGTTTTCTTTTTCTTTGCTTTTTTTTTTCCTCTATCAAGATCTAATCCAGGACACTATGTTGTATTTAGTGTTCTATAATGTTTTTTAAACTGATATTTTGTAAAGTTCCATATTTCTTAATTCAGTGTTCTGTTTTTACTTCTACATGAGCATTTAATGAAAGTGTTCATTTGAGAATTGCTTTTGAGTGCCAAAGTGCCGTGTTTTTCACACTCTAAACTCCTAGGCAGACCTGTAAAGACAACTTGTTCTTTATTTATGACACTATATATTAAAGTCACTGAAAATATTCAAAATAATGCTTACTTTGTGCATAGTCCATGAACTCTAACCAGAACACATAAATGTCTAATTTGAGCCATAAATTTTGATTGATTTTGAGATTCCACTTAAGGAACTATTTTTCTGAATAGATGCTCATGGAAAATATTTTAAAATAATGTTTTATAAAAACTTGTTTCCTATGGGACCTGAAATTTCTTTAGGTAGACTTTTAGGAAAATGTATGAACAATTTAAATACTTTTTCAGATTGTCAGAATGACAAATGTTTTTTAATATATCATGGTGGTGATTTATCACTCAAGATGACAGTACTCTAATACACTTCAAATAAACAACTGGCATTTTTCTGTTTTGTTCTTTTCCTTGCTATGTACTCTTCTTTGAAACACTTTCAAATTTTAAAAAGAGGTATTTCATTTGGGGCCATTAGTAAATGTGTATGAGCCATTATATGAAATGTGCATTATATGATCAAAATTAAATAAGGGAGTGGATTATGGTTCCATTAAAATTGCCAAGATGTTCCTGGAAAAGCTTTAGTTAAGAAAAAGCACTTACCAGTGCTGTATGTTTTGGTAAAGATTGTCTCCCATGAAGCAGACATTTCTATAACAAACATGAGCCGGCATCTTCCAGGTAGGACTCCAATTTCTGAAAGAAACTTCATACCTTTCATCAAGCAAAGATGTCTGCAAAGCAAGGTACCAGTTAAAGGGGGTCATCATGATTCTGATTAAAGGTCTGGACCTAGAGGGCCACATGGTAAGGCTCAGGATTAAGATAATATAGTCTAAAGAGGAAACTGCTAAAGCCACTGGTCATGTGGCCTATAGTCTTATTTGATCCAGACAGTGAGTGGGTTTTTGTTCATTTTTAATATTTAAATAAATTATTAACTAATTATACTACAAAAATCTAATTTTTACATGTCAATAACAAAGCAGAGATGAGTAGCAGGCCATTTTTCCATTGAGCATACCCTCCCCAGCTACACAGCCCCACCACTCAAAGGGACCTGGTAGCTACTAGCTACCATTACTACTTACGCAGCTATTTTTTTATGATAAAGAAGCTTTCATCCACAGTGCTAACAAAGGAGGGCAAGGACCTGAGGCTTGCAAGGGCATGTTCTTCAGGCATTGGTGTTTCTGCCAGGCCCAGAAGATTCCTGACCTTGTGACCATGTATAATATGGTGACACAATGTTCGTCAAAAGGAGAGTGTCCTTTTCTCCTGGTTTTCAATTAGAACTAAGATATGAGTTTAAACAGTGTTTTTTCCCCCTTAAGTTTCTTTTACATTACTGCTCATGGCAATAGTTTCATGGTTTGAAGCACAGAATCTGCAGCTAACCTCCCTTGGTTCAGAGTCCCACTGTGCTACTTAAAATTATGCAACCTTGGAAAGTTGTTTAAATTCTCTGTGTCTCAGTTTCCTAGATTAGTCATCAGGATTACATGAGTTAATTTGTAGGAAGCACTGAAAATAGTAGCTGGTATGTAAAATATGCCCTGTAAGTGTTAGCTATTGTAATCGTCATTTATTTTCTGATTGTGATAGCAAATCACTTATTATATATTGCCCTTGTTGCCTTTTAATTTTCAAGTGATTGGTAAAGAAACTTGTCTCCATGGTATCTGACCTTCACCCACTATTTACACCTCTACAGGTCTGTACCAGCTCTGTGGTCTGGCAGTGTGTTTGCATATATTAAAGAAAGTAAATGACCACTGTGAATAAAATATATTCAACTACATTCAGAAATTTAGGACCAGGACCTTAGAGAGACCCAGCCCAGGAGTTGGCAAACTTTTCTCTGTTAAGAGCCAGGTTGTAAATATTTTGGCTTTGTGGCCACATGATCACAGTGTCAACTACCTTAGCTCTGCTGCTGCAGTACAAAAGCAGCCACAGGTGGCATGGAATGAACCATCGTGATGTGACTGAGTTCCAGTAAACACTATATCAGGATGCTAACACCTAAATGGCATATAATATCATGAAATGTTATTATTCTTTTGATTTTTTTTTCAATCAACCATTTTAAAATATTAAAACTGTTCTTAAGTGATTTTTTCCCTATCTTCACAACTTAGCTCTGGGCCCTAAAAAACAACAACAAAAAAAAATATGGGTGAAGGAGATCACCCTGGAATTCCATCTGGGAGTTGTTTGCTGAAAAGTGAAGCTACCTGGGCCGCACTCCAACAGAACAGAAATCTCTTGGGTGGCGGAGTCATAAAAGAAGTACTGTGAAAACGCACGTGATCCCCACAGTGCACCTCTAGGGACCACACTTTGAGAAACTACACTAGGCCTTCAAATAAGTAAGGAGATTTTGTGACTCTCTTCACAGATCTAGAAATGATTTATGAAGGTTAAGTATAATAAGTACCACATTGTAAAAGTGAATGTGATCACTTTTGACCTAAATTACTTACACTTGCTTTTTACATTCTTTTATTGTTATCATCAAAATTTCCTCTCAGCAAAAGTCATTATTCTCTTCTTCTTTGAGGAATATGGTAACATGTAAAAATTACCCTCAAATAACTACATATTAAATAAATCTCATTTCGTCTTTCTGTCAGTGTAAGAACATGTGCATGCTTTATTGGCACATTCTTTGTGGTGACCTAAAAATAAAATAGTATGAAAACAACCTCAATGTCCTGGTGAATATTCTGATACATGCTTACTTGAAATACAGTGCCTCTCAAAATATGATGCCCCTATGTAAGAAATGTGTTCATGCTGTAGGTACCATCCTAGAAAATGGATGCCTATCACATACCGAGAACAACAGAAACAATGACCACTGAAAATTGGAGAATAAAGTTCACAACATATAAAAAAGGAAACACATTGACAATAGTGGTTGCCTCAGATAGACAAGACTGAAAATAGAAGAAAAAAGATTATTTAATTTTTTCTTTAAACATCTCTATTGTTTGATTTTCTTAGAAATAACTTAAAATAGTAAGACATTTTAATATAAATTGGAAAAAATCCTCAAATAGTCTTCCTTGTCTATTTGGAACAAGAATCTATTTTCCTGATAAGAAAGAGAAGTCTGTTTCTGAGACCCAGGCAAAGTGGAAAGATCTAATTTATAATGTTAATCTGGCTACAAAACCACATAATCATCATCTTTCTTCCCTAACTCAAGTCAGCAGTTTAAGAGAATCTTTGAAGTGGAATTACATTTGTGTAAATCTCATCTAAAGTCAAGTAGAACCCTGATTTTGAGTAAGACCCTGCTTTGACTAAACAAGCCAGAAAGAGGCAATCCATTATATTTTTCTGGTCTTTATTTTCAATAGTGAGAGTATAATTTTAATAGGAAGTTTGTTCTATCACTGAGCATTTCTTGGAAAAGTACCCATTTAAATAATTGCTGATTATACACTCTTGTTAAGCTTCTACTTTGCCTTAGTATTTTTTTTTTCAGCAACAAACAGATTTTTGTAGGAATTGTGGAGGGCGTCATTACCAAATCTTCTCTAAGTTTACTCTGCCTCACTCATTTGGATACACCTGTCATTTCCATGCAATTGCATTTGAGCATTAGAAAACATGCTTTCTTAAGGAAAGAAAGAAAAATGGATGGATCTAATACATCAATAAAATGGTCCAAATTAAATATACTCAAGATCAAAGTGAGAATTTCAAGATGAAAAGGGGAACTTAATTCGTTAATTGCAATTTACCCCTTTGTTCACATACTATTTATTAAGTTTACTGTGTCAGGACCTGTGTATGTGCTTATAAATTTACATGTGCTATGGCCCAAAGCAAACAGTTCATTCATTTTTAATTCATTAGAAAAATATAAGCTTAGAAAAGTTAGGTAACCTCTAGTTACATACTCATAAATGCACAAGCATGATTTAACTCAGGCCTGTGTGTGAATTTAACAAACATTATTACACACAATGCCAGGAGCTATTCTAGATACTTGATAAACATTAATGCCTCAAATATTCATAATTCCAGAGGTCAGAACTTTTGTATATACCACTTTATAGGTGAGTTCATTTAGATGGAAGGAGGTTAAGCAAATAGTGGAGATGGAATTCAACCCCATGCAGCCAGCTAACAGAAATCTTGCTTTGAACCACACTGCCAAAGGGCATTTTCCATCCTAAAGGCATGTGGGACAGCAAACTAAGGGGAATTCCCACCCTAAATGTCAGTGGCACAGTCCAATAGGTTGGGGGCCTGTATGGAACAAAAAGGTGGAAGAAGGAGAAGCCAATACAGACAAACAGAAGGATTTTTCTTGGGTGGGTACTTCATTTGCTATCATTACCTGAGGAAATCAGACTCCAGATCCTTCACTCTTTCAAAGTGGATTCTGACCAGCAACTCTTCAAGGAGTTTCCAGACCTTCAGTCTGGTCTAGGACTGCATCATTGGTCCTTCTCTTTCAAAGCTTTAACTCCTTGGACTGAGCAACTTGTTAGCCTGCAGATGATCCTTATAGGACTATCCAGCTTCTGATCCTACAAGCAAATCCAATAAATCTCCATTTATCTTTTTTAAAATTTTTTTTAAATCTCCATTTGATAATCAAATACATATATATGCATATGTGAATATATATACATAGGTGTGTGTATAGTTGATTTTGTTCCTCTCTTTCTCTACACACACACACACACACACACACACACACACAACCTTTTACTGACCCTTGTATGTTTGTGCTTTCCTCTGAGTTGATTTTTTCATTAGCTCAGCTCTGTCTGTGCTTCCCCCTAGGCTAGCATGTGTTCCTCATGTATGGTCCCAGTGAAATCTCAGGGAGAAAAATGTTTCTCTTTCCCACAGTTCTAACAAAGTGTTGCAATTGAGCACTACAGGCCTGGCTTGAGTCAGGTATCTATGCCTGAACCAAACCAATCATTATGGCCAATGTAATGACTGCAATAATTGGCTAAGCCATGGGCTGGGGTTGTGGCTCAGTGGTAGAGTGCTTGCCCAGCATGCATGAAACACTGGGTTCGATCCCCAGCACCACATAAAAACAAACAAATGTATTGTGTTCATCTACCAAATAAAAAAGTATTTAATAATAATAATAATAATAGTAATTGGCTAAGCCTAGGTAAGTCTACTTATCTACTCCTACAACCTATAGCCTCAGATCAAACCCTGGGGAATTTTAGGCTGAAAATTGGGTGAGATGCTCCACAAAAGTAAATCAGAATGGCTGCTGATTTAACAAAACAGAGGCAAAGGGACATCAGGCAGGCAAAACCAGAGGGTCTACCTCAGTGAACTGTATACTAGGCCATTAATTGTCAAACAAACCTGTGTACTGAAATAATTTGGGAGTTTGTACAAACTGCAAATACCAGAAGCTTACCGTTAAAGATGCTAATTTGATGATTTTTCTAGAACTCATTGTAGTTCACAGGGTCCAGGAAGTCTGGTCTTAGTTATTTTTCTTTTGAATTTGATATATGCTGACATAGGTTATCAGGTAAGAGATTTTCAGTTCCACCACTGTTTCATATTTTTTTATATCGGTGTAGAATACTCCTATTAAGATCCACCTGTGATTCCTTCAAATAAAAATTAGTGAGCAAAAGGAATAATGTTATCCTTTAAGAAGCAAAATTTAAGATCTACAGTGAATGGATTTAAGTATAAATATGCAAAGCAACCCAGAGGAGCCAGAAGGGTTTTCAAGGCCAGCAGGACAACAAGCATTCCAAGGATTCTTATTGCTTCACTTTTGTGAGTTGTCATGTAAACATGGACGGCTCTTGGTGCTAACAATAAGCACTTTGTTATGATTTAGATATGAGCTGTCACCCAAAAGCTCATGTGTGACACAATGCAAGAAAGATAAGAGGTGAAATAATTGAGTTCAGAGAGTCTTAATGTAATAAGTGCATTAACCCCTGACAGAGATTAACTGTGTGGTGACTGTAGGCAGGTAGGGTATGAATGGAAGAGGTGCATCACTGAGGACAAACATGCCTTTGGGATTTATAGTTTGTCCGTGGTGGGGGGTGCGCTCCTGCACTCCCTCCTGCTCCCTACCCTCCCTTGTTCTATATCCTGAGCTGTTTTCTTCCTCCATACCTCTCTGCCATGATGTTTTGCCTCATCTTGGGCCCAAAGCAAAAGAGTCAGCCATCTGTGGTCTGAGACCCTGAAACAGTGAGCCCCCAAATAAACTTTCCTCTTCTATGTTGTTCTTGTCAGATCTTTTGGTCACAGCAGTGAAAAAGCTGGTTAAAACATTTCCAATGAGACGTCTGGGCATGGTGGCACACTCACATAATCCCAGCAGCTAAGAAGGCTGAGGCAGGAGGATTACAAGTTCTAAAGTCATCTTCAGGTTTAGCAAGGCCCTAAGCAATTCAGCAAGGCCCTCTCTCAAAATAAAATATGAAAAAAGGGCTGGGGATGTGGCTCAGTAGTTGAGTGCTTCTGAGTTCATTCCCCAGTCCAAAAAAAAAAAAAAAAATCCAACAAGAAAAGATCTACAGTGTAATTTACAGAAGCATCAACTTTCTCCCCTTCAAACATCGATCACTGCTAAATGGGCTAATTTTATTATGTCCATTGATATCTTATTTCTATAGTTCTGGTTTATTGCTTGTGTGAGAAATAAACATGAAAACAAAACTCAACCAAAATGAGCAGGAGAAAGAAAGAATATTGAGAATATTGAGTTCAGAAAAGCTCTGAAGCCCTGTCCTTCAAAACTGCTATATTTCTTAGCTAGAGAAGCAGCATAGACATTCAAAGGAAAGGCAGCAGAGTGAACCTCTTTGAGCCTGCAGTTCTCAGCAGGCAGGAATGCTAAACACCTATGAGTATAGGTATTAACGACATGTGAAATTTTGCTCTGAAACTGTTGGGGGAAGAAATAGAAACGGGAGGTTACATATCAATGAGAAAATAGTTGCAATATTCCCTGTGAGCCACAGAAAATAATTTGGGCTTTATTTTATTAAACTTAGAAATGGAGTTTATTAAAAGAATAAAAGTCAGCTTATAGAAGCACCATAAACTTTTAAAAACCAGGCTTAGAATATGGGCAGAAACAAAGTCAAAGCAGAGTCAAAATCATACCAGGAGCTGATCTAATGATGAGACCCACTGCTGCCACCACAGAAACGTGGACCTCTAGTCTGCTTCTTAGCCCCAGGTGTGTCCCTGCCACAAGAATTCTGTGGCCTGTCTCAGCTTTATTCAATATAAAACAATGATTTCCAGAATAGCAAGCCCCTCACACAAGATAAGTCAACTCTCATCAGATTGTAGTTAACTCATCTTAAAAATGTGCAGTTTACCAATACCTAATAAAATAAGTATGTTTATAACTTATCACTCAGTAATTCCACTTTGGGATGCATGCTGTGGTAAGACCCCCCCTCAACATCTACAATGATCTACTTCTCTGAGCACGTTCAGTAAAGGACATTTTTTTTTCTATTCAATTCTTTTATCAATGGCTAAAGTGAAGATTTTTAAAAACACAAACTATCAAATGGCCAAACTGAAGTAGGGAAAAAATATTTTTAAAAAATAAGTCTTGCTGAATGTAAAGAGAGATTCCAAGTATTTTCAAAATCCTGAACACTAGGTTAGAATTAAATTTTTTCATAACCAACTGTACAAGAACAGGATGGGGAAGAGCTGACTTGTGGTGGTATTTCCTATGAAAATTACTTAAGGGGTTTGAGTTGACCACAAAACTAACATGCATGTTATATTGACAGCTAAATGGGCTGCACTCTTAGGTTACATCTGGGCCTGGTGTTCAACTAAAGGAAGACATAACTGTCTTTTAATATTATGTGGAAGAGGGGAAACGCCTAAAACCATAGAATTCCAGCTAAACATGAGCTGTATTCCTCTAGGAGATAAAACATGAGTAAATGGATAGAAATTCTATGAATATGGATTTGGTTTTACTTTAAGAAAGAACTCTGACATCTGTAGGATTCGACTAGCCTAATGAGGTAGTGAGTTACTGCTGGAAGTAATCAAGAAGAAACTTGCTGGCTTTCTAATTATTCTCCACTGGATGAGAGATTTTAAGCAACTTAAATTTTGTTAATATTCTCTTGCATTTTAAAAATTTTTTTTTAAAAAATCTTATTTATGAAAATAGGACTGCAGAGCAAAGAAAGAATACCAATAGCTTTGAGAACACAGGGTATTCAAGGTGTAAACAATGATTTCCCAAATAGCATGAGATATAGGGAAAGGAATAGTCCCACTGAGTAGTACCGTAGGGCAAGAGAGAGACACAGATACAGTTATTTTAAAACTATATCCCATTCTGTATCAGAAAAAGATGAGGAAGACCTACCTGGCTTGAGGGGGTATTTCCTATGAAAGAAACTTAAGGGGTTGGAGTTGACCACAAACCTAATATGCATGTCATAGAATAACACACATTATACAAAAATATTGCAAAATAACCTTATTTTTTGGTCTCTTTCCCTTCAGTAGGGCTCAGCGAAGCTATTCATTTCCTTTTTTTGGATGACATCTTGGGCCATCCTACGACTTTATTCGATACACTAAGATAGTAGTCCTATAGTCGCTTTAAATTGCAAACGCAATCGAACTTCTAATTGAAAACATCCATTATTGTTTTACAATCAAAAGTCCATGCCTGATTTAAAGTGAAAACACTCCTGCCTCCTCATCCCCATTGGCCAGAACCTGCCTTTGGTTGGCTGTTTGCACTGGGGGAAAGAAGTGGAAAAGCTCATGGAGAGAGGAAATGTTTTCCCCGACAGGTAATTTTGTAAGATGCCTGTGTGTCCTGCAAGAGTGTGCAGGAGTGGAGCAGTTGTTTAACACTGACTTGTCTCTGGGGAACGTTTTGATTGACAGAAACTCCCTTCCTAACAACCCCCCTTTTCTGTAGGCAGGGCCTCAGCAGCTTCCTTCTAATGGGCCAGGCTTCAGCTGGCCTCTGCGTTCCACTCCTCACTTCCTGCCTCAACTAGTACACTTTCCTTTTTTAAGGCAGTGCTGACGATTGAACCAGAGGCCTTGCATGTGCTGGGCAAGCACTCTACCACTGAGCCACATCCCCAGCCTTCCTGGTGAGTATAGATGCTTAGGAGATCTTCCATTCCCTTTCTTTGGAAGACTGTGTACCTGAATAGAATCCCTTTAAAAACAACCCCAAGTTTGCAACACAATCAACTTCCATGTCTGGTCCTGCATCCAGGGACCTTTAACCTGTCATTGGATAGGACAAGTGACAGTTACTTCCCATGAACAGCTAGCTCTCCACTCTGTGGTCATTAGCTGCTTTTGCTTTCTGAGGCATGAGGTAGGCCACAACCCTGCAGGCCCAGGGACGCCTGTTATAGTCTCTGAGTGGACCCAGCAAAGCCCCTCTCACCTGATCTGCTCAGGGAGGCAGCACTTTCATATGCCTCCAACCAAGGGGAGGTAAGACTATATCTCACCTAAGTCTCCAGAAAAATGCTCCCCAAATCCTGGCTTTTGTGGGGGTTTTTATATGTGTGCACTAGGTAAGGTATTCCTAAGTAAGGACAAGGGACTGTTTTCTTCACAAATTTGCATTTTATGTGTCTACACTTTCTCACATCTATCATATCTTTATGCCTTGGTCAAAAATTCCAATTAAGACCAGTACAGTGGCACACAACTGTAATCCCAGCAGCTCGGGAGGCTGAGGCAGTAGGATCCCAAGTTCAAAGCCAGCCTCAGCAACAAGACCCAATATCAAAATTATATTAATAAAAATTTTTTAAAGGACTGGGAATGTGGCTCAACAGTTATGTGCCCCTGGGTTCAATCCCTGGTGCTTATATATATTTGCATATATATAATCTCCAATTAAGCACCTCTATGATACTAATTGAGTCCCCTCAACAACTCTATAAATCTATACAATAACCCTTTAATGGCTACATTTTACAGTTAAGGAAGTTGAGGCACAGAGAGATTAACAATTTACCCAAACCATAGCCGTATAGCTGTAAATTATAGGACTTGACATGAATCTGGACTTTGTTCTCCACACTGTGTAGTATGTTGTTAGGATTAGCTGATTTCATCGTATGGAAGAATCTATATATCTGTAATTGTCCATGAATGCCCATGAGGGAAGAAGAAGTTTTTGCTACTACACAGCTGGAACCAAGTGTAAAATTCTAAACACAATATTTTAATAAATGATTACTTAAAGCTCTCCTTTGTAGATGGTTATAGCCTTGTGTGTGCAGAAAAGTAGAAGCTCCATTTGTATGTTATTCTGCCAATTTTTCAGTTACAGTAATAAGACAATGGATAATAATAATTTGCTAATTATTGCCCTGAAGTGTTCTAAGTTGTTTTCACTCTTTTCCTATAACAACATTAGGACAGTATTTTTCCCATTTTACAGATGAAGAAAAGGAAGCCTAGAAAAAAACTGGGAGAAAACACTAGAGACAGACCACCAAATTACCTTTTCCTGTTCTGTTATTTACCAGTACTCAAGAGTATGTGAGGCCAATCACATAGTGCCATATTTTTCTCATCTATAAAATGGGAAGAACAACAACAATCCTATTTGTCTTTTAGGGTCTTTGGGAGAGTCAAAAAAAGACAGTAGATAGATAAGCACTTTCAAAAACTCATTTAGTCCAGTTTCAAGGAATCCGTATGACTATTCTATTTCTAAGATCATCATCCCATGGAAGGCAGCTGTAGTGGGTAGAACTGCAAGTTCATCTTTAGCTGAGTACCACCTGACAAGGACCTCAGAGAGACTATCCAACAGAGAGCAGTTTGCACATACTGCAGAGGAGAGACTATTTCCTGAAAATCATTTAAACATAAGGAAAGCAAACTTAGAAGAAGAAGAAGAAGAAGAAAAACACAAAAATAATGTTGCATTGCTGAGACAGAGCCAAGTTGGGAAACCTTTGGGAAACTTGTTGCTCTTGAGGACTATTAGGCTTGAAAATGAGAGCCAGGTGGGGAGGGAAGAGGATGGCCACAAAGGAACAGCAGAAAAGAAGCACTCGAACTAATTCAGGGCAAGCTAGTGTAACAATGCAGAGTAAGAATTTTAAATCTATTCAGATACTGACCAGATATTAAGATACTACATGTTTGCGAAACATAACTACTTCAGTCCACAGTCTAGAAGAGAAATCATGGAAACTTTTTTCTCACTTTTCCAAGACAAAACAAAAGCAGAGCTGATGTAATTAATGAAAAAAAGATGGCTATTTGAAACAGTGAAGGCTCTGAACAACAGAATGGAATGGAAATGAGGTCCACATTTAGGGACAATTCATTATGTATCTGCTGTAAGTTTTAAGCATTCTCTCTCCAGGGAGAATACCAAACCAGGTTGGTAAGCAAAGCAAGTATGAGCAGTTAGAGGCCAGGACACGAGTATTGGGTAGAGGGAGTTATTCCTTGAATATCAATTAGCATAGTCCATCCAACTTGAAGACTTACAATTGAATACTTCAACTTAATGGATCTGTTTTCAAATTCCCTTTAATGACCCTTCTGCGACCATAATATCTGCTTTTCCAGACATCCTAAGTAGAAACCATTACAGACAATGCATGTAGAATCCCCTAAGGATCACATATGGAGGGGAGAATGTTAGTTGCCAAATTTAGCAGCTCTGGAGAAAGTGTTTTTGAATTAAACTTGAGTCTATGGGGATTAAAGTTCAGTTATGACTGGCAAAACATATCTTCCCAATTCTGAAAGGTAAATCCCACTGATATACATGTGGATTTCACAAGGGTTTCTCAAAAATTGTAAGGAAAAAAAATCACTTCCACAAAAAAATGCAAACATTCTATAACTATTTTGGAATTAAAAGTCACGTGTTATGTTGACAGTGTTCTTACTACTAAATGGAGAATTTTGTAAGTATTGTCCCAAGTCTAACCCGAGGAAGCTCAGATCAGAAGTTTCAGCCCTGAGATATTAGGGAAAGATGTATGTTTCAAAAGAATTAAGAAACTGAAGGACTGACAGTGCAGTGACTATAAGTTTTGGGATCTTTAAAAATAAGCAGTATTTCAAAAGTGTGCAGAGAAGAAATTTTTTAGGAAAATTTTTTCCTTTGCTGGATAAGATCTACTAAATTCTGATATTTTTAACAATTTTAATTTTATTATGTTTACATTAAAAAGATGATTGACAGTACAAATATTTGCAATATAAAGTACAGTTCTTCAGATTTAATGTGCCTACCTTCATGAAAAATTATCTTTATTCATGTCAGTGTTCTAATTTTACTGTGGACCAATGAAAATACCATGGCAAACCCGAGCTTGTCTGCAGACCTGTAATTGGAAAGCACTAACTTGATTCAATTTGTTAGTATGTATGAGCTAACCAACCATTAAACTCCAATTCAGAAACTTCCAAAGTCTAACTAAAAAGCAAGCACCTGTAATTTTAGGATAGAAGAACTTGATCTTTTAATGAATATTTATGATTACTAGAGAATGATATTTTATAGTCATTCAGTAAATTCCTTGCAGTAAATTGCTTTTTTTTCTATTTTCAAGGACTTACTATCGCTAGGAACTCTATCCACCTTTGAACTGTTTGTATCATAACCATAAACATATCTTGAAACACTAGTGAAGCTTCAAATTTGCAGAAATTCCAGTTTTCCATTTTTTTCATCTTCAATAATAAAGCTCTTTTAAGACTGAGATGCATTTTTATAGGTTAAATTAAACTATCAACTCCATTAAACTACTAAGTTTCCTGTTTTTACTGCCATTATATAGTATTAAATATCTAGTAACAAATGATCTACAAGCAGAGACTGGGGAATCCTTGTAATTCTGCAATTTTAATATTTCCATATTATAAAAAAGAATTTAATTTCATTTTTGCTAGTTGAGGAGTTTTTGTTGAAAGATTAGTCTAAAAATCAAGTTTAACCCTTTATTAAACCTTGAGAACTTAGATTTGGGTTATTATCTACATTCAATATACTTTTTTTCATCTATTAATTTAGAAATTAACATTAGTGCTACAGCACATTGAGGAAAAAGACCTGGTTAAGTTTTCCCTCTGCCAAGACCAGTAGGCAATCTCCTAGAGCTCCTTGAAAGGAAGGAACGGAACAAAATGGAATGTCTATATGTATTTATTTATTCCTTTATTTATTTTTGCCTCCTTGTTACTCTGAAAGTCAACGCATGATTAAATTCTACGCACATAAACTAAGCCTAAAATCCAAGCTATTTTTGAAGTAATCCACACTTCAAAAACACAGTTTCTTATGATAAATGAATCTGAATTCTGGAAAGCTAAATGAAGGCAAGTGCTGACTTTTTAAAATTATTATTATTTTAAACTGGTGTCCCTTCTGGAGCAGCTGAATACGTTTTTAGAGTTAGCTTGTATTCCTTTTTTAATAAGTAAATATCTATCAAGCATTGTTGTGGTAAGAATATTTACTATGAGATCTAACCTCTTAATGGATTTAAAATTGTACCACATGTCATTATTAAATATAGACACTATGGGCCAGGTGTGGTGGCACATGCTTACATTCCCAGAGGCTCCAGAGGCTGAGGCAGGAGGATTACAAGTTCAAGGCCAGTCTCAGCAACTTAGTAAGGCCCTCAGCTACTTAGCAAGATCCTGCCTTAAAATAAAAATTAAAAAGGGTTGGGGATATGGCTTAGTGGTGAAGTGCCCCTGCCCCTGGATTTATTCCCCAACACCAAACAACAAAAAGAAGAAGAAGGAGGAGGAGGAGGAGGAGGAGGAGGAGGAGGAGGAGGAGGAGGAGGAGGAGGAGGAGGAGGAGGAGAACTCATTCATTTTGAAAAACTGCAACTTTAAGCATTGCTTTTGAAATTTGAAATATGTGTTAAATAAATTTTATAACAGTTTTGCATTTAGTCTCAAAAGTAAATAAAACAGAAATGAGGCAAGACCCAAATGCATTACTTGAACCAAAGAAATGATTGTTTTATAGTATGAAGTTCTACATTCAATCAGCAAGGAACTGTTATTTTCATAAGTATTTGCTTTCTACTTTCTAGTACATCCAAGTGACTTTCCCCTGTGCTTCATAGAGAAGCAACTAGTATGTGTGAAATTTTCAGTGGTTTTGGCTACATTAGCTGATGACCAGTAGAGGTCGTCACATACCACATTCTAGCATTTCAAAGCAAAAACAAAAAAACACAACCAAACCCTGAATGTTTGATTGGTTAGTAAAAATGCACAAAGGGGTCATAAGTTTTCAATATGAAGCTTTCCTCTTGGAAGCTTTGCATAATTGAACCAATATTTAAGTCAGAGAAAAAAGTATAAATAAAAATAATGAATACAAGATGTTGGTGTTATAGAACTTCAAAAAACAGAATTTCTTAGAAATTACATAAAAATTCTTTTAGTTGACTTAGTTAATACAAACCCTTCTTTCTGTCAAAATGTTGGAAAGAAACCTCCAAAATGTTATCGAATCCAAAACAGTAAAATCCATATATTTGCATGATGACTTTGCAGTCTCTTTCTACCACTATGTGTTTGAAACTTAAAAATCTCAAATGTTTATTTTTTACCCTGACATATTCTATGACTTTTATTTCGTATTTTAGATTTTTTTAAATGTGTTTTTTCAATTACACAATGATAATTAACTGGCAGACTGTTGATGTGGCTCTTGGTTATCACAGCTTACAAAGCACATTCAAATTTTGACATATAGTTATTGTGGCTTGTTTTCCAAATAAAGGATAAAGTTGAATTTATCTTTTTTAAGAAATGACTGAACTGAGAAGAAAAGATACAATTATAATTTGGAGGTAGACTCTATAGATACCTTGAAATAATAAGAGTATCCTCCATAGGAGGGAATAAGTTATGCTTGGTAATTCTAGAATAGGCAAATGAGTAAACATACATAGATATGCAATTCAAACTAAGGAAAACTTTTCCAATAGACAGGATTTTTTAAAAGTAATGAATGTTTCAGAAGTTAATAAGCTTGTTATTACTACAAATATTCAAATGGCTTAGATAATCACTTGGTGAGAGTAGATTTGATATTTAAATTCTCACATTTGGGTGGGAAGTTTTGCTGAACTTCTAAGAAAAAACACTTCAGTTATTAGGTTTTTAAACTTTAGTTTGATAAAGTGTTAAGATTGTGTTATATTAGGATAATTCTAGCTGATATGACAAATAAATCTAAAAGTTTTAGTGGTTTAACACAACTGTTTTATTTCAAATTCATGTACTGGTTCCAAGATTTTATTGATGATTGACTGGTGACTTCTCTACCAGCAGACTCAGACTCAGGTTTTATGACTCTGACATCTTCTAGGGCATTGAAGTCCTTTTGCTCTCACCCAGCAAAAGGGGAGAAAACAAACCACATGATCCCACATACATTTAGGAAGAAAGAGAAAGTTTTGATGTACAGTCAGCTGTCTGCTCCACTGTCTACCCCTCTGACAACTAAATATTTCTATATATCCTTCTACTAGATGTAAGATAAATGTATTCCCTCTACAAGGGAGTCTACTGGTGTCACATTCAGGAACACCATCCAACTAAAAGCCTAGAAAATCTGGGTGCACAGTGCTCTCTATCTGGAAGATTCACATCTCTTCATCCTTGATATGATGTGATTCTTTAGAGTCCAGTGACTGCATTTATTTCCTGAAGTAAACAGCAGCCTTGCCCAAATCTTAGCATTCCTTGTGTCCTTGTCCTGTGCCATGTAACTTTGCAGTCCCCCTCACTGTGAATAAGTTTTCTTCTCTTAGTCTTTAACACTGGCCTTTACCATGTGGCTTGCTTTCAGCACTGAGATGTTAGCAAACAAAATTTAAGCAGAAACTTGCCCTCATCTGATCCAGATGAGAATATGTTCATAGATAGTCCACAGAAGGATGAGAGATACATGAAACAGACCCAGTTGCTTCATCCAAGGCATCCTAGATTAGTTGACAGCCAGCCAACCTCTAGATAATGTAAGCGAGCTAAGCAAGACAGACCTGCCTGGCTAACCCCTGGCTGATACTATGCCTGTGAGTAATAAAATGCTTGACATTATATGACACTTCAGTTTTTGTAATTATTTATTACTTAGCCTTATTAGTGTCATAAACAACTGATAAATTTACTGATCTAAACCATGAACCCTTGGCAGAAATTTGTCTTTTTTTATTCTTTATTCCTTTTTGTTTGTTTATTTGTTTGGTTGGTTTTGGCCTATAGTCAGCACGATATAGAATACTGGGCTTTCACAGATTAGAATTCAAATTTGTTGAGCTAAGTTTAATATATGGCAAACTTTAGCTGAAGAAATAGCATTAAGGATTGTGAAACATAGATATGTAGAGACTTTTAAAATGTCTTTATAGTGCTTTTACCTTCTCAAATCACTTGTGTCTTCTTTCATTTGATTCTTCACAGCAAACTTGATAGAATATAAAATAAATATTAACTCTGTATTCTTGGCTTCCAAAGCTCAGAATCTGAGTCACTTCTCCACTTATAACAAAGTTAATAACAAAGCGAGTTCAAACACACTGGAATCTATGTATCCTGGCTCCAGAATACACCCTCATTGCTGAATAGGCCTTATCAGAGAACGAAAAACACAACTCTTTTACCATAGGCATACTGTGATAATAAATATGGTCATTATACTCTGACCCCATTAGTGGGTGCTTTCAAGGGCAAGCTTTATTATAACATATCTGTGGTTCAAGTTGATGTCTGTTTTCTCTAGTGGAATGCTTATACCCATATTTTCTACCTAAAGAACCTGTTAAACTGAAAAGTAAACAAATATTGGATACAAAAGAATTTGGACATAATAGCTGGGTTCTCAATGTCAACATTATTGACATTTTGAACTAAATGATTCTTTGTTGTGTTGTGCTTCCCTGTTCACTGTAGCATATTTCACAGCATCCTTGGCCTGTACCCAGTAGATTCCAATATCATTGTCTCAGTTGTGACAACCAAAAATGTCTCCAGATATTGCAAAATTATCACCTCTGGAGTGTTATTTTTCCCTTCCCACATGGAGAAACGTAAGTGTACAGGTTAAATGCAACGGGGATTATGCATGAATGTCATATTTCTAGGCAACAAGAACTACAGGGATGAGACTTGAAAACTTTTTGTAAGAGGGAGTTTGCTGGGGATCAAACCCAGAGCCTTGCACATGCTGGGCAAGTGTTCTCCACTGAGCTATATCCCCAGCCCAACTTTCATTGTTTAAGAGAGGAAACTACACCCAAAGGAGCTATGCAAGGCCACAGGAATGGTAATTCCCTGCCTCTATAAAATAATTTTATTGTCTGTATATCTGCTCCATTTTCCTCTGCAAGCACAATTATGGGGTTTTGGATAGTTCATGCACCTTTTATCTCCTCTTCTCATCTGTTTTTAGGTCCACCTCAATTATTACCAAGATGATTTCTTTGATATAACCTAGATTTTTGTCTACTTTGTCATTTTCCTCTTTTAGCCTTCTCTTACTACTCAATAATTCTAGTCCTTTAGGAATCCACTGTCCCAAGGCAACTCCTCCTCAACTTAAGAGCTCCTTCTCAACCCAAAATAGGCATATCTCCTTTTCATTACTATCTCCCTCCCAAAGCCTATTCTGGTATTCATGAGTCATATTTACACCTTGAGAAGACAAATAAGTTGTTTTTACCTAGAAGTCCCCAATGATCAATTCTTAAAATAGATAAATGTTGTATTTCAGCACACCAGCTATTTATCCACACTCTGCCTAGAGGAGCTCATCATTGTTTGCTAGCCCAGGGTATATTCTGCATTCACCTTCCCATCTTTGATATGTGTAAATGAACAAAATAAAATACCTGCCTATCAAAATATGGATTAATAAATTCAGTCCTTTAGGAATGTTGTTTTATGAAATTGTTAGAAAAATAATTATTTGATAAGGTACCTAACTACAGTGATATGTTTAAAGCTTGCTATCATAGTATTTAAAGAGAAAAAAATATTATCTGTTGTGTTCAGGAAATTGATTCCTTTTACTACAACCTATCAAGTATATAATCCACTTTCAAATGATTAAGTATTAACCTATTGTAAATAATTACCATTCTTTGGAGTAAAGAGACTAAAAAGAAAAAGAAAAATAGCATTCCAGAGAAAGCTAGAAACTATACTAGAAACTATCCATTTGTTTCAAAAATTACTTTGGCTCAGTAATAGGGCCCTTGCCTAACATGCACAAGACCCTGGGTTAAATCCCCACACTGAAAAAAATATGTTTTATTACTATGAATTATTTAAGGAAAAATGGAGGGAGAAAGAAAAGATTTGGGAATAGACGTGATTCAGAACTCCTGTTGATGCAAATAAAACCAGAAAAGAATTATAAATGAGGAGGCAGTTTGATTTTACCATACATACAGGTGTTGAACAATTTCTATTTTAGAAGATATCTACAAAGGAAAGTGAATCCAGGAACTATACCAATGAGGCATAAGTGTAGAGAGACATTGTATAGTTCTGAATGTCCAATCAGCATGCAATATATTCATAAATATCACCAGGAAATTTTACATTGTTGATTCCCAACTCTGCTTTCAAATCATATATTCATATGCTTATCTAATTTCAGGAAAATAATTTCCAAGCTTCAGAAGATACTTTTGCTTTGTGCATGAGTTAGAAAGGAACCGTTTTATACTTAGCACATAAAGAAATTATTTTTAATGAAAGCATTTTATAAAGAATTTGCTAATTGCTATATGTTTTTAAGATACCTATTAATGAGTATTTTTAAATGGAAGTAAATAGTATATAAATGAGATTTCTAAAATATATTTATTAAAGCTCAATTTCACATATAATGTTAGAGTGTACATATTAAAAACATGTACTAGACTTGTATATTATTCAAATACCTATAAAATGCCACAACAAAGTTTTAAGTGTGATATATTTTTAAAAAGACCACAGTTGTTTGAATTCTATCTTACAGCTACCAATTGTAATTCAGTTAGAGTTTGGAGGTGCCAGGTCATTTACCAAGATAGAATTCAGGCTTTCTTAGAAAATATCCCTGTACCCTTTGACTTAGAGAAGGAAAACAATCTTTCCTGACATGCTACCGGATTTTTACTCATTTTATTTTCTTCCTTTGAAAGCTGGATAGCATCTTGCGATTACAGTTGCTTGTTAATACAGCCTTTTACAAAGAACTAAAGTGTGCCACTGAGTGTCATTTAGACTCAGTCAAGCTGATTTATATAAAGTAGAATGAGTTGGAGATAAGAATGGAGTAATAATTTTAGATCTTTTTAAATTTAAAAAGCTTTATGCCACCATTAGCATGTTCATTAAAGTAGTATTCAATTATGAGATGGGGTTTTATGCATATATAATATATCAAATTAGGCAGAAGAAAATAACTTTAAGCCTGCTTATTTTAACTGCCTATAACTTTCCCAGTTTTTAGAAAAGTAATTCTTAATTTTTTAATTAATTTTTTTTATTAAAGTCTCCCAATGGGAATGTCAGTTCACTGAATACTTTGAGAAAGATAGAGAGAGATTAGTCTAAAGTAGTAAAGACACCTCTAGGGATGGTCGTTTTTTTATTCCATATTGAAACAAGCCTAGACACTCTTCTTTGTCCCCATTATCTATTGTGTTGCATTTGGGTATCAGAAACTCAAATGCTGGGAGAAACCAGACAGGAAATACATGGAAGGACATGGGCTGAAGATAAAGCAATAGAGACATAGGAACAGTGAAAAATCTGACCATTGAGTTCCAGCCAACTATTGGAACTGTAGGCCCATTTTTTGACAAATAGTCATATTTATGGAAATTCTTTAAATTCCTAGACATTGGAAAGTAATTCACATTCAAGGGAAAGATGTGTTGTGAAAATCTAATCTGGTATGGGCCAAAAAGGAAACAGCTAAGATCCAGAATCAGCCTGTCCAGGTACAACATCTGACCAGGAGTGAAGTACAATTAGAAGACAGAACTGTCAAAAAGATCAAAAGATAATATACAGGAAAAAAAAAGATAATATACAGGAAAAGTAGGTCAGGAGTCCTTTGGTTGCCAAGGATAGGAAATTCAACTACTATTTCAAAGGGGGACATATTTACTATCTCATGTAAGTGAAAAATTCAGAGATAGGTTTAGATTTAGGCAGAGCTGAATCTAGCAATTTCAAATGATGTCAGAATCATTTCTCTTAAATCTTTCCCTCAGCCTGTAAAGTATCTACTTCATCCTCTAGCTCCATATACCAGCACTCAGTAGATTCAGACTTTTCCAATATAGGTAAAAAGTAGCCATTATGACTTCACAAGTTCACCCTACACCTACTAAAAGAAGAGAGGTTCTTTAAGTAAGGCTCCTCATAGAATAGAGATTAGTTTTCTTGTTCCAAAAAGGTCAAGAAATTGTTTCCTTATAAATAACTAACTCCTATGAACTTATACACATACCATGGCTCACTATGATCAGGGGGTGGAATCATCATTTAATTTAAGTCATTATCAGAGGATCCCCTGGAACAATTCTACCCAATAATATATTATGAGAGAATAAATTCACAATATTATTAGGGATTACCATTGTTGAGAAAGGAAAATGGACTCAGCTACAATAGTTAGGCATCAGGTTGGGGGAAAACAACTAAGAAAACTAAAAAGAAAATAGTAGGAAAAGTTAAAAAAAATAGTGCCTATAAATATGAAAATTTTAATGAGAAAGGCAGTTACTGCAGGGATATATCATACACAAACAGAAAATATCCACTGTAAAAAGACTGGGAAAAAAACATAGGTTTTTAACTCTGTGATTTTAAAGTGGGTGAATCTTTCTAGTTAAAATACAAAACTTGGAAGCCATAAAGGGGAAGCTAGATAAATTTGGAAACATAAAACTTAAACATTCCAGATGTCTACAATAACACAATTTTGTTAAAAATATGTGTGGTGATACATTTGCAACAGATATATGACACACAAAACTAATATCCTTAATATTTAAAGAGCTCTTTACAAATCATTTTCATGTATCACTAATGGAATTTGACATCAAAGATTGTCAAAGGGTACCAAGAACACATCTATAGTTGAACTAGCTGAATTTATTATTTATTATATCAAGGGAGAATGAATAACACAGAATTGTGGTATGTCTCAGTATCTCAGTAAGAGGGTATCATTCCTAACCCCATGTTATGGGATTTTTGTTTTGATTTGATTATTTGGGGGAGAGTTGAAGGAAGGGGACTTTGCTCTGGATTGGAAGTGATCCTGTATTTGGGAATCTTAATCTTACCTAGGGGGAGAGCTGATTAGAAGGAGGCTAAAATTGTAATGAGTAAAGAAACAGCAACCTACTATGTGGAAAAGGAGGATGTTGGTATTTTGTGGTATCTATACAGTGGTCTTGTGTTTCTTTGTGCTCAGACAAAATTAGGAGGTAGTTTTATTTTAACTATTTTGTCATAGTTTTGGAATAACTATGTGTGATGTTGGTGTTCTATAAGATTATTTTTGTCCATTAAGAGAACAATATGGCCTACCCATGAGTTCCAGGCCAGTTTCAAAAAACAATGAAATCTATCTGGTTTCAGAGGCTGCTTTTTTTCTTTTCTTTCTCAAATCTTTTTTTTTTCTTTTTTTCTTTTTTTTGTGGTGGGCAAGGGGTGGTGGTGGTACCAGGGATTGAACCCAGGGGCACTCAACCACTGAGCCACATACCCAGCCCTATTTTGCATTTTATTAAGAGAAAGGTTCTCACTGATTTGCTTAGTGCCTTGAATTTGCTGAAGCTGACTTTGAACTTGTGATCCTCCTGCCTCAACCTCTGGAGCCACTGGGATTATAGTGCACAGCACAGAACCCAGCTTTTTCCCATATCTTAAAGATATATTCCTACTATAGGGGAGAGTTGAAGGAAGGGGAATTTGCTCTGGATTGGATGTGATTCTATATTTGGGAATCTCAATCTTATCTAGAAGGAAGGTTGATTAGAAGGAGGCTAAAACTGTAATGAGTAAGGAAACAGCAACCTACCATGTGGAAAAGGAATCCTACTATATTCTACTTATGCAAATAGATTGATGCATGAAGTTGTTTAATATAGTAATATTTAGAGCAAATTCATTCTAAATATTCACCAGTGGAAGGCAGAATAAATAATTTATAATGCAACCTATATAGTGGATAATCTCTATGGCTATAAAAATAATGTAAACACGTGCTGATAGGAAGAATTCTAAAATATTGTTAGGTGATAAAAGCAAGATATAAAAGAGCATTTGTTTCTATTTGTATTGAAAGTCATTAATGCCTTTTGATAAATACTTCTGTTCTATCCCCCTTCCAGGCCCATAATAGGAAAACATTTCTTCACCCTTTCTTTTTAGGCCACTTTGCTAGTGACTATGAAAGAGTTATTGTGAGTTACTTCCAAATTGTAACACTTCATTGTTGGTCTGAGGCCTTCAGGAACTCTCTTTCCCTTTGTCAGCCCTATTGGCAAGGATCCAGATGGCAGTCTGGGTCTTAGAATAAGAACATTTTGAAGCACAGTCTCCAACCAACCTTCAGTAGAAACACAGTATGAGAAAAAAGCCTCATTGTTTAACATGCTGAGGTTATGGGATTTTAGTAAACTCAGCGTAACCTAGTCTATCCTGACTAGTAGTCTTATTGCCATGTTTAAAGGGCTGCAGTAGTAAAGAATATATAGCATTGACTTAGAAGTAGGTAGTAGTCCTTGAACAAACCTTTATCTGAGGCTGTAAGGATACAAATTCGAATGGAATACAATATTGTCACCAGAAAAAAATTGGAAGGCAGTTTGTATACCCATTAGAATTGAAGTCTTTGGGGGGATGTGTTGAAAGACAAGATGTGTTAGTAGAGTCATTCCTATCAAATGCATTTGACAATTTTTTTATGAGAAAGAGACACGCTCAAAATAGAATTAGCTGTTTCATAAACAGGAATACATGTGGTTTCCAGCCAGTCTTTGTTTCAGGAAAGTTCCTTGATGTTTGTGTTCCAGTATTTTTCTCATCTATTACATTAGCCTTTGCCCTCTTTATCTCCTTTGACCTGTATATTTGATCTTCTCTGTCTGTCATCTGGAACTGACGCTGTCTCTCAAATATCTTTTAATATGTTATTTCTTTTTGGTTTTTTACTTTATATCTCCTTTTTCTCTTAGGACATTCATTATTTGTTTACCGACTTTCTCTTTTGTTCTTTCTTATTTGCTCTTCAATTCTGAAATTTCTTTTTATATGAACAATTTTCTAATTCTGTGAGTTCCAATTTCAAATCTTCCTACTCTCTTCTCTCTTCTCCAATCATCTCACTTATGAGGTTTTGCAATTACGATTTATGTTGTTTCCTGGCTATCGACGTTGCCTTAAATCCTTTTGTGTCTCTCTGAGGTTTTCAGTTATAGTTCTCATCTTTATTGTGTGTAGATTATCTTGTCATGCCTTTATTGTTGGCAGAGATGTTATTTTATTTTTTACTATAAAAACTTCAGTGGGATCTGGTCAAAATTCTTTTCTGCTGTAATCTTGTTACTCATTTTTCTGAATTAGAAAGGGTTGGTGAAATCAGGATACCTTTCCCAGCTTCATGGTTCTAGATCTCCTTTTTATTATTTAAAAATGTGTCCAAAAACAAAAACTGGACATTTTTCTGACACCTGGTGACAGGTTCCTTCTCCCCATTACTTTCTAAGCCCTTTTCTTTTCTCTGCTCATATTAAGGTTCTAATCTTAGTATTTTCTGTTCGGTACAGGATTTTATAGTGAAAGGGAATTTTAGTTGGTTACTAACAAGAGATTTGAATACCAGAATTTTCCAGCATAGTCACGCTTTCCATGACCCCTATTTCCATGAGCCCTTGTACACATGCTCTCACAATTTCTTTCACTGTTTTATAGATGCCACCTTGAAAATGTCCTCCTGAGTTTCTCAATGAGTACCTGCTCATCATGTGGTATGCTTTAGCTCTCAAGCACATCTGAACCTTCTCTGCTTTTCTTTCCCTTTCTCTCCCATCATTGCTGATACCATATGGTCATTCCTTAGTGGAGGTGCTTGGTTCTCATCTGCTCATGTTTTGGAGATTACAATTGAGTGCTTGCATAGCATGCGCACACAAGGCCCCGGCTTAAATCCCCTGCACTGGAAAAATAAAAAAATTAAAATTAAATTGCCACCAATTTCCCTGATGTTCTTTCTCTTTCATGTCCGAATGTTTAAAAATTTACCTTTTTGTTTTATACTTTTAGATATATATTATTCTTTATACAGTTATTTATATTGTTGTATAAATTCATATGAATATGTGGGGGGGTGCAAGCATATGACACGGTTAATGAGAAAGCAGAGCAATGTGAATGCATGACATCCCTATCTCTATTTTGTATTTTACTTAGAGACTGAGTCTCACTGAGTTGCTTAGCAGCTTGCTTTTGCTGAGGCTGACTTTGAACTCTCAATCTTCCTGTCTCAGCCTCCAGAACCACTGAGATTATAGGCTTGTGCCACGGCGCCCAGGTGCATGCTATCTTTATAATTATCGTAAGTGACCTAAATCTCACTATAATCAACTAGCATCCACGTTTTGGTCTCCAGTCTACACAGACTAATGCACACACATACATACACACACAATGAGTACTCTTTGAGAGGCAAATGAGTGCAAATTTTAGGGCAGAAGACAATCACTGTGGGTGAGAAACATCTATTTGTTGCTCATTATTTTATAAATGAAGAACCTGAACTCCAAAGTGGTTGTTGTTAAATGCAAGAATGCTTTTGTCTTTTTTTTTTATGGATGGCAGCAAAATTGCTGAAATAAAACAAATTACTAAATATTAAATAAATTTATATAGTTTGAGCATTAAATAAATGATGATGGGACTGGGGATATAGCTTAGTGGTAGAACATAGCTTAGCATGTGCAAAGCCCTAAGTTTGATCCCCTGTAGCATATAAATAAGTAAATAAATAAAGATTAGTATGATATTTATAATGTTTAGTTAAATAGGCTGTATCTAAGAAAGTCTATAACTTTCTAATAATTCTTAAACAAGAAAAGTTTATATAAGTTTAGAAAAATATAATCCATGGATATGAATAAATATAACACTTTGCTTAATATTTTATTTGAATATGTAATAAATTAATATATGCAAGTATTAATTAAATATCTGCATATAAAGTTTAAGTCGGTCCTTTCTTTAATCACCACAGAGCATAAAGAAGCCAAGTTATCCCAGCAAAAGTAGATTCAGTAAAAAGAAAAGGAAGGTCTAATTAGCACATCTAATTAATCAGATTCCAAGGGTGTCCACAGCTAATCAGCTTCAGTGGTCACACACAATAACCGAGTAAAAGGAAGGTTCAAAGAGTGTTCTAAATTGACAAATTAACCAAATGCACCAAAGAGGAGAGCTGACTCACAGACACAATCACTCATCTCCTAGGAGTTGACAATTCTTGATGTTCCAACTAATTATAATAAAATACTAATAAGAAATATATTAGATTTTAATAGCACTAACAGACTACACTAATACATCAAAATGATGAGGCAATGGATAGCTACAAGTTAAAAGTTTCCTTCATTCCTTGGAATGCTCTCAAGTCTCAAAAAATTAAAACTTTTATGAAAGAAAAAAAAGTCCCATTATGAAATGATTAGAATTTTATTATAAGTAATTTAGCAGCCTAGAAATTGCCTTAGACGCCTCAACTAGGGACATCTCCCAGAAAAAACTTTAATCTTTGTAACCCATCCTGTATCTATTTAGTCTGAAATGATATGATTTTTCTTTTTTTAATTTTTAAAAATTATTCTTTTTAGTGGAATGTATTTTGTTGTTTTTAGTGGAATGTATTTTGTCATATCATATATACAATGGAGTATAACTTCCCATGTAATTTTCTTAAAGATGGAAGGCTAGCAAAGCCCCAGATAGGGGTTTAAGTGAAAATCTAGGAAGACAAATTGAGAAATAATAAAAATAAGAACAAGAATAGCATTGGGCATATTTATTCCTAGTTTTAGAGTAAATGCCTTCAACAATTTTGTAATCCTTGCAATAGTATGTTAACTTTTCTTGAAGATGTTTAAAACCTTGGAAGTAACCTAAAATACGAAGAGTTTTTTGATAAATAATATTCAAATGTTTGGGGAAACTTACTTTCCTACCTTCATAAATTTATAAAATCCCATCACACATTTGAAAGCTATTAATAAAATTCTATGGAAAGCACAAATTTATAAAGGAAAGAGATAAGGAAATTTTCAATAGTTTGAGAAACACAAAGCAGATTGGTGCAAGAGGGCCCGAGAGAGTCTTAGACCTAGATGACAAGAAAGCATCAGTTGTGTAAAGATTTTATCAAATGGTACTGGAAAATAATAGACAAGATGGATAGGAGAAAAGACCAGGTCAAGTACCACCTTGTGAGTCACAGAACAGATGGGAATTTTAATCCAAATAGAGAGTTATCAGAGGGTTGGACACAAAGAAGTCAGGAACCTAATAACTTCTTAGCCATTGTTCCTATTTGAGATATAGATTGATGGCAAGCAAGAGCATAAGAGGGAGATCAATAATCTTTAGCTGCATCCAAGTTTAAATGTTTCTTTGTATTGTGAAGCCTTCTCTATTCACATGAACAGATCATTTATTTTTATCTTAAATAACACTGTTCTGCTATTTTTATATTCAGTCATATATTTTAGGAAACTGCTATGTTTTATCTCTCCTCAAAAATCCTAGGGCATAAGATCCTACAGGGTAGAAACATTTTACATATGTTTGCATTTTTAACAGAGTTTAGTTCAGTGGCTAGTACAAAATTAATATTATATGAATATGAGGGAATAAGGACTTACCTTTTGGTGACAATATATAGAATTGATTCAGCTCAGGTGAATATTGAATGAATTGAGAAATAAATGGCTATTGGTCTCTATGTTAATAGAATGTGGACAAGATAGGAAAAGAGGATGTCCCCACTTTTTACTTAGGAGCGATTCAATGTCTATACTACATAAATAGAGAATTTAGAACTGTTAAATTTTTTAAGGAGTTAATTAATCTGAGTGGGAAAACAAGGTTGAAATGTTGCTTGATGTCAGTTTGATAAAGTCCCCTAGAACAAAAAGAAAGAAAGAAGCTTACAGTTTCTATATTGTGTGTCAATAAGAAAGCACCTCATGGGCAGATCACTATCAGAAGAGAATAAACAAAGGCAGGCCAGGAATAAGGAGATGAATCGGAGTTATCACAGGAAGGTGAGCAGTTATGAGAAAGAAGAACACTGCAGAAGTGTCCCAACACCAAGTCTGTTAATCCATTTAATCCATTAACAATGTTTCCTAAAAGAAGCAGGAAATGAGTAAGTTCTATAAAACCTTAAAGAAATATACAGGTTGGCATGGACTTATTTACCTAGGGAAAGCTCTGTAAAGTTAGAACACCTTTTTGGAAGGAAAAAAATACACAAGAGGTATATTAGTTATCCTCTACTCCAGACTTTTTCTTAGGTAGATGAGGAGGTTGAAGTATGGAAATATGAAATTGCACGCTGCCGTTCCACTATTAAATAATGGAAGAAGTGAAATTTGAACCCTGGTTTCTCAATTCCAGCTCATCGCTCTTGCCAATATTCTCTGTAAATTGGAGGATTACAATACATTTCCCCTTATTTTTGACATAGCATTCCACATGCTTTTGGAGGAATTCATTCCTGCCAGTTGTCTTCAGTCCTGGGGGACTTCTGGTCAAGGTCTTCCCCAGTGAGAGATGGAGTACATGACAAATCAGATTCAAATGCCAGACAAATCAGATTCACTCTCTGGGACATTGAATCCTCAACACATTGATTCTAGGACAGGAAAACTGATGGAATGGAATCATCGCAGCAGCAGCATGCTGACAAGCCTGTCAGTTAAATTCAACTACTTGGATCCCGGGAGTCACCTCATTTTGGCTCCTAGTGAACCTAGTTCTTGTGATTTTCCTTCTGTTCTGAAATTATCCCACATTATTCACATTCACTTATTTTGTTATTTATTTTAATCTTTTTTTTTCTTAGCATAGCAGAGTCTATTTCTTTTGCTTATGATCAAAAATACCTAATTGTTGCTCTGCTTCTAAGAATGCAAACACATCAGGACATGAGACAAGAAATTAAAGAGACAGTAAAAGGGGAAGGAAATGACAGACCTAAAGTTTAATAAGCAAGACTGAAGGAGAACTCCAGATCAACAGTATCCTAATCATTAGAATCATTCATGACTGAGCTAGAAAGTTAATTTCCTTGGTTTCAATTTCTCTTCCATACAATGATAAAACACCACCACTCTATTTACCTCTTGAGTCTCAAGAAACATGAGAAAATGATTGCAATAGCTTGGTAAATTGAGAAAAAAGAGTGAGACAAAAAAAAGTTACTTTCCCTTTGGCATCATTTTCAGTCTTTGTTATGAACAGGCATTTTTCAACCATGGCAGAGAGGTTTAAAAAAAAAAAAACAACGGTGAGCTAAAGAAAAGGAGATTATGACTCTGCATCCGCAGAACATAGGCTATAGGAAGAATTTTGACAGATATTAAAACACAAAAGAGTGTTCTACAACTGAGAAATTACCAGAGTATTTATTCAAAAACATAGCTATTGCCATGAGAAATGGTTTCTTTGAGGATGAGAATGTAACTTTTACTTCTGAATTCCATATATCTGGCATAGGTGTATTGTAGATATTTGTCAAATAAATTAATGAATGAAAATTGCTCTTTTCTTGGTCCCAATACAAATAACTTGTTTTAATCCTCATACAGTGTGATACTCATGTCTTCTAATGTTGTACATTGACAAGATGTTGAGGATGGTAAAGTAGTTACAGAAGTTTGCCTATGATCCCTCTGAACTTCTATAATTTTACATCACTGAGATAAAATTATAGAAATATAAAACAATTTTTCTATTCTTATATAATTGGTTTCTTGGCTTCAGGGAGGTCTTTGGAGAGGTCATATAACTACTATGTCCCAGAACATACCATTTTTAGGGAAGAAGGATTGTTCTGCTAGTTTCTTTCCAGTTCATATCTTCCACTGTTGAAATCCATCCCACATCTCAGATTGTGTTACCCTTTACCTACCTTTCTGGGTAGTTCTAGAAACCCTGAAAGTCCAGTAAAGCCATGGCACAGGCACTTGGTCAGGTCCTTCTTGATAGCTGACAACTGTAGTTGTGGCAGCAAACTGGTACAGTAACTATAGGAATGGTATTAGCCATTGCTGAGGTTGCTATGAGCAAGAAGTAAGGAGAGTAATTGAAGGGCACAGGAGCAGTTGCATTGATCTGAAATACCACCTAAACTGCATCCACTATACTACCCAAACATCCTTTTTCAGGAATTTTCTTTAGCCCAGCAAAAGGGGTGAATAAATGTGAGTTCCAAGAAGTAGAAAAGCAAAACAGAGGATGAATGAAGAGAAGAATGACAGCTATGGATAGGGCTGAAGAGCAACCAAGGAATAATAGAGAAGAAAAATGGAAGCTTCTATGTGAAGAGTTGAGCTGGGTGTGGTGGTACAGACCTCTAATCCCATCAGCTTAGAAGACTAATGTAGAAGAATCATGTTTGAAGCAAGCCTGGGAAACTTAGCTAGACACTGTCTCAAAATTTGGAAAAATGGGTCTGTCTGGGGATGTAACTCGGCAATAGAATGCCACTGGGTTCCATCCCCAGTACCATCAAAAAAAGAAAGAAAAAGTGATACATTGATATGCTTAAAAACAGTTTAAGATATAATAAAGTCATTTTTCAAGGAAAAAAAAAAGCAATTAGAAATTCCAGGAAACAAAATCAACCCAAACCAAAAAAAAAAAAAAATGTTATGAGAAAGTTATTTCTTCCAACATTTATAGTGAAAATATCTATGAACTAAGCAAAAATGGTTTGTGGTTATAGAGCTCATTATACATGGTAATAACTTGAAAATCTGAATGTGAAAGTATAGCAGTTAGAAATTAGACTAATATAAAGATTTAAAGAGATGAAAGAAAATCTGGAGACATTTATATATTCAACTTACATATTGCAGATCTGAGATACTGATGATCAAAAATAAATATGTTGAGAATTATTTCAAATATATTTAAAACAGTAATTTGTACATCCCTAGCAAGATATATCCTAAGAACAAAATCATTAAAAACCATTGAGTAGTATATACTAATATTTTATAATAACATTGTTGTTACATTGAAAATTATGTATTAGAGAATAAAGCAAGTGAACAATTATGCTAATGTCTTTAGGAAGCAAGACTTATAAAATAAGAAAAAGAAATAAGAAATGAAATTTAGTAAAAGTTATGTAGTTCTTTGTGGAATATCAGTGTGACTTATTTTTATCCTGCTAAAAATAACAAAAACAAAAATAATTTTTTTCCTGAATATATTGAAAAGATCTAGAATCAGTGATAATCTGTCAATGAGTAATCATAGTGTTCATATTTTCATCTCTAAATCTCATTTCCAACTCAAAAGAACTAGAGATCCTTCTAAAACTGACTTTGTAACAGGAAATACACAATGTATACTGAGGTATCCCCATTGAGTTAGAAGCTAGGAAACTGTGCAAGACTACTAGGATCATAGGAAAATGTCCCAAGAACCAAAGTGAAGAAGTTTTTACTTACTAAAAGAAAAAAAAATTGAGAGCTAAAAAGAAATAATGACTTCACTGTATAAAAATATGTAGAAATTCCATAATGCGGGGAGCAGGGGGAGAGATAACCATTAGTTTGGCAGGGCAACAACACTTAATTCTGAAATTTTATAAATAAAGAAAATGTCAAGCATTTTCCATGTCTTTCTTACGCAAACTATATTTCAAGGTAACAGTTAAACTAAAAAACTTCCTTATAGTAGAATAAAACATTCCAAAATGTAGTAAAATTGGAAAGTAAACATTTTACAATCCTTAGTGAAAAAGAACTCTGGTCAAAGATCATCAGTGATTTCTATGAGAACATTGGGTAAATTGTTGGTCGGAAACTTTATGATAAATGAATTGGACTGACCCTTTTTGAACCCACAGATTAATCTTCATGTGACTAAAAATAGAGCAACCAGTCCTGTGTCCTCTTCCAAAAGGACACCACAGGATGTATATAGCACTATCCATGAAATGTTTCTGCAAACAGAGAATATTTTATTTCACCAACATGAATTTACTTGACACTAGACACCTAAAGAATTACTCATTGAACAACAGCATGACAAATCAAATTCAGCTCTATTTCCATTTTCTCTTTCTTCATATGAAAACATGGTGGTTCAATTCTCAATGACTGCAAGTACACTGTCATTGAAGTCTGAAGGCAGGAGGATCACAAGTTCAAGGCCAAGTCTGGCAACTTAGTTAGACCCTGCCTCAAATAAATAAATAAATAAAAGGGCCGAGGGTAGAGCTCAATAGTAAAGTACCCCTGGTTTCAATCCGTAGTACCAAAATAATTAATTAATTAAAATTATCTCAACAAAGGATTTGACATTTATTTAGTCACTTATTCCACCAGGTTTTTGTTTTGTTTGACCATCCATTGTAGCTCTGGCACTATGTTAAGTACTATGGATTCATAACTGCCCATTGGAGAGTCTTCTGGATTTGATTAAAGTTCTCTCAAAGATTGGACTCTATTCTTATAGATAAATTAACTGTGTAGAGATCTTCAGAAGGGAGCAAAGGAAGAGAGGTCTAGTCTAGTTATCTGAATAACTCACAGCTGATAAAGTAGATATGATCCAGGGCCATATTAATGTGAATGGCAGTTTTAATTTTAGGAATTAAAATGTAAATTTTTGTGTTGCATCACAGTATGTTCAATCACCAATTTTGTTCATGGTTTCTCTGATTTGAAAATCAAGAGAATTCAGGAATTTTGTGATCTGGTTATAAAACACAGCTACTATTAAAAATGAAATTATACAAACTTACAATTAAGTGAATCATATTTAGGTAATAAATAAACAAGTCTTATCATTTCCTAATATTATCTATCTTACATTTTACTACAATCTATTCTCATTAAACTAATTACATTTATTGTATTGGTATGATAGTAATAATATATAATGACATGCTCCTGAGAATCTCTTCCCCAAAATTTTATTTATTATTTCATGGATGGTGCTGTACTTTCTGTTACATCACTTTGGAGATGATGTAAGTATGGTTGCTCTATGTTTTATCATTTGGAGATTAATCAGGGATTCAAACCATGTCAGTCCAATCCATTTATCATATTTATCCCACCAACAAAAGCACATCATTATATAGTATTGTCAATATATAAATATAATAAATGTCATTAACTTAAAGAGCATATATAATAGTAAAATATAAAGGAGATAATATTAAAATAGATAAAAGGAAAATTGAGAAATGATGAGGCTTGATTGTTTAGTACCTAAGTAACATGATTTATTTAATTGTAAGTTTGTAAAATTTTTGTTAGCCTAAGAAGAAAAATAAGAAAATTCTTTGCATTTGAATATGAAGTTTTATGAGTTGGTTGGCAGATATTTCCATTACAGATTATGTCTTTGAAAATTGCAGAAAAATATTTTTAAGATGAAATTTGACCAGAAGTGCTATATATATTTTGTGTCATCAGTCAGCAATGGATTTCTAGGAGAGTCAGCTGATCCTTAAAATTTACAAAAAAAAAAAAAAAAAAAAAAGAATAATGGAAGCTCTGGAATTTTATTCTCATGGAAGAATCCAACAAGGAATCCCTGCAGTGGTCGCTTTATCCCTGTCAAGCAAAGAGAATGTATCCAGCTTTGTCGTGTAATTGGAATAATACATCACTTGTGCAGAGGGACTAGTTGCATCATTCTGTACCGTAAGCATTTTTCTATCATCTTGCCTGGGAAGAAAGCTCAGGAGAGTCTCTAGTCTTCATAATAATTTTGAAAAAGAACCCTTCATATTTTATAAAATCCATTTTTCAACAAATTAGCCAGAGTTATGAGAGTTTGGAAAAATAGTTCTTTTGAACTTCCTGAGGTTAGTGAGAGTTTAACTTGCTTTCAGGAAGAATATTTCTGTTTCCAGAGGGAATCTCTCTGTTTTACTGGCTCTCCTGGGACAGCCTGAAGCCTGCTTCTGCACTTCAATTTGTGCCAATGTCCCATTTCAGAAGGGGAGACCAAGCTAACTACTCATGTCTGGTAAAAACAAACAAACAACAATAAAACTGTGTGACCTGACTGAGAACAGTGGCCAGAATTGAGGATGAAGAGAAAATTAGGACACCAAGAGAGCAACTGTCTGGGACACTCCAAGCATCTTCATGGGAGACTTCCTTAGGAGAAAACTGAACAGGAGATGTGACTTGGGTAATATAGTGTATAATGTGGGACTTACTATGCAGCATCCCTGTTCTGGAAATTTTCTTCCATCTCCATCCATCACAGTTAGCACAGAAGCTATCTTGATAGTTGAGTCTTTGAATACTTTCGTTAAATTTGTGACTTAAAACCTCCTGTGTTGCCAAATATAACCGGCTGATAGGAAGAATAATGAAGCAGATATAAAAGGACAGGAAAATAGACCATCCTTTTGGGTAATAGTAAGAGCCCTGAACTCTGGGAGGCTGGAAAATATTTAGCAAGCAGCTCTCTTATTGGTTAGTTAAAAAAATAAAAATAAAATAAAATAAATAAGAAAGAAAAAGTCCTGATTATAGCATTTGCCAGTTTCTGTAGTGTAAATGTTCCTAACCATGACTGTTTTGAAACTACTAATATGATGTAATTGAACATGAATTGGGAAGAAATTTCTAATAGCATATCATTAAATAATTATTGCCAACATACAAATACAATAAATGTAATTTGATTAAACAGTACAGGTTATAGTAAAATATAAAATAGATAACAAGAAAATAATTAAGAAAGGATGAGACTTGATTATTGAGTACCTAATAGTATGATTTACTTAACTGTCAGTTTATGTAATTTCTCACCAAAAGGTAAGAAGGAAGCCCTCCAGGGGTTCCTTTTCTGTCTTCCCAAATGGGCTGAGGAAGGGCCTCCCAAAAGGTGCTACATTAACCACATTTACCTGTAGGCAGGTAACCTTGGTGGTGGAGGAGGGGGAAGGGATCTAGGAGGTATTAGCATTTCAATCCCCCAGAGGCAGTCTCCATCTTCCCAGATTCAAATCAGCTTCCAACTCCCAGATCCCGGGATCTATCTACACTAACTGCCTATCCTTTGTTCTTGCTTCACCGGCTTACCAGTGTCCTGATGGCACACACCTGCTATCTCAGTTGCCTCTGAAGTCCAGCAACTCCATTCTTGTCCTTGGATTGCCTGAGGTAGCTCAGTGTCTTTATAAGTCCCTCTCCCTTTCTCTTCCACCTCCTTTTCCTGTCTTTCTCTTCTCTGTTAAATAAGGTGATTCATGTTGGATGTCAGTCATTTGTAGTATTTTTTTTAAAAATTAGGGCTTGACTCTTGTAACAAATTTAGATATATGAAGAGTATGTAAAAGAAGTCATTAATAGAACTTGCTTTTTACTGATTCCTCTTATCAAATATTAACAACAATATTTTATACAACCTAACTTCAGTTTCTTTTCCTTGTGATTGCCTGTTCTGATTCACCTTTTTCTACCATCCAGGCAGCTAAAATAGTTTTGCATATAAATGCCCTCAGGGACAGAGAGAATACAAAGGAAAAGAATTTATAGCTTATCTTCTAGTTTCAAATGAAACTTTTTCTTAAGTTCATGGTATGATGGATATATATATATATATATATATATATCCATTCCCCAAAAAACTAGTCTTAAAAGAAAGCCTCCCTATTATAGAATCCAGGCTTTTTTTGAATGATAAAATGGTTTTGTTGTTGTTTATTTATATATTTATGTTGTTGTTGCTGCTGCAGTACTGGGGAATAACTCAGTCTCTCTTATGCAAAGCAATCACTTTACCACTGAGTTACATCCCCGGCTCTTGAAGGATAGTATATTCTGATGATCTCTAAACCTTGAGTCCTCAGAGCACAATGTTTATTCATAAATCAGAGAGTAGCAAAGAATATAAGATGATGTAAGAACAATTTCCCATCTCAATAAGAAAGTTCAACAGTGTTAATAAGGGAGAATTATTACAGACATGACTAGACCTTAGATTGTAGAATGCTGAGGGATACCGAAAGGTTCTACATTTCAGGAATGAGGGTAAGTGGGTAGCAGCATAATAAAAACTGTGATAGAAACTCAACACGTATTTGGCAGTTTCCCAGAATATAAAAGACCATTACAGTTCTGCAGGATTGCAAGTTTCCAATGCAATCCTGAGTCATAAAGCAGAAAGAACAAGGAGAGTACACCAGTGGCCAGTTTTGAGAGCAGTTGCATAGATTTCTGAGCTCCAAGGAGAAGAGAGGAAATGCCAATGCTAACAGATTAGAAGAAGCCTAGTAGTAGGGAAAGTTCGCATGATCCACATTCATATTAACCAGAGACTGTTGCAGCACCGGGAGTCTGGCAGTGAAGTCAGTAAAGACCCACTGCCCATTTCCAGACTCATTGACTTACAACCAGCAGAGCTCAGAAAGAACAGAAGATGGACATGGATCAGAGACACCAAATTGGAGTATGGGCATTGCTCTTATAAATATGCTCCCAGAAATTCAGCTGTCTCCTACAGATCAAGAGAAAAAGAATATGTATGAGAAACAAAGTCTGCATTGACTAATACAGAGGTAACTCCATTTCTCAGTGGAATTGATTGCGTTCACCTAAATTGACTTTATTTCTACCTTTAGCAGACACAGGAACTGAAATATTATGGTTAATATTTTGATATAAACTAGCTTCAGTTCATTTTCCTCATGATTACCTATATGGATTCTGAGCAAAGATGCAGAAATTTAAAAAGTTTATCCCACCTGAATTTTTTTCCAGAATAATTTTATAAGTACTTTTCATTGGAAGTTTTTGGTTCAGTTTAGCATTAGAAACAGAAAATTATAGAGTTTGAGATTTATGGCCAAAGTATTTCTTATCACAATTTTCTAGACTAAAGTCTACTTAAAAATAAATGTGGACTCTAAGACCACTAGAATACCTATGGAATTTGTCAATTGCTGTGAGACTATATGAACACTCATCCTGATGATAGTTTTCCCCCTCCAGTTTTGACATTTGCATCAGCATCTGAGGATTGGAGTGAGTCCAAAGTGAATATTCGGTGTTTTCCATTTCAAGCATTTTAGTCTGAATCCACAGCAAATGTTGTTTGATAATAAATACAGCAATTGTCAGTTATTTTCAAAAAAAATCACCAATAGGGTTTATAAAGATGCAGGTTTCTGGGACTCATCTTCAAAGATTCTGATTAGATGAGTCTAGGTTGACCTTCGGAAATGCTCATATTAAAAGTAGCAGTCTCAGGAAGTAATTTTGCAAAGAATCAGCTCTACCAATCTAAGCACAAAAATAGTCTCAGATGGTTTGAAGTACTTCTTGGATTTTTTTTAACTGAAACACCAACTGGATGTGATTGTGCATACCTGTAATTCCAGCAACTTGGGAGGCTGAGGCAGGAGGACCACAAGTTTAAAGCCAATGTTAGCAAGTTAGTGAGGCCCTAAGTAATTTAGCAAGACCTCATCTCAAAATATAGTAAAATAAAGAAAGAGTTGGGGATATGGCTGAGTGGTTAAGTGCCCCTGAGTTCAATCCCCTGTACCAAAACAAACAAACAAACAAACAAAAAAACCCTGAAAAACCAGGCTTGCAAATAATAGGCACTAAGAATCTCAAGTGATCAAAGTAACAGGAATTAGTACAAAAAGTTCTTTACTATATTCTTCTCCAAAACAATGAATTATACTCTCATTCATTCTTGGCTTCAGTTTATGAAGAGTCAAGTTTCAGAAAAAGAGCATATGATAGGCTAAGTTATGTTCTTCCCTTGACCAGGGAAAGCCAAGACAAGATCCACTAGCAGTCCCATCAAAGGGGAAGGTAGGTCCCCAAACTATAAGTAAGGGATATTACTGGGAAACTAAACGCTGGGGATGGGACAACAAAACAACTGTTATCCATCATCGTATCCAGGTAACTCAGAGGCCATAATGAAAAACTACATGTGGGAAGAGTTCCACTGACAATTTAACGACCGTGTCTGTATTGGTTTCCAAGGGCTGTACTAACAAATAATCACAAAGTGGTCGGATGGAATTCTGGAGGCCAGCAATCCAAAATCAAAACATTGATAGGGCTGAGTTTACTCCAAAAGCTCTGGAAAAGAATCCTTCCTTGCCTTTTCCAACTTCTGGTGGCTACGGACATTCTTTCACTTCGGGCTGTACAATGTGAATCTTTGGCTCTGCCTTCCCATGATCAGCTCTTCTGTTTCTTTGTCTCTGTCTCAAGTCCCCCTCTGTTTTTCCTTTACAAGAAACCTTTTTATTGGACTTGAGTGAAACACAAATCCAAGTTCATCTCCTCTCAAAATCTTTAATTACACCAGAAAGGCCCTTTTTTTTCCCCCCCCAAAATGTCACATTGGTACTTTCTAGGGACTAAGACATTGATTTATCTTTTGGGCTCCATCATACTACAATGTCCTGAAACCTTTTAAAATTAAATAATAGATTGTGGGGGTGATATAATACATAACATATAACTATAAATCAAGGTTCATTGTGGGAAGTACCAAGCCAATATTAAAAGGTAAAAGAAAACAGAGCTGAGACCATCAGTACAAAGGGAAAATTCATTTGTTGAGAAAAATGATAGAAGATGTTCTAGAGAAGGGCATTTGTAAGGGTTAGATTTGATAAAGAGTACATTCCAGGCAAGGCACAGAGACAAGGAAGGAGGAACAAAAAGGAAAAAGAAGCTTTGGAACCTGGAAAGTGAAAAACATATTCCATCAATTAGATTAGTATAGGCTTTTTATTGAAAGCAACACTGACAATGTACAATTTAATCCAACATCTATTAAAGGTACTGAGAAATTCATATAAAGTCACTAGGAAAACTAAAGAACTGTCTTTGAAAAGACAGGACCAACGATATAACACTGATCTTACGAGAAAACTATGTTTCCCACCTTCACCTGCAACTGGGCCACATCTTTTATTGTTACTTTCTAGTGACACCACAGATGCTAGACCTGGTGCTGTTGCTGGAAATTCTGGTACTGCTGTCTCAGAAAGAGAGACGAATTTATACATCTTTGACACCAAGACAGAGTCAATTCTATGCAATCCCTGTTTCTTTATATGCCAAAGATTTAAAAATGTCTGTAGCATTGGTACGTCTGATTAGTAGTTCTCAGAATCATGCCTAGGTACTAACCATAAAGAAAGCTGAGAAGGTAATTTATCTGTCAATTCCAGTTCTAAGGACAGTAGAGGGTTTTTGTCTTCCATCAACACTCAAAATCTGGGAGTCTCCCAGATAAAGTCAGGACAACAGAAAGAACAGCAGCTATCTGCTGCAGCTACAGTCTGTGTGTATATATGGGTACAACAAGAAAGTGGTTGGAAAGATAAGCTAGATTCAGATTATTAAGTAATATGTGTTCTTTTTTTTCTTCCTATTCTCCTCTTGAACTATTGTGAAGACCCATTTAGTAGGCAGAATTCCATGATGGTACCCATGATGTTCTACTCTAATTTCCAGAATTGTGAACTATGATACGATATCATGACAATGATTCTGTTAAATAACCTGGCCCAAAAAGGGATATATAGATGTATTTAAGGTTACTGATCAGTTGATGCTAAGCAGATGATCTGACTAGGCCTAAACTAATCAAGGTATTTTAAACACGTTTTTCTAATTTAATGGCAGAAGGAAAATCAGAGAAGTAAAGCACAGGAAGGACTTGATATGCTATTGAGGCCATGTATGAAGACTGTATGAATAGAATGTTCTCTAAGAGCTAAGGGTCACCTCTACCTAGTAGCAAGCAAGAAGTTGAATTCTACCAGCAGTCTAAATGAGGGAAGCATAGTTTTCCCCAGAGTCTCCAGATAAGAGCTCAGCTAGACGCACACCTTGGTTTTGACCTTGAGATACCCTGAGCAAAGAACCAGATTATCCCACCCTGACTTCTATCCTATAGAACTGAGTTAATATATGGGCATCATTTTAAGCCTATGTGTTTGTGGTAATTTATTACAGCAGAAACATAGCCAGGTTTAAGAACACTTTATTAGATCTCAGAGCCAAGATCAGAATCTTTCAACACTCCATTTTTTTGTTGGAGTCTTACAGACAGATTGTGTAATGAGGTTCCACCTGCTACAGGTCTCTTTTCTACTTCACTTTAGATCTCTTGCTTCAGCTTACTCTGTCTCTCCTATGTGCCTGACCAAATTTGAATAGGAAGATAGCATCCTCCATCCTAAGAGATCCTGGAATGACCTACACAGACCTTGGTGGTACTAGGCATTGGGGTATACTAGCTTGCCCTTGTCCTTCAGATGGCTAGAAGGTACAAAGATAAGTGTGCTCACTTTTTCAATTCAGGTTTTAAACCTCTTAAGAAATGCAATAAAGAATTGACAGAGATTGTACATGTCCACACTATTCAGCCTGAGCAACATAGTGAGACACTGTCTCCAAACAAATAAAAAACAAAATTTTTTCCCTAAAACAACAGCAATAAAACTGACGTATTTTTTAGCTGTTGTTACTTCTAAATTTATGAGTTCTCTAAAAGCCTTAAACTATCTTTTAAATCAGAAACTTCAGATTTTATGTAAATTATTTTAAAATTTGTTATGTGAAATTGTTGAAGCTTCATTGATAATTTCAAAATTTTGAAGTTTTATTGCCCTAACATATAAAGTTTTTGAAAAGTATAGAAGAATGTTTTGCACATAGAGGGACCATAAATCCAGATTTCAATCTTATGCTCATTTTGGAATTATCCTTTTCTTGATATTATCGTAAGTAGAAATTGGTTACTTTTATTTTAACTATAGTAAATGATGATAAAGATTCTTATAGCACTTTCTAAGGTTTTTCATTTATTTTGTTCACATTCTTTGATAAATAAGCTTGGTTTTCAGTTTGTAAATGTTTTATTGTGTGAAACTGACGTGGTTTTCAATGTTGTCATTATTGGTGATTATAATTCTCATTATTTGAATCATTAGCTTTAACCAAACACGAGAATGATTCTGGAGGAATGTAGTATGGAATATTTTTAGCTGGAATGCTGGAATAATGCAACCTTGGATACCATTTCCATCAAAATTTATATCACTAACAGTAAAAAAAAATTTAACTTTCATTCACATTATTTAATTTTTTACTACTTCTTATTATCAAAGGCAGTCTCATGTGTTCTGATTTTGTGATTTGAGGTTGTGGTCTGATATTAATATCATTTATTTTCAATTATCCTAATTATTTGGAGGAATTATGTTTATATAATATGAAATGTGCATTAAGAAGTTTAAACATTAACTGTACGTGGTGATGCACATCTGTAATCTCAACTACTCTGGAGGAAGGCAGGGAATGTCAGAAGTTCAAGGATAGCCCCAGCAACTTAAAGAGACCCTGTCTCCCCCAACCAAAAAAAGTATACAAGTTTAAAGGAGAGAGTTTCTTAAATTTAGATGTTCACTTAAAATATTTTATTATAAACTCTTGAATTTCAATATAGATGCTTCTCAATTTATGGTGGGATTATGTCCCAATAAATTGAAAGTATCATATTTTAAAAATTCATTTAATATATCTAACCTAAAAATCATAATAGCTCAACCACATAATATATTTCAGAGTACTAGTTGTTTATTCCCCAGACCATATGGCTATGGTCTGCCACTGGGGAGAACTGAGAGAGAATTATACTGCATGTCACTAACTCAGGAAATTATCAAAATGCAAAACATGGTTCCTATGGAATGTGTATCGTTTTCCCACATTCTTAAAGTTGAAAAATTATAAGTCTAAACATTTTAAGTCAGAGACATCTGTATAACAAATTGCAACCCACTAACAATAAAAACCAGTCAAAATTAGACTATTTTGAGGCAGTGTCAACTAATGTGAAGAGAATGAAAACTGACATGAAGTAGTTGGTAAAGATTTTGCAACACACCTGTAACACCTATCCTGACTTTGGCTGAATAAGCTGCAATGGATTTTCAGAGATCCCTATGAAAACAGCATGACTTAACAGCTTTAATTAAAACAGCTTAGTCTATAATTATACTATTAACATACCAACTTATTTTAGTTACCATCATGCTACTTAAGAAACACTCAGAGAAGAATTTTGTTATTTTAACAACTCTGACAGTCATACCAGTGTATTCCTGCTGATTACCTATCCATATTTTCTGATAATATGACATTGGAAAATATGGTATAGGTGTGTTACAACAATGGTCTTTTATTTTGTTTGTAGTAAGAAAGATTGAACACAGGGTCTTACACAGGGTAGGCAAGCACCCTACCTTTGAACTACAACTTCAGCCCTTTTTTAAATTTTTATTTTGAGACAGAGTTTTGCTAAAATGCAGAGGCTGGCCTTAAACTTTGAATCCTCCTTCCTCAGCCTCCCGAGTAGCTGGGATTACAGGCATGTATCACCAAATCCTGTCAACGATGCTGTTTTTTCCCCCATTTTTAAAAATTGGTACACTATAGTTATACATATTGGTGGGATGTATTCATACATGCACACAATATGACAACTTAATTTGGCCAATATCATCCCCAATATTTCCCCTTTCCTTCCTCACATTCCTTTTCCTAATTCATTTCCTCTGTTCTACTTAGTTGACGCTCCCTCAAACTTGCTTTTCCTTTTTCCTCCCTAGATTTCATATATGAGAGAATGTATAATTCCCTTGACTTTCAAAGTTTGGTTTACTTTGCTTAATTTAATGTTCTAAACATCCATTTATTTTCCTGCATATGGCATAATTTCATTCTTCTTAATGGGCGAATAAAATTTCATTTTGTGTGTGTGTTTGTGTGTGTGTATAACATTTTCCTTACTCTTTTATTCATTGAAGGATACATAGACTGGTTCCATAGTTTGGCTATTGTGAATTGTGTTGCTATCGACATGAGTGTGCATGTGTGTCTGAAGTATGATGACTTTAATTCTTCAGGATAAATATTGATGAGTGGCATAGCTGGGTCATATGATGGTTCCATGCCCAGCCTTTTAAGGAAGCTCCATACTGATTTCCCTAGTTGGAGTACTAATTTAAAATCCCACCAACAGTTTAAAAGTGTGCCTTTTTCTCCACATCCTCTCCAGCATTTATTATTATTTGAATTCTTGATGACTCATTTTGACTGGTGTGAGATAAAATCTTCAGTATAGTTTTGATTTGTATTTCCCTAATTGCTAAAGATGTTGAACAATTTTTCATATATTTGTTGGCCATTTGTATTTCTTCTTTTGAGTCTGTTTATTTCATTTGCCTATTATTAATTAAATTTTTTGGTCTTAAATTTTTTGAGTTTTTAAAAATATATTCTGGATATTAATCCTCCATCAGAAGAGTAGACAGCAAAGATTTTCTCCCATTCTGTAGATTCTCTTTTCACATTCCTATTTGTTTCCTTTGTTGTGCAGAAGCGTTTCTTCATTTGGTGCCATTCCATTCATTAACTCTTGGCATCATTTCCTGAGTTTTATGGTTGCCATTAAGAAAGTCGTTGCCTGTGCCTATTGGAGTGTTGACTCTACATTTTGTCCTAGGAGCTTCATAGTTTGTGGTCTAATTCTCAGATCTTTGGTCCATTTTGAGTTTATTTTTCTGCACAGTGAAATATAAGGGTTTAATCTCATTCTTCTACATATGTTTAACCAGTTTTCCCACCACCATCTGTTAAAAAGACTGTCTTTTCTCCAATGTATGTTTTTGGCACCTTTGTCAAGGATCAGATGACTGTATCTGTGTGAGTTTGTCTCTGTTTTCTGTTCTCTACCACCCAACAGTGGTCTTTCTTATATCCAATAACATACTTAGACAAATTTGGCCACCCACTCACTGGCAGTATTGGAACACTACAAGCCACCCGTGGGAGCACTGTGGAAGTTGCAGTCGTTTGAGATACCTAGCATGTGTTGAAACAAGTCTAAGAGCATTTAGCTCTTATGAGGAAGAGACTCAGGAAGAGAGTGAATTACAAAAATGTTCCAACTTACCAATTCACTCCAATTTCACTCTGAAAAAGTTAGCAACAGAGTAGAGAGTGACTGTGTGTGTTACATTGAAGGATGTCGCTCCTCTTAGGTGGATTCATGGGGAAAGAAAAAGAAATGTGTTCCTTGGAATATTTCTTAGAATTCTTTTCTTATAACCTATTTGGTTTAAAGTAAAGTGTGGCTATTTCTCTCAGAGGAGGAATTTGTTCAAAAACTCCTGTTATCAATCTCAAAAGACTATTTTCTCAAGAGTACTTCTGTCCCATTGAGTGAATGCTGGTATCCAGTGTGTGTTTGGTCCTTCAATGCTCCAACATTTTTCAGAATAAATTAATTCAATAACTCAAGGACATTTCTCCTCAGGGAAGAAAATTCTGTCTCAAATTATGTTGAACTATACTTTCCAATAAACTAATCAAAGATTCAACAATGAGATAAGAAGACAGTATAAAATAAAGTTTGTAACAAATTAAAGATGACCTGGATGTCAATATAAATCTCTCCTACTATGAATTTCCTGGGGAAAAATTAAATTTCAAAGCCTAAATTTTGCTAAAATCTTTAGACATAAATTCAGAAATCGAATTGTCTACTCTCATTAGCTAAATTCCGAAAGAGTTGAAGTTACAAAATCTATAAGGTAAAGTTCAAATAAACTAAAATTTAAAATCAAATATGTATGTCTCTATGAATTCAAATTCAAATAAAATTCCAGAATTCATCACACACACACACACACACACATCCCATCTTCTTTCTATGCTCAGTTTCATTCAGAAGGTTTGTAAGGTGACTGTTCCCAATACTAATACATTTTCTCACTATAGTTGATAAAATTAATTAGGTCGTCAAAAGGAAGAATTCAGAAAGCTAATGTGACAAACAAGATTCCAACAACAGCGCTGGACTCACAAAATTTAGAAAATGAGCCTATTATTCTAGGTTTCACATAGTTCCCCCAAATTTCAGTCTTCAGTATTATGAAAAACATAGCACAAACCCAGTCACATATGAGGTAAAGTGGGAAGACAGAGAACACCCGGATTCCTGCCTCACTGGAGTGTCTAAGTCAGCTGTCCAAGATCTATGACCCAGCTTTTTAAAAAAAATAATCACTTGATCATTTTATTCATAAATATAAGACTTAACATCCCCTTTCTGTTGAGACTTTTCTCTCCCAATAATTTTATGTGGAGGGTCTTGAGATATATCAATTATACAACATGTTGAAATAAAAACATTTTTAAAATTCACAAATATAAATCAGGGCTTTACACAAGAGTTCTCTATAAAGTTTGTTAATCAATGTAAGAAATATGTCATTTACTACTGAACACAAAGCACATTCAGTTTATGTTACTCTGTAGCATCATTTTTGTCTTGATGGAGATTTTTCTCTTCACCAGTCCTGATTTTTTTGATGGTTTTTGAACAAAGTTTTTATTTGTTCTTTTTAGATATACATGATAGTAGAATATATTTTAATAAATTATACATACATGGAGTATAACTTCCCATTCTTGTGTTTGTACATGATGTGGAGTTACACTGGTTATGTATTCATATATGAACATAGGAAAGTTATGTTCAATTTATTCTACTCTCTTTCCTATTCCCATACACCTTCTCTTTCCCCACTACCCCCTATCCAATCCAGTGAACTTCCATCCCCTCTCCCCATTGTAAGTCAGCATATGCATATCAGAGAGAATATTTGGTCTTTGGTTTTTGGGGAGTGGCTTATTTCACTTCCCTTGTGTATATAATACCACATTTTCTTATCCATTAATCTGTTGAAGGGCAACTAGTTTGGTTCCATAGCTTAGGTATTATGAATTGAGCTACTATAGACATTGCTGTGGCTGCAAAACTATAGTTTGCTGATTTTAAATTCTTTGCATATATGCTAAGGAGTGGGATAACTGGGTCAAATGGTGGTTTCATTAAAAGTTTTTTTAAAATTTTTATTGTTGGTTGTTCAAAACATTACGTAGTTCTTGATATATCATATTTCACACTTTGATTCAAGTGAGTTATGAACTCCCATTTTTTCCCCATATACAGATTGCAGAATCACATCGGTTACACATCCACTGATTTATATATTGCCATACTAGTGTCTGTTGTATTCTGCTGCCTTTCCTATCCTCTACTATCCTCCCTCCCCTCCCCTCCCCTCCCCCCCCATCTTCTCTCTCTACCCATCTACTGTAATTCATTTCTCCCCCTTGTTTTTTTTTCCCCTTTCCCCTCACTTCCTCTTGTATGTAATTTTGTATAACCATGAACAGGGACGAGAGGTGGGAGGGAAAGGGAGAGACCAGTCCTGATTTTTCTTTGAATGTCTGGAATGTTCAGAGTATCTGCCAGATTTTTCCCATCATCTTTCAGCACCATTCTGATACCTATCCTCATCACCTTCAGAATCTAATGTTGTCTATTCTTTAATGACCCAGTTTAAAATTTATTTGAAAAAATTCATGAAAAGGTTAATTCTGGCACTAATTATAGTACAAGTGACAGACAGATTTATATGTAAATATGGTCAGAGAATGACAGTTTTGACATCACTGCCTTTTGTAAAGTTTTGAAATTTCCTGTGATGAAAACCCGGATATCAGATCTTGAATTGTGGTGTCATTTCTGTATTTGAAATACGTCATAATTTACATTTCCTCATTGATCCTATGTTCCTGACCTACCATTGTTGAATTGAGAGTAAGCTGTACCTAGTGACATAGTCTCAATTATGTTATGTCCCTATACTTTCTGTCTTGCTATAGAAGCCTTTGATAATCCCTCTTACTGTGGAATTACTTCATTCAATGAAACCTGCCTCCTAGGAAGATTACTCCTCCATTTCCACATTTTTTTCATCAAAGTTTCCCTCAACAGATTCTAAACCTGAAACTTCTCTTTAGCCTTCTGTATTTTGTACTGGAGAGGGCCAGTTTAAGGTAGGTGCATAACTTTTTATGTATTCCAAATGCATGGAATTTTCTCACGTTTTTAATATCCTGCTACAAACACTCCTCTAATTCTGTCTCAATCATCTCTCAGTTCTTTTACAGAAAGCTGAATTTGCCTCTTAAATGGATACTTTCCCTCCTCTAACCAACAAAAAATTAGTTCCCCTATTTATAAGATCTCAAGATTTTGTTTTATTTTTACTTTGCTTTCTGGAAAGACATTTATTTTTCTAACAGTTCTTCATACATTTGGTGCAGGTGGGATCTTTCATAATGAGAAATAGGAAAAGAATGACATCTGGGCCTGCTAACACAACTAGTTTTCGAATAAATCTTCTCTACCTCTATGAATTAGATATTTTCACCCAGAAAGAATTCTCCTATAAGACCAACATCAGGCTAAGGCTGGGAAGTCATTTGTTATTTTCCTGCTCAGCTTTCTTTTAGTTTATTTGTAGCAACTTCTCTTGGAATATGAATTCCATAAATTTCTTAGTCAGTTTTCCCCAAGACAAAAGCAATAGTGGTTGCTTCCCCTACACAGTTAAGAGTTTCATTTCACTTTGATCCTAAGTAATTCTTTGAATATTTTATGAGGATCCTCTGGTTTTCCTCTTGAAGACCAGTTCAATTTGTTTTACCACTTGGAACAGTTGTCATAATCATTAAAGGGTGATTTCTAGAAAAGTCTTTTATGCATACCAATTATGACCGTAACAGGGTTTCCTGCAATGCTAAATTTTCCTGGTATATATCTATTCCTTCCAAGGATGTTTATTTCAGGACACTTTTAGAATCAGCACCATCTCCAAAATACATTTTAATGTTTTTGTTAGTGCATTCTTATAGTTATACATAATAATAGAGTTTATTCTGACAGATCATACATGCATGGAATATAATCTGTTCCATTTCAATCTTTAGTGTTTTTTCCTTTCCTCCTGTTCTCCCTTTCCTTGTTCCACTTCCTCTATTCTAGTGGTCTTTCTTATTTTTATTTATTGTTTTTTAATAAGCAAAAGAATTGAACAGACACTTCTCAAAAGAAGAAATACAAATGGTAAAAGAACACCCCTAGCAATCAGAACAATGAAAATCAAAACTACATTGGGATTTCATCTCATTCAAGTTAGAATGGTAGTCATCAAAAATATAAATAAATGCTGGTGAGTATGTGGATGGGAAAGGTACACTCATATATCATTAGAGGGACTGCAAATTAGTACAGCCACTTTGGAAAGCTGTATATTGATTCCACAAAAGTCTTGAAATGGAATTATCATATGACCCAGCTATCCCACTATTTGGTATTTTATCCAAAAGAAAAAAAATAAAAGAAATACAGTGATACAGACACATCAATGTTTATAGCAGTGCAATTCAAAACATCCAAGTTATGGAACCAGCTCATGTGCCCATCATCAGGTGACTGGATAAAGAAAAAGTGATTTTTATACATAATGCAGTATCCCTCAGCCATATGGAAAAGATTAAATTATTGCATTTACTGGTAAATGTATAGAACTAGAGTATATCTTGCTAAGTGAAGTGATCTAGACTTAGAAAGCCAAGGCTTGGATGTTTTCTTTCATGTGAGGAAGCTAGAACAAAATAAGGGACAAAAGAGGGATATAACTTAAAAATTGAAGGGGGATCAGTGTAGTAGAGAAAAGGAATTGAGGGGGGTAGAGGAAGGGTGGAAAAAGAATTGCTGAGTGAAATTGAACAAATCATGCTATGCACATACATGAACATACCACAGGGAATTCCAACTATATATATATAAAGCATCAATTTAAAAATCAAAAATACATTTTAAGAACAGTTAGAACTAGATCTTTCTCATTTGTATTTACTCTACCTCTATCCCTTCAATCATTTTTCCATTCATCTCTCTTTAGTCTCCTCCATGTTAATTTTTTCTTTGTTCTTATCCTTATGCTAAACATCTTTTGATAGTAAAACTGGACAATATTTTTCAAACTATTCTTCTTTCTCTTTGATATTTAGATTAAAACTTACTCCTACAATCAGAAAATTCTAGGACCAAGACCCTTAGTTAAAAAGACCCTCAGTCATTTCTTTGACTTGTTTCTCTGCTTTACCATGAAAAGATGACATATCACTTTTTAAGAGAAACCTCTATTCCCTTTTATTTTATCAATCAACTTGGGCCATATATCAGGTTTTATGTTTGAAGCTTGTTATGGTTTGGATATGTGGTATCCCAAAGAACTCATGTGTGAGACAATGTAAGAATGTTCAGAGGTAAAATAATTGGATTATAAGACATTTAATCTAATCAATGGAATAACCCACTGATACCAATTAACTGGGAGGTAACTATAGGTAGGTAACTATATGGTAGGGTCTGTCTGAATGATGTAGGTCTTTGGGAGCATGACTTTGGGGTTTATATTTTATCCCTGGTGAAGGAGTTCTTTGATTCCTGATTGTCAGATTCTGATATTCTTTTCTTTACACCCTTCTGCTGTGATGTTCTGCCTTACCTTGGGCCAAGAGCAATGAAGTTGGCCATCTATGGACTAAAACTTCTGAAACTATGAGCCCCAAATAAACTTTTCCTCCTTTACATAGTTCTTATCAGGTCTATGGGTCATAGAAACACAAAAGTTGACCAAAACAAAGCTTAAATGATTTTATAAATCCCTTTTTAAAGGAAAAAAAGTAGAGAAGGCTGGGAATATAGCTCAGTGGAAGAGCACTTGCCTAGAAGTTTCACATATCTGACCCACCTAGCCCTATTAAGACCAAATTCAAGATAAAAAATATTTCTACCAAATTCAGTATGTTAAAGTCAGGAAGAAGTGACAGTACTTTCAAATGACTAAAATCAATGCAAGATCTCCAAGGAACATGAAATATTAAGGAAATACTATGTTACCACAGAAACACAATAAATTTCCAGTAATGAATTCTAAAGAAATGGACATCTATGAATTCCCAAAGAATTAAAAGTGATGTTTTACAGA